>NC_138774.1:198903230-199563230 GCF_965119305.1 Pelophylax lessonae | reverse complement strand
GTTTCCTGGACGGTGGGTCCATTTGCCATAAGAGGTTCCTGGGACAGTTAACCACTTGTATACCGGGCATATTTCGGCACTCTGTAAGAACGCTGAACTGCGGGGGGGTGGGGGGTTTGGGGGGGCGCAGTTTGCCATCTTCGCCCTGGGCACCATATGACCTTGTCCCAGCACTGCAGTGGGCGGATCTTAAAGGTGCAATAAATAACAGGAGTGCATTATGTACGGAGTTCAGGGATGCGCTATTTACAGAGTGCAGTTTCAGGGGTGCCCTATGCACAGAGTGCAGAGTTCAGGAGTGTGCTACATACAGAGTGCAGCTTACCACGTGATGCTCCCCATTCCTAGGGTTGTCACTTCATCCCTTTAAAACTAAACATTAATTACACATGTTCTGAGGCTAATTTAATGCAGATAATGCAAAAGCGCCTTTAATTGCCACCTTAAAGCGGAGTTCCGCCCCCCCCCCTCCAAAAATAAAAAGTCAGCAGCTACACATACTGTAGCTGCTGAATTTCAATATTAGGACACTTACCTGTCCTGGAGTCCAGCGATGTCGGCACCGCAGCCAATGTTTCCATCGGCTGTCGGGTGCTGCCGCCACCATTGCCGGTAAGGGAACCCGGCAGTGAAGCCTTGCGGCCTCACGGGTGGGTCCCTACTGCGCATGCGCGCAGAGCGCTGCGCATTCCTACTGTCTCAGCGGCGGAGGAGGGAGGAGGGGGCCAAGCTTCCCAGGGACGGCGCCGTGGCGCCGTATCCCGGAAGTGGGAAAGGGTACCTATCAAAAACAGGTATTCGTTCCCCCCTCCCCCCTGAAAGGTGCCAAATGTGGCACCAGAGGGGGGAAGGAAACAAAGGAGCGGAAGTTCCAATTTTGGGTGGAACTCCGCTTTAATCAGCCACAGAACCTGTGGAATTATTATGTGTTTGGTTTTAAATGGATGAGGTGGCAACGCTACCCATTCCACACTGCACCTGCAACTCCCTTGTCACCACCATGAGTGCAGGGCAGGCAGGGATCTGTGAGAACTCCCAAGAGGGAAGCTGTCCTTGCAAACACGGAAGGCTTTCAGCTGGAAGGAGTTCCGCCGCTTTCTAGCTGAAAAAAAGCCTTGAGTGCAAAGGGCCACATGAAATGGCCTGGCGGGCCGGATTTGGCCGGCGGGTCTTGTGTTTGACACATGTACCATACAGTATGAAGTATGTCGGCAAAGGACAGAACTACCTGTTCCCAATTACTTGGACCATAAAGATTCTATATATGCAAAAACGACAGGTACTTTTTTTCACCACTACTTTTCCCTTATACTGGCTTTTTTTTATAACAAATGTAATAATTTAGAGGTTGGCTGAAGGATTTAGTAAAGTCTGGCTCATTCAGATGGGCTTCCACTGGCAAAAATATGTGGAACTGTAGGCAAAACTATTTTTTTTTTTTTCATTTTTGAATAAACAAGAGAGGGCTATAACCCCTGTCAGATTTTTTTTCACTATCTGTGTCCCATTTCAGAGATTTCACTTCCTGTCCCATAGCCAAACAGGAAGTGAGAGGAGCGGGAGCCCCTCGATCGTTACCACAGCGAGCAAGAGGGGACCCCCCCCCTCCCGCCGTCTTCTGCAGCTCTGCCCCGGTCTCACATCCCACCGGGAGACCCGAGCAACCAGCCAGCGCGTCCGCCGGCTGGTTGGAGTCCCGATCAAAGCCGGATGTGGCTTCGATTGGGTCTCCGATGACATAACCCGGAGGAGGCGTCTATGACATCACGTCCTGGCTACTCGGCTGCTAAAGGCGCCGAATCTAAAAAGTGACAGCATTCAAAAATGCAATTTTTGGCATTTTGAATACATGGAAGTGTAGTCTATCCCCCGATCCCTCCATAAAGTGTACCTGTCACTGCATATTGCTGTCACAAGGGATGTTTACATTGCTTGTGACAGCAATAAAAGTGATCAGATTTTTTTTTTTAAACCTGTGCTAAAATTTAAAAAATAAAAAAAATAGAAAAAAAAAACGCCCCCATCACCATGAGCTCGCGCACGAAAGAAAACGTATACGGAAGTTGTGCCCGCAAATGAAATTGCTGTTTAAACCACACATGTGAGGTATTACCGCAATCGCCAGAGTGAGAGCAATATTTAAAAAAAAGAGCTACTCTCTAACTCTAAACAGGTAACCGTTAAATTTTTTTAAAGCGTCACCTATGGAGATTTTTATTGACAGTAGTTTGTCGCCATCCAGCGGGTGTACGCAATTTTAAACCGTAACATGTTGGGTATCTATTTACTGGGCGTGACATCATCTTTCACAATATACAAAAAGAAAGGGCAAATTTTACTGTTTAGTTTTTTTTTAAATGCAGTAAAATGTAATTTTTTTCAAAACAATGGCGTTTGAAAGCAAATACCGCGTGACAAAAAATATTGCAATGACCGCCATTTTATTCTCCAGAGTCTTTGCTAAAAAAATATATATAATGTTTGGGGGTTCTAAGCAGTTTTCTAGCAAAAAATACTGATTTTAACTTGTGAACAACATGTGTCAGAAATGGGCTCTGTCCTTAAGTGGTTAATGTTCCGGGGACCACCCGAAATTTGGGGATTTTCTTTTACTTTCACCTTCAATGAAAATGGTAAACAGGACAAATAGAGAGGGTGAATCTCCTTAATGTGGGCAGAGACAGCAATAAAAACTGTCAGGTGTTCTAATCCCTCTTCACTCTGTCCAAAACTAAAAAAAAAGTTTTGCCTTTGGTTATACTTTAATTTGCCTCTAAAACATAAATTCTCCAAATACATCATACCTATTTTTTTAAATCTTTCATAATAAATAAAATGTTCAATCCCTCTTATTTTGTTGCACTGAACCACCTCCAAAACTACTATGTCTTTGTTTTTCAATTTTTTTAAAACCCGAAACGCGTAGGGTCCTGTCCGGTTCTTTCTACCAATGCTGCCCAAGAGTCTTCTGTATGGATACTGGTCTATCTCTACTTGCAGGTTTTTAAAGTCTATGTATGTCTAGCTTTTGCTAGCCATATATTGTTTGTGTAGTTATTTTTTGTTATGTAATAAAATTAGATTTTTATACACACTACTATATCCTTCTTTCAGTGTTTGAGTGGCATGTAAAGTCCCACACCATTGGGGGTACCTTCTTTGTATCTATATATCGGGATGTTGGCCACCAACACTGGGTACTAAGTGATAGGTTCTACCAGAAAAATTGTTTTTCAATGTGGTACCAAAACTTGGACTAAGTGCTGGTTCACATTGGTGCGATGGGGGAACCCTGCAAATCCACTGCGGGTTCCCGCATCGTACCTGAATCACAGGCAGTTCACACTGCCATATGCGAACTGCTGGGAGTGTCAATACAAAGTTAACGACACCCCCAGATTAGTTTGCATATCGCAGTGCCAACTGTCAGTTCAGATAGGAATCAGATCATAGGGGTGAACACCTATGCGATCTAAATTCTGGTGCGGGCCAAAAAAAGGTTCCTGCACGACTTTGGTCCGAATGCAATGCAAATTCCGCCATGCAATCTGTATGGCTGAATTCGCATCGCATAGACATCGCATGTGATTTGCATAGCAGTGCGGTGCGAATCACATGCGATGTCTCACATCGCATATGTGTGAACTGGCACTGAAAAGCAGGACACAAGGAAAGCTTTCACCTAACTTTTCTATTCCCATTAGTGTGTCATATACCTGTATGAGGAGCCTGAGATGAGACGGATAGCCTCCCGCACAATTCCCATTGGAGCATCCCTTGAAGTTGGAACAGGGACAGCAAGGGCGATGGAAGGGCGCCGGTGCCAGGAAGTTAGAAGTGAAGGCTGGAATTTAGGAGCACGGCTATCAAGGAAGAAAAAGCACAATAGGGCAGCCAGAATACACCAAGTTCATTTATGAGGGGGTCAGGTCACAAGCCATGTTCAGTAACAGTCAAGTGGGAAGGTACAAAATCATTAGCAGGCTCAAGGTCAGGAACAAATAGAGATTGGTAAGGTGCAGGCAGCGGAGTTCAGAGTCGATAGGCAAAATCTTGGTTAGAAGTCCAGGCTGAGGCACGCTGCTACCCCAAGCTCATAGAACCGATGAGACTACAATAGTACATGGAAGGTGGGGGAAAGCCCTCTGCCAGAATAAAGTCATTAATAAGCCCAACCGTTGGATCACAAGCAAAAAAAGACAGTTTATTCCATAATTGAACTTGTTTTTCAATTATGGAATAAACTATTTTATTGTTAATGATCCAATGGTTGGACTGATTAATGACTATTCTGGCGCAGCGCTTTCCCCCACCTTCCATGTAATGGATAATCTAGAAGCAGGTCAGACAAAAGCCAGATCAATGACAGGGTCAAGCAAAAGGTTAAGAGCCCGTTCACACTATTACGACTTGCTAGGCGACTTGGTCAGCCTGGCAAGTCGCGCACCGTCGGGTCCATTGAGTAGTACAGGGCCAGTTCTAATAGGAGCGATACAAGAAAAAAGGTTCCTGTACTACTTCGGGGCGACCTGGAGGCGACTTGCATAGACATTCATTATATGAAGTCCGTGCAAGTCGCGCTGCACGCGACTTCACAGGTCGCCCCGGAAGTCGGAGCGACCTAATGTGAACGGGGGCTCAGGATTATGAAAAACAGGAACTTAAAGCGGAACTTTACCCATAACAACTTGATAAAAAAATAAAGTTCTTTAGCAAGGAACATACATTCCACATTAATAATTATGCCATCAACTTTAGTGTGTGTTGTAAATTGCCCCTAGCATTGCTCCTGCTTCTTCTTGGCAGAGGCTGCCATTTTGCTGAAGCCCAGAGCCCCACAAGCATGAGTAGATCATAAAGCAAAACTAAACTAATCAATTTAACGGTTTCAGAAAACAGTTACATTCCTGGAATGCCTCGATTGCTAACTGTCACCTTTGCATTCCTGGAATGCCTCGATTGCTAACTGTCACCTTTGCTTGTGTCCTCAATCAGACTGATAAACCATCAAATGACTGGTGTCTTAACTGATCACATGAGCAGCACCATGGCAGCTGCAGATCAAACAGAAGCAGCTTCCTTCCCTGTGATGGATAGGAAGGTTTAATTCTGCTTTAACCACTTAAGGACCGAGCATATTTTTGACACATTTTGTTCACAATTTAAAATCAGTATTTTTTGCTGGAAAATTACTTAGAACCCCCAAACATTCTATAAATATATTTTTTTAGCAAAGACTCTGGAGAATAAAATGGCGGTCATTGCAATATTTTTTGTCACACGGTATTTGCGCAGCGCGTCTTTCAAACGCCATCTTTTTGGAAATATTACGAAAAATTAAGTTTCACTGCATTTAAAAAACTAAACAGTAAACTTAGCCCATTTCTTTTGTATATTGTGAAAGATGATGTCACGCCGAGTAAATAGATACCCAACAAGTTACGGTTTAAAATTGCACACACCTGCTGAATGGCGTCAAACTACGGTCAATAAAAATCTCCATAGGCGACACTTTAAATTTTTTTACGTGTACCAGTTTAGAGTTAGAGAGTAGTATTTTTTTTAATTATTGCGCACACTCTGGCAATCGCGGCGATACCTCACATGTGTGGTTTGAACAGCGATTTAGTTTCCAGCTTTGCAGTTAGAGTTCCATAACTCTCTTCCCCAATCACCACCACCACTGTACAGCTTTCTCTTTGCAATCTAACAGAGCACTTAATAGGATTTAAAAAAAGGTTGTGCTTGCTTTTCACTGGTTATGCTGGTTTATTATGTTTTTTTTTTTTCGTTATTTTTTACAGGTTCACTTTGAACTAGGGTACTCATACCCCATATAGGAATTTTATTATAAATTTATGCAGCATACAAACAGCTGAAAAGGAAAAAAGAAAGAAATTTGTGAATATACACTATATTGTCAAAAGTATTAGGACGCCTGCCTTTACACGCACATAACTTTAATGGCATCCAATCTTAGTCCTTAGGATTCAATATTGAGTTGGCCCATCCTTTGCAGCTATAACAGCTTCAACTCTTCTGGGAAGGCTGTCCACAAGGTTTAGTATTGTTTCTTTGGGAATGTTTGACTATTCTTCCAGAAGCGCATTTATCAGGTCAGGCACTGATTTAGGACAAGAAGGCCTGGCTCACAGTCTAAGTTCTAATTCATTCCAAAGGTTTTCTATTGGGTTGAGGTCAGGACTCTGTGCAGGCCAATCAAGTTCCTCCACTCCAAACTCGCTTATCCATGTCTTTATGGACCTTATTTTGTGCACTGGTTCAAATCATTTGGTGGAGGGGGGATTATGGTGTGGGGTTATTTTCCAGGGGTTGGGCTTGGCCCCTAGTTCTAGTGAAGGGAACTCTTAAGGTCTCAGAATACCAAGACATTTTGGACAATTTCATGCTCCCAACTTTGTGGGAACAGTTTGGGGATGGCCCCTTCCTGTTCCAACATGACTGCGCACCAGCGCACAAAGTAAGGTCTATAAAGACACAGATGAGTGAGTTTGGGGTGGAGGAACTTGACTGGCCTGCACAAAGTCCTGACCTCAACCCGATAGAACACCTTTGGGATGAATTAGAAAGAATACTATGACCTAGGCCTTCTCGTCCAACTTTAGTGCCTGACATCACAAATCCGCCTTCTAGAAGAATGGTCAAACATTCTAACAGACACACTCCTAAACCTTCTGGATAGGCTTGACAGAAGAGTTGAAGCTGTTATAGCTGCAAAGGGTTGGCCAACTCAATGGTTGAACCCCATAGACTAAGACTTCATGTGCGTGTAAAGGCAGGTGTCCCAATACTTTTGACAATATAGAGTACATGTGAATACCAGTTATGTTTGGGCAACTTGACCACATTGAACCAGGAGCAGCTATACCTTCCTCACCCTTTGCCTTTGTAGTTACAGCTTGGCTGCCACCTCTGCATTATTTTTTTATCATTTCCTGGCACTGCACTATGAACCATGCATTGACCAAAATAATTTACCCATTGTCCTGTACACATTGGTACAAATACCGTTCTGAACTAAGTGCTAGCCTACTGAACCTGCTTTTCTCATCCTAAAAATTCAGATAGTGTGCCCTGTAGTGTCATCTGCATTACTGACGCAAAATCCGTTCGCACCTATTAACAGCAGCAGTATACCCGCGCTTGTCAGATGTAACTCCAGCTCTACACTAGCTGTCATTTTTTCATTAATGCAGACCACCCTAAAACCATATTTCACTGTCACTTCCTGACTTACAGTATAATTGCGCTAATTATCTCTTCTTTATCCGCTAAAGATTGACAGCTGTAACTGGCTTTTAGAAGACCGACAAAGCTGACATTAATTTGATGTACTAGTGACCAGACTACCCGTGATGCCTAATGCATTGCTCTAAGATTAAAAAGATATATATATATCTGTACAATAAAATAAGTGCAGTTTTTGTTTGGCCTTTTTTATGACTGATCACATACAATGACCGAACTGAGCATTTCAATAAATGATTGTCTCAAATCGGCTAATGGACTCATGCAGTGTGTACATTTAGGCTTTAAACTTGGAATATAAATTCGATTTTTTTACGTGTGTATTTTTTCAATACAAAAGTCTTTGAATTCTTTGCTTCTCTTACAAAAGCAGAACTCTATCATGATTTAAAGCATATCTAAAGTTATAAGCAGAAAAGTTAGAAGGTGCATGATTCGAAATCTGACCAGTTCAGCAAGAATCAGCCAAGTTTCGATCCATCTGTGTCCGTTCCTGTTCATGAGAAGTCTATCTATCAATCAATTTCTCATGAATGGTCTTGCTGGAAAACTTTAATTTAATCAGTGCTTCCAGCCAATCGGCTAGAGAGCTGATCAGTGTATTCTGACAGCAGGGGAGTCCAGCTGTCAAAATACAATGACACAGTAAGGAGGTTTCCCGCCTACATAATAAATGTGTGGATGGGGGAATTGGTTCAGGTTTTTTTTCTTTTGAATCAAGTATGGTCAGCTTTAGACGTGGTGGCTGCATTGTTTTTTGTTAAGCTTTTCTTTCTTTTATTTTCATGTGAAGATTCTGCCAGTAACACACTTACTGTACAAGGTTGGCAATGCTTAAAGTGGAGCTCCACCCAAAAGGGGAAGCGCGCCTTGACTGCCTCCTCTCCCCCTCTGCTGTCCCATTTGGCACCTTTTGGGGGGGCACTTCTGGCTCAGTTGGCTGTGGTCAAGATGGCGGCCCCAGCACCCGATAGCCGACTGAAAAATCGGCTTGGATGAAGACACGGCTGGATTCCTGGACAGGTAAGTGTACTAATATTAAAAGTTAGCAGCTACAGTATTTGGGGGGAGCCTGAAGCTTCTCTTTAAGCTAACCATAGACAGTTCAAATCTCGGCTGGTTCAGCAGTGACCAGCCAAGAATCAAACCATATATGGGCAGGCTGAATGTAGTCAAACATAGAAGAAAGTGACTGCACTCCGAAAATTCAAATCAAAAAGGAGTAATTTTATTCTTCATCACAGGCATCAAAAATAAGACTGGTGAGACATGGGACAATAAAAGGTTGGTGTAAGCGACCCCTTGGGTCGTGAAAAGCGTCAACCTTTTATTGTACCATGTCTCACCAGTCTTATTTTTGATGCCTGTGATGAAGAATAAAATTACTCCTTTTTGATTTGAATTTTCGAAGTGCGGTCACTTTCTTCTATGTTTGACTATCTATCCGGATGGCGGATCCGACCTGCACCTGAATTATACCTCACCTAGAGCGGTCCACCTGTGTTTGGATTCCAGCAGGCTGAATGTACCTAAGTTGATTGATCGATTAACTTAGGTACAACCAGCCTGCAGAATTTTACATGCGATTCGTGCTAGCGGCTAGCAATAGTCTCTGTGCTTCCCCTGTCCCCCCCCCCCCCCCCCCCCCACAGCCCTCTACTAGGAAATTCTAGAGCACTTCATGCTTCCCTCTGCTGGACAGCTTTATGGAGATGCTGATTTCATTTTCCAACAGGTCTTGGCACCTGCCCACACTTCCAAAATTACCAATAATTCGTTTAATGATCATGGTGTGTTTGGTTGGTCAGCAAACTCGCCTGACCTAAACCGCATAGAGAATCTGTAGGGTATTGTCAAGAGAAAGATGGGAGACACCAGACAAAGTGAAGACCGTTATCAAAGAAACCTGGGCTTCCATATCACCTCAGCTAAGCAGTGCCACAGGCTGATCGCCTCTATGCCACACCACATTGATGCAGTAATTCATGCAAAAGGAGCCCCGACCAAGTATTGAGTACATACTATACTGTACATGGACATACTTTTCAGTAAGCCAACATTTCTGTATTAAAAATCCTTTTTTTTTTATTAATCTTATGTAATATTCTAACTTTCTGAGATACTGAATTTAGGGTTTTCACTAGCTATAAGCCATAATCATCAAAATTAAAAGAAAAAAAATGTTTGAGATATATCACTCTGTATGTAACGCATCCTTATAAAATATATGATTTTGACTTTTTTGAATTGAATTACTGAAATAAATTAACTTTTTGATCATATTCTAATTTTATTAGATGCACCTGTATGTATATACCATACCTGACCGATGCCCCTGGAAGCTGGAAATCAACCATGTAGACATTACTACTCCAGTGATCTCCACCAGCTTCTAGGACCTGCGCTGATCGGCTGCCCTGCTGCATTCTTTACACAGGAAGTTGGCCTCTTGACATGGGCGCCATTCAGAGAATGTAGACGAAAGAAAGTAAGATCTTGTGATAACTGCACTCATCTTACCAGCCATCTGTAAAAGCTGCCCAACCATGTCATAAGATGGACTGTAAAATATAACACAATGAATGTGATAGGTAGTCAACAGGTTCATAAATGAACACAACCTGAGCACACACAGTTGTATGGGTAGCCCAACACTAATTAGGAAAATACTAATCTAACTAGGCATTAAAGGTTGCTGGGTAATCTGGAGGAGGAGCTCTATCTAATGCAAAAATAAGAGAGAAGGGAGCGTGTCCGTCCGTTTACCGCGTTAGTCGCACTAGAACGGAGCTCCTGCACTAAAGGAGTAAAATCCCCCACCATCTGTCTACTGACACCCAGGTTCGGGCCATTTACCTCACCGCTGCATTCAGGACACCCCAAGACGGCTCCCCATACCTCTATTTGGCACCCTCCGTGCCAGATCCAATCTGGGGACCACCACCCGCATACTGGGGCCTTCTTCCTAACTCCCGGCCGCCATCTTGCCCGCATCTCCGCGCCCCTGGTCGGCCCTCGGACACCCCGGGGTACCCCTACACTGCCAGGGACTGATCTATGGGACTTGCCCTAGCCCCGGGCCAGGGAGTGAGCGACAGCCAGATCCAGGCATTATAATTAACCACCGGGGCCCTGCACCACGGGGAGTCATGGCCTAGGCAAGGCCCTGTCTCTCCTATACTAGCTGCGGACCTGCAAGCGGGACCCTGTGCCTGAATATTGCCCTCACCCGCATCCTCCACTAATTCCACACCCTGGGGCTGCCTGCTACCCCACGACCATCTGCAGGGTATTTTACAACTCGGCGCCTGGCTGCTCAACACAGTGTGGGCCTCCACCACACTCCACACTACTCTACCCCTCAGGTCGGAGGCAGCTTCCCTCTTATCGGCCTATCGATCGGACTTTGACTCCTGGGCCTCCAAGATGGAACTATCCCTGCATGCAGAACTGAACGCGCTCCGCCAACAGATCTCCACCACTGACTCCACAGTAGCCAACCTTTCTGCTACCCAAGAGGTCCATGAGTCCCGCATAACTGTGCTAGAAGCTACCTCCAGGGACCACCTCCGCCGCCTACACCAACAACAACTCCATATAGATGATGGGGAAAATAGGAATCGTAGGAACAATATCAGGACTCCCTGAAGCCACCTCTGGTGCAGACGTCAGGCTTCAGGTGACTATGGTCTCTGCTTCCCCAGAATTAGCCCTGTTATCTTAGCTACTTGGCTCCTTCCGGTCAATCAAGAGGGATGTCCTTCGGTTCTTCTTGGTGGTTGTCAGGATGGTGATCCCCAGACACTGGAAAACTGTGCACCTGCCCTCTAAACTTGAGTGGGCCCTGGAACTGGATAGGATCAGGGACTTGGAGAGCTTGTTGGCCTGGGAGGGGGGCAGGGAGGAACGGTTCTCCGTCACATGGTCAGCCTGGGACATGTTTCGATGCTCAGATGGCTTCAAGTCCTGGATAGAGACGCCCATAGAGTTGGGTGCTGATGGGCCGTAGTGGGATGTGTGTGGGCCACTACCCTACCACCCCCTCTGTTCCTTCTGGTCCTTTCCTTACTCCTATATCTGCTGCACTTCTCTTTGCTCTTTCCCCTATACATCTGATGGTACGCCTCTGGTCACCTTTGCAGTCCACACTTTACTTTCATCTGTTGACGGCCAACGAGTCACTACAAAGTACCTTGAAACACACTACCAAGCATACAGATTGACCATCTTTTTTTTGTAAAACCTTTTTTCTTCTCAATAAAATAAGATTGAACTAAAAATAGGAGAGAAACAGCACCAAACCTGGATAGTGTGGTAAGTCAAATATAGAAAATGTATTAAATACATAGGAAATGCACTCATGAGGGTTAAAGTGACCCTGAGGAAGAGGTGAGATACTTTGAAATGTGGCCTATTGCGCATGTCCAAGGGCAACTTCAGATATATACTTACCTTAGCCCAATTGCAATCCAGAGATGTGCACGAGAGCAGAGGATCTCTTCACTCTCTCTCTCTCTTCATTGGCTCAGACACAGTAGCGGCAGCCATTGGCTCCTGTTGCTGTCATTTACAGCCAGTGAGTAAGATAGAAACACACAGAGCAGCTCGGGAGCAAGCATGCATGAGTACCCCCATAGCAAGCAGCTTGCTATGAGGGCACTCGGTGAAGGGGAGGAGAATGGAGTGCTGCCAGGGGACCTGAGAAGAGGAGGATTTGAACTGCTCTGTGCAACACCATTGCACAGAGCAGGTAAGTATAACATGTTTGTTATTTTTAAAAATTAAAAACAAAATTGACAAAATGACTACTTTAATCCTTGTTAGTGCATTTCTTATGGTTTTTAAGACATTTTCAAGATTTGACTTACAACACTACGCAGGCTGAGGAAGAGGTGAGATACCATGAAACACATCCTTTTGAACATGTCTGGGGGTGATATCAGAGGAGAGTAGATCCAGGCTTGTCGGTGGTCATCATAACCATCTCACAGT
This sequence comes from Pelophylax lessonae, assembly GCF_965119305.1. Classification (NCBI taxonomy): domain Eukaryota; kingdom Metazoa; phylum Chordata; class Amphibia; order Anura; family Ranidae; genus Pelophylax; species Pelophylax lessonae. Next base: position 199,550,969 of record NC_138774.1, on the reverse strand, counting down.
GGTGCCGGCACTCTGCTATCACTGGATTTGTGCTGTCAGCCAAGGCACAGATGTCCCTATAAAAAATTGTTGGCTAACTCACTGTACAATGACCCAGCGGTATTCACCATCCACCTTTTACTTTAATCCTTGTGAGTTCATTTCTTAAGGTTTTTACAGATTTTCTGGATTTGTGATTTAGAGAATGCTTGGCATTTACTGAACGACTGCAAAGCATTCTCTGATTGGACAAGGCTGAAAGGTAGAGTGGTAACGGCACTGATTTTCAAAGACACTACACTTTTTACTATCTGCATTTACTTTCATCATACTATTTATTATTTAATTTCAAGAACATTACCAAAATAACATTGTCTTATATGAGCATGTAGTGTGAAAAACATTTTTGGCTGGATGTCAACTACTCTAGGGGCACCACACCATGTTCTTTATTCACCAGACATGGGAGTAAGTCACACATGTGCAAGTCCTTCAAGTCTCAAGCAAGTCCCAAGTTACTGTGGCGAAAAGCAAGCAAGTCAAGTTGAGTCCCTGCTAGAAGTCAAGCAAGTCAAGTCATTTATTTTGGTCAAGTCACAAATCAAGTAAAAATACTGATCTACCCAAATTTTCACCTTTAAATCAGGTAAAAGTCAGTGGTCAGGAAAGGTTTTGTTTTATTTTCAACATTAACAAAACTGCTTAGTGCTTTTTTCTTGGCATATTAAAGAAACACTTTGAATCCCCAAACAGCTCAAAATCCTTTGTCCGGTCATGTTTCAACACCACAGTCACTAAAAACATGTTAAGTATTTCCATTGTTAAACAGCCAGTGTCCTAAAAATCAGAATACACTGAGGTGTTTTAAGTGACTGTGGTGTCAGAAACATAACAGGCACATTCATTTTGCTTTAACACATCTTGAGAAAATGCAAATATTTAATAACCTTAAAAAGTAAAGTCATTTCGAGTCATATGTCTCAACTCAAAGTCAAGTCTCAAGTCATGAATACCAAGTCAAAGTCAAGTCGAGTCTTTTATTAATTTTAGTCAAGCAAGTCTCAAGTCCTCAAACTGGTGACTTAGGCTTTTTTCACACGGGCGCTCCGTATGTCCGTGTATCACCCCATCCGTTTGCGGGTGATATACGGACACAATGCATGTCAATGGGATTGCGGATGTCAGCCGATGACCATCCGCTGACATCCGATTTGCGTCCTTTCAGTTCTGTTCCATTTTTTGGAACGGAACAGAACCCTATTTTTCTTCCGTTTAAAAAACATAAAGGATGCAAAATCGGATGTCAGGGGTGTCATCTGCTGACATCCGCAATCCCCATAGACCTACATTATGTCCGTATATCATCCGCAAATGGATGGGATGATATGCGGATGACACAAGTGTCATCCGTGTCCGTGAAAAAAAAAAAGTGCCGAAGCGGAGGGCAATACGGTCCGCTCCGTGTGAAAGAAGCCTTAAGTCTGACTCAAGTCAAACCATGTGACTTGAGTCCCCCACCTCTGTTAATCTCCTTTTAAACTTTCTGCAACTTACTGGTCACATAAATGTACTGTGAGCTCTGGATATAAACATTTTTTAGCTGAGGCTTCCTGAGACCTGAAAATTATTTCATAAAGTTTCTTCTTGGAAAAAAAAGGTTTAGAAAGGCTAATCTACACTATATAACCAAAAGTATTGGGATGCCTTCCTTTACACGCACATGAACTTTAATGGCATCCCAGTCTTAGTCCGTAGGGTTCAATATTGAGTTGGCCCACCCTTTGCAGCTATAACAGCTTCAACTCTTCTGGGAAGACTGTCCATAAGGTTTAGGAGTGTGTCTATGGGAATGTTTGCCCATTCTTCCAGAAGCACATTTGTGAGGTCAGGCACTGATGTGGACAAGAAGGCCTGACTCGCAGTCTCTGCTGTAATTCATCTGAAAGGTATCCTGTCAGGTTGAGGTCAGGACTCCGTGCAGGCCAATCAAGTTCCTCCACCCCAAATTCGGTTGTCCATGTCTTTATGGACCTTGTTTTGTGTACTGGTGCGCAGTCATGTTGGAACAGGAAGGGGCCATCCCTAAACTGTTCCCACAAAGTTGGGAGCATGAAATTGTCCAAAATGTCTTGGTATGCTGACACCTTAAGAGTTCTCTTTACTGGTACTGAGGGGCCAAGCCCAACCCCTGAAAAACAACCCCACACCATCATCCCCCCTCCAACAAATGATTTGGACCTGTGCACAAAACAAGGTCTGGGGATGGCCCCTTCCTGTTCTACTACCATGACTGCGCACCAGTGAACAAACAAGGTCCATAAAGACATGGACGAGTGAATTTGGGGTGGAGGAACTTGACTGGCCTGCACAGAGTCCTGATCTCAGCCCAATAGAACACCTTTGGGATAAATTAGAGCGGAAACTGCGAGCCAGGCCTTCTCGTCCACATCAGTGCCTGACCTCACAAATACGCTTCTGGAAGAATGGTCAAACATTCTTATTGACACACTCCTAAACCTTGTGGACAGCCTTCCTAGAAGAGTTGAAGTTGTTATAGCTGCAAAGGGTGGGCCAACTCAATATTGAACCCTACAGTCTAAGACTGGGATGCCATTAAAGTTCATGTGCCTGTAAAGGCAGGTGTCCCAATACTTTTGGTAATATAGTGTGTATTGCATATATCGAGGTTGACGTTATGACTTGGGTTTAGTAATAGTAATAAAAACTGTACATTGGAGGACATCTAGTGGTTGATATAAAATATGACCATACAAGATAAGTGCATTTCTCTCCATACACTTTCTGTACAGAGCTTCATAAGAATCAGGCACTATATATATATACTGTATATACATGCAGGTGTTACATTGGGTCTCAATACACAAAAAGCTTCATTCTTTATATGAATGGGTCTGCAGCAGAATCACCTTCAGTTTAAAGTTGTTTTTCACTGCAAGCAACTATTTGTCATCTCTTACTGCTTCTATTCTGCAGATATTGGAATAGCCCATTCCAGTGCTTTAGAGCCAGTACTTAGTCGGGGGAGGGGGTGAACTCAGTGGGGGGGGGGGCAGTAGAGGATTGTTTATTATAACACCCTGATCAGTCCCATTGATGCAATAAAAAACACCAGAGCCCCCCAGAATCCCTTTAGATGTGCAGTACCCTCGGCAGGTATCTCAGCCCCACTGAAGTAAACCAAAGAAAGATGCTGCTGAGGCTAACATAGACGTTACCTTAAAGTTTAATTAACCACTTAAGCCCCGGAAGATTTTATCCCCTTCCTGACCAGAGCCTATTTTGCGATTCGGCACTGCGTGACTTTAACGGACAATTGCGTGGTCGTGCGACGCTGTACCTAAACGAATTTGACGTCCTTTTTTCCCACAAACAGAGCTTTCTTTTGGTGGTATTTGATCACCTGTGCGATTTTTTGATCATGCGCTATAAACAAAAAAAGAGCGTCAATTTTGCAAAAATAACAATATTTTTCACATTTTTTTATATGAAATTCCCCAAAAAAAATTTAAAAATCTAAATTTTTTAACATTTTCGGCCAATTTGTTTTATGCTACCTATGTTTGGTAAAAAAAAATCGCAAAAAGCGTATTTTGATTGGTTTGCGCAAAAGTTATCGCGTTTACTAACAAAGGTAAAGATTTTTGTCATTTTTGTTGTTTTTTTTAACGCGTAATGGCGGCGATCTGCGATTTTTTTGCGGTACTGCGACATTACGGCGGACAGATCGGACCCTTGACTGACATTTTTGGGGTTACCAGTGACATTTCTACAGTAATCAGTGCTATACGTATGCACTGTTACTGTAAAATTACACTGGCAGTGAAGGGGTTAACTTTTTTTGAGAGGGAGGGGCTGTGTGTGTCCCTAGGGGCGTGATTCTAACTGTGATTGGCTGTGGCTTGAGGTGTAGGAACAGTGATCAACGGTCCTACATAGTAGAACCGTATGATCACTGTTTCTACACAGGGGAGAATGACAGGCGGCTTGTTTACATCAGCCGCCTGCCTTTCTCCCTCTGCACCGACGATCGCGAAGTGACCGGCGGACATAGGGTCCGCCGGTCACACGCGCGGGGGGGTCCGTGACTGCGCGGGAGTGGGAGCGCGCCTCCGGGGGCGCGCTCTCGCTCCCTAGACCCTCACAGGCTAGCGACATAGATCTACGTCACTCTGCCTGTGAGGGGCTGACTGCCGACGTAAACAGTCGTGCGGCAGTCGGCAAGTGGTTAAACTCACCTCCATCCCCCGCTGGAACTGACATCTTTGTTTGTTCTTTTTCTTGGTCCAGGGTCTTTGGCCATATTGATTGGCTAAGCTGGAATGACACAACTCCTAACATGCAAGATTGCAAACAGACAGGTACATTCGTGAATACAAGGGGTTCGCTCATTGGGCACAGTATCCATTCACAGAACACCTTGTATTTTTTTCAATAAATATAAAACGTTCTCTGATTGGACAAGGTGGAGTGGTGAGGCGGTGATGCCATGATCTTTACCCCATCCAATCAGAGGACACTTTGTATTGACCTCGGGGAAAAAAAAATACAAGACGACCTACTGTGTTCACTATGCAGAGGGGCAGCCACTCAGCACAGGACTTGGAAGAAGGTAGTGATCACTGTAGTAGCAGTGAATTCTCCAGTAATCCTTTGCTTCCACACTGGTCCCACAGGTATGAAATACAGTAGGGAAAATAATTATTTGATCCCCTGCAGATGTTGTAAGTTTCCCCACTTACAAAAAAAAGAAGGGTCTATAATTTTTATCGTTGATGTATTTTAATTGATTGAGACAGAATATCAACCAAAAATCTGGATAAAAACACAAAAAAAATGGTTATAAATTGAGTTGCAGTTCAGTGAGTAAAATAAGTATTTGATCCCCTACCAACCAACCAACAAGAACTCTGGCTCCCACAAACTGGCTACAGTATGGTGGTACACAGATTAGTCCTGTCAATTTAAGAAAGTTCTCATAGCGACAACTTGTTATGCGTATTCTTCTATTCCAACCCACCACCATAGGCAAGGCCAAAGAGCTCTCAAAGGACGCCAAGCACAGGATTGTAACTTCGAATCTGTGGATGCTGAAACTTTGAGTTGCCAAGCGACAGCCAAGGAACCTTAAGGATTTAGAGAAGATCTGTAGAGAAGAGTGGACCAAAATCCTTCCTGAGATGTGTACAAACCTGGTCACCAACTACAAGAAACATCTTAACTCTGTGCATGCCAATAAGGGTTTCTCCACCAAGTACTAAGTCATGTTTTGCTTGGGGATCAAATACTTATTCTACTCACTGAACTGCAACTTCATTTATAACATTTGTATCATGTGTTTTTTCTGGATTTTTGGTTGATATACTGTCTCCATCATTTAACCACTTTACCACCGGAGGATTTTGCTGTCTTACGTCTGGGCCACTTTTTGCGATTCTGTGCGACTTTAACTGACAATTGCGCGGTCATGCGACGCTGTACCCAAACGAAATTTACGTCCTTTTTTTCCCACAAACAGAGCTTTCTTTTGGTGGTATTTGATCACCTATGCGATTTTTACTTTTTGCGCTATAAACAAAAAAAGAGCGACAATATTGAAAAAATAACAATATTTTTCACATTTTTTTTATATGAAATTCCCCCCAAAAAAATGTAAAAATCAAAATTTTTTATCATTTTAGGCCAATTTGTTTTCTGCTACATATTTTTGGTAAAAAAAAATCGCAATAAGCGTATTTTGATTGGTTTGCGCAAAAGTTATTGCGTTTACTAACTAAGGGAAAGATTTCTGTCGTTTTTGTTGTTTTTTTTTTAACGAGTAATGGCAGCGATCTGCGATTTTTTTTGCGGGACTGCGACATTGCGGCGGACAGATCAGACCCTTGACTGACATTTTTGACACTTTTGGGGTTACCAGTGACATTTCTACAGTAATCAGTGCTATAAATATGCACTGTTACTGTAAAAATGACACTGGCAGGGAAGGGGTTAATTTTATTGGAGAGGGAGGGGTTAATGTATGCTTGGTGCTTACTGACGTGTGGGGGGAGGTGACTGAGTGACACAGGGACAGATCTCAGGTTGAGCTATGCTGAACCCTGCAATCTGACCCTGCCTGTCACTTCGGAGATCCGCCCGCTCTGGCCCGACTCCCGCTGTATTCAGTCTCGCGCGCCGCCGAGAAGGGGGAGTGTCTGCCGACGTAGGTCTACGTCGTCAGACCTACAAGAGCCACTTTGCCGCAGTAGAGCTCTAGTGAGCAGCGGCAAAGTGGTTCAAATACACCTATGATAAAAATTATAGATCCGTAATTTCTTTGTAAGTGGGCAAACTTACAAAATCTACAGGGGATCAAATCATTTTTTCCCCTACTGTATGTATACTGACATTGGTCCTTGATGGACCTTGATGGACCAATGTAACTGTGCAAAAATGTACCTGGAGTTTAGAATAAACTCTTTCCTCAGTCTATCCTTACATTGTTCCTCAGTCTATACTTCCATTGGTCCTTGATGGACTTTGATGGACCAATGTAACTATGCAAAAAAGGACCTGGAGTGCAGATTAAACTGTTTTCTCAATCTATCCTTACATTGTTCCTCAGTCTATACTTACATTGGTCCTTGATGGACCAATGTAACTATGCAAAAATGTACCTGAAGTGCAGATTAAACTCTTTCCTCATTCTATCCTTACATTGTTCCTCAGTCTATACTTACATTGGTCCTTGATGGTCCTAGATGGACCAATGTAACTGTGCAAAAATGTACCTAGAGTGCAGATTAAACTCTTTCCTCAGTCTATCCTTACATTGTTCTTCAGTCTATACTTACATTGGTCCTTGATGGTCCTAGATGGACCTATGTAACTGTGCAAAAATGTACCTGGAGTTCAGATTAAACTCTTTCCTGTCTATCCTTACATTGTTCCTCAGTCTATACTTACATTGGTCCTTGATGGACCAATGTAACTGTGCAAAAATGTATCTGGAGTTCAGAATACACTATTTCCTCAGTCTATCCAAAGTTGCTTATAAAGTTGTATATGCAATTCTACTTTAAAGCCCTGTCAGCTTACTCTTCATTTTCAATGCTCTTCTGTATCCACGTTTATTACCCATCTAACCAACCTTGTCCAATTCTATGCCATACTGCATGCCACAGCAAAACACAGAATGGCTGGGTAATAAATAATACTCACGTGATTATTTCAACCTGTTTATAAATAAAGATGCCAGGTGAAGAACCCAATTTTTGTTTGAAGTGGAATATCCCTTTAAGAAAGCGATTTTCTGGTTTTAAGACCCTCTGCATTAACTGACTTCACTTTCTCACCACTGAGAAATCCATTGTATGTAATTCATTGTACACCAGTTCATTTTTCTGCTAACCAATTCTATGTTGTCCTTCACCATATTGTATGCTAGAGAAACAAAAACAAAAAAACTTTTCATAGTGGCATAGATCTGACACTGGTGACAAGACCATTAGCACAGAAGGACATATATAAAGAGATCATATATCTTTTCTGCAGCCCCCTATTATTCCCATGACAGCCCCTTTCTAGAGTATTATAGAAGCAAAGTAGGTGGAGACGAGGCTATCTAGTTAAAAGAAAGACGCAGAGCTTTTGTGCTTATTGTCTGCATGTGATAGATGACCGCCGATGACACCTTGTCTTTATCTGTGTCATTTCATTAAATGACCATTTGCTCGTTCGATTCCCACACAAGTTAAAATATATTGCAATTTTTTTTTCTGAGGCTGAATTCAGCTGCATAGAGATCTGATCATTTAACGAGGGTCTGCTAATCTTTGTGTTGAAAAGAATTTCAGATAAGGAGATGGAGCGCTTTGTTTAGTAAATTATCCCTATTTTAGAGGGACAGTTCCTCTGCCCAAATCACTTTGCCATGCTCTCAGCAACAGTCTTCCTCTTGGTCTTATCTGCAGATGAATATGCTATTTGTCAGCCAAATGTTTTTACATTAAAGCGGAGTTCCACCTAAAAAACAAAAAAATACATAAAAATACCCCCGGGACAGTCAGGGCTAGTACATTCCACAATGGATAGCCTCTGAACTGTCCCGGGTTGCACTTACCTGCAAGAATAAATACTTACCTTGAAAATGTCTTCTCCAGCGCTGCCATCTCAGGTGTGGGCAGCTTGAAGCCAGCGCGATCCTCTTCTGCGTCCTCTTCCGTCCTCTTCGGTCCCATAATGCACTGCACCGGCCCCGACGTCACTTCAGGGTCTGCAACGTCATCCCTGCACAGCTTCTGGGCATGCCCAGAAGCTGTTTAGCAAGGTATGACGGCGCCTGCACCGGAACTGACGTCGGGGCCGGTGCAGGCGCATTAATTCCTGGGAGCGATGACGTTCAGCTCCCAGGAATCATTGCGAGCCTGGAAGTGACGACTCGCCATGGCCGCCGAGGGGAGGAAGAGGAAGTAAGGTAAGTATATTTTCTTCTATACGAGGTAAGTAAAAAAAAAAAAAAAAATTGCGATTATCCATTTGTTTTTCAGGTGACCCGGAAGAAGATGGAACGAACTTTCATTTTCAGGTGGAACTCCGCTTTAAAGAAGAATAACAGATATAGTAGCATAAAGGGCTTTTTTTCTCAGAAAATAGGTGCAGGAACTCAACCACGACCCCCCAAACACACACACACCCTCCAAAACGCAACAAATGGTGGCTGTGGTCAAAATTCATTAACAGTGGGAGGATCTTAAAGGGGCGCTAAATGCCAGGAGTGCATTAGATACCAAGTGCAGAGTTGGGGGGGGGTTACACACAGAGTTTAGAGTTCAGGTGTGTGCAACATGCATGCAGAATTTGGGGGTGCGTTATGTACATAGTGTAGAGTTCAGGAGTGCACTGCACACAGACTGCAGAGTTCAGCCTTCTTCCACAGCTGCATCCCCTATCCACATCTTACTTTCACTCTTCTTCAACTCTGACCTTTTCATGCAACCCCACCTCCACTGCCCCATCTTCTGAACCCCCTCCTCCTTGAAGCTCCACCATCTTCCACATCCACATCTTACTTTTGTTTCTTTATTAAGCTGAAGCACTCAGCCGGCTCTATTACCTCCCCATACACTGTAGGGGGCTCCACCATTCTCACTTCTAGGGAGATCATCCAGTAGGGGTGTAGGCATCTGCACTGCATCCTAGGCACCTGCATCTCCTTTGTCCCCCATCCTGCACTCAGTAGTAGCTGTTCAGGAGAACAGATTTGTGGGAGTTGTTGGGAGACAAGCTGTCACTTGTAAATACAGAAGCCGGACTTCTGTATTTACAAGTGATAGTGGTGAGCAGGGAGCAGAGGGCCTGAGCCAGAAGTGGTGGAACTGATTTCCACCAAGTTCCAGCTGAAAAAAGCCCTGGTGGTATACATTGGTATACTGGTCCAGCTTGGACCAATGGGCTCCATTCACAAAGCGGTATCTTGCGCAGCGGTTTTCAAAATTTTTTTTAGCGTTCACTAAAAAACGCTACTAAAATACAACATGAGTTATTTTATGAAATGATTTGGTATTTTAGTAGTGAAGACTGTGGTATTTTACCGCCGGCAGTAGCCAGCGTCCTAACCACAGGCTGTGACTAGCTGGTTGGTAAAACCAAAACTCCCATCTCTGACTTGTACCTATAGGTAAGCCTAAAATAAGGGTGTTTACTGTATATGCAGTCGATGATGTCATCAGCTGCATGCGCTCGGAAAGAACGGCTACCCAGGCCATTCCTTCAGAGTCCTGTGCCATAAAGGCAGCTCCCCGGGCATGCGTAGAAGTGACGTCATCTATGCCTAGGCAGGTCGCACAGCCTGAGGTGACAGCACATTGCTGAAAGGCTTAATTTTTAGGTACCTTTCACATAATGTGCTAGTATGCCATGCATACTAGCACATTATGGCTTTACCTTGCAGGTCAGGAAAAAAAAAATCACCCAGCACTTTACTACCACTTTAAAGAGCGGGCGGCTGCCAGCATCCTTAACAACCAGCAACTATCATGGTTGTTAAGGAGCGGGCAGCCGGTGCGTCCTTAACAACTGATGAGTCATCAGCTGTCAGCAGAGTTCCCCCCGCATAAAGCAATAGTGAATTGATCGCATGCGGTATTTGGGAATGCAATTAGGTTCTGTGAATGGAGCCCTATAGTATTTGTATACCATACCTGTGGGATCCCTGTAGTATGTGACAATCACTGTAGTTAACACCAATACTCCAGTGATCTCCAGTGATTGTTCCGTGCCAAGCAGCTGCCGTGGTGCATTGTGAATAAAGAAGATCGGTCACCTGGCATGGCTGCCATTCACAGATCACCTTGCATTAACTCAATGTAGCAAGATTTCCAGGCCTATGGCCTGATGTGGGTCTGCCATTAGAACCGGTAATCTCTCCAGCCCATGTGAGCTGCGATCCTGGGTGTGACAACTGAGGCAGCGACAACTCCGGCATCTTTGTTTGTGTTTTTTTTTTTTTTAATAAAGGGGGTGGGAGAAGGGAATGAGTGGGATACTCCTTGAGGCTTAAACAAGACTGAGAACTGTATAACTCCTGACACTGTTGTACGATGAAAGTCACTGAATACTTTCCCCAACCTGGCACAGCTTGAGGTAGTATATAGTAAAACTCTGTATAGCTGTCACTTTAACTGGCACGCTCTGTGAAATTCAGGGCCCAGACTGCAGGTCCCCCCTTTAACCTTGAACTCTTCAGGGTCCACTGACTATGTACCCCCTCTGTATCTTCAGGGTCCTCAACCTAGGTACCCCCTTTACAGCTAGCTGACACTGGATCCCAGAACCTCTTCCGGAGTGGTCCCCTCTAACTTCAGGCAGACCCCCAGGGGCAATCCTCAGTAACCACGACCTGTGTAGGCTTTCCTGGGACTGGACCCCTCTCTCTCTTCGCAGGCTCTCGGCACACCGGATCCCCTCAGCTCAACTCAGTACTCTTTGGACACTCAGGTGACACCCCGAGACATCCACCTCCTCAGACAGGAGGAGAGACAGCCGCACTCTCCTTCCTGGGACTCTGCTCCCGCCAAAGGCACTGTGCCACGCACTTCCCCCCAAACTTATACCCACTCCCAGAATCCTTTGCCTTCTGGGGTAGTTACAAGCTGGGATGTGTTCCCTGATTGGGTTTCCCACACTTCTCTATGAGAAGCCTCTCACAGGAGCCAGTGGGGATACTTCTCCCCTCAGCAGGCACATCTGGAAGTTATGACACCCTATCTAAACAAATCACAGCCCTGCTGTTAGGCAAACGAGGCCCATTATATATTTACCTAGCACCTACCTGTAGGGTGCTACACCAATAAATGCAATGTGTTCTCTGTTTGGACAAGGTGGAGCAATCACGAAAATGCAAATGAATGGCACCATGCCCAGCAGCTGACCTCCTGTGTTGACAATGCAGCAGGTCAGCCGGGCGGCATTAGATCAGGAAGCTAGTGAAGATTACTGGAATAGCGGTGTCTACTACAGTAGTTTCTAGCTTCTAAAGGTATCCCACAGGTATGGAATATACATGGTTACATTTGTCCAGACTGAATTTTTCAGCTTGAGGCCTTTTTCTGACACTTTTAACGGCAACAAAGTCAATTTTACTATTACATATACATAGTTACATAGTAGGTGAGGTTGAATAAAGACAATAGTCCATCCAGTTCAACCTGTGTAGGTGTGTATGGCTGTAATCATCTCACATAGCCCTTAATGTCCTGATCCTTGAGATGTAAGTCTAAGAGTCTTTTGAAAGCCACCATACTACCCGCAGAAACCACCTCTTGTGGTAGACAATTCCACAATTTTGTAGCCCTAACAGTAAAGAACCCTCCTCGTTGCCTGAGGTTAAAACGCTTCTTCTTTAAAATCGCATTGTATGTCCTCGAGTCCTCATGCAATTCCTTCGAATGAACAGCTTTTTTTCTAAGCTGAGATCCCCATTAAGATACTTATAAATTGCTATCATGTCCCCCCTCAGACGTCTCTTCTCCAAGGAGAATAAATCGAGCGATTGCAGCTGCTCTTCATAGTTAAGGTCCTCCAACCCCCTAATCAGTTTAGTTGCCCTTCTCTGGACTCTCTCCAGCTCCAACACATCCCTCCTAAGGACTGGCTACCAGAACTGGACAGAATACTCCAGATGCGGTCGGACCAGAGTTTTATAAAGTGGAAGGATTATAGTCTTATCTCTGGAATACATCCCTTTCTTTATGCATGCTAATAATCTGCTGGCTTTGGCAGCTGCCGCTTGACATTGCATGCTGTTGCCTAATCTATCATCAACCAAGACTCCCAGATCTTTCTCCATTTTTGATTCCCCCAAGGGTTCCCCTCCTAACGTGTATTGTGTTTTTATGTTTTTAGTCCCCAAGTGCAAAACCTTACACTTCTCCACGTAAAACCTCATTTGCCATGTCGTTGCCCACTCCGTAATTTTGTCCAGGTCATTGTGTAGGATATCTGCTTCATGCTGTGCAGTTATTGCCCTGGCCAATAAGATAGGCAACACTTGAAAAAGCCTTTACAGTTTACCAATTTAGATGTACACAGGAGGTATAGTGCTTGAATTACTGCCAATGATCTGATAATCTGACGTTAGCTGTGATACCTAACATGTTCGGGACGATCGCTGATTCGTGTGTTTGGGACCTATGTGTCCGGTTGCCTTTGCGCGCGAGCTTGGAGGGGTGGGTGCACAATCATTTTTTTTTTTTTTACACTGTCGCTTTAAAAAAAATGTTTCCATTTTTCTTGCTGTCACAAGGAATGTAAACATCTTATGTGACAGCAATAGATATGTGACAGGTACTCTTTATAGAGAAATTTGCGGTCTATAAGACCCTATGTCCCTTCTGCCCTTAAAAGCATTCAAAACACCAAGATTGGTGTGTTCAAATGCTTTCGATTTTTGAAACTGGCACCATTGACAACCAGGTAAACTGGAAGTGATTTCATTTTTCAAGGTCTTCACTACCATTTACTATAGCCAAGAGCCGAACAAAGCTGATATGGTATTTGTTAGGCTCTCCAATCAGCCGATGGAAGTGACAGCTGGCCGGTCAGGACTTCTGGTGGGACGGGAGATCCTGGTAAAGCCACAGAAGATGGCGGGAGGGGAGGAACGTCCCCTCCCGCTGCTTGTAAAAGCAATCCAGCAGCTAGTTGGTCATTAGGATTTATTTTACAAGTGTAGCCTGATCGCACGGCTGGCATTGTTCAAACTGTTATTGTTATTAAAGTTTTGCAAAGACAGTGACTTTGGAAGTATGGGAGATGTATTTCTGGGAGGAGCTAGGATTACAGACTGCTATGAGAGACACTCCTCTCTCAGGGAGCAATGGGACGAGCGGAGCTTGCTGGGAGTGCCTTTATAAAGGTGGGTGGGACACAACTTCGTTCTCTTGCCTCGATGACAGCGTACTGACAAGAAGGGGAAGAGCTGCTGCGGATCGCAGGAGAGTAGACCAAAGCCTAGGTGCGGACACCGGAGTTGAAGCTGGCGGTGTGATTGAGCGGAGAAGTCTCGTAGTGTGACCGAGCAGAAGGTTGCTGACAGGCTGACAGAGACGCTGAGCAGAGCGGGGTCTGGCCGCAGCGGAGAGCGGAGTTCTCTGTTTGGGTTAGAGACATCCATCATCTACATCTTCATTAAATACAGACCTAAGCTAAATCAGGGCGGGACAACCAAACTGTTTGCTTTGACAAGTCCATACTGACTTACAGTTACATACCTGGACACTGCAGATATACACATAGTGTGAGGAGGGTAAACTAGGCCTTAAGCCCTCTATCCAGGCCTAGGCTGTTAGCCTGTTATGACGCATTAGGATTAGTGATGGACGAGCATCGGGCGGGGCGGTTCGCGAACGTCATCTGCAAACTTTCTCAAATGTTCGCGAACCACAAGTTCGCCGCGGACCCCATTCACTTTAATGGCAGGCGAACATTAAAAACTTCCAGGTCATATTTGCAGCTACAAAATACTTACTAGCTGTGCACACATAGTCCCAGAACATGGACACTGACATACCAGAAGTATTGCTATTGGAAAAGTTGCCATAAATTTTTTTTTTCTAAATCAGCCAGAACTGACAGCAGCCGGTAAATACATGTCAAATACATATAGGGTCCATTCACACGTCTATAAAATAGGTCCGCATCCGTTCCACAATTTAGCGGAACGTTTACAGACCCATTGCTTTTCAATTCTAGTCGGAAAAATTAGGCATTCACAGGATAAAGAAGTAAGTGTCGGCCAGTACAGGCCCCAAAAATTAGCCCACAGGCGTTCACCTGACAGCATAGAACTTTGTATTTGGGGGCTGGAGGTACATTCGGCATTTACAGGATACAGAAGTGTCGGCCAGTACAGGCCCCAAAAATTAGCCCACAGGCGTTCACCTGACAGCAAAGAACTTTGTATTCTGTGGCTGGAGGTACATTAGGCATTCACAGGATACAGCAGTAAGTGTCGGCCAGTACAGGCCCCAAAAATTAGCCCACAGGCATTCACCTGACAGCAAAGAACTTTGTATTCTGTGGCTGGAGGTACATTAGGCATTCACAGGATACAGAAGTAAGTGTCGGCCAGTACAGGCCCCAAAAATTAGCCCACAGGCGTTCACCTGACAGCAAAGAACTTTGTATTCGGTGGCTGGAGGTACATTAGATATTCACAGGATACAGAAGTAAGTGTCGGCCAATACAGGCCCCAAAAATTAGCTCACAGGCGTTCACCTGACAGCAAAGAGCTTTGTATTCTGTGGCTGGAGGAACATTAGGCATTCACAGGATACAGAAGTAAGTGTCGGCCAGTACAGGCCCAAAAAATTAGGCAACAGGCGTTCACCTGACAGCAAAAAACTTTGTATTCTGTGGCTGGAGGTACATTAGGCATTCACAGGAAAAATAAGTGTCGGCCATTACAGGCCCCAAAAATTAGGCATTCAACGGACATAAAAGGCCTTTTATGCCGCTGTATTTACCTAAGACATGGCCTCTTCTTGCAGGCACTGTTGGATTGCTACCCGCAACTGTTTCTCTGTGAGTGGAAATTCCTCTGCCAGCGCACGCAAAAGCAGAATGCAGCATTTCCCGAAGCAGGGCCTGGAAGTGCTGCATTCTGACAGCCCTCTGTGATGGTGGTAACATTTCTGCCATTTTTTGTTTGTACCGGGGGTCTAAGTACGTTGCCACCCAGTACGGGTCCTTACCCCTTATGCTTTTTATACGGGGGTCCTTCTTAAAACACTGGAGCATGAAGGCCCCCATTTGCACCAAACTGGAAGCGGTGTAGTGGCCTGGCTCCTGCTCATCATCCAGGATAATGTCGTCCTCGTTCTCCTCCCCCCAACCACGGACAACACTAGAGATCCCAG
This sequence comes from Pelophylax lessonae, assembly GCF_965119305.1. Classification (NCBI taxonomy): domain Eukaryota; kingdom Metazoa; phylum Chordata; class Amphibia; order Anura; family Ranidae; genus Pelophylax; species Pelophylax lessonae. The sequence goes on along the minus strand of NC_138774.1, from coordinate 199,535,574 downwards.
AAAGGTTTAAAGTAAGCTCTTCTTGCTCCTCCTCATCCGCCCCGGCACCATCCTCCTCTGACTCCTCTTCAGCCTCCTGTTGTTGACTTGTCTCATATGGAGTAGCCCTCCCTGGGAATTCATCTAGCATTGCGACTTCCTCATCTTCCTGCTCCTGCTCCTCGACGGCTTGATAAATGACACGACGCAATGCACGCCCAGGAAGAAGGCGTAAGGTACAATGTCACTGATGGTGCCCTGGATGCGACTGACCAGTTTCGTGATCTCATCAAATGGCCGCAGAAGTCTGCATGCGTGCGTCGCGCATGAGCAGCCACTGGTGCGGTGAAAAAAACCCAAGCTCCCCAGAACCTGTCCTGCCGCAGAGTTCGTACAGGTAGTCGTTAACTGCACATTTCTGCTGGAGCAGCCTATCAAGCATATACAAGGTTGAGTTCCATCGTGTCGGGCAGTCACAAGGGCATTGAGGCTTGGCAGCAGTGGGAGCCATTGGCTCCTGCTGATCTCAATCAAATTCAGTGAGGGAGGAGCAGGGGGTAGGGCTGAGCCAGCCACATTGTGTGTGTCTGTCTATTGACACACACATAGCAGGTGATTTTAATATGTTTGTTATTAAAAAAAAAAAAAATCTTTACTCTAACTTTAACCATTCAGACATAGATCCCAAAAGCTTTATATACCTGCTCCTGTTTTATAACTGCGATCTAGCAGAGGAAACTCTCCGAGGACCATATTCCTTTGTGGATATGAGATTTCATGTGAATGTTGAGAGTTACAATGGAAGCTGATGCTGGAAGATGTGAAAAAACAGATTCACAATACACCATTCCTGATAAGAACCAGCACGTTTCATCATGTCCACCAACCTCCTCGACACCATTGCACACAGTGTGGTAGACTTTCTCTGAAAGGGCCAGTTAGCTGTGTTTCGCCCCCATGTTAAAAGTTCCTAGTCCTTTTCCATGGATGAGCCCACTGCCAAGTCACAGTGTTCAGTCCTGATGTTTGGACACCAAAGATGTATGTGTGGAATGAACGTTCAAAGAAACTTGGTTAGATCTTTTCCAAAATACATAGTCTATAAACAACTTAACTCTTTTATGTTTACTAGATCTTTTCATTAAAAGGTTCCCTGGTCTTTTCCTAAAAGTATTAACAGGGTATAGAAGAGAGAAATAGGACATCGTTTAGAGACTTCTGCCCCGAGTACACTTGTCCTTTCTTATCTCTGGCCATTCCCCCCAGAGCCTTTTGTTGTTTTGGTGTGCCTGCTGAGTGGGACAGTATGGAAAATGGCTTCATTATCAGAGGCCTGGACTCCTGCTAGCCTGTTTATGAAAGTCAGCGTCGCGGTTAATTTCATTTGGGAGAAGATAACCGTCCATACTGCACCTGTTCCTTCTCTTTAACCCTCTCCTCACCACAGGGTATCAACGAGCCACACCAGGGAGCTGTTTAATGGCTATTTGGGGGGGGGGGGCTTTTAAAACAGTGCTTTCTGCAAAGGATATAAGCAACCTGCATTCAGAAGCATTTGACAGGCGGTGAGGAGGCAATATGTCTCTTTGCTGCCCATTTGAAAACCATAAACACCCCACCACCTCGCTGGAATGGGTCCAGTTTGGCAGTACTACTGGACAGAAAATAATTTTTGCAGCAGCCACAGCACAGGGACATCCCTGTTCACTGCTTCTGCAGTTTAAGGGAGCATTAAAAATGTTACACTTTAATTCCCCCAAAGGCAAGTCTACAGTATATGCGAGTAAATTCTTTTTAATTTTGTCTGCATATAAGCTAGCTTATTTAACATCAAAATCAACATTTCAGTTTTGCACATCTGCTAGTGAATTCAATCAATTTTGGGGAATTAAGGCGGAGGAAACTCACTGTTGATGTGTCTGACTAAGCCTACTAGGCCGCCCAAGCGGAAGTGGGAGCCTGTCAAAAGTAGGTAAAAAAATCACATGCCAAATATGGCAGGTCAGGGGGTCAGGAGGCCGTAAAGTGGAAGTTCCACTTTTAGATGGAACTCTGTTTTAAAGACCACTGGTATAAAGGAAAAAAATGGTAAAGGCTTTGTTTAAAAACTAAAACGTGCTGGAAGTACTTTCAAAATAATAACATTTAGAATAAAACATTATTTGATAAGTGTGAAAACTTTAACGTTGTAAATGGATGTTAAGAGATGAAAACAGCAGTAAACATGTTAAAAAATATATAGACAATAACAGGCTATATATCAAAATGTAGCACCCTCCTAGGTAGGTGCTCGTGAGAGAGTATAGAAATAAATATATAGTGTTGCTCAAATAAAAAAATAATAAATAATGAATTTTGTGCTTAAATGATTAAAAATCCAAAATATTAATATGTGACATAATATTAAAGTGCCAATAGTGCTAATAAAGTAGTAAAATATAATATATAATATAATATTCATAGAAAAGAGAAAATATATAGATAGAAAAGTCCAGTGTGCAAAGTGCAAAAAGCCAATAAATAAAGTCCAAAATGTAATCCTAAAGTGATCTGTGCTCCCAGAGAGAAGTGACAAGAGTGTCACAGTGGACAGCCAGCCGTGCACCCCCTTGTGAATGGGTGCTCACCTCAAATCCTTAACTACTTGCCTTCTGTGCACTTAAACACCCTTCCCATCCAGGCCAATTTTCAGCTTTCAGCGCTGTCACACTTTGAATGACAATTGCGCGGTCATGCTACACTATACCCATTTGAAATTTTTATCATTTTTTTCACACAAATAGAGCTTTCTTTTGGTGGTATTTAATCATCTCTGGGTTTTTTATTTTTTACAAAAAAAAAGAATAAAGACAAAAAATTTTGAAAAAAAAAAAAAAGTTTTTCTTATTTTCTGCGAGTAAATTTTGATAATACATTTTTCTCCTTCACTGATGTGCGCTGATGAGGCGGCACTGATGGGCACTGATAGGCTGCACTGATGGGCACTGATGAGGTGGCACTTATGGGCACTGATGAGGTGGCACTTATGGGCACTGATGAGGAGGTACTAATATGCCGCACTGATGAGCACTGATAGGCGGCACTGATAGGCGGCACTGATGAGCACTGATAGGCAGCACTGCTGGTCACTGATAGGCGGCACTGCTGGGCACTGATAGGCGGCACTGCTGGGCACTGAGAGGTGGCACTGCTGGGCACTGACAGGTGGCACTGCTGGGCACTGAGAGGCAGCACTGAGAGGCGGCACTGACGGGCGGCACTGATGGGCACTGATAGGCGGCACTGATGGGCACTGGCGGATGGCACTGGACACTGACGGGTGGCACTGATGAGCGGCACTGATGGGCAGCACCATCAGTGCCCACACTCAGTGCCCATAGTGCTGCCAGTCAGTGCTCATCAGTGCCTAGATGAGCAGGCACTGATGGGCACTGACTAGCAGCACTATGGGCACTGATTGTGGGCATTGATGGGGGGCACTGATGGCGGGCACTGTGGGCACTGATGGGGGGGCACTGTGTGTGTTTTTACCTTGTGTAATCAGGGCACTGGTGATCGGTGCCCTGATTACATTCTCCTGTGTCCCCGGCGCTGTGAGGCTCCCCCTCCTTCCTCACACTGCAGGCTCCGTGTGAGGAAGGAGCGCCGGCGATGAGAGATGATCTCATATGTTTACATATGAGATCATCGCTCATTGGACGGCCAGATCACGTGGTGAATGGCCGCTGTGATTGGCCATTTACCACGATCTGTGATCGGCCGTGTCCAAGGGACACGGCCGACACAGATTTTCCCCGCAGCGCGCTCGCGGGAGCGCGCTGGGGGCGTGTCACTGGGAGGCCGTTTAAAAACGGCCTCCCGAAAATTCGAGTCCGCGCTGCAGCCGTATATAGGCTGTAGCGCGGATGGGTAGTGGTTAAAAAGAGCGCATGGATTGTTATCCCAAAAAGATCATCCATCCATATCCTTCAGGGCTCCTCTCATTCACAGGAGTTAAATAGTGTATCGCTCTGTCCGTCCTTGCCCCTCCCCTACGCGTGACCACACAGGGATCACGTGTCTCCCTCAGGGGGATAGTTTTTGGCTCTGTCTGCTTATCAGAGGAGCAGCAGGCTAATCTATATTGCTTTCTGTCTAGCAGAGAGCAGGATCTGTTAGTGAGGTCTGCTCAGTGTGCTCAGTATGTGATCCATTGAGTCTAGAGGAGTGTTTTACACTGGTCCAATAGTGAGGCATGTTGGACAGTGGGAGGTAACCTGACCAATGGATACATAGGCCTGACCAATGGATTCATAGGCTTTGATACAGTCCTGGTGATTGGTAGAGACAGGCTGTCTCGGTGCATTCTGGGATACTGTATAAAAGCCAGGAGCACATGTGCTGCGGGGTCTTTGGCTGGAGAGCAGAGTCCCGGAGGGAGGGTGGCGGTTGCCTCCTCCTTTGTAGCAATGGCATGTGGCATCAGGAGGTCGTCCTGAGGGCCAGAGGGACGGAGCTGAACCCAGAGGTCCAGGAAAGCTGACTAAGGGGGAGACACTGCAGACCCCAGAAAAACAGTATAGTAAGTAAAGGGGATAGTATCAAGGGGCCTGACCAGAGGGGGGCCACACCAGAGTAGAATAGTCAGTGCACAGGTGTCAGTGGTCAAGAAAGAGGATACTAGGAGAGTGTCCTGAAGATAATATTAGTTCATCAAGTCATCTGGATATAGACTTAATCTAAATCCAGCTAAGTGGCAAGGTGGATCAACAGCCTGACTGTATCTACAGAAAGAGGTCCTCCGAACCTTGTGAATAGTAAATTTGGAGTATCCCACTATTCCCTTCTCCCATCTCTATTTAAAATAAAACACTAAAAACAACTACAAACCCCTGGACTGATCATTAAATTGAGAATACCAGTGTTGCTAACGGTAACCCAGGGGGACCCGAAAGTGTAATAGCCAGCAGTCCTCGTGAGGGCAGTGCTACAAAAAGAATTATCGCATTATTCACACAGGTGGCCAAAAATGATACTTCTGATCTGGGTATTGCTTGTAATGTTCAGGTCATAATTAGGTGTTCCTTTGGACATTGGTAGAGCTAGCTATAACACAAAAACCCTTCCCAGCTCCTCCCATTCTTTTGCTCAAAGACATTTTGCTCCAAAATCAATCCTTGGTTGAATCTTGGTGTCCTGTCAACTTCAATATTTTAAGCAGTAGAATTGAAACAAACACTTTTTTCCATTGAAATATGAATGCGCCTTTCATAATGTGGACCTTACATCAGATATATTTTCAAATGTTAAATGCAAGCATGCTAGGTAATGTGAAGGTTTCACATTTACAGGTATCTAAATCTCTCACAATACTATACTCCCTTGACATTACCCGTATCTGCTTTTCAGAAGGTAGCCATCTTTGACCAGGCATTGTCCTACTTCCTGAACTGAGATGCCAACTCATGACATAATCATATAGACCTTGGTGCCTGTGCACAAATGTTTGCCTTGTGACTTGCCACAAAGTTACAATGTACAGTCTGAATGATTGGCGGCAGAGAGGAGACTGATGAAAATATTCCTTATGCCTATAGAAAACTGATAGCACTATCTCAGCCTAGACCAGTGGTCTCCAAACTGTGGCCTGGGGGCCAGATGTGGCCCTTTACTTGCTTTTATCTGACCCTTGGAGCACCTTTCCTGCCACTAATGCAATGCACTATTCCTCCCACTGACACCAACAAAGGGGGAATAATTCCTGTTACTAACAGGACGTGGCACTATTTTCCCCATTGACACCAATGATTGGGCACTATTTCTCCAATTGACACCAATATTGGGGAACTATTCCTCCCACTGACACCAATAATGGAGCACTATTCTTCTCATTGACACCAACAATGGCGCACAATTGCTCCCACTGACACCAATAATGGGGCACTATTCCTCAGACTGACACCAACAATGGGGTAATATTTTTCTCACTGACACCAATAATGGGGTATTATTCTTCCCACTGAGACCAACAATGGGGTACAATTCCCCCCACTGACACCAATAATGGGGTAGTATCCAGAGATGTATAGTAACGAAGTAGAACTACTTAAGTACTGTACTTAAGTACCGAAATGCGGTATCTGTACTTTCCTAGAGTAGAATTTTTTTCTCCTACTTCTACTTTTACTTCACTACATTTTTTCAATGATTTCGATACTTCTACTCAAGTATTTTTTTTTTGTGCTGCATAGTTACTCGTTACTTTTAAAAAAATTACCACTGCCAGAACAGTAGATGGCAGGTTGCATAAAGCTCAAAAAAATGTGTATAATGTCATTTGTAAATCAGCGCATACGAAAATAAAGGCTGTGTATAATAAAAGCTGCTATACCAAATCTTTCCAATAAAAAGAAAATATGAAACAAACAAATAAATGGTGCTACAGCACTTAAAGTGCATCAAGAAACTACTAACAAACACAGGTTAATCATTTAAATAAATCATTTGAAATAATAAAAACAATATGATGTTCAAACTTTTGACTTATTTCTTTAATAACTACATAACACAGTACTTGTACTTCTACTTTCAGTACTTGAGTAGAATTTTTTTTCAAAACTACTGGTACTTTTTACTTTTAGTACTTAAGTAGCAAATTTTTTTAAAAAACTACTTGCAATACTTAAGTAAAAAAAATGTTGAATACTTTAGTACTTCTACTTAAGTAACTTTTTCTGCGAGCACTTCCACTTCTACTCAAGTAATTTTTTGATCGAGCACTTGTACTTTTACTCAAGTAGAAATTTCGAGTACTTTATACAAGTCTGGTAGTATCCCTTCCACTAATGCCAAAGATGCACTGTTTATTTCAACTGATGCAGTACAATTTCTACTCCCAATGGCCACGGTGCGGCCCCGCTAAAGGCTGAAGAACAGTAAACTGGCACTTTGTATAGAAAGTTAGAAGACCCTTGACCTAGACAAAATCCTTTGACTGGGACTCAAGGACCAGGGATGTATAGTAACTAAGTAGAACTACTTCACTACTGTACTTAAGTACCGAAAGGCGGTATCTGTACTTTCCTAGAGTAGAATTTTTTTCTCCTACTTCCACTTTTACTTCACTACATTTTTTCAATGATTTCAATACTTCTACTCCGATATTTTTTTTTGTGCTGCATAGTTACTCGTTACAATTATAAAAATTATCACTGCCAGAATAGTAGATGGCAGATTTCATGAAGCTCAAAACATGTGTATTATCAGCGCATACGAAAATAAAAGCTACTGTATTTATAAATAAAAGCTGCATTTGAAATAATAAAAAACAATATGCTGTTCAAACTTTTGACTTCTTTCTTTAATAACTACATAACACAGTACTTGTACTTTTACTTTCAGTACTTGAGTAGCAATTTTTTTTTCAAAACTACTGGTACTTTTACTTTCAGTACTTGAGTAGCAAAATTTTTAAAAAACTACTTGCAATACATAAGTACAAAAAATGTTGAATACTTTAGTACTTCTACTCAAGTCACTTTTTGATCGAGCACTTCCACTTCTACTCAAGTCACTTTTTGATCGAGCACTTGTACTTTTACTCAAGTATGGGTTTCGAGTACTTTATACAACTCTGTCAAGGACTGCTTTTTTTTATATAACGTGAAGCTGTTTTTGAAAAATAATAGTGTTGCTGCATTTTGTAGAACGTCAGGAATATATTCATGCAGACTTGTAAAGTTTCTGAAGGTCCACTTTAAGTTTAGCTCCACAGAGAAGAATTCAGGGAACCTTCACAGGCCACCCATGCTGTTAAGACGATATTGTGCTACATTGCAATTTTCAGGTGGTCAGTGCTGTAGCAGGAGATTATGGAGAGTAGAATTTGGAGCTGAACACAGTATGCAGCTTTGTATACTGAGGTACAAGCTCCTGGTGATGGCATGAGACCAGCCTCTGATCCTGTAATGAGATGCTGATAGGCTGATTCTGTAGCTGTTGTGATCTTAATAAGATGGTGTCCAAAGGTCAGCAGAGTCTACCTTTCCCTGCTGTTGGGTCACTTAGGGAAAAAGGCCAATGAATATGAGAACCTTAATAGGATTAGAGAGGGAGGGATGGGGGACACCAGGGGGCTGAAATTGAAACCGCTAATGATGTCTTTTTGTCAGCCTCCTTCTATTCTAGAGCTGTAGGAAGATATAAGAGAAATCCTGGAGACCGAGGATCTGTCCTGAGACCGATCAAAGCATCTTTGATGTATTTAAAGAAAGGAAGAAAGTAGCAAGGACTTTATCAGAGAAGTCTACATGTTTCTTATACGTGTTTTGTAATGCAGTTATGTAACAGACAAATGCTGCAGCAACTTGCAGAGTACCTTGAACCATTCCCTTCAGTCCCCACCAACAAGAGAACCTGCAGTCTGGAGTTCCTACCAAAAGCAAACACAAAGTGGAACTTTAGTCATTAAACTAAGTCCTGCTAGATAACTTCAGGTTGGCCCCTTTTGCAGGTATAGCTATGTAAAACAATAAAAATAAGTGCCTACACTGACTGTTTAAAATCCAGTAATACACAGTCTCACCCATAGGCGTGAGCACAGGGTGTGCTGGGTGTGCCTGGGCACACCCTATTCACCCTGTGTGGTGCCAGTCCCCCCTGCTTCTTGGCGTTCCCTGTCTCAGCTTCCCTCCTCTCCTCTCCCACTGCCTGCTGCTGCAGATGTTTCAGGGTGAATAATGAATGAACACAGTGATTGATCTGTACCAATAACTCCTGTGTTCATTCTTGACTGAAGCATAGTAAGCTATGTTTACTATGCATCAGTTTGTGCATGAACAGGAAGCCGATCAGCAGAGAGCACTTCCCATACGTTCACTGTCCAGTGCAGCTGAGGCTGTAGAGAAAGGGACTGGAGAAGCTCTGTCCTCAGTCCCTTTCTCTCTGTTTATACCTTTGATATTTCACCAAAGACCCCCAATGGGGCTCCTAAAATGAGTTGTTAAAAAAAAATAATAAATAATATTGTAAATAAATAAAAAGATAAATTCTAAAAATGTATTAACCACTTTCAGACCGGAGGATTTGGCTGCTCAATGACCAAGCCATATTTTGCGTTTCGGCACTGCGTGATTTTAACGGACAATTGCGCGGTTGTGCGATGCTGTACCCAAACAAAATCGATGTCCTTTTTTTTCCCACAAATAGAACTTTCTTTTGGTGGTATTTGATCACCTGTGCGATTTTTATTTTTTGCACTATAAACAAAAAAAGAGCGACAATTTAGAAAAAAATAACGATATTTTTCACATTTTTTTTTTTATATGAAATTCTCAAAAAAAATGTAAAAATCAAAATTTTTTAACATTTTAGGCCAATTTGTTTTCTGCTACATATTTTTGATATAAAAAATCGCAATAAGCATATTTTGATTGGTTTGATGGTTTGATTGGCCCCCTAGCTCCACCCAGGCGAGCGTCATACATGTACGGCACTTTGCCTGGGAGCGCCAGCCTGCCGCCGTACAACTGCGGCAGCTGGTGCGGAAGTGGTTAAATAAAAACTACTGACACCGTTCACTGCCCTACTGACACCAATCTCTGCTCTACTGACACCGCCCACTGCTCTACTGACACCAATCTCTGCTGATTTACACACATGCATGTTTGTGCTCTGTGCTCTGGGGTGCACACCCTAATGCAATAGGTTGCGCACACCAATGGTCTTACCCTGATCTGCACATGCTCAGTTGCTCTCCATTTCTTAAGCATTTTTAGGCACTGCTGAATTTGTAGAGGCCCACCTGCTCACAACCCCAAAACAGAATCCTCCTATCCTTTAAAGCCAAAGAAGCTGCTTCTGTTTGTTTTGCAACTGCCATAGGGGTGCACATGTGATCAGTTATGACTACAGCCATATGATGGTTTGACAGTTTGGTTGAGGATACAAGCAAATGTGACAGTTAGCATTCCCGGCATTCCAGGACTGTAACTGTTTTTTGAAACCGTTAAATTGATGGGTTTACTAATGTGGAATGTATGTTCCTTGCTAAAGAATATTCTTTTTTATCAAGTTGTAATGGGTAAAGTTCCACTTAAAAGGGTCCGTTCAACCTAAAGAGATATTTCAGTTATAGATGGAGTCTAAAGGGCTAAAGTGGCAATAAGAGTGACTCGACCTCCATACCAAAATTGTGCTCCAGAGATGTAGGTCTCAACAGTTAGGCTTCTCTATACATTGATAGCATAAGATCAATAGAAAAGCTGGAAACCATATGCCATCCTTGATAGTTCTCTATTGTTAAAATCAGTGGTCCTCAACTCCGGTCCTCGCGGCCCACTAATAGGCCATGTTTGCAAGATAACTAAATTACATCACAGGTGATCTCATTTGCTGCTCAGTGATTGCAGTATTCTAGTCTGCATCTCCCCAAGGTAATACTTAAAATCTGGCCTGTTAGTGGGCTCCGAGGACCGGAGTTGAGGACCACTGGTTAAAATCATCTTCACTATTAAACATCCATAGTCACAACAAGACACTAATGTGTTTCAGCCAAAGCCTTAATCATAGGCTGATAGGCTGAATCATCTGGTGGCATTTTGTATCTTTTAAGGACTCCAATTTAACGTCTAATCTCTCATCTCCTATCCCAGGGGTGTCAAACTCAATTTAATCACGGGCCGCATCAGCATTACGATTGCCCTGAAAAGGGCTGGTTGTATCTGTTAGACTAGATATCCAGAGCATTCCCTACCCTCACATAAGACGTCAGGAGCCTCTCCACCATCAGAAGTTGAGTCCCCCACCCTCCCTTACATCACAGTGCACCCCCATTGCCCTGCTACTGGGAAGAAGCTGGAGGCAATGCTGGAAAGCAGAAGGTACAGGATCTAGAGGAGGATCAGAGGAGGGCTGGAGCTCTTCTGCAGCTGCAGGAGAGGTGTAAGGGCCACATTAAATGGCCTGGAGGGCCGGATGCGGCCCGCAGGCCTTGTGTTTGACACATGTGTCCTATCCAATGGTCCAGTTCTGTTGCCAGCACCGACATCTTCTCCCCAGATGCCGGTCTTCAGGCATCTCCATTGGCTGGTGCTGGTTGACGTAACTCCTGCTCATGTGCAAGAATTAGTCATCCTGGCACACAGAGACCAAGCTGGTGAGGTAAGCTCAGTTTGCATGCCACAGAAAACTCCACAAAATAGGTAGGTGTTCCACTTTAACTGTTCCTAGGTGTTCCCTGTTGTTCCCTTGTTCGTAATATAACATAAATTAGGTGATTACCTTCTCCTATATCTGCAAAAAATAATAATTATTGTTTTTGGATAGTGGAACCTCAAAAGATGCTTCTACATATGAGCTGACAATCCTTTATCTGGCTGTATCATCTAACTTCTTCAGGTAAAATAAATGTCTGTAATCCAACTGTTTAGGTTGGGAATGATCAGACAAGTTACAAAGCATGTTTGGCCAATTTGAGCCACTAACCCAGTGCAAGTATGTAGATTGGGACGTCTAACTTTACTCTGTCTTTTCCTGATCTGTATACTCATTGTACATCAGTGGCTCAGAAATGATTAAAGGGTCAGCTTAACAGCCAGCTTGATAAAAGAAAAGGAATTGGCAGAACTCCAGGTTGAGTCAAAATCCAGATTTATTGACTGGACATCCTAATATGACAATCGTGACAAGGTAGACGCGTTTCACACACTGACTATGTGCTTAATCAGTAATAAGTAATGATTAAGCACACAGTCAGTGTGTGAAACGCGTCTACCTTGTCACGATTGTCATAATTTGGATATCCAGTCAATAAATCTGGATTTTGACTCAACCTGGAGTGCATGCCAATTCCTTTTCTTTTATCAAGTTTTCACGGAGGCGAGCCGGGGCATGTACCTGTGTGAGTCATCAGGCAATTACACCACCTTGAGCAGTGAGTCCTTGTCTCTTTAACAGCCAGCTAACTAGCAATTTAAGAAGGTCAGAAATGACAAACCCCACATTTGTTTTTATAGACTTGGCCCCCTACCCCTCCTATTATACGACTATGGGGAATATTTGGTTTCTGTACGTTGGTCTTGGGTTTGCAGAAACTTCTAAAGCTGTGAGAAGGGTCTAATAAAATGCATACTGTTATGGAAATGAATTACATTTTGGAGCATAGAAATTCACTCGGTGCGCTGAAAACTTTTCTGTGCTGAAAAGCGCACTTGTGGATAATAATACGCGCCAAGTACCATTTATCCCTTCTACCGAAAAGTAAAATGTACAGCTCTTTTGTATAAAGTTATCCTAGTGCGCTCGGTGACAAACAGAGAGACAGACACACACTGTATTACGGTCGATGTGCATAGTAGCAGTCCTGCTTAAGGCAGCGCTCTAGTTTGTTTTATAGTCAGAGAACAAAAGGGGTTTACAGGGGTTGTGGCATCAACACAACCAATCACAGACATGTATACTTTCAAAAGTACAATAGGAAAGGGGAGAATATGTTTATGGACAAACACGGCCGTGTGCATGAGTTTTCCAACTGTCAAGTGAAAGCGAAATAATGGCTAAAAATGGCTGCTAAACACTATCATGGATTCTCATGGACTCGGAAACGCTAATTAACAAGCATGCACTCCTGTCATAACCTGTTAGAGTGAATCCTATATAATATAGCTCATAAAAACCATATTTGATAGTGATCATACAGTGAATGAGACTTTATCTGCAAAGCACAATAGCAGCAGTATTTCAATCATACGGATCAAGCATAATAAAAAGCTACCATGCCTATAATCCTGGCAAAAGGATAGATATTATCAAAATGATAAGAATTCCACATCACAAACATATCTCCATCAGTGAATAGTGAATACTGAGGCCCCGGCTGGCTAATATATATTTGTGCAGTGGAGTTCGTCTTGCACTGACATAGATCCAGACTGGCACCGCCGATGGGGATGATCCGGCTACAAGTAGCATGCAGCCTCCATTTAATGGAAGGTTTCCACAATTACAGGTCTTTCCTTAATGCCAGTTAAAGCACTGACACTGGGAGACATAATGGCAACTAACTTAACTAAAAACACATCCTGAAAAATGTCCACAAAAATATTAATAAAATTTCCACAACAATACGCAGTGGTGTCACTGCTATAATGGTTCAAGTGCAAATGCTTCCCCTCCCTGATCATTTGCTTCCATTGGCCAAACATAGTATAGTATACTTATATGAAAGAATACATATGATTTGTTTTGAAGTCTGCCCACATCTTTCTCCATACCCTTCTCAACTCATGGGCATAACCTCAAATGCTTGTCCGAATATTTGCATTTACAGAAGGGCTAGCCGCAACACATACAAGCCCTCTTTTCCCAAACAGGATATTGCACTCAACCTAAATAATAGAACCAGAATCTTTGCTAAGTGAAAGAGCTGATTTGATAATAAAGTTGGCAAGGCCTCCACCCAGGACAGGACCTCTGTACTTCCCAGAAGTGGTTAATTAATTAGTAATCAAATCAAAGTCATTTGGAGCAGATGAGCTACTACAGCCAGCATAAAACATTAAAGCAGAAGTATAGCCAAAGCTATTTTGGCTGTACTTCTCCTATGGATCACAGGAGTGCAGTCCATTTTGCACTCCTGTGACCTGTTTTCAGCCGACAGCAAGTTAAAGCCATTGGCTCCTGTTGCTGTCAATCACAGCCAGTTAGCCAATGAGAAAAGAGCGAGGGGCGGAGTTGAGCCATGCTCTGTGTGTGATTGGCCAATGTCTATTTACTGGAGCGTGGCTCGGGAGCGAGCCTGCTTGAGTGTCCCCATAGCAAGAGGCTTGCTATGAGGGCACTTGGCAGGGTGGGGGAGCCAGAAGCACCAGCAGGGGACCCAAAAAAGAAGAGGATTGAGGCTGCTCTTTGCAAAACAGAGAAGGTAAATATAACATGGTAGTTATTTTTATTTTTTTATTCTTTCCTTTAGAATTACTTTAAGTGTTAGTATTTGGGGTGTTAAAGTGGTTCTAAAGTCAAATCATTTTTTACCCTAACGCATTCCCTGAAGAAAAATAAAAGAACTGCTCTTCTGCTCTTTCATTATGTAGTAATAGGCTGGGGCTAAGTAGGTGACCAAGCTGAACATCTAAAACCTTAGGGCCCATTAATATGTAGCACCCTCTAGTGTGCTACTAGAATTGTGCAGGCAAATGTATTGACTCATTGTAAAGTGAGTCTGAATCTGGGTCAGGGTTTACTGCAGGTCAGGCTGGATGACTCACAGAGGCAGGTGTCTGGTACCTCCCACTGGATCTAGAAGTTTGGAGAAACTTCTAGCAATTAGTGAGCGGAGGCCAGGAGGGTTGATCTGCATACCTGAGGGAACTTGGCCAATCCCAAGGGCCTGGCAAGGTGACTGGGTCTGCCCCTAAATATGGATAAGTCATAATAGCAGGGGAGTCGGGTGGAAGATGGAGTGCTCAGGAAGCTGTCAGTGGTTTAGGAGGGATCCCCTTGGTCTAGGTTTTCTCTTTCTGGGCTGGGGCTGGCTTAGGAAGATCCTTTCAGCATCACACTTTGACAAGGAATCTTGCCTGACAAACAGTGGGAGCAAGGAGGAAAGAGTGATACTCTTTCAGCACACCCAGGGATTTTCAAGGGGAGAGACTGCCACATATAGCAAACCTTCTAAAAGGACAGCACATTGTGCTTTAAGCCGTAAACACGATCCGAAAATCGGACAAAAAACATAGCTTTTTGAAGCGATCATACGACAATCGGATCGTTAGAACACAGTTTTCAAGAGCTGATCATCCAATATTATCCGATAGTACAAGCATGAAGATTTTTCCCGTACAATGCCAGATTGTACGATTTTTGTTTAATCGGTACAGTTGTCATTCGAAAATACAATACATATACACTATAACACATGACATCACTTCCAATTTTTTTCTCGTACAAGAATTTTCGTAACTTTATATATATATAAATATATAAATATATATATATATATATATATATATATATATATGTAGCAGGTTTTCCAGGCATAGGGCCTGAGGTGGGTCTGCCATTGTTACCGGTAACACTCCTAGCACATTTAAGCTTTAACTCCAGGTGTGAGTACTGGGACAATGACAATTCCGGCATCTTTGGTTTGTGTGTTTTATTATGTTTTAGGGATAGGAGAAGGGAATGAGTGGGATGCTCCTCTGGCTCAACTAGGTACAATTTCGGGACTCTTATAGAGGAAAATGCCTGTCAGCGCTGTCTTGACACCAGCCGACGCTAGCCAACGCTTCCTGATGCTTGGATATACTGTAACACTGTAAACTGTGCTGGAACCTCAACCTTAGTCCAGAAGATATAGGACTGTAGAACACTTGACTCCTGACACTGCTTTGCTCAAAAGTCACTGAATAGGCAGGCCCGGAGCTAGGAATGAAATGGATAAGCGTAGGGCATACATGACAGGGTGGAAGGGGAACCTTACAGCGTGGGGTTAATTATGTACTAAGTGGCAAAGGTATAGTGCTCACTGGATTGGCTGCAGAGACAGGGTGAAGGGGAGGAGTGTAGGAGCACAGTCTGCAGGAAGGGGTTTGACAGTATCAGTTGGAGAATTGAAGCCATCAGATGAACGCCCTCCCTCCCTCCCTTTTTTGTTTAGTTACTTTAGGTTGGTAGTAGTTTTGTAGCGGAAATATGGCGGTTTGGGGTCCTTGAAAGGGTGGAATATCTGGTGTTTTGGGAAAAAGGTGGGGAACCATCGTTGGTATGGTGCCCTCTAGTTGGTGGTTCAATTAGAGTGACCAGGTCATGGTAGACCTGTAATGTGTCTGAGGTCAGCGGGGATTGCCCCCGAGGCGGTGTCTTGCGGCTGGGGGCATATCTTAGCTAGTGGGTGCCACAGACACAATGTTTCAGTAATATGGTACTTTCAAGGACTTCCAACCCAAGTTGACCTGTAATGTTATGCTTTGGTTATTTTATTGTATGTTGTTTATAATAAAAGGCTTTACAGCCATTTTAATCCCACTTGGAGTAACTTGTTTTATTGGTTAGTGGGAGTCAAAGCTTTGGAGTCAGGCCAGGGGTCATTGATAATTGGTGACCTCTGATCTACCCTCGTCAAGCTCCCTCCAGCCCTGCGCTGGCTTGAGGTAGCTCTTTGTAAATTCCTGTGCTGCTGCAAATCTCAACTGGTACACTCCACACTGTACAATGACTCTTCAGGGCCCAAACTGCAGGTACCCCCTCTAGACTTCAGGGACCTCGACCTAGGTACCCCCTCTACTGCTTCAGGGTCCTCCGACCAGGCACCCCCTTTACTGCTAGCTGACTCTTGGATCTCAGAATCTTCTCTGGAGTGGTCCCCTCTGACTCTAGGTAGACCCCCACAGTAGGCAATCCACAGTACGCACGACCTTTGTAGGCTTTCCTGGGACTGGACTCCTCTCTCTCTCTGCTGATCCTCGGCACACCGGATCCCCTTCAACTCAACTCAGCACCCTCTGGATTCCCAGGCAGCACCCAGAGACATCCACTTCCTCTGACAGGAGGAGAGACAGCCATACTCTCCCTCCTGGGACTCTGCTTCCCGCCAAAGATGCAGAGTCATGCACTCCCCTCAAACTTATACCCACTCCCAGAATCCTCTGCAGCAGAATCTGCCTTCTGGGGTAGTTACAAGCCTGAATGTGTCCCTGATTGGGTTTCCTCCACTGCCCTATGAGAAGCCTCTCACTGAGCCAGTGGGGAGACTCCCCTTTCAGCAGACATACCTGGAAGCCATGACACTCTAACCAAAAAAGCAATCATGGCCCTGCTGTTAGGCAGACTAGGCCCACTATGCATTTACCTAGCACCTCCCTGTAGGGTGCTACAAGTATAATGTATGCTACCTATTTGATAAACTTTTTTTTTTTAGCACAAGATTGGTGCGCCCTTCTCTTGTTGTTGTCTTTCAGTGTTTTTGGATACCCTTGGTCCTAAGGGGGCAGCAAGACCGCCTATTTCTGTGCTAAAAAGACCATTCAGATCACTCGCCTTCCTGCATACCACTTGAGCGCAGGAGAGATACTGTTTTTCCAAGACATTGTGCTGCATGGGTCCAAGAATGAAATGCTGCCCCCCACCCCCCAAAAAATAAAAAAATTAATCACGCCCACCAAAAGGCCCCCAAGTCCATTATTTTGTAGCAAGAAAATTGAAACTAAAATTAAATTTATCAGGAAGTCATATTTACATGCCACAGCTCCTTGCCTATATGCAAAATCATATGACTTATCATTATGATCCATTCCAAACCACATATTCCTGCATTATTTTGTTTGTCTGAATGCTCGTTGTCATTGAGCACACCACAATCATGTGAGAAACGTTCCATGGGAGAGATGCACCGCCTCCTTATACTCATCAGTTTGCACTACGAGCGGCAGTATGAGATGTGAAAATGCCACCCGTAACACGCCGCAAACTGTTGATACACAAAACTGCTGGGAAAAAAACATTAGGTGTCAATTTGCCTCCCTTCTGTAAGTTCCACCCAATGGGACCCAAGGTGGGGCCAGCCCTGCTAGTAGTGATGCTACTTTCTGATGCATCACTACTAGCCCTGGAGTGTGTGTGTATGACTTTTTTCTTGACATTGATAGGGAAAGTAGGTTGTAAGTTCATTTTTAGATTGAGCACGTTGTTGAAATGACAAAAATGATTAAAATACTTATATATAAGTGATTCAGGGTGATTCTTAGATCGTTTTGCTTTTGCTCTATTCAGCGGAACATCAAGAGCCATGTGTTTTGAGACTTCTCTATCTCTCTCCACAGGTGATTAAACATCACATCGCCTGACCCAGTAACAGGAGAAACCGTACAATTATAGGTGAAAAGTTTAACACGTCTCCATCTTTACTAACGATCTTTTAAGCACTTTGGAAATGGCTCATTAGCACAGGTAGAAAAGAGCAGCTTGTCTCCTTTGAGCTCCGAGTGACGAGGTTTATTCACTATCCTGAGAAAAGACGTACAAGAGCCAGTGTATTAATGACACAGGATCAAAGGTATGAATCTAACCAATTAAAAGAATTCTTCCTCCAGCCTCGGTATTTATATCACACTGGAAGTTTTTTATACGATAGACATCAATGGCCTTTATACGTGGGTAAATACGAAGGAGGTAACGTTAGCATTTTTTTCTTCTTCTTAGCGTCAACTGATCTTTGCATGAAAATGGCACTAAACTCTTGGCATCTAAAATGACCAAATAACATACCCCTAATGTAATTTCAGATATGCAAGGATGCTTGATGGGTTGCGAAGCCACCAATGGTTGACCTAAAGGTATGCTTCCTCCCCTGCATGTTATACCTCAGCATGTTGGTAGGGTCTGGCTGCATCCATGCACATGGGGTAACATTTTGCCCGAAGGCATGCTCACCAATGCCTGGAACAAGGCAGAGGTTGCGGTCATGTGAAGAATCAAACATTAAGACAGTTCCCAACTCAGAGATGAGCCCCTGGTGTGCATCAATAATGTACAGAGTTCCTCAGTCCGTAAGATGTCTTGTCCCATGCCACTACATACCTGTAACTTATGTATGTTTTGCATTCCGACGTGCAGAGCCTTCGCCCACTCCACCAGTCCAGCGTACCTCTGTTATCTCACTCCCAAGTAGGCTCACTCTTGAGCCACGGCTCTGCGTGTCCATTCACACACAGAGCCGCTGCTTGGCCCCACCCCCTCTCTCTCCTCATTGGCACATTGGCTGTGAGCTGAGAGTCCCCAGAGAGCTGAGGTTTTAATGAACATCGCTGGATGGAGATGGGGCTCAGGAGAGTATTAGGGGGGGGGGGGGCTGCACACAGAAGGTAGAAAACATTGAGCCTTTACAACCACTTTGAGTCCATCTGATGCTAAAGGACATACAAGATAGTATCTTCATGGCAGGGGGTCTGCATGCTTGTGGCCCCTTCCTCACCTATAGGCCTCACTAACCAATAAAATCCATGACTAGATCTTACATGAACCTCCAATCTGTATCTCACATCTATGGGCTTGTTGGATAACCACAGCTCTCCCATCTGTAGTCCGTTATGAATACTCTTCACAGTTAAGAACTGGTCTTCCCTAGGGAGGAGGACAAGGACTTTTATCTGTCAGAAGTTGTGGTTTAACCACTTGCCTACTGGGCACTTTTACCCTCTTCCTGCCCAGGCCAACTTTTTAGTGCTATCACACTTTGAATGACAATTGCACCGTCATGTAACACTGTACCCATATCAAATTTTTATGATTTTGTTCACACAAATGGACCTTTTTTGTGGTATTTAATCACTGGGTTTTTTATTTTTTGCTAAATTAACAAAAAAAATAAAAAATTCTAAAAAAAAAAAGTTTTTTGCAAACAGGTACGTTTTCTTCTTCTCTGATGTGCACTGATGAGGCTGCACTGATAGGCACTGATGAGTTGGAACTGATGGGCACTGACAGGTGGAACTGATGAGCATTGAAGGGCACTGATAGGCGGCACTGATGGGCACTGATAAGTGGTACTGGTGGGCACTGATAGGCAGCACTGATGAGCACTGATAAGTGGTACTGGTGGGCACTGATAGGCAGCACTAATGGGCACTGGTAGGTGGCACTGGTTGGCACTTATAGGCAGCACTAATAGGTGACACTGATGAGGAGGCACTGATGGGCACTGATTGTCAGCACTGGTGGGCACTGTTGGGACTGCACCAATATTCAGGACACTGATAATCAGTGCCCTGATTATAAGTGTAGATGTCCCTTTCACACAAGCCAGTTGTCAGCATGAGGAAAGGAATGCCGATAACTGCCTTGTGTTTACACCGTGATCAGCTGTGATTGGACACATGCTGATTACATGGTAAAGGGCCGCTGTGATTGGCCCTTTACCCTGATGTGTGATCAGCTGTGTCCTAAGAACACAGGGATCACAGAGCCCACCGCACGCATGCCGCAGAGGGCACAGCAGGCGTGATCACAGAAGGATGTCTCCCTCCCAGAACTGGCTGGTCATACTGTAGCCGGCATTCGGCAAAAGCGGGGTCAGCAAGGGGTTAAGAACACAGGGCTTAATTGACAAAAAGTTATTTTCCTCTTTAAAATCTGAGATAAAATAACTAGCGTTTTTCAAAGATTTTTTTGCAATTCACAAAAGAAAATGCTACTAAATAAAAGCAGGGGTTATTTCATCAAAATATGAGGTATTTTAATTGTGAAACCATTTGCTATTTTATCTCATGACATGAAATCTAGTGAAATGGATACAGTGAAGAAGGATTAAAACCCCTATCAGTTTTCAGTGCTAATAAAGAGGTAAAATGGTTTATATCATAGAACATGCCAACTAACTAAGTCAGTGCGGTCCCTGCAGTATATTTATTATTACAAAAGAAAAAAAGGTGACCAGTCAAAGGGAAGCTGCTTTCACAGGACACACATGGCGTATCAAAAACAACTAAATTAAATTAAGGAAATACAAAATATCTTTATAAATGTCAAATATTGAATGAAAAAAGTATAAAAAAATCGCACACATATATAAATAACCTTCTTCTAATAAATACCCTTCTTCCAATAAATATCCTTCTTTAAAATAAATAAAAAAATACAATGTTGTCATTAGGGAGATTTCCCTTTACTTCTGTCCTATAGCCAAAACAGGAAGTGAGGGGAAGTCCCTACAAAATAAAGGAATCCCTTGGGGACCCCCAGGTCACCAGAACCAGTGTCCCTATTGGAGGATTTGCCCTCTATTACTTTTCTGGGGGCAACCCGAAATTTGGGATTTTCTTTTACTTTCAATTTGAATGATAATGGTAAACAGGACAAATAGAGGGTGAATCTCCCTAATGGGGGCACAAAACAATAATTAAAAAGGTCTGATACTGCCAGTGACAAACCCCCATCCCTAAATATACATACAAAGGAAGGAGATAGCCCTGGGACTTTGAATGAGGTGGACACAAATGGCATTGGATGTAAAATAAATGTATTGATAGTTTTATTGAGAGTGAAAAAAACATCATAAAATGCATGTACATAAGCCAAATATGCACAGACAGCAATAAAAACCTGATAGAGTGTCTAATCCATCTTCACTCCATCCAAAACTAAAAAGAAAAAAAGTTTTGCCTTTAGTTATACTTTATGTAAATCAACCCCAATGTTGCTGTGTTTTTCCATATTTAGTTTTCTATGCATTTCTGTTGAGAAACTGATCCAAAAAGGTAGAGATGACTCCAAACTGGCTATTATATTTTTACACTCCTTAAATACCTCATGCCTGGACTGCTACTTATTTATTTATTATCTTTAGTGAATTGACTCTAACATCGTTTTATGAGGTATTTACCACGTGTTTTTGGTTTGTGAGGTAAAAACCTCATGAGGTGATCATGAATTTACATTTTTACCATCTCATGAGATAATTGGAAAAAATGTGTCACGTGATTCAATTATCTCATGAGATATTTTTTAGTGAATCAAGCCCACAGGTCCTAATGTATAAAAAATGACAAAGGGAGAAAGTTTCTGATTGCCAAGAGCAACCAAACAGCTTCTATGGGTCAGTCCTGATTTCAAAGAGAACTGAGAATGCTAAATGGTTGCCGGGAAAATAAAATTTTCTTTAAAGGATATATAATCCCAGGAACAGCATTTTTTAAATATATTTCAGCTTACCGGTTCATAGATGTTGTGGCTGCATTAGATTATTTTGTAGGTATAGAAAAATACCTGCTGATCTTGTCAGGGTTCCATTGCCATTGTAACTTCCTCTGCACTGAACTGATAATTCAAACAATATTATCAGCTTTTCCAGCTATATCTTCTGTGAACTACAAAATGCCTTCAAACATGTAATGGATATGAAGGGGGGGGGGGTGCTCTGTTGTCCTAACACACTACCTGTCTTAGGGCGACAACATCGGTCCACCAAAGATATAGTGCTTCAAGCAAGCATTGTCATCCTAGAACAGAAATTGTGTTACTGGCAAAATCACCACGAAAAAATAGATTTTAAAAAAGCCTGTAAAAAGGAAACTGATGCAGGCACCACTTAAGAACCGGAAAAATGCAATATATTAACCACTTAAGCCCCGGAAGATTTTACCCCCTTCCTGACCAGGGCCTATTTTGCGATTCGGCACTGCGTGACCTTAACGGACAATTGCGCGGTCGTGCGACGCTGTACCTAAACGAATTTGACGTCCTTTTTTTCCCACAAACAGAGCTTTCTTTTGGTGGTATTTGATCACCTGTGCGATTTTTTGATCATGCGCTACAAACAAAAAAAATAGCGTGAATTTTGCAAAAATAGCAATATTTTTCACATTTTTTTTATATGAAATTCCCCCAAAAAAATGTAAAAATCTAATTTTTTTAACATTTTAGGCCAATTTGTTTTATGCTACATATGTTTGGTAAAAAAAAAATCGCAAAAAGCGTATTTTGATTGGTTTGCGCAAAAGTTATTGTGTTTACTAACAAAGGGAAAGATTTTTGTCATTTTTGTTGTTTTTTTTTTAACGAGTAATAGCGGCGATCTGCGATTTTTTTTGCGGGACTGCGACATTGCGGCGGACAGATCGGACCCCTGATTGACATTTTTGACACTTTTCGGGTTACCAATGACATTACTACAGTAATCAGTGCTATACATATGCACTGTTACTGTAAAAATGACACTGGCAGTGAAGGGGTTAACTTTTTTTTGAGAGGGAGGGGTTAAGTGTGTCCCTAGGGGCGTGTTTATAACTGTGATTGGTTGTGGCTTGAGGTGTAAGAACAGTGATCAACGGTCCTACATAGCAGAACTGTGTGATCTCCATTCTTACACAGGGGAGAATGACAGGCGGCTTTGTTTACATTAGCCGCCTGCCTTTCTCCCGCTCTAACGGACGATTGCGAATGCCCGGCGGACATCGGGTCAGACGCGCGGGGGGGTCCGTGAGCGATCGGAAGCGTGCCTCCGGCGGCGCGCTCGCTCCCTAGAGCCTCACAGGCTAGCGACGTAGACCTACGTTGTTTTGCCTGTGAGGGGCTGACTGCCGACGTAAATCGGCGTTAGGCAGTCGGCAAGTGGTTATATTTTTGGTCATTTTAAGTACAGTTTTCATACATCGTACACATAAAGCTATTGTACTACACAGTCAGAGAGAAGACTGCTTATGTTTGAGGACAGACAGATGTCTCAACACCCAGAGTTCTTGCAGAGACATCTGCCTGGGTATGGTCAATCAACTGGAGAAGGGTTAGAACATCTCAGCTTTTATTGCTGTCTCTGTCACTATTGGGGAGCTCTACCCTCTCTTGTCCTGGAGATCCTCACTGAACCAGGAAGTGGGGAGAAATGTCCTTAATCAAATCACCAACAAAAAAACATTTAATCCAAAACCAAAAAAAATAAAACTTTGGCTGGAGTTTAGCCATACCAGAGAAAACATCCAGCCCCGAGGCTGAAGGTACTTTGGATAAACAAATCACTGGGTGGGTTTGTTGAGGCAGTTGGAACAAATCACTTGTAACTCTCCCTCCTAATCCCACCATGGACTTTAAACTTTTACTTTCAGCCCCCCTCCCCATCCTCCCCAGCTCCCCTCTCTCACACTTCTTCGTCCTCATAGAACTCCTAAAGAATGGGAGTTGGTGGGAGGTAAGGCACTGCGGCCTGAGTTTCATTGTTCATAGTCAATTAAACCCCCATGAAAATTAATGACCTTACTGACTACCGCAGGACATCAATCACAGCGTTGGAGCTTCTGAATTTGGGATGAGGGCCCCATGCTGGGATGGTCATCATTCTCTGTGCTCTTGCACCGGCTGCATCTCTTTTACATAAAGACGTGAAGGCGGGAAAGAGGGGTTCTGTGCATCTGAGACTTTATAATGAGATCAGCAGAGTATAGAGGAATTGGACCATGTGGCTCTCCAGATGTTGTGTGAGGATGCATCTTTTGCAGCCTTCGTTTTTTGCCAGCCAACCCTCTTCCCATGATAGGGAGTATCAATGCAGGATCACTAGCAGAAGAAGGTCCTGATTCCCCTTTATAGACCAGTTAGACCCCATTTAGAATATTGTGTGCATTTCTGAAGACCTCACTTACAAAAAGATTTTGATAAGATAGAACAAGTCCAGAGATGGGCATCAAAAATCGAAATATGTACAGTCCTGAAGAAAGAAGGGAAAAGGGGGACATGATTAAACCTTTTAAAAACATTAAGGGTATGAATAAGGTTCAGGAGGAGAGTATTTTCAATATGAAGCGAAGATCAAGAACAAGGGACATGATCTCAAACTAGCGGGAGAAAAGTTCAAAACTATTCTAATGCCTCGTACGCACGCAACAATTATCGGCCGACCGATCGGCCGTCTTATGTCCAGTGTTGTTGTGTTGGTTGCAATGTGCTCTAGACTGCACACGAATTTTATCGGCCAACAAAAACCAACTTCAGAAGTGATGTCATGTGCTGGTTTACTTTCCGTGTGTTTTTTCTTCTCTGAGCATGCCCAGTCTTGCTCATCAGATTTTTGTCTGCCGAAATCTGTACTGACTGACGGAAAATCGGCCGTTGTGTTGACGGCCAACAAAAATTTTATAGCCTGCACACCAGATTTTATTCGGCCGAAAAGTCGGAGTCAGTTGTCGAAAGCATCATACTAACAAGCCCAAAATCGGCCAATCGGACGTTGGCCGAAAATTCCCGGCCAATAATCGATGCGTGTGTACGAGGCATTAGTTCTTCTGTTGGTTTTGGTGACCATACAGAGAGGGATTGGTGGAATGTCTGTAGGCATCTATAGTGTGGTGGAATGTCTGTAGGCATCTATAATTGTTCTCAATTGTCTATAGCTGTATAGATATTCTGGAAAATGCACAGAAAACTGGAAATATGTGATGTGATGGTTTACAGAAGGTAGTGACATTATTTGTACAGAATAAGCTAGTTACGTGATCTAGAATTATATTATAAGACAGCTATATACAGTACTAAAAGAGATCCTGTCATATTCTCAATGCCAGCTTTTATTTGTATGAACAAGGATTGCTTAGCAAACTTAGTGCCATTTCAGTACATCCATCATTAGAGATGTATAGAACTGTTCGCCGGCGAACAGTTCCCGGCGAACTTAGCATGTTCGCGTTCGCCGCTGCCGGCGAACATATGCGATGTTCGGTCCGCCCCCCATAAGACATCATTGAGGCAAACTTTGACCCTGAACTTTACAGTCAGCAGACACATTTCCAGCCAATCAGCATACCTCCCTCCCACACCCTCCCACCTCCTATAAATAAGCAAGGGCAGCATCCATCTTAGATCATTCTGAAGCAGTGTGTGTAGGAGTAGGGAGAGAGCTGCTGCTGCTGCTGCTGTTAAGCTAGGGACAGTTAGTCAGTGTTCCTGGTCTTGCAGTGTTCTTGGTCCACTACTGCTGTAATATCAGCACCCCAAAAAGCCCTTCTAAGGGCTGGTATTTGTGTTTTTTTTTTATATATATATATATATATATATATATATATATATACCTAGCGTCCCCAAAAGCCCTTTTAAGGGCTGGTAATTGAGTTGTTTCTTCTTATATATATATATATATCTATATCTATCTAGTGTCCCCAAAAGCCCTTTTAAGGGCTGGTAATTGAGGATTT
The DNA here is from genome assembly GCF_965119305.1 of Pelophylax lessonae. Lineage (NCBI taxonomy): Eukaryota > Metazoa > Chordata > Amphibia > Anura > Ranidae > Pelophylax > Pelophylax lessonae. The sequence continues at coordinate 199,509,946 of NC_138774.1, read as the reverse complement.
TTTTTATTTATATATATACATATATATATATATATATATAGTGTCCCCAAAAGCCCTTTTAAGGGCTGGTAAGGTAATAGAGTTTTTTCTTTATATATATATCTATATATATCTATTGTACACTGCAGTTGCCTGCCCGCTGTGTGTGAGAGGCCACAGACCTACCACAGACTGTACTGTGTGCACACCACACTCATTTCGGGTGGCACAGGCACAGTACCTTGCATTTTAAAAAATATTTTTTTTTTCCTCTGTCATAATTGCAGTGAGTGCTGTGTCAGGTCCACAGAGTGCACTGTACCCATTGCAGTGCACTGCCCACCACTGATATATATACGGTGGCACAGCATCTTGTTGCAATAAATTGAAAAAAAAAAATGTTTTTTATTATTGCAGTTGCCTGGGCTGCCAGTTACTGTCAGGTCCACAGAGTGTACTGTGCCCACTGCAGTGCCACTGTGTGCCCACCCACCACTGATATATAAGGTGGCACAGCAGCTTGCAAAGTAAAAAAAAATATATATATTTTTTAATTGCAGTTGCCTGGGTGCCAGTGACTGCTGTCAGGTCCACAGAGAGTGTACTGTGCCACTGCCCACCCACCACTGATATATAAGGTGGCACAGCAGCTTGCAAAGTAAAATAAAATATATTTTTTTTAAAATTGCAGTTGCCTGGGTGCCAGTGACTGCTGTCAGGTCCACAGAGAGTGTACTGTGCCACTGCCCACCCACCACTGATATATAAGGTGGCACAGCAGCTTGCAAAGTAAAATAAAATATATATTTTTTAAAATTGCAGTTGCCTGGGTGCCAGTGACTGCTGTCAGGTCCACAGAGAGTGTACTGTGCCACTGCCCACCCACCACTGATATATAAGGTGGCACAGCAGCTTGCAAAGTAAAAAAATATATATATATTTTTTAAATTGCAATTGCCTGGGTGCCAGTGACTGCTGTCAGGTCCACAGAGAGTGTACTGTGCCACTGCCCACCCACCACTGATATATAAAGTGGCACAGCAGCTTGCAAAGTAAAAAAAATATATATATATTTTTTAAATTGCAGTTGCCTGGGTGCCAGTGACTGCTGTCAGGTCCACAGAGAGTGTACTGTGCCACTGCCCACCCACCACTGATATATAAAGTGGCACAGCAGCTTGCAAAGTAAAAAAAATATATATATATTTTTTAAATTGCAGTTGCCTGGGTGCCAGTGACTGCTGCCAGGTCCACAGAGAGTGTACTGTGCCACTGCCCACCCACCACTGATATATATGCCTGCAAGAGAAAAAGCCAGCCGCAGAGAAGCCGTATTCCTGAAAATATAAGAAAAATGCTGTTTTTTAGGGGTTCTGGACATGCTACAGAGCTGAAACTTGACAGGTACACTTTTTAGACCCCCCCAGACACTAAATACAAAAAATGACATGCCTGCCTAAAAAAATGCCCGCTAAATGCCTGCAAGAAAAAAAGCCAGCCGCAGAGAAGCCGTATTCCTGAAAATATAAGAAAAATGCTGTTTTTTAGGGGTTCTGGACATGCTACAGAGCTGAAACTTGACAGGTACACTTTTTAGACCCCCCAGACACTAAATACAAAAAATGACATGCCTGCCTAAACAAATGCCCGCTAAATGCCTGCAAGAAAAAAAGCCAGCCGCAGAGAAGCCGTATTCCTGAAAATATAAGAAAAATGCTATTTTTTAGGGGTTCTGGACATGCTACAGAGCTGAAACTTGACAGGTACACTTTTTAGACCCCCCAGACACTAAATACAAAAAATGACATGCCTGCCTAAAAAAATGCCCGCTAAATGCCTGCAAGAAAAAAAGCCAGCCGCAGAGAAGCCGTATTCCTGAAAATATAAGAAAAATGCTGTTTTTTAGGGGTTCTGGACATGCTACAGAGCTGAAACTTGACAGGTACACTTTTTAGACCCCCCAGACACTAAATACAAAAAATGACATGCCTGCCTAAAAAAATGCCCGCTAAATGCCTGCAAGAAAAAAAGCCAGCCGCAGAGAAGCCGTATTCCTGAAAATATAAGAAAAATGCTGTTTTTTAGGGGTTTTGGACATGCTACAGAGCTGAAACTTGACAGGTACACTTTTTAGACCCCCCAGACACTAAATACAAAAAATGACATGCCTGCCTAAAAAAATGCCCGCTAAATGCCTGCAAGAGAAAAAGCCAGCCGCAGAGAAGCCGTATTCCTGAAAATATAAGAAAAATGCTGTTTTTTAGGGGTTCTGGACATGCTACAGAGCTGAAACTTGACAGGTACACTTTTTAGACCCCCCAGACACTAAATACAAAAAATGACATGCCTGCCTAAAAAAATGCCCGATAAATGCCTGCAAGAGAAAAAGCCAGCCGCAGAGAAGCCGTATTACTGAAAATATAATAAAAATGCTGTTTTTTAGGGGTTCTGGACATGCTACAGAGCTGAAACTTGACAGGTACACTTTTTAGACCCCCCAGACACTAAATACAAAAAATGACATGCCTGCCTAAAAAAATGCCCGCTAAATGCCTGCAAGAGAAAAAGCCAGCCGCAGAGAAGCCATATTCCTGAAAATATAAGAAAAATGCTGTTTTTTAGGGGTTCTGGACATGCTACAGAGCTGAAACTTGACAGGTACACTTTTTAGACCCCCCAGACACTAAATACAAAAAATGACATGCCTGCCTAAAAAAATGCCCGATAAATGCCTGCAAGAGAAAAAGCCAGCCGCAGAGAAGCCATATTCCTGAAAATAGGAGTTCTGGACATGCTACAGAGCTAAAACTTCACAGGTACACTTTTTAGACCCCCCAGATGCTAAATCCAAAGAAATTTTTTATTTTTATTTTTTTAAAATTTTTCCAATAATTGGCTCTCTATCAAAAAATTATAATTTTTAAGAACTTTTTTTTGCGTGATCCCTCTCCGGCATGCCACAGTCCAGGTGTTAGTCCCCTTGAAACAACTTTTCCATCACTATTGTGGCCAGAAAGAGTCCCTGTGTGTTTTAAAATTCGCCTGCCTATTGAAGTCTATGGCGGTTCGCCCGGTTCGCCGGTTCGCGAACATTTGCCGATGTTCACGTTCGCCGTTCGCGAACCGCGAATTTTAGGTTCGCGACATCACTATCCATCATGCGGATTGTATAATGAATTATATAAGCGGCCTTATATAATAAGGAGTTCTTTACTTCTAAAAGACCAGCTATTGTGAACATTATTTTATTCTAATAGTTGAGATGTGATTTCTCTTTTTTTTTTTCACAAGCCTTTAATTATAATTTTCTCCACATTTATAGTCAGACCAAGATGATAACAAAAGAAAATTTAAAGTCGAGCTATGGGCAAAACAAGGTCACATATATATAATGCAATTTGTCAGTAGAATAATAGAGCTACTACAGTCCCCAATAACATTTATCACTTGGTGGTTTTGATCCTTGATCTCTTAATTTTTCACTTATTGTAATAGAGTGACAACATTATTGTTTGTTCTGCATTTAAATCATGGTAGAGTTGTCACCCTGTGGACAGGATGGATTTAGATGAGCTTTAAGTAGGCAATGAACAAATTAAAGCCAAACAGCAGTTTGTTTGTTTTTTGTTTGTTTTTTAAAGGTTTAAACCAGGTAATTGAACAGTGGCAATTGTAAGCTCCCATGTCAGTATAATAGTTTGCCTTAAAGCGGTTGTAAACCCGAAAATTAAAAAAAAAAAAAAAAAAAAAAAACCTGCAAGACAAAGGCATAATGAGCTAATATGCATCGCATACTAGCTCATTATGTATTACTTACCTTAGAACGAAGCCCCGACACGGACCCCTGGACATTGCTGCGGGCGCTGCCATGATCCCTCGGCGTCTCTTCCGGGTTCGGCTGCTCCAGCGCTGTGATTGGCCGGAGCCGCGATGACGTCACTCCCGCGCATGCGCGCGGGAGTGATTTTCCGGCAAGCTCCCAGCAAGGAAAACTGAAGGTCCCCCCGGACCTTCAGAGCGCATGCGCCGCTCGCGTGAGTGGCTGCATGCAGTGCAAATATCTTCTAAACCGTGCCGGTTTAGAAGATATTAATTGTACCTACAGGTAAGCCTTATTATAGACTTATCTGTAGGTAAAAGTGTCAAAAAGCAGGATACTACCGCTTTAATCCATGTAATCATCAGTTTTTCTGGATAGCTTGGCATGCAAAACAAACATTAAAAAAAAAACCACTAATGAAGGCCAGTTGAATAAAAAACTATTACTACACTGAACACTGTCATTGCAGGTATAACCTCAATACATTTACAAGAATACAACGTTTTTGGATACAGTGGTCCTTAACCACTTAAGCCCCGGAGGATTTGGCTGCTAAAAGACCAGGGTTTTTTTTGCGATTTTTTACTGCGTGACTTTAACGGACAATTGCGCGGTCGTGCGACGCTGTACCTAAACGAATTTGACGTCCTTTTTTTCCCACAAACAGAACTTTCTTATGGTGGTATTTGATCACCTGTGCGATTTTTTGATCATGCGCTATAAACAAAAAAAGAGCGTCAATTTTGCAAAAATAACAATATTTTTCACATTTTTTTATATGAAATTCCCCTCAAAAAAAATGTAAAAATCTAAATTTTTTAACATTTTCGGCCAATTTGTTTTATGCTACATATGTTTGGTAAAAAAAAAATCGCAAAAAGCGTATTTTGATTGGTTTGCACAAAAGTTATCGCGTTTACTAACAAAGGGAAAGATTTTTGTCATTTTTGGTGTTTTTTTTTTTTAACGCGTAATGGCGGCGATCTGCGATTTTTTTTGCAGTCCTGCGACATTGCGGCGGACAGATCGGACCCTTGACTGACATTTTTGACACTTTTGGGGTTACCAGTGACATTACTGCAGTAATCAGTGCTATACATATGCACTGTTACTGCAAAAATGACACTGGCAGGGAAGGGGTTAACTGTATTGGAGAGGGAGGGGTTAAGTGTGTCCTAGGAGCGTGTTTCTAACTGTAAAGGGACATGGCTATTGGTGTAAAAACAAAGATCAACGGTCCTACATAGTAGAACCATCTGATCTTCATTTTTACACCAGGGAGAATGACGGGCGGCTTGTTTACATAAGCCGTCCGCCTTTCTCCCTTCACCGGAGCGATCGTGAGTGACCGGCGGACGATCGGGTCCTCCGGTCACACGCACTGACTTGTCAGTGAACGAGCCGCGGCGGGCGCGCGCCTGCCCGCAATTGGCTCACAAGTCAGTGACAGGCGAGTGACGTACCGATACGTCACTCTGCCTGGCCGGGGCTGACCGCCGCAGTATATAGTCGTGCGGCGGTCGGCAACCGGTTAAGGGCTGGTTCACACTAGGTTGATGCCAGACATGGCATGGGCTTCGCATCGCATTGCTGTGCAGATCACATGCGATGTCTGCGTGATGTGATTTCAGACATACAATCGCATCGTATTCGCACCAAAATCGTGCAGGACCCTTTTTTTGGTCCGCACTGGAATCGGATCGCATGGGTGTTCACACCTATGCAATCCGATTCCTGCACCATTTCACAGTTCGCACTGCGATCTGCGAACCAATCTGGGGGTCTCATTAAATTTATGTTGTTATCCCAACGAGCGGGAGGAGACGTCCCCCCCCCCCCCAAACACCTTCCGCGGTTCTGCCTGGGTCTCCTGTCCCACTGGGAGACCCGAGCAATCAGCCGACACGTCCGCCGGCTGGCTAGAGTCCCGAATGAAGCCGGATTTAGCTTCGATCAGGTCTCTAATCATGTAACCCAGAAGAAAAGTCACTTCCGGTTTACTCGGCTGCAAATGGCGCCGATTTAAAAAACTGTCAGTATTCAACATGCCGATTTCAGCGTTTTGAATACTTTGAAGTGCAGTGGAGTGGTCTGGGGTCTTTTAGACTCCCGATCCCTCCATAAAGTGTACCTGTCACTGCCTATTACTGTCACAATGGATGTTTACGTTTCTTGTGACAGCAATCAAAGTGATCAGATTTTTTATTTATTTTTTAAACAGTGTAAAAATAAAAAATAAAATAAACAGGACAAAACATTTTAAAGCACCCCTGTCCCTGTGAGCTTGCGCACGAAAGAAAACGCATACATAAGTCGCGCCCACAAATTAAAATGGTGTTAAAATCACACATGTGAGGTTGCGCCGTGATCGTCAAAGCTAGCGCAATAATTGTAACAAAAGACCTCCTCTGTAACTCTAAACTGGTAACCGGTAACATTTTTTGAAGCGTCGCCTATGGAGATTTTATAATACCGTAGTTTGTCGCCATTCCACGAGTATGCGCAATTTTAAACCGTAACATGTTAGGTATCTATTTACTGGGCGTGACATCATCTTTCACAATATACAAAAAAATTGGGCTAACTTTACTGTTTAGCTTTTTTTTAAATTCAGTGAAGAGTATTTTTTTCCAAAACAATTGTGCTTGAAAGACCGCTGCTCAAATACTGCGTTACAGAAATAGGCTTGGCCCTTAGGTGGTTATTAGCATAGCTCACACAAGTGCGTTCCAAAAAAGAAATGGAGAACATGCTGCATTTTTTCTGCACTGGACTGTACTGTACTCAAAAACGCACTGGAACACACCAAAAACGCACTGGAACAAACATGTCCTTATTCAGGGCCAGTTCACACCACATGCAGACCAGTGCCTATTTTTCTGCATCAAAAACACATGGAAAGTAGGTGATGTGGTTTTTGATGCATTTTTGGTGTGTTTTTGATGCGGTCCAGTGCATTTTCCCGCTCCTTTTTCTTAACCCAAATAAGGGCATGTTTGTTCCAGTGCATTTTTGATGCGCTATACCGCATTCCAGTAGAGTCCAGTGCAGAAAAAATGCAGCATGATATACTTTTTTTTCTGGAACTGGAATGCGTGGGAACTGACTGCACTGGTGTGAACTATGCCATTTGAAAACCATAAAACCTACTATCCATGGGTTTTTGATGCAGAAAAAAATGCATTGGACTGTATTTGGTGTGAACTGGTCCTTAAGGTTTAGAAAATAGAGGGGGAAAAAATGCACTGGAACGCGTTAAAAATGCGCATGCAGAAAAGCATTCGGAATGCATCTGGACTCCGTTTCTATGGTGTGAACTGGCCCTTAACCAGTTGCCAACCGCTCGATGAGCTGGTACTGTGGCAAAGTGGCTCGTTATTGTCCAGCGACGTAGACCTACGTCGGTGGACCTCGCCCCCTGTTGGCGGCGCGCGCGTATTCAGACACAGCGGGAGTCGGGCCAGGGGTGGAGAGGTGGTGATCACCGCCGCTCTTCCCTGATCGTCGGGGATCGAGTGAGGAAATCCGCCCACTTCTGTAAACAAAGCGGGCGGATCTCCTATGTGACAGACAGTCACAGAGCATAGGATTTAGCATAGCTGAACCTGCGATCTGTGTCTGTGTCACACAATCTCCTCCCCCCACACACGTCAGTAAGCATGAGGCATACATTTAACCCCTTGATCACCAACAGTGTTAACCCCTTCTCTGCCAGTGTCATTATTACAGTAACAGTGCATATTTATAGCACTGATTACTGTAGTAATGTCACTGGTACCCCCAAAAGTGTCAAAAATGTCAGTTAGGGGTCCGATCTGTCCGCCGCAATGTCGCAGTCCCGCAAAAAAAATCGCAGGTTGCCGCCATTACTAGTAAAAAAAAATAAACAATAAAAATTACAAATCTTTCCCGTAGTTAGTAAACGCAATAACATTTGCGCAAACCAATCAAAATACGCTTATTGTGATTTTTTTTACCAAAAATATGTAGCAGAAAACAAATTGGCCTAAAATGTTAAAAAATTTTGATTTTTAAATTTTTTTTTTGGGAATGTTATATATCAGAATGTAAAAAATATTTCTTTTTTTTTATTCAAAATTGTCGCTCTTTTTTTCAAAAATTAAAAATCGCACAGGTGATCAAATACCACCAAAAGAAATCTCTATTTGTGGGGAAAAAAAGGACATAAATTTAATTTGGGTACAGCGTCGCACGGCCGCGCAATTGTCCGTTAAAGTAACGCAGTGCCGAATCGCAAAATATAGCCTGGTCAGGAATGGGGTAAAATCTTCCGGTCTTAAAGCGGTTAAAAATGCACTCATTAAGAATTTTTTTGTCAAAGACATGTAACGAAATACATTTTGGCCTAAATATATGACAAAAATTGAATATATTGGATATTTTTTAACTGTCAAAGTAGAAAATGTCAATTTTTTCGCAAAATTTTCGCTCTTTTTTTATTAATATCGCAAAAAATGAAAATCACACAGGTGATCAAATACCACCAAAAGGAAGCTCTGTTTGTGGGAAAAAAGGACGTAAATTTCGTTTGGGTACGGTGTGCATTGACCGCGCAATTGTCATTTAAAGTCGCACAGTGCCAAGTTGCAAAAAGTGGCCTGGACGTAAAGCAGGAAAATCCTCCGGTGGTAAAGTGGTTAAGGTTACAAAAAAAGACAGGGAAATATGCACTGGACCGCATCAAAAACGCAGCAAAAACGCATTTGAAAACATAAAAAATGACCATGCAGAAAAGCGTTTGGGACGTATCCGGACTGCGTTTCTATGGTGTGCACTGACTTTTTTTCTTTTCTTTCTTTTTCATGGTATTTTTGCCTGGCGTTCTGCTTTATGGTAGAATCTATAAGTGTCCTTTTGTAGTAAAAGCATAGAAGGTAGATGCTATAAGTAGACTAAATCTTCCTAAAAAATAGATTTCCCCTGATTGTTTTTACTTTTGCTAAAATATGCTGAAAAAAAGAAAAAGGGTGCCTGGAGCAGTTTTAAAAACCAATCTAAAACTGTTGGAATTATTATTTCCCATAGTGGTGAATTATGCGCTACAAAGTGTGTAGAAGAATCAAACAGCGTAAGGAGGGGTGATGCTGGAGGGTAAAAGTCTGACGGTCTCCTAGAAACAAAGTTACTAGTTCACAAAAAAAAAAGAAAAAGTGCGATTTTCCGACACAGCTGGACATCCATCACCAGCTCCCTCCAGATGCTGCACAGTCCTGCCTGTCACTATAGCAAACAGCATGTCACTGCAACGGCAATTACTGACATTTACATTATAATTAAGGAAGGCACTTAAGTGATCGCCTCTGATAAAGGCACCTGTGGCACCAGGAATCCCTTTCAGTGACACCATTCAGCTGGAAAAGCGGCATCTATCTGCGCTATTTTAAGGTGTCTTACGAAAGGGAGCTTTTCTCTCTGGAACAAAACACAGTTAAATTAAGAGTTCCAGGCGCCAAACTGCGAGCAAAACAACACACAGGAAAAAAAATAAAAATCTGGAAAAAATAAACTTTGAGAAATGTTGAAGTGAATCCCTATCGGTGGTGTAGAACTAAATGAACGTTGCTTTTACTTTTTGAATTCATGCACCCATTGCCAAGTAATTAGCAGTGCAAAATCAGCAGTTCAGCCTCCTGTACTGCCTGTATAGATAAAAGCTTAGTAGAAGTCACGTGGAATCTGGAACCCTGATAATAACCCACATTGGTGCAGCTAAAGGACTTTGTGTGCAAGGGAAGCCGGAAATGTCAGTTTGTGCTGCTGTCCTGGGAGAGGTCCAGGTGGGCACCAGCCAGGAAGAACACAAATGGGTGGATTTACTAAAGGCAAATAGACTGTGCACTTTGTAGGTGCAGTCAGGGCCGGGACAAGGGGTGGGCAGGAGGGACGGCTGCCCTGGGCATTGTGGTATCATATGAGGTACGGGGGCACCACAAGGGGATTTGTGTTGAGAGGGGAGATTTGGGGGGCAGCAGGAGGTAAGAATAGTTCTAAGAGGGCACATTCAGGGAGATATGCTAGGAGTGGGGTTTGGGGGGGGGGGGTAATTGTGCTAGGCAAGCTTATTGTGACACTAAACAGTGTCCTTACTCTTCAAAAATAATCCTTATACATCCACTACTTACTGACCCTGTAGTCTATTTTTCTATTTAGTTTTTCTTAAAGAGGTTGTAAAACCTGGAGAAACAGAAACAAAAAAAAAACCTGTAAGACAAAGACATAATGAGCTAGCATTTATTTGCATTCTAGCTCATTATGAAATACTTACCTTAGAAAGAAGCCCTCCAGCGGCGCCTGCACACCACAGAGACAGCTGACATCTTCCCCGATTTCTCTTCCGGGTTCGCGGGTTCCGAGTGGCCGAAGCCGCGCTGACGTCACTTCCGTGCATGCGTGCGGGAGCCGCTGGTCACGACACAGAGCTCTGAAGAAACGGCATGGGGCGGCCGATCCTTCAGAGCGCATGCCCCAATGACGTCATCGGCGACGTATATAGTAAATATCTCCTAAACAGTGCAAGTTTAGAAGATATTTAGAGTACATATAGGTAAGCCTTATTATAGGCTTTCCTATAGGTACAAACAAACCAGGAAAGTTTACTTCCTCTTTATAGTAACTTTTGTGACATTTAAGGGCCATCATCCGTATTGTATATATAGAGAAAACCAAGAGCAACCAAATGTCGGTCTGTGCAAGCCAAGAACCAGGAGTTGGATATATGTAAAAAATTCAGTTTTATTAAATAGATCACATTAAAAACAGTAATAGCAAAACAACAATAAAAACAGTAACATTGAGAACTTAGACCCCGAGGCCAGATGAGATAATAATGCTGTAAAGACAATCATCATGCCCCTACAGCAAGCAGCTTCCAATGGGGACCCTGAGCCGAACCGAGCTGCAGCTCCGTGTGTCCATTCAGACAAGGAGCTGCGGTTTTGGCCCTGCCCCTCTCTCTCCTGATTGGCTGACTTTGATTGACAGCCGTGGGAGCCAATGGCACCGCAGCAATGTTTCAGCCAATCAAGGGGAGAGTCACGGACGGCTGAGATGGGGCTCAGGTAAGTATTAGGGGGGTGCTGGGGGGGGGGCTGCTACATACAGAAGGTTTTTTGTCTTAATGTATAGAATGTGTTAAGATAAAAAAAAAATCCTTCTGCCTTTACAATTACAACTTCTTTAAAGGTACAGGGACGCACTGGACACCCAGCAATAGCATAGGGGTCAGATATGTGCTGGGGAGGCGCTTTGGGAGGGGAGAGGACTTGTGTTAGAAGGTGCGGTGGGGTGGGGGGGTCGGATATGTACTGGGGTGCTTTGGGAGGAGAGAGGACCTGTGTTAGAAGTTGGAGTGGGGAGGGTAGTTTATGCACTGGGAGGGCGCTTTGGGAGGAGAAAGGACCTGTGTTCTAGAACATTGGGAGTGGGAGTTAGATATGTGCTGGGGGGGAAGGGGGATGCTCTGGGAGGGAAGAGGACTTGTGCTAGAAGGTGGAGTGGGGGGTCAGATATGTACCTAAGGGGGCTCTTTGGGAGGGGAGAGAATTTGTGCTAGAAAGTGGGGGGTGAATATATACTGGGGGGGGGTGCTTTGGGGGGGAAGAGGCCTTGTGCTAGAAGGTGGGGGGATTTCAAATCCAACCCCTCCCCCCAATACAAGTCCTCTCCCCTCCCAAAGCGCCCCCTAGCACATATCCTCTTACCCTCAGCCCCCCACTCCAAATCACTCCTCCAAGTGTACACTATTGTTGCCTGTTCTCTCCACCCCCCTTCCTGGCCATTGTGACACCCCCCCACCCTGTACGCCTCCATCCAGAATAAACTCCTTACAGACCTAGATCATCAGCACGGCTCAGACAATGCGGTGGCCCCCTTGCCCGGCCCCTCCTCTTCCTGCCGAGGAGAAGGTGGTTTCAGATTGCTCTGCACTGTGTTGTACAGGCAGATGGCGGGGAGAGATGCCGGCTGCCATAGAGAGGCAGATAGTGGAGTGTGGAACCCTGGACATCACCCAAGAGAAGCGGGGCAGGTATCCGATGTGCCTATGCTAGCATGTCCTTGTCAGGCCAGTTACTGGAGCTCAGAGCCGGAACTTGTTCGGTTACTGCCCCTAGGCTCCCGTATTGAGTCCAGATGCGCTAGAATGCCAGGATTTAAATCAAATCTCAGGAAGGTCCCAGTGAATCCGGGACAGTTGGGAGATATGCACTCCTACATACAGTGGGAACATGGAGAGAAAATGTAAGGAGTTGGATCACAGCAGCAGGAGAGCGCTGCCAAGAAGGACAGGACCTGCAACCTATGCTGCCGAAGTAGTTTACAGCTCATGAGGGGAGTACTGTGACCTTTTCCGCTTGGGATCTAAAGGATCTTGCCCCAACACTGACACCAGGGTCCCAGCACCAAAAACAAATGTGTCAGAAATATTGATCGACGATATCCTTTTTTTAATGCCGATACCGATATTTTGGTCATCGAATATCGGTATCAGCCGATATTGGCCGATATTTTCAGACATTAAATTTTTTTTTTTAATTCTACAGGTACTGTGGTGGAGGGATCTGGGTTTTTTTTTAATTCGGCGCCGCCAGTACCCGGAAGTGATGTCATGTTATGACATCACTTCCGGGTACTCGGCGCCGGATTAAAAAAAACGGAGACCCGCTTAGACGGCAGCGGTGCAGGTAGGATGCCCGGGTTTCCCAGGGGGACGGGAGACCCGGGCGAGCCGCATCGGTTGTCATTACAAGACAGCTGACCGTCGGCTATGGACGCTGGTACCAGGGTGATGCCTCTAGCTGCAGGCATCACCCCGGTACAAGCACTTTCCCAAAATATCGGCAATATCGGTAAATCAAAAGGCCGATTCCAATATATCAGGGAAAGGGCAGATTGGCCACTGATATATCTGTTGCCGATAATCGGTCGATCACTAGTCAGAGACCATCCCCCAATGTGGCTCAACTGCCTGTGTGCAAAGTTCACAAAACAATTAATAAAGAAGAGTGATCTCACAAACTGTCTTGACTCTTTTGTCTTAGGAGGAACAGGTTGAAGATACATATAAATTCCTGTTCTTTCTCCTCACTGTGAGGGGTGTCAGTAGCCAAATCCCATCTCCTATTTAAATGAGAGAAAGATTGGCCAAGAGGTCAGAGGGCGGAGCTGCAGGAAATTAGAGGGGAAAAATAATAAGAGTTTCCCGACAGTTTGCTATTGTCCCGGTGAATGGCAATAAGAAGCTTGCGTTAGTCTTGCATGGTAAAGGAAAAACCTGATCTGCATCAGAAAAGGCTCAGAGCCTTCTATTCTTCACTGAGATTTTAATAAATTGGAGGAGAGTTTTTCTGCAGCGTCAGGAAGTAGTGAGAGTGAGGAGAGGCTCTTTGAAGACTTCAGAGGTCTTTAAAAGGGTTTTCCACCTTCAGTCCACTCAGAAACCCCTTAGCTATGGCTGTAATTACGAATTCGGGGGAAAACGCCTCTGTTGCTCAGCCCACTGAAACAAAGCAACTAAATAATGCCAAACCTGCCACTGCTTGGATCTGTACGCTTTACTGGCATGGTGAAGCTTGGCCTTGGAGGCCAAGTAAAGGTCTGATCTCTGTCAACCCCTTGACCTCTGGAAGATTTACCCCTCTTCATGACCAGGACATTTTTAACCACTTAAAACTGCGTTACTTTAACCACTTGCCGACCGCTCCACACAGATTTACTGCAGCAGGGCGGCTCGGCTGCGCATAATCATGTAGATCTACCTGATTATGTGCACACGGTTTTGGTGGCTCCCACTGCGATCTTCGACAAAACTGACAGGAGAGCCATCTGGTATGTAAACAATGTAAAACGGTTCTCCTGTCAGAGAGGCAGGGAAAGATCGTGTGATTCTGCTAAGCTGAATCACCGATTTCTCTCTGCCTCTGTTAAATCCATTCCCCCACACAGTTAGTAAGCACATATAGGGAGCACATTTAACCCCTTGATCACCCCTTCCCTGCCAGTGTCATTTATACAGTAACAGTGCATATTATTTAGAAATGATCACTGTATTAGTGTCAGATTTGTCCACCGCAATGTCGCAGTCCCGAAAAAAAATGCTGATCGCCGCCATTACTAATAAAAAAAATAAAAACTCCATAAATCTATCCTGTAGTTTGTATACTCTGTAACTTTTGCACAAACCAATTATTATACGCTTTTTGGGATTTTCTTTTTACCATAAATATATAGCAGAATACAAATTGGCCTAAACTGATAAAAAAAATTTGTTTTTTTAAATTTTTTTATTGGGAATGTTTTATAGCAGAAAGTAGAAAATATTGGTGATTTTTCAAAATTGTCGCTCTTTTTTTGTTTATAGCGCAAAAACGAAAAACCACAGAGGTGATCAAATACCACCAAAAGAAAGCTCTATTTGTGGGAAAAAAAGGACATCAATTGTATTTGGGTACAGCGTCGCACATAAAATGCATGAAGGTAAAAAAACTTTCAATCACTTTAACTAACCTGTATAAGGTAATTTAATGTATTTAACTGAACTTCACTTAAAAGTGAGTACTGCTAATTTGCCCCTTCCCCCAACCTAATTGAAATTAGTTTTTTTTCTGACAAGTACCTGGTCCATTTTCTGTAATTCTCCTCCAAGGAAGATCTACTTAAGTTTGTAACTGCAAACCCCCTCCTAGCAACCTTCTGGGACACATCACAGGTCCCATTAGGCTGTAGGACCAATCTGACAGTGCAGCATGATATTGCTTATGCGTAGTGTGAAGCTGGCTGTGAAACAGCAGAAAGTCACAGCAAGCTTCCACAGCCAAGATGGCAGCACCAAGGATCCGAAGATCGGTGAAGAAATTTCAGTGGCTCCAACCTTTCACTTTCATTTTTGCTTCCTTCCCGCACTCTGTATCTAAACTAATTCAAGATGTGTTAACCATGAGTATAACATCTTCTATCTAGATATATGTGCTTGTGGATTGCCACCTATGTCCACCGGGGGGAGTACCTTTGGATGCCCCTGCCGTTGTTACTTAATTTGGTTGTTGATGCTCTGTGGGTAAGCAATAAAATAGAAACAATTCTTCTAGCTTGGTTTTTTTCACTAGTTATATTTAACATTCTTATAACATATGCTAAGTTGCGCTAATAATGATAGGTGTCCATATTTCATGGAATGTTGTCAGAATTGAAATCCACACTTGATGAAAAGGTACCGCGGAAGACGTCAACGTTTAACGAAACATGTAGGATGGAGCGACGTGCTAACGTCACTACGATCGTGTAATGCCGGAAGGACGGGATGTTTTACATGTGCCGGCCAGCACTTTTGTTTTTAAGGTGATTTTGACACTAATACCATGAAAGTGCAACCTTTAATGACATAATTTATAAAGTGTTAACAAATTTACACTATGTGGAGCCTTTTGTGTTTTGGGATACCCCTATGACATTACTACCAGGGAGATCGCTTTGTGAAGTTGCAGGAGGATCCTGGATGGTATAAAGGCCTCGGCTGGGTATTAAGCCACAATTGGCTTAATACCCAGTATTGACCTCCCATAATGCAAGGTCAATATGGGTTGGTAAGCGAGCATTTTTGCCTTTGGTTGTGGCGGTGTCACTAAAAGCTCACTCTTTCAAGGTGGCGGAATAGTGGTGATTTTTAATCAAGGACCTTTTCATCACATGTTGTTTTCAACTCTGACAACATTCGATGAAATATGGACAGTTATCATTATTAGCGCAACTTAGCATATGTTATAATATTTAAACTGTGTATATCTTGCAGGAAAGTTGCTGCTTATAGGGAATTAATTATTGTGTGTACATATTAGCGTGGTTTATTTTCTCACTTTGCCTATTTAACATTCTATATGTTTAATATTTTGCTATTTCTATGATGTATTATTGGTATTGTAGATGGCATTAATTGATTCCTCCTGAAGAAGCGGTGCTCACCGTGAAACATGTAGAGGATTTACAACGTGTCACCATTCCATCAACACCAGTGAAGTAAGACGTTACATGCTGCTACAAGCACTGTCATTTATTCTTTTGTATGGATATATGTCCTGATTGTATTCTATGTTGTTATTAAAATGTAAAAACCTTTTTACTAATTCAATTGTGGTAGTCCTTGGTACCAAGATAGTCCATTTTTCTTCTTCCCCCATTGGGGGCATGGCAGGGAATGTTCCCAGCCATACAAAATTTGCTTTGCTTAGAATGATGGTACCCTTTACTGTATAGATACTTGTTGGAGGCACACCCTTTACATGAAGGACTGGCACTGGTGAAGACAGCGCTGGATTCCTGGGCTAACAAGTGCCAGTTTCTTTAAAGTCAGCAGCTACAGATTAAAAAAAATAAAAACAACTCGAGTTCCTCTTTAATATACAAGCTCTATTGGGGGAATATGGTAAGATCAATACATTCTTACAGTACAGTATTATAATAAAAACTACTAGTCATAATTATTCAAGCAGAACCTCCTTTTTGGCTTTCCTCCAAAACAATTCCAGCATCTTCTAGAAAAACAGTGTTTAAAGTATCTCCAGAACAATTAGGATTCTGCAAAAAAATGTATATTAGGCCCCTTTCACACGATCAGACCGATCAGGTACGCCTGTCTGTTTTTCAGGCAGACCTGATCGGGCACCTATTCTACTACTAGTAGTCATATTTATCCAAGTAGGCTTTCCTCCAAAACAATTCCAGGATCTTCTAGAAAAACAGTGTTTAAAGCGGAGTTCCGGGCAGAGAATCGTTTTTTTTTTGAACATACCCCCGGGACAGTCAGGGCTAGCACATTCCACAATGGCTAGCCTCTGATCTGTCCCGGTTCGCACTTACCTTTTAGAAGAAATACTTACTTAGAAGTTTTCTTCCACAGCGTTTCCATCTCGGTTGTGGGCAGCTGAAGCCGGCGCGGTCCTCTTCTCCGTCTTCTTCCGCGTCTTCGTGTCCCAGAATGCGCTGCACCGGCCCCTCTCGTCACTTCCGGTGCGGCGCCGCATTCCTAAACAGCTTCTGGGCATGCCCAGAAGCTGTTTAGCAGGGGAATGCGGCGTCGCCCGGAAATGACGAGCGGGGCCGGTGCGGCGCATTGATTCCTGGGAGCTATGACGTTCAGCTCCCAGGAATCATAGCGAGACAGGAAGTGACGGGGTGAGCCGCGGCTCCGAGGGAGGAAGCTGTCATAGGTGAGTATTTACGATCGTCAATTACAAGGTGAGTTTTAAAAAAAAAAAATCTAACTATCCAATTCCTTTTCAGGTTAGGCTGAACTAGCGGACGGGCACAAAAAAAAAATATCGTTTTTGTGCCCGGAACTCCGCTTTAAAGTATCTCCAGAACAGATGCAAGGATTCTGCAAAAAAATGATATTAGAACCCTTTTACACGATCAGGCGGAGCTGATTGGGCCACCCATTCTCCTCTATGGAGAGGCGGATGTCAGCGGAGATGTGTCCACCCGTCTGTCATCCGATCCGACAAAATCTCCTTAAAACAGATGGATGGCAATTCGTTCACCATCCGTCCAGCGGGTTGGTTTGAATGCGTTTGGATGAAAACGAATAGACTGTCTGTTTTCATCCAATCCCCCCAGAGGAGGAGAGCAGGACTCTGACAGGTCGATCTCGACTTCCGTGTGCATTCCACCTGCATTCCACTGGGGTGGACGTGACAAAACCGGATATGAGATTCAAACCTCCTGATGCCTCCGCCGCTTGGCTGACAACTCTCCTGGATCTTGACCCCGCATGGGCAGATGACCCTACATCAGCAGACGACCCGCATCGGCAGACTACCTGTTTCTGGACTCGACCCCGGCTTGGATGACTACCCGCTTCTGGACTTGGCCTGGCTTGTTCCTGATCTCGCTTCCTCACTCTTGCTGTGCGTTTATTGTTGTTTGCTTCAATAAACTGACTTATTTTACCTGCATTCCCATGGGATCTGGCTTCCTGGCACCCTGACAGTCAGGGGTCATGCAGCCTCATTGTCCTCACAGTCAGAGAATACAAGCTTCAACCAGACACTGATAGAAGTCACAAGACTGCCATATACTGCTGATGAGAAAAGATATTTAGCAGTTTATATTTACTAAAATAATTGCATTTCCATGTCCCATGTGGGAGACCAGATATAGTGAATGCAGGGTCCTGGGTCTAGTAACACTTAAGTTTTGATGCTGGAGTTTCACTTTCAAAAAACAAAAGAGACCTGTTTTGCTTTGTATGTCCCTTTTTCTGAATTCATTGGTGTCAAACGTGAGTGTTTGTTGCTACAATAACTTTATGCTGGCATGTGGCTCATGTAGATAAGACCCTCCTTATTGTTGAAATGTTGGCACAGTATAAGACAAATTTCCTTGGATTATTTTGATACGCTTGCTGGTAAAACTGTTGGTCTGACATAAAACATTCACTTGTCTCTTGCTGTATGATGAATGGCAGGAGATATATTATATTTGTGAGTCTGGTTACAGCGTGAGCAATGCTCGCTCTATAGGTAACATGACTGCATACACAAGGAGAAGGCGACTACTGAATGAACATTTGGTATCAGTCAAACACCACCTTAATTAATGGCAATTCATTTCTAACATGTGGCTTTGTTTAAATAGCTTCATACTATAGACAAATGTAGCATAGACTTGGGACTATGTGTAGCACGACCCCTGCAGGGGCTGCTGGTAGCTTGTTCCCCTATCCCTGCATAGCCAGGCAGCAAGCATTTTCCACTATCATTTAGACACAAGAAAACAGTCTTTGAACTTGGTTTTATTGTTCTATTAGGAATAATAACTTGGATGGGGTAAAGGGGTTATGGTTTGACCGAAACAATGAATGGGGACAACGTCCTTCCTATGTACAAAATTCTGGACTGCTCTCCTTCTTGGACACCATCAGTCCTTAATGAACAAAAGGCAAAAGTCCCTTGAGGACTAAGAGCTCTCAGACCCCTTTAGAAAACAGCACAATATGTTGTAAACTGCATATAGGAGTACCTCCTCTCCTTTGTAGAACTTCCTATAGCTCTACTGCCTGCCAGAACTACCAACCCTCCTGGCTGCTTGTCCACCAGCCCACCTGGCTGCTCCGAAGATTTCCCAGGCCAAAAAAAGCACAGCGCTGTCTTCCTGAAAACTTGCTATATGAATCAGTCTCTCCCCTTGTGCCTAGATGTGCTGATGTTCTCAGTCTGTCCTCTTTGCTTCCTGCTGCCCCTTAGGTAAAATTCCTTCCCAAACCGAGACGCTGATAGGAACTTCCCAAGCCAGCCCTAGCCAAGCCTGGAGGCAAAGCCCCCTTTTCCCAGACCCGGGGTCCCTCCTAGGCTACTGACAGCACTCCATCTTCCACCTGACTCCACTGCTGGCATCCACCATATTTAAGGGCTGATTCAACTATCCTGGCAGAACATTCTGCCTGGGGATTGGCTAAGTTCCCCCAAGACCCTCCTGCTTTCACCCACTAACTTCTAGAGGTTTCTCCAAACGTCTTGATCCAGAGGGAAGTACGACAGACCAGCCTCTGTGGAGCCATCCAGCCTGACCTATAGTAACCCTGACCCAATTTCTGACACACAAATTTACTAAGAGTCATACATTTAAATTCGCCTGCACTAACACTAGTAGCACACAGTAAAGGATGCTGCATATGTTTAATCAAACATACAACAGTTAAACAGATTTGATTCTTGTGTGTGATAATGAGTAGAAAAAAAACTAAATGAAGAGTTATGAGTAGGGATGAGCACAAGTGTGTTAAGGTCCTAGACCAAACCCACCTGAGCATTCCCACCAGGAAGATGTCACTGAACTGGGCCAATCATGAGCTGCTGAGGCATTCCCTGCCCTGCAACCACATATATACAAGGGGTGTGTATATGTGTGGCTGCAGGGCAGAGAATGCCTCACCCATTTATGATTGGACCAGTACAGTGACAACTTCTTGCCAGGATCACTTAGGTGGGTATGGACTAGGATCCAAATTTCATCTGGCAGGAAGCAAACGGAGAAAACACTAAAAAGAAATGTGGGGTACCCTCCAAATTCTATGCCAGATCCTTTGCATCTGGAATGAATTTTAAGGAGGAACCCCACACCAACTAGAGTACACTATATTTTAAAAAATGTTTTGGCATGCCTGATGAGACGAGAAGGCCTGGCTCGAAGTCTCCGCTCTAATTTATTCCAAAGGTGTTCTATTGGGTTGAGGTTAGGACTCAGGGCAATGCAGGCCAGTCAAGTTCCACCACCTCAAACTCCCTTATCCATGTCTTCATGTACCTTACTTTGTGCATGGGTGCGCAGTCATGTTGGAACAGGAAGGGGCCATCCCTAAACTGTTCCCACAAAGTTGGGAGCATGAAATTGTCAAAAATGTCTTGGTAGCTGATGCCTTGAGAGTTGCCTTCACTGGAACTAAGGGGCCAAGCCCAACCCCTGAAAAACAATCCCACACCATAATCCCCTCTCCACCGTATGATTTGGACCAGTGCACAAAGGAAGGTTCATAAAGACACGGATGAGCAAGTTTGGGTTTGAGGAACTTGACAGGCCTGCACAGAGTCCTCACCTCAACCTGATAGAACACTTTTGGGATGAATTAGAGCAAAGACTGCAAGCCAGGCCTTCTCGTCCAACATCAGTGCCTGACCTCACAAATGCACTTCTGGAAGAATGGTCAAACATTCCCATAGACACACTCCTAAACCTTGTGGACAGCCTTCCCAGAAGAGTTTAAGCTCTTCTCTAGCTGCAAAGGGTGGGCCAACTCAATATTAAACCCTACAGACTAAGACTGGGATCATAGGTGTGCGCAGCCTATTGCATTAGGGTGTGCACCCCAAAGCCCAAACACATATGTGTGTGTGCATGTGTATATATACTGACAGTGTCGGCCAGAGATTGGTGTCAGTAGGGCAGTGGATGGTGACTGTAGTTTTTTTCATTAATTTTTTAAAATTATTTTTTAGTTTTATTTATTTTTATTATTTTTTTACAATATTTTTAGTGTCTAAACAGGGGGAATCTGCGCCACATAGGATGATTAGGGTGTGCCCAGGCACACCTGGCACACCCTGTGCGCACGCCTATGACTGGGATGCTATTAAAGTTTATGTGTGTGTAAAGGCAGGTGTCCCAATACTTTTGACAATCTAGTGTATATAAAAAAAATAGCCTACAGTTTGGCTTTAAAGCAACCAGTTCCTGTTTGGGGATGTTAGATGCAGACTATAATGGGTGTACTGACTGTCTGAACAACTTTAGGCAAGCCTTCAACAAATTTTATAAGCGGTGATATGTTAGATGGCGTTTTTCCATTACATTTTAACCATTTTCTTCCATTTCCTACATTTGTCCTCTCTCTAAATATTTGTTCATTGGTGGCATTTAAAGTTTCCATCCATTAGTCAACCACTTAGATCCTATTTTTGCTCATCCATTTTCCGAAAGAAAAAAAAAACACCCATTTAGTACACAAACATAAAAGCAGCGTATGCAATTTGCGATGCGTGCTTTCCCCTCCTTAAACCATTGATGGCCTTGTTCAGATTCACTAGCTTTGTTTTGCAACTGTTCACAACCCTAAAAATCACTTAAGCTATGTTCCAGTTTTTATTCCAGTTTGCCAGCCAGTAGGTCAGAGCTAAGTCTGAAAAATACCAGCAAAGCAAAATGAGAAGTACCTAACCACTTTTTATAGAGCCCTTGAAAGCTAGAAATTACCTTTATATATCACCGGTGCCATCTATTGGCAAAACGTTTTGTTACACTTAAAGTTTTGCAACCTGAAAGTTTTGACTGCAACAAAAACCCAAAACTTTGGGGACTTACTATTTCTGTTTTATCTGACCAGATTTCACCAGGATGTAGATATTTTTCACTGCTGGTTTTTTAAAATGATGAGTGATAAAAATTAAAATATTGTAAAATAAATAACAAAAGCAGTAAAAAAAAAAGTGAAAGGCAAAAGCAAAAAAAAAAAATCTAAAAAACAATGGCGCCCCCTTGAGGAAATATCTTTTTCAAGGTCTCCTACTGTACTTACTGCAACAGTGCAAATTCCTGCCTGTAAGAACTGTTAATGTTGCTCTTAGAACAGGTTTGAAATGGAAAGGGCTAAGCTGATTTAAAAGCAGGGGCTGTATGGACAGTATTTTGAAAGTGGAATATAAATGGCTAGAAATGCTTGTAGCAGTAGACTAGAAATTCCCACCTGTTTATGCATTCACAAGAGAGGCAGCGGAGGATAGGGCAGCTTTGATATTCATGTATTTCTATAGCCATAACTTTTTTGCTTTAGATAAAGTGGGGAAGAGTTAGAACCTCTGTCAAGTTTTTATTTCTGCATGTGTCCCTAACTTTCTAGTTCTCCTGATGGCCATTGTCACCAATGACAGAGTGAGCTGTCATTGGAAAAGAAATACAGAAATAAAGGCATTGCTGCCAACATTCAGTTATAAATAAGAGAGACCCTTTGAAGGTTTTGAGGAGAAAAATGAAACACACCAGACTGAAAGCTCATACTATCCGAATCTTTAGCGGAATCATACTTACCTTCCCTCTATAATGCAGTGTCCACAAGCTCCCTTGATGGTGCCAACATCTTCTCACCAGCCTCTTCTGGGTTAAGGATCTTCAGACACCTTGATTGGCCGGGGTGATGCCTGCAAGTGTGCATGAGAGTTTATTCATCCTAGGACTCAGCATGCGCAGCTTAGCGTGCGAGGAGAAAACTAAGAATCCTTTATTGCAGCAGACACAAAGTATGTCTCAGCTGCAATACAAAAAACATTCCTTCCCGCAATTTTATTAATTACCGTACCTTAAAGTTCTGTTTTAAATTTAAACAAAATAGTGGGGCACTACACGAGAAGCAATAACTTCTGGGACCAAATTGTCAGAAGTATGTAATGCATACCTTGCAATGTAATGCACATTGTACACCGGCGGTCTCCAAACTGCGGCCTGGGGGCCAGATGCTGCCCTTTGCTTTGTTTTATGCAGCCCTTGGGGCACTATTTCTTCCACTGATAACAACAATGGGGCATAATTCCTCTCACTGACACCAATGAGGGGGGCACATTTCTTCCCACTGGCGCCAATGATGGGGCAAAATTCGTCCCACTAACGCCAACGATGGGGAAAACATTCCTCCCACTGACGCCAACGATGGGGCCCAATGACATTAACGATGGGGCAGAATAATAGGGGGGGGATTACGCTCACCGAAATAAAAAATGGGGCATTATTTTTTTTCCACAGACGTCGGGACATTACGCGTTTGTGCTCCCACTTGCCACAGTCAGGCCCTCCTAAAGTCTAAAGGACAGTAAACTGGCCCGTTTGTTTAGATATTTTGGAGATCCCTGGTGTACACAGTGTAGGTGCCAGTAACTTAGTGGATCAAAGATAAGTCCCATCATTGATGCTAGTGGAAGTAGAAAAAAGCCCCATCGTTGGTGTCAGTGGGAGTAATGATACGTCCTTATATTGGTGTCAGTGAAGGTAAAATAAGACTGTTGTTGATGTCAGTCGGAGAAAAATGAAACCTCGTTGATTGTGTCAGTAGAAGTAAAATGAACTCCGATGTTGAAGTCAGTGGGAGCAAAATAAACCTTGTCGTTGTGAGTGAGAGAAATATTTGAGGACCTCTGTTCTAGTTTGCTTCAAACAGGTTTTATATTCCTATACAAGTCTTAAGGAATACAAAACTTATTGAAGGGGGTCAACTGCAGGGCAAATTCGTCTGTCCATGAATTTTGAGCGATTTCAGAATCCTCTCAAATTGATATCAGACTGATGCCATCAACACAAGCCTAAAGCCCATTGATATAGGTCCTAACTTCACTACTCTACTCTAAGCTCAGTAGCTCAGTAGCTCCATTGCTACTGACCTCGTCACACGCCGTGCTGTTGCCTCTCAGAACTATGCTGTTACTGTTGAACAGTAGGCCAATCAGCAATATAACATTAGAAGTTGAGAAAGAGGGACAACCTGGAAAGAAGAAAACATACGGCAGGCTCTGTACGCAGCGGCAAATATATGTGTGGCTAAATTGCACACGATTGAATATTGAGCACGGCTTAAAGGAGCATGATTATATATAGTCTAAGCCTACTTAGACTATAACAAATGGCAACCACCCCAACTTATAATTTGTCTTTGAAGCAAGGAGCACATGGAAGGGCGCTGCGAATCAAAAAAAAAAAAATTCTCATCTCACTTACCAGCCAGTCTACAACAAACCAAATCAACCCTGTCTAATAGTTCATGTTAAAAACAAGGGGTTTAGTTTGCACACATTTGCAAATACATGCATAAGCTGCAGCGGCCACATCACAGCACCCCAGTGTACTGCAGTCCTAACTCTATAACTTTGAGAGTCTCCCGAGTTGGAGCACATTCTGTATATAATAATGAATAGAATAAGGGCAGGTAGGTCTGGAGGGAGCCCACCCCTCCTTAAAGGTATAGGGATGCACCCAGCAATAGCCAAATGGCAGTGAAGGTATCCAGTGTGTCCCCTCACCAATTCATCAACAGTACAAACAAATGGCAACCACCACCAACCTATATTTGGCCTTTGCAGCAAGGAGCACATGGAAGGGGCAACACATGTCAAAAACAACAAACAAAAATTCTCAGCTCAGTTCTCTTTCAAACACAATTTTTGTTGAGAAAAAATACACTTTTTTGAATAAAAAAAATAAGAAAACAGTACATTTAGCCAATTTTTTCTGTAATGTGAAAGATGATGTTACGCTGAGTAAATAGATACCCAACATGTCATGCTTCAAAATTGCGCACGCTTGCAGAATGCCAACAAACAATGGTACTTAATAATCTCCACAGGTTACCAGTTTAGACTTTCAGATGAGGTCTAGTGCTAGAATTATTGCTCTCACTCTACCAATCGCAGCGATACCTCACATGTGTGGTTTGAACATTGTTTACATACAGGGACGGTGCTTGCACTAGGCAAACTAGGCAGCCGCCTAGGGCGCATTGCCACCTAGGGGTGCAGCCATGAGTCCGCACTCTCTCTCCATCATTAATGAGCTGAGGGGAGGGGCGGCCGTGGGGGAGGAAGAAGGGGCAGTGGAGATGCCAGGTGTCTTAGGCAGTGCGGAACTACCAGGCCCTGGCTTTCCACCACTGTTAGGGGGCCCAAAGAGGCAGGAAGAGTCCACTAGCGTGCTGCCTAAATGATGATCCTCTTCGGCTGGAGCTGAGCAGCCTTAACCCCGGGCAGGAAGTGACTCTCTGCACTGAGCTGATGGGCAGCCATTAATTTCCCTGGGTCGGTATTAAGCAGGGAGCTGAGGAGAGCTGAACCTGAGCCAGAGCTCGGCACTGGAGGGCGGAACCTTTACTGGAGCAGAAGCGACGAGGCACCGGAAGGGTCTGAGGAGGTTGGCGATGAAATAAGTGTGGAGCTCTCTGACTGCTGCTTTTCCCTCCACCAGGAGACAGTTGGAGCTGTGGTGAGCACTGTGGTCCAGGAGAGGAGTGTCCTGGGGGAAGGAATAAGCAGGATCACAGTGAAGGAGGGCAGAGTGCGGGCCACTCTCTTCATACCGCCCAGTGAGTGTGCCCAGAACAGGGGATCGGGGTCCCTAGGTGTTACATGGAGCATCCCTGGTATGAAAGGGAATCGGGGTCATCAGGTGTGCCATGGGGAATCTGAGTCACCAGGTGGGACATGGGGGATAGGGGTCACCGGGTGTAACAGGGGTTCGGGATCACCAGGTGAGCCATGAGGAATTGGGGTCCCTGGGTGTGCCATGGGGGAATTGGGTCCCCAGATGTGACACAGAGAAACATTAGGGTCCCCAGGTGTGACATGGATGAACATCAGGGTCCCCAGGTGTGACATGGAGGAACATCAGGGTCTGAAATAGAGGAACATTGGGGTCACTGGGTATGACAGCATGACATGGAGGAAAACAGGTCCCTGGGTGTGACATGGAGGAACATTGGGGTCAGTGGATATGATAGCATGACATGGAGGAATATTGGGGTACCAGGGTGTGACATGGAAAAACATCAGGGTCCCTGGGTGTGACATGGAGGGACATCAGGATCCCCGGGTGTGACATGGAGAAATATGGGGGTCACTAGGTATGAGAGCATAACATGGAGGAAGCATCAGATTAGGGTCACTGGGTATGACATAGGGGAGTTTTTAACCATTTCCCTTTTTTTTTCTTTTTTCTTGGGGGGCGCAAGTAGCTGGCCTTGCCTAGGGCGTAAAATAGTTTAGCACCGGCCCTGTTTACATATGTTTGTGTGACTTGCGTATGCGTTCCCTTCTGCGTGCGAGCTGGGAGGGACAGGGCGCGTTACTTTTTTTTTTCTTATTTTATCTTTTATTTTATTTTTTACACTTTCCCTTTGAAAAAAGCATTTTTTGATCACTTAAATTCCTATTACAAGGAATGTAAACATCCCTTGTAATATAAATAAGCAGGACAGGTTCTCTTTAATGTGAGATCTGGGGTCAAAAAGACCTCAGATCTCACATATACCCATAAAATGCAAGAAAAAAAAATGGGCCCTTTAAGAGCATTGGGAGGAAGCGGCGTATGACGTTGCTCCGGTTCTCCAAGGCCTTAGAGTCGAGTGGGGGGCCATCTTGCCCTCACTCGATTTCCTGCCTGGGACATGGACGGATCGGATCATTTTCCCTGCTACCGGTAAGCGGGGGAAACGACCAGGAAGCGGAGGGAGGAGGGTGGGCAACTCTCCCTCCGCCCATAAAAGTGATCCCGTGGCGAATTCGCCCCTGGGACAACTTTTATGTAAAAGAGGACCGCTGGCCAAGTAAGAAAATACTGTGGTTATGATGGCTATCTGCTGCCATAACACCGATATTTAACGTCAAATACTGCCGCAAAACTGCGGCGGGCGGTCCAGGAGTGGTTAAGAATTTCATATTGTTAGGAGAGATTTCTTCTTACACCCTTTTGCCTCAGGAGTAATGCATAGCTCTCAACTGTCCCCGATTCCTAGAAACTGCCCCTGATTTGGAACAGAGTCCGTCTGTCTCTCTTTTCTCTTTATTTGTCCCTCATTTTGGTCTGACTCTGATCTATATAATTGTAAACAAAATGCAGTACAGGTGCATCTCATAAAACTAGAATATCATCAAAAAATGTATTTATTTCAGTAATTACATTCAAAAAGTGAAACACATATATTATATATAGATGTGCTACACAGAGAGTGATATATTTCAAGCATTTCATTCTTTTAATTTTGATGAGTTTGGCTTACAGCTACTGTAAAATTCAGTATCTCAGAAAAATTTCAATACAGTAAAACCTTGGTTTGAGAGCAACTTGGTTTGAGAGCGCTTTGCAAAACAAGCAACATTTTTAAATAAATTTTGAAGGTTCAACATTTAGCAACTCACATGTTACATGATATACAAGCGATGTCTTGATATACAAGTAGCATCATGTATAAAAAAGAAGAGAGGAGCCTCTAAGTGTACCAATGTGGTTACATTTAATGAAGGTTCAATATTTAGCAACTCACATGGTTGATGATTAACCACTTGCCTACTGGGCACTTTCACCCCCTTCCTGCCCAGACCAATTTTCAGCGCTCTCATGCTTTGAATGACAATTGCGCGGTCATGCTACACTATACCCATATGAAATTTTTATCATTTTTTTCACACAAATAGAGCTTTCTTTTGGTGGTATTTAATCATCTCTGGGTTTTTTATTTCTTACACAAAAAAAGAAAAAAGACAGATAATTTTAAAAAAAAAAAGTTTTTCTTATTTTATGCGAGTAAATTTTGAAAATAAATACATTTTTCTCCTTCACTGATGTGCCCTGATGAGGCGGCACTGATGGGCACTGATAGGCTGCACTGATGGGTACTGATGAGGTGGCACTTATGGGCACTGATGAGGTGGCACTTATGGGCACTGATGAGGTGGCACTGATGAGGAGGTACTAATATGCCGAACTGATGAGCACTGATAGGTGGCACTGATAGGCGTCACTGATGATCACTGATAGGCGGCACTGATGATCACTGATAGGTGGCACTGCTGGGCACTGAGAGGTGGCACTGCTGGGCACTGAGAGGCGGCACTGACGGGCGGCACTGATGGGCACTGAGAGGCGGCACTGCTGGACGCTGATGGGTGGCACTGACGGACACTGACGGGTGGCACTGATGAGCACTGATGGGCGGCACTGATGAGCACTGATGGGCAGCACCATCAGTGCCCACACTCAGTGCCCATAGTGCTGCTAATCAGTGCCCATCAGTGCCTAGATGAGCAGGCACTGATGGGCACTGACTGGCAGCACTATGGGCACTGATTGTGGGCACTGATGGCGGGCACTGTGGGCACTGATGGTGGGCACTTGTGTTATTTTATTTACCTCTTTTGTAATCAGGACACTGGTGATCAGTGCCCTGATTACATTTTTCTTTGTCCCCTTAGCGCTGATCGGCTCTGCTCCTTCCTCACACGCAGTCTCTGTGTGAGGAAGGAGAGCTGGCGATGAGAGATGATCTCATATGTTTACATATGAGATCATCTCTCATTGCATGGTCCGATCACGTGGTAAATGGCCGCTGTGATTGGCCATTTACCACGATCTGTGATTGGCTGTGTCCAAGGGACACGGCCGACACAGATTTTCCCCGATGCGCGCTCGCGGGAGCGCGCGGGGAGCCTGTTACTGGGAGGCCATTTAAAGACGGCCTCCCGGAAATTAGAGCCCGCGCTGTAGCCGTCTTTCGGCTATAGCGAGGGCCGGAAGTAGTTAAAACAGGCACATCTAAGTATGCAGGCATCTGGGGTAAAGCTGTCCACATAGACCATCCTCTGCACAGCCATCTTCATCATCCCTTCCCCGCTGCACTCCATGAGTGATTCAAAGCCTCACTTTCAGATCACTCTACTGCAGGCTATTCTTCCCGGTCACGATTGCAGACGGACAGTGGTGAGAGTCGGTGGTTCAGAAGATAGTCTATGTGGACAGCTTTACCCCGGATGCCTGCATACTTAGGTGTGCCTATTTTAATCATCAACCATGTGAGTTGCTAAATGTTGAACCTTCATTAAAGCGGAGTTCCAGGCACAAAATCGACCTAATCGATTTTGTGGCCATCCGCTTGCTTTGCTTCACCTGAAAAGGAATTGGATAGTTAGGATTATTTTTTTTTTTTACTTACCTTGTAATTGTAGAAAGAAATACTCACCTATTTTCCACATCCTCCCTCTGTGGCCGCGGCCCGCGCCGTCACTTCCGGTTTGCAATGATTCCTGGGAGCTGAACGTCATCGCTCCCAGGAATCAATGCGACGGCACCGGCCCCGCTCGTCACTTCCGGTGCGACGCTGCATTCCCTGCTAAACAGCTTCTGGGCATGCCCAGAAGCTGTGTAGGAATGTGGCGCCGCACCGGAAGTGACGAGAGGGGACGGTGAAGGCGCATTCTGGGAGAAGAAGACGCGGAAGAGGACGCAGAAGAGGATTGCGCTGGCTTCAGCTGCCCACAACAGAGATGGCAACGCTGTAGAAGAAATTTTATAAGTGAGTATTTCTTCTTGCAGGTAAGTGCGAACCGGGACAGATCAGAGGCTAGCCATTGTGGAATGTACTAGCCCTGACTGTCCCGGGGGTATGTTCATTGAAAAAATGTTTCTGTGCCCGGAACTCCGCTTTAAATGTAACCATATTGCTACACTTAGAGGCGCCTCTCATCTCTCTTATATTCTGTAGCTCTGCTAGATTTTGCTTCTAATCCCCTTGGGAAGGCTGCATATTGTGGACAGACATTTTATGGTTACACAACCTATCACATTGCTATAATCTTTGTATATAGACTATAAACTGAAGGACTTGTGGAACGAATCCTCTGAGTTTCCATTATTTCTTATGAGGAAATTTGCTTTGATATAAGAATGCTTTGGATTACAAGCATGTTTCCGGAACAAATTATGCTCGCAATCCAAGGTTTTACTGTATTACATAAGACAGAAATATTGGCTTACTGAAAAGTATGTCCATGTACAGTATAGTATGTACTCAATACTTGGTCGGGAATCCTGTTGCATGAATTACTGTATCAATGCGGCGTGGCATGGAGGTGATCAGCCCGTGGCACTGCTACGGTGTTATGGATGCCAAGGTTGCTTTGATAGCGGCCTTCAGCTCTTCTGCATTGTTGGGTCTGGTGTCTCCCATCTTCCTCTTGACAATGCCCCACAGATTCTCTATGGGGTTTAGATCAGGCGAGTTTGCTTGCCAATCAAGCACAGTGATACCATGATCATTACACCAGGTATTGGTACTTTTGGCATTGTACTGCTGGAAAATGAAATCAGCATCTCCATAAAGCTGGTCAATAGAGGGAAGCATGAAGTGCTCTAGAATTTGCTGCTAGATGGCTGCGCTGACTTTGGACTTGATTAAAAACAATGGACCAACATCAGCAGATGACATGGCTCACTAAGTCATCCCGACTGTGGAAACTTCACACTTGTGTAGCACCCTCTAGTGTGCTAGGAGTGGAGATAGGTTTTTCAATTTAGACTAGGTGAAGTTGTTTTTCAATTTAGACTAGGTAAAGTTGTGCAGGCTTGGCTGGCAGCCAAGCCTGCCTGTGTTTTTTCCTGGGTTGGGCAGAGATCCAGGGAAAGCTGGATGACTTACAGTCTGCATCACTGAGACCTACCCCTACTTCTCGAACTTGCTGGAAAATTCCAGAAGAATGGGGCGGGGGGGGGGGGGGGGTTGGGTGGAGCTGCCTGGAGTATTCTGAGGGTTTTTGCTACACCATAGGGGCCTGGGGTCCCTTCCTGCAAAGGGCATTTGTCCAGACTCAGATGAGATTGTGCTGAGTCTGAAACCTGTGCTAGCTGGCCCTGGGAGTGATAGTCTACAAGCAAGTGCGTGCTGGAGGCAGAAGAGAGAAGGTATATACTGGAGGGTATAAAGTTCAATTCCCTACAGAGTTTCATTGATGAAATGGGCATCCCATATGCACCCTTCCCCATACAAGTTCCATTCCCCTAAATAAATAAAAAACAAAGTTGCAAGGACTGCTTCTTGTCTTTGAGTGACTGGAAATTTGTGTGCCTGGCTGTGCAGGGTAGGAGATGACCACATTCACCAGCGGCCTCTACGGGGATGCCTCAACATTGGACCTCCTACTATTTGGATTCTGTGCCTCTCCATTCTTCCTCCAGATTCTGGGATCTTGATTTACAAATGAAATGCAAAATTTTCCACAGTAAGTGATGATTTGGGGAGCCAAGCCATCTGCTGGTGTTGGTTTACTGTGTTTTATCAAGTTCAAAGTCAGCGCAGCCCTCTACCAGGAAATTCTAGAGCACTTCATGCTTCCCTCTGCTGACCAGCTTTATGGAGATGCTGAGGAGGGCGTGGTGGAGTGATGACGGTGTGAGGAGGTGCTCTGTGTGAGCTCCACGCTGCTGCCTCCCTGAGTACACCTGTGTGGCCGGATCCGGTCATGCTTGCCGGTCGGTAACCTCCGAGGGATGCCTGCAAGAGCTCGGGGAAGCTGCCGCCAATCACGGGTGCAAACCCGTAGCCAGGAAAGGTCCACAGCGGGGGAGATAGGGCGCTATTTCCCCGGCGTCGGCAAGGTGATAACCGGAGTGTCAGGCGGCGCTAAGAGCGGTGTCACGGAGCTGCAGATCCCGGAGCTGCTGGGGAGTGTCAGCGTCGCTGAAGGAGAGGAGACAAACGAAGCGGTACAACAGCTGGTGGAAGGGGGGACTACCGGTACTAGGAACACTCCCAGCGTGGAACAGAGGATCCAGGAAACCAAGGATACCCGAGAGAAGGAGAGGGAGGTAGCCCAGGGGGTAGAAAAGGAATATAAGGTGCTGGGAATGCAATTACCCGCAGAGTCCACAATGGAGGAGTCCACAATGCGGAGTCCAGGGGAGACGCAACGGAGTGACACCCCAACATCCCTACAGGAGGATAAGGGGCTTGCAGACCCAAAATCAGATATTTTGATATTGCTTAAAGCACTCCCAACGAAATTGGATATTGAAAATATGATGGCAAAGATGGAGGAGACTCACCGGCGGGAGATGAAGGAACTACGTAAGGATATTGGTGATATCTCAGACAAGGTGGATAAAGGTGCAGAGACAGTAATATCCCTAACAGGCAGAGTAGAGGAGATTGAAAAAAAATACAAGGGCCAGGGGGATATGCTGGCTTCTATGCAATTAAGAATGGAGGATATGGAAGACCGGAGCCGCTGGAATAACTTGAGGGTAAGAGGACTGCCTGAACAGGTAAAAAGGGACCAACTTCAAGAGGCGGTAAGAGATATACTCCTTAAAGTAATAGACTCTAGTCGTGATGATAGCATAATATTGGACAGGGTCCATAGAACCCCGGGGCCCAAAGCGGGAGACTCTGATAGAGTAAGGGACGTAATATGTCGGGTCCACTATTTTTCCCAGAGGGAAGAAATATTGAGGAAGGTATGGCTCAAGGGTCCTATTGATTATATGGGAGCTAAGATAAAGATATTACCGGACTTGTCTGGAGCCACACTGACCCGTAGAGCTATGCTGAGACCGATACTGGAGAAAGCTAAGGAGTTGGGTTTTACATACCATTGGGGATATCCGCTAATGGTAACATTTCATAGAGAGTCCACGTATTTCACCTTGAGATCCAAGATGGACCTGCAGGGGTTACTTGAATACTTGGGCATTAAGGAATTATATGTTTCGGATTGGAGAGCTGTTTTGCCCCAGTATTTGGACAGGAATATTAACAGAAGGAGAGAGACCGGAAAACACAGAGTCTGAAGAGGAATCACCAAGATTCTGAGAGAATATAACTCCTGGATGGACATGATTTGACTTATTTTTATATTATTATATATTTTTTTTTTTTTTTGGGCCCCCTTTTTTGCCCCCCCCCCCTTTTATTAATGAAATTTTGGGTTGCTTAAGTACCCCTCGCTCCCCCCTTTTTTTTTTTTTTTTTTTTTTGAGCAAGCAAGGAGGGGAGGAGGTCTGACAGGGGAATAAGGGGGGTGGAGAGGTGGGTTCGGGGGAGAGGTAATTATGGCTCCCCTTTTCCTTTTTTTTTTTTTTTTTTTGTGGGTTTGTTACCTCCTTTGGAGAGAAGATTTCTCCATGCTTTTTTTTTTTCTTTTTTCTCTCTTTTCTTCCTTATTCTCTCTCCCTTTAGGGGAAGATATGAGAGAATTTTGGGGTGCTCTCTGGACATAATTAGAGCCAGATAGACCTTGTATTAATTATCAATTAATTATTACCCCCCTCAGACATCCTCCCCCCTACCTGGGTATAGCTGAGAGATTGGTTAGGTAGAAGGAGAGAGGAGATGTATAATACACAGCACATTTAATATACACCCGGTTGGAATATTTTTAGGCCATATGGCCCTGTTTTTTATATATATTTTTTTTTTTTTTTTTTTATCTTCCTTCCCCGTTCTCTTATTTTATTTTAAGAGATATGAGGAACGTATCACTCAAGCACTTAAAAATTGTTAGGGATGTTTATCTTGCTCCCCTGGGGGCAGGAAACAACATCCCCCTGGCACCCTCCCATATGTGGGGGTTGATATATTTTTATTTTTATTTATTTATTTATTTTTTTTTTTTTTTTTATTCCTATTCACTAATTTATTCACTTTTTGTCTTGGTGTTATTTGCTCTTTTTGATAGAGGTCACAATATTTTTTTTTTCTTTTTTGGCACTAACAATGGATGGTTTGGTTGAGATTTTCAACAGTAGGCACTTGGGTAATAGGGGGTGTGTGATAACCCCCCCCCCCCCTTTTTTTTTTTTTTTTGCTCTCCTCTCCTTTCTACTTATCTACATGCCGTTGAATGTTTTAGGTGGACCTAAGGAGTTGAAGATAATTAATTGTTGTAGGGTGAGGGGGATGGAGAGTGAGACGGAGAGTGGGAGGGAGAGAGAAATACGTCACAGAGAATATCTGAGATAGGAAGATGTTCATTAATGTGGAGGTAACACCATATCATTAAAGGAGACCAATTAATAGGAGTTGTGTGATAAGGGTAGTGAATGAATAAATAACAATGGAGTACTGGATCCGACCAGACAAAGGGAGGCAGTGAGCTGATTCTCGCTCCGTGCATTGCCTCACCACGGACCTTTTTGTAGGTGAACGCAAGACACGCTAAGGAGCGTGAGGGGCGTTTGATATAACAAGGTGTTATTAGTAGGGTGGGAAGGGAGGGTGGTGGGGTGGGGGATTTTGGTTTTGTGGGGGTTTTTTTTTTTTTTTTTTTTTTCCTTCTTTTCCCTTTTTTTTTTTTTCTTTTCTCCTCCTCCTAACTCTGGATATAAAATATAAATCTAAATGGCGACTATAAAATGTATAACACTAAACGCAAGAGGTCTGAACATACCTGAGAAAAGACACATGTTACTAAATGATTTAAAAGGGTCCCAAATAGATATAGCATTAGTACAGGAGACACATTTTAAAGAAACCAAAGTACCCATACTTAGAAATAAAAACTTTCCATGGGGGTACCATTCGACAAATAAAGAGGTAAAATCAAAAGGGGTATCTATCCTCTTAGCCAAGAGAATGCCATGGTCTTTACAAGATATACAGACAGATACTGAGGGGAGGTACATCTTTATTAAGGGAACAATAGGAGAGGTGAAGGTAACGTTGGCAAATATATACGCCCCCAACCAGAAACAGGTGAGCTTTCTTACGAAGGTCTTAAATAAACTGGCAGACTTTACAGAGGGACAACTGATTCTGGGAGGAGACATAAATATCCCTTTGAACCCCCTGATAGACACTTCATCAGGATGCTCCTCAGTCCCTTTGAGTAGTAGTAAGCAAATAAGTCAAGAACTATATAAACACCAACTTGTGGACGTATGGCGCCTTACCCACTCCGGGGAAAAAGATTATACATATTTTTCATCAGTACATAAACTATACACAAGAATAGATTATTTCTTTATCCCTCATAGACAACTACAAGCAATTAAAAAAGTTGAGATTGGGAACATCACATGGTCAGACCACGCACCAGTCACTTTAGAGTATTCACTTTCGGAATCCCTGGCCCTTGGGGGAAGGTTCTGGAGATTGAATGAGAGCCTCTTACAGACACCTGAGATCCTCAGGGACGTAACAGAGGAACTAAAATTTTACTTTCAAACAAATGAAAATCCAGGGGGAGATATAGGGGTCCTATGGGAGGCACATAAAGTTGTGATTAGGGGAGTACTAATTAAACATGGGTCGAGAGTAAAAAAGGAGAGGATGGAAAGATTAGAAACGTTATTCAAAACTTTACACGAGAAGGAGGGTGCCCATAAAAAAGATATAACATTAAAAAACGAGAAAGAAGTGGGGGGCATAAGAAAAGAGATTAATGATCTGTTAGGTTATAAAGCAAAAGCCTCACTACAAAGAAGCCGAAAAATAGGATATGAATCAGGAGATAAGTGTGGGAAATTGTTAGCCAAAGCGGTTAAGGAGATGAAACAGACTACATATATCCCCCAAATATTGTCTCCTAAGGGCAATAAGATAGCGATACCTAGACAGATCGCCCAGGTATTTGGAGATTATTATTCGAGCTTATATAACTTGACAGATAACTTAACAACTTTATCAGAAATGGAAGAATACGTAGCCTCTGCCCAGATGCCAAAACTATCGGAGGAAGCAGGCAAGGAACTGGACCTACCTATAGAATTGACGGAGATATTACAAGCCTTAAATATGATGAAGATTGGGAGGGCGCCGGGACCGGACGGCTTTACCCTCCAGTATTATAAGGTATTTTTCCCGATAGTTGGCCCGTATCTATTAAAATTATTTAACGGGGTGGGGCAAGGATCAAGTTTTTGTAGAGATACTCAACGAGCACACATTACAGTTCTCCCTAAAGAAGATAAAGATTTAATGTTATGTGGGAGTTATAGGCCAATATCTCTCCTTAATACGGACTTAAAAATTTTTACGAAGATATTAGCAACCCGTCTGAATCATTATATACAATCATTGATACACTTGGATCAGGTGGGCTTTATAAATAATAGAGAAGGGAGAGATAATACCACCATAGTATTGGATTTGTTACTGGAAATGGATAAATCTCAAAAACCATGTGTCTTCCTAGGTACCGACGCAGAAAAAGCGTTCGATCGCGTGAACTGGAAATTTATGACAGCGACACTGAAACATATCGGGCTGGGAGAGATTATGATACAGAGAATCCTTTCTATATACGCTGACCCAACAGCCCAAGTGAAAGTAAATGGGATTCTATCGGACCCTTTTAAGATTAAAAACGGTACGAGACAGGGATGCCCCCTATCCCCTATCCTTTTTGTACTGTCCCTAGAACCATTCTTATGTAAAGTAAGACAAAATTTGAATATTAAAGGGGTACAAATGGGAAAGGAACAGTACAAAATTTCGGCGTATGCAGACGATTTGATATTTACATTAACAAACCCGACAATATCCCTACCTAATTTAATTAAGGAATTTGAACAATACGAGTCCATGTCAAATTTAAAAATAAATTTCAATAAGTCAGAAGCAATGGGGATAAGATTGCCTAGAAGTGCACTACAAGTATTGAAACAAAATTTTAAATTTAAATGGGCAGATAAGGCAATAAAATACTTGGGAACGTATATACCGGCCAACCCTGATTTGGTATACGAATTGAATTTCAAACCTCTTTTGAATACAATTGGTTCTAAACTAGAAAAATGGAAGACGGGCTTATTCTCTTGGCTGGGGAGATGCAATCTTATTAAGATGTCTATCTTACCCAGATTCTTATATTTACTCCAGACATTGCCAGTAAAGATTCCGATAGGATATTTCAAACAGATAAACTCAATATTTATAAAATTTATATGGGCAAATAAGAAGCCGAGGATTTCAAGACAATTACTTACATTGCCAAAAAAATATGGAGGTACAGCGATACCAGATATTCAAAAATACTATTATGCCTCACATGTCAGGAGGCAAATAGACTGGTGCCGCCAGGGGGAATCAAAGCTATGGGTGAAAATAGAACAAACTAATACAAAGGTACCATTATCTAGGGCATTATGGTGTTATGAGAGTTTACCGACAGAATTAAAAGCACACCAATTAATTGGGACAACTTTAAGAATATGCTCTCAAATATGTTTTCAAAAGGACCTTACTTCACATGACTCTCCTCTATATCCTATAATAGGGAACCCGAGATTCACCATGGGAATGGAAGCACAGCCATTTAGGAATCTAGATAAAGCAGGATGCTTTCAGGCATCCCACTTTGTGAGAAATAATAAATGGCCGACAATGGAGATATTAATGGAGGAGGAAGGGGAATTTAGACTTCCCTTTTGGAATGCACTCCAACTTTCTCACTTTTTGGGATCTATCCCCAATCCAAAGAAGTATAACCGTCAGCTTACAATGCTGGAAGAATATTGTAGTGAGTCAGAGAATATATCCCATATGTTAGCAAAAATATATTCCTTGATAAATACCCCTAAAGCAGGACACTATTTATCTTATATTGAGAGATGGGAAAGGGAATTATCTTGTACCTTCTCCACAGAGCAGAGACAACAGATGGTTGATCTTGCTTTTAAATCATCTATATGTACTAAATATCAGGAATTAAATTTCAAAATCTTGACAAGGTGGTACTATACACCATATAAACTACATAAAATAGCAATAAATAATTCGGACAGATGTTGGAGATGCTCGGTGGAAGAGGGTACATTAATACATATTTTTTGGTCATGCCCTAAACTATCAAATTATTGGGGGAAGGTCAGAGAGATAATGCAAAAGTTTTCAGAATTTGAGATCCCGGAAAACCCTGGGTTCTTTCTTTTACAACTTAGCGGGATACCAGGGAAGAAATACAGGAGATCGTTACTATGCCATATGGCAAACGCTGCCCGAGCCTGTATCCCCCTGGGGTGGAAAAAGCAGGAACCCCCAACAATTAATTGCTGGATAGGTAAAATAGAAGAAATAAATAGAATGGAGGATCTGGTTCTGACAGGTCAACATAAGAGGGAAAAATATTTAGAAACATGGGGAGCATGGAACAGGTTTTTAGTAATGAACCAGGGGATGGACAGACCGGATCAGGATATATTGGATGTCGGAGAGATTTAGTAAATAAAGAAACAATACGGAGATGGGGGAGGAGGAAACTTATGTGTTTTTGTTTTCCCATTTTTTTTTTTTTTTTTTTTGTCTTTTGTTTTTTCCCCCTTTTTTTTTTTTTTTTTTGTTTTGGGTGGGGTTGATTTGAGTTAGAAAAGAAAGGGAAGGAGATGAATAGCTATTTAACACATAGGATAGCTGGGAGATATGGGAAGCAAGAATGTGAGGGGTGTATTGATCCTATGTCTTCTTGTTATGATGAATTTGTTATCCTACCCGAAAACTTCAATAAAAATTATATTTGAAAAAAAAAGCTTTATGGAGATGCTGATTTCATTTTCCAGCAGGACTTGACACCTGCCCACACTGCCAAAAGTACCAATACCTGATTTAATGATCATGGTATCACTGTGCTTGATTGGCTAGCAAATTTGCCTGACCTAAACCCCATAGAGAATCTGTGGGGTATTGTCAAGAGGAAGATGAGAGTCACCAGCCCCAACAATGCAGAGGGGCTGAAGGCTGCTATCAAAGAAACCTGGGCTTCCATAACACCTCAGCAGTGCCACAGGCTGATCGCCTTCATTCCACGCCGCATTGATGCAGTAATTTGTGCAAAAGCAGCCCTGACAAAGTATTTAGTGCATACTATACTGTACATGGACATACCTTTCAGTAAGCCAACATTTCTGTATTAAAAATCCTTTTTTTTAATCAGTCTTATGTAATATTCTATTTTCTGAGATACTGAATTTTGGGTTTTTACTAGCTGTAAGCCATAATCATAAAATTTAAAAGAAAGAAATGCTTGAAATATATCACTATGTGTAACGCATATACAGTATCTCACAAATGTGAGTACACCCCTCACAGTTTTTGTAAATATTTTATTATACCTTTTCATGTGATAACACTGAAGAAATTACACTTTTCTACAATGTAAAGTAGTGAGTTTACAGCTTGTATAACCGTGTAAATTTGCGGTCCCCTCAAAATAACTCAACACACAACCATTAACCACTTTCCCACCGGAGGATTTTGCAGCTTAAAGACCAGACCCCTTTTTTCAACTTGGCACTTCGTGACTTTAACTGATAATTGCTCGGTCATGCAATGCTGTACCTAAACGAAATTTACGTCCTTTTTTTCTCACAAACAGAGCTTTCTTTTGGTGGTATTTGATCGCCTCTGCGCTTTTTATTTTTTGCGATATTAATAAAAAAAGAGCGAAAATTTTGCAAAAAAATGACATTTTCAACTTTGTCTTTTAAAAAATATCCAATATACTCAATTTATGTCATTTTTTTTTGCCAAAATATATTTAGCTACATGTCTTTGACAAAAAAAAAATCAATGAGCGTATTTTTATTGGTTTGCGCAAAAGTTATAGCGTCTACAAACTATGGTGTAAATAGTGAAATTTACGCAGCTTTAATTTCTGACTGCCAATCTCATTTCATGAAGTGCTAAAATGGCGGGGCAGTACAAAACCCCCCCAAACTACCACTTTTTGGAAAGTAGACATCCTAAGGAATGTCCTGACAGGCATGTTGAGCTCATTGAATATTTCATTTTTTTGTCACAGGTGTTTGAAAAATGACTAAAAAAAATTTTTTTTTTTTTTTTACACAAAGTTGTCATTGAAATGATATATTGCTCACACATGCCATGGGTATATGTGTAATTACACCCCAAAATATATTCTGCTGCTTCTCCTGAGTACAGGGATACCACATATGTGGGACTTTTTGGGAGCCTAGCTGTGTAGGGGTCCCCAAAAACAAATCACCACCATCAGAATTTCAAAGGGCGTACATTTTTCATTGCATTTTCTCACTACCTCTAACGGTTTAGGAGGCCCTGAAATGTCAAGATACCACA
Source organism: Pelophylax lessonae (assembly GCF_965119305.1). Taxonomy (NCBI): domain Eukaryota; kingdom Metazoa; phylum Chordata; class Amphibia; order Anura; family Ranidae; genus Pelophylax; species Pelophylax lessonae. Next base: position 199,470,035 of record NC_138774.1, on the reverse strand, counting down.
AAACCCCCCCAAATGACCCCATTTTGGAAAGTAGACACCCCAAGCTGTTTGCTGAGAGGCATGGTGAGTCCATGGAATATTTTATATTTTGCCACAAGTTTTGTGAAAATTACAATTTTTTTTTTTAATTTTTTTTTTTTACACAACGTTGTCACTAAAAGATAAATTTCTCACACATGACATGGGTATATGTGGAATGACACCCCAAAATACATTCTGCTGCTTCTCCTGAGTATGGGGATACCCCATGTGTGAGACTTTTTGGGAGCCTAGCTGTGTACAGGACCGCAAAAGCCAATCAACACTCTCAGGTTTTCTAATGGCGTAAATTGTTCATGTCATCTCTGCACTACCTGTCACAGTTTCGCAGGCCCTAAAATTCCAAGATAGCACAAAACCCCCCCAAATGACCCCATTTTGGAAAGTAGACACCCCAAGCTATTTGCTGAGAGGCATGGTGAGTCCATGGAATATTTTATATTTTGCCACAAGTTCCGGGAAATATATATCTATATATATATATATTTTTTTTTTACACAAAGTTGTCAGTAAATGATATATTGCTCACACATGCCATGGGTATATGTGAACTGACACCCCAAAATACATTCTGCTGCTTCTCCTGAGTACAGGGATACCCCATGTGTGAGACTTTTTTGCAGTCTAGCCGAGTACAGGACCCCGAAAACCAACCTCCACTTTCAGGCTTTCCAAGGGCGTAAATTGTTGATTTCACTCCTGACTACCTATCACAGTTTCGGAGGCCCTAAAATTCCAAGATAGCACAAAACCCCCCCAAATGACCCCATTTTGGAAAGTAGACACCCCAAGCTATTTGCTGAGAGGCATGGTGAGTCCATGGAATATTTTATATTTTGCCACAAGTTCCGGGAAATATATATATATATATATATTTTTTTTTTTTTACACAAAGTTGTCAGTAAATTATATATTGCTCACACATGCCATGGGTATATGTGAACTAACACCCCAAAATACATTCTGCTGCTTCTCCTGAGTACAGGGATACCCCATGTGTGAGACTTTTTTGCAGTCTAGCCGAGTACAGGACCCCGAAAACCAACCTCCACTTTCAGGCTTTCCAAGGGCGTAAATTGTTGATTTCACTCCTGACTACCTATCACAGTTTCGGAGGCCCTAAAATTCCAAGATAGCACAAAACCCCCCCAAATGACCCCATTTTGGAAAGTAGACACCCCAAGCTATTTGCTGAGAGGCATGGTGAGTCCATGGAATATTTTATATTTTGCCACAAGTTCCGGGAAATATATTATTATTATTTTTTTTTTGTTTTTTTTACACAAAGTTGTCAGTAAATGATATATTGCTCACACATGCCATGGGTATATGTGAAATGACACCCCAAAATACATTCTGCTGCTTCTCCTGAGTACAGGGATACCCCATGTGTCAGACTTTTTTGCCGTCTAGCCGAGTACAGGACCCCGAAAACCAACCTCCACTTTCAGGCTTTCCAAGGGCGTAAATTGTTGATTTCACTCCTGACTACCTATCACAGTTTTGGAGGCCATGAAATGCCAAGACAGCACAACCCCCCCCCCAAATGACCCCTTTTCGGAAAGTAGACAACCTGAGCTATTTGCAGAGAGGCATGTTGAGTATTTTGCAGATCTCACTTTTTGTCACAAAGCTTTGGAAATTGAAAAAAGAGGAAAAAAAATGCATTTTCCTGTTTTTTCTTCATTTTCCAAAAAAAATTAGAGCTGCAAAATACTCACCATGCCTCTCAGCAAATAGATTGGAGTGTCTACTTTGCAAAATGGGGTAATTTGGGGGGGTTTTGTGCCATCTTGGCTTTTTATGGACTTCAAAAGTGTGATAGGTAGTAAGGAGTGAGATCAACAATTTACGCCCTTGGAAAGCCAAAAGGTGCGCATTGGTTTTCCGGGTCCTGTACGCGGCTAGACTGGCAAAAAGTCTCACACATGGGGTATCATTGTACTCAGGAGAAGCAGCAGAATGTATTTTGGGGTGTCATTTCACATAAACCCATGGCATGTGTGAGCAATATATCATTTACTGACAACTTTGTGTAAAACAAAATAAAAAAATAAAAAAAAATTTTTTTCCCGAAACTTGTGGCAAAATATAAACTATTCCATGGACTCACCATGCTTCTCAGCCAGTAGCTTGGAGTGTCTACTTTGCAAAATGGGGTCATTTGGGGGGTTTTGTGCTATCTTGAAATTTCAGGGCCTCTGAAACTCTGACAGGTAGTCAGGGGTAAAATCAGCAATTTACGCCATTAGAAAACCTGAAGATGTGGACTGGTTGTCGGGGTTGCGTACACAGCTAGGCTCCCAAAAAGTCTCACACATGGGGTATCCCTGTACTCAGGAGAAGCAAAAGAATGTATTTTGGGGTGTCATTTCACATATTCCCATGGCATGCATGAGCAATATATCATTTAGTGACAACTTTCTGTAAAAAAACAACAACAAAAAAAATAATAATAATTTTCCCGAAACTTGTGGCAAAATATAAAATACTCCATGGACTCACCATGCCTCTCAGAAAAAAGCTTTGGGTGTCTACTTTTCAAAAAGGGGTCATTTGGGGGGTGTTTGAACTGTCCCGGCATTTTATGCTCAATCTTAGCCACACATCACCCACTCTTCTAACCACTTGAAAATCAAGCCTTTTCTGTGCCTTTTTGTTTACATGAAAAAATATTTTTTTTTTACTAGAAAATTACTTTGAACCCCCAAACATTATATATTTTTTTAAAGCAGAGGCCCTATAGAATAAAATGGTGGATGTTGCAAATTTTTTTGTCACACGGTATTTGCGCACAGATTTTCCAAACGCAATTTTTGCGAAAAATACATTTTTTTTTAATTTATTGCACAAATACACTATATAATTCCAATTTTTTTGGTAAAATTTAAAAGATGATCTTATGCCGAGTTCATAGACACCTAACATGACATGCTTTAAAAATTGCGCATGCCTGCGCAGCGGCAAAAACATACGTACATTTTTAAAAACCTTTAAAAGTCTCTACAGGTTACCACGTTAGACTTACAGAGGAGGTCTACTGCAAGAATTACTGCACTCGATCTGGCGATCGCGGCGATACCTCACATGCATGCTGCAATTGCGGTTTACATATGACACTAGACCACCGCTTGCGTGCGCCATTGCGCGCAAGCACCGGGGGAAAGGGGGGGGCTCAATTTTTTTTTTTTTTTTTTCTTTTTTCTTTTGCTTTTTTATGTTATTTTGACACCTTTCCTTTCATTTTTTTTTTTTAAATCATTTTTATTGTTATCACAGTGAATTTAAATATCCCCCATGATAGCAATCTGTGGTGACAGGTACTCTTTTTTAAAAAAATTGGGGTCTTTTAGACTCTAGATCTCTCCTCTGACCTTAACGCATCTGACCACACCAAAATTGGTGTGATAAAATACTTTCCCAAATTCCCAATGGCCCTGCTTATTTCTGGCGAAACAGAAGTCATGAAATGCTCGTAGCCTCCGGCATCTTAGGCCATAGAGATGATTGGAGCCATTCTCATCTCCAATTAGCTCTATGGTTAGACAATTGAACCACCGGCTGCACTCTCGGGTTAACCGGTGGGACAGGAGAGCCCGAGAAAAACCACGGAAGGCTGCGGAAGGCGGCGGTGGGGGGGGGGAGGCCCCTCCCACTGCATGTAAAAGCAGTCTAGCGGCCAATTACCTGCTAGGATTGCTTTTACATGTAAGCCGACCGCTGGCTGTAAAAAACGATACCAAGATGATGCCTAAATCTGCAGGCATCATCCTGGTATAACCACTCAAAGTCCAGCAACGTACCAGTACATTGCTGGTCCTTGTTTGGCATATAGGTTTTTTTTTTTTTCATGCAGCCTGTGGGCTGAACGGAAAAAAAGAGAACCTATCAGAAATCAGCACAGGAATAATGCGTAGTATTACTCATCATTAACCGCCCAAACAACCACCCACTGAATTTAATGATGGGTATACACGACACTATCCACGTATACCAAAATAGGATTTTAACTGCAGTGCTGAAATCAGAAAATCACCACAGCTGCTATCAGCAAAGGTATCCATATATGCTGAGCGCAAACACTGTTTGTGTCAGAATATATAAAATCAATGCGTGGTAGCCGACGAGTACCTGCTAGAGAAACAGGTCACAAAAGAATGAAAAAACAAAGGACATTAAAAAAAAGTACAGTAGGAAGAGTAGGACATATAAAATGACTGACACAACAAAAGTTTTTGGATTCTCATCATTAACCGCCCAAACAACCACCCACTGAATTTAATGATGGGTATACACGGCGCTATCCACGTATACCAAAATAGGATTTTAACTGCAGTGCTGAAATCAGAAAATCACCACAGCTGCTATCAGCAAAGGTATCCATATATGCTGAGCGCAAACGCTGTTTGTGTCAGAATATATAAAATCAATGCGTGGTAGCCGACGAGTACCTGCAAGAGAAACAGGTCACAAAAGAATGAAAAAACAAACTAAGGACATTGAAAAAAGTACAGTAGGAAGGAGTAGAAGGACATATAAAATTACTGACACAACAACAGTTTTTGGATCCTTTTATTTTTCTAACTGTTTCTTGATTTGGGACTGCGATCTTCTGCGATCTTCTCTTCCAGCTTGGGTCTCTCAAAATGTCGATGGACATCCAACATCTTTCGAGACCCTGTGTTTGTGTGCCCTACACTGTGTCGTGCTGTACCCTACGCTAATACTCCACTAGTGTATGGTAGCGCTCGAAACATTCCCCGATGCAGAGACCAGGTTGGTCAGGACATTTGGGACAATAATAACGGGTGTCACGCCTAAATCCGCGCCTGCTACAGACACGACATCTTTTTTGGGGGTATCTTTGGGTAGGGGTACTCGGGAGGACATAAGGAAAATGCCTCTCATGCAGCCGGCTCACTGCATCTGGAAGGGGAAGTTGGGCAGGCATGCCTCCTGGGAACAGGTAGGCAAGGATGATCTCTTCCTGGAATTCCCGGAAAGATCCAGTTCGTCCTGACGCCCTGTATAGGACAAAGGCGTTCAGCATAGCCAATTGGTAAAGGTAAACAGACACTTTTTTGTACCAGCGTCTGGCTTTACGGGCAACTAAATACGGCGCCAAAAGCTGGTCGTTAAGGTCCACCCCTCCCATGTTAAGGTTATATTCGTGGACACAGAGGGGTTTCTCCACAACGCCAGTTGCCGTAGTGATTTGGATCGTCGTGTCTGCGTGAAGGGAGGACAGAACATAAACATCCCGTGTATCCTTCCACTTCACCGCAAGCAATTTGTCCGTTTTCAAGCAGGCTCTCGCCCCCCGACTAAGACGGGAATTTACAAGCCGTTGGGGGAAGCCCCGGCGATTAGGTCGCACGGTGCCACATGCGCCAATTTGTAAATCGAGAAGGTGACTAAATAGTGGCACGCTTGTATAAAAGTTGTCCACGTACAAATGGTACCCCTTTCCGGATAAGGGTGACACCAAGTCCCAAACGATCTTACCGCTGCTCCCTATGTAGTCTGGGCAGTTGGGGGGCTCCACACAGCTATCTTTTCCCTCATAGACCCGGAAACTAACTGTATAGCCTGTGGCCCTGTCACACAATTTATACAGTTTGACCCCGTACTTGGCACGCTTGCTGGGGAGGTACTGTTTCATAGCAAGGCGGCCAGTAAATTTAATCAGGGACTCGTCAACGCAGACAACTTGTTCGGGGGTAAACAAGGCTGCAAACCGCTGATTGAAGTGGTCTATGAGGGGCCGAATTTTGTGGAGCCGATCGTATTCAGGGTCTCCCCGAGGACGACAGATTTCATTGTCGCTGAAATGCATGAATCGCAGAATTTGCTCGTATCTCCCCCTGGACATGGAGGCAGAGTACATGCGCATATGGTGAACTGGGCTAGTGGACCAATATAGCCGCAATTCACTCTGTTTAGTTATGCCCATGTGGAGGGAAAGGCCCAGAAAGATCTTAAATTCGGAAACCGTTATAGGTTTCCAGCCGAATTGTCTGGCAAGGTGTGAATTTGGGTTGGCGGCGATGAACTGTTGTGCATATAAATTTGATTGATCCACAATCGATCTGTAAAGATCTTCCGTGAAGAACAGCTCATAAAAGTTTAGGGGCGTAAAACCAGCTGTTTCCACGTGGATTCCAGGTTGGGCGGTGAATGGGGGAAGTACTGGCGCTGTAGTATCGGTGGGTTGCCAATTAGGATATGCCAGCGCATCAGGGAGGGCACTATGGGCTCTACGGGCCTGTCTACGAATACGCGGTGGCTGCGGGCCACTACTTGTGCTAGCCACCGCACCAGCTTCAACTGCACTTAGGGGACTCGCCACGTCACCAGGTCTTACTGCAGTGCTGGTTGTACTAGGTCCAGGTTGTACTAGGCCGCTGGCGCTTGCCAGGTCGCCAGAAAAATGAGCGGCACTAGTAACCACACTCTGCTCCATACGAGCACCCTGCGATTCCTGCATCTCAACAACTTCAGAATGGGGTCGGGTACGCCTGGGTCTAACAGGGACCCATCTGTCGTCGGAGCTATCTGTCAGGGAGCCGCTGCTGTCATCAGGTTCATATACTGACACTAATTCGGTCATTGTAGCTTCCCCTTCGCTATCAGATGACTCGGTCAGCATAAAACTGATAAGCTCTTCATCTCTGTACGAACGTTTGGTCATTTTGGTAACTAAATTTACCCGTACAGTGATGCGACTCACAGGTAATAAAAGCACCTGGTTGTCGAAGATTATTTCAAGCGCTACCAAAAAAACTGCTAATGCTAGCAGGGATCAGGCCTGACTCTGCTAACACAGCGGTTTTGTGTCTTGTGTTTTTTTGCAAGTGACAGTAATCTATTGATTACTACACTTGCCTGGGTGAAAGGGTTAAACGCAGGTGCTGGCCGGAATCAGTGCTGATCGTGCAAACACCGCGTTTTGGGAACCCTAAACTATGGGGGCGCTAGTATAGTTCTGATCAGATCAGATATTGATCTGTTCAAACACTATACTAGAAATGGAAGTGTATGTGCGTGCGTGCGTGTGTGGTAATCAAGGGGTTACTTCTAAACTATGCGCTGGGGATCTGGGGGGGGGGGTGGCGGGGACCCTAAACCTCCTTTGGGAAAGAAACTAGCTAGCTAGCGCAACCTCAAGTCACAATGACACTAATACAAAATACAGTAAAAACAGTATATTATGTGTGTATTAGTGCTAATGTGACAGAGGGTGTAGGGGTTAACGGGATGTGATCAGGGGGGGATCAGGGGTTTAAATCTTTATTGGAAGGGGCTGGCGGGTATCCTAAGGATAAAAGGAACGGTGGCAAGCGCTAAACCTGGTCACAAGTCACACTTATACGGGTATATAGAAAATGCTATATACTGTATACAGTGTGTTGTGGCAGGGGGTGTAGGGGTGATCAGGGGGGGATCAGGGGATTAAATCTTTATTGGGCGGGTGGCGGGGACCCTAAACCTCCTTGGGACAGAAACTTAGTCGCCTGCGCTAATTCTGATCACAATGACACTAATACAAAAATACAAAAACACTGTATATTACGTTTGTATTAGTGCTGATGTGACAGAGGGTGCAGGGGTTAACTAGCGGTGATCAGGAGGGGATCAGGGGGGATCAGGGGCTTAAATCTTTATTAGGGGGGGGTGGTGGGTAATTCAAGTGGAAAAAGGGGGGTCGCAAGCGCTAGACCTGACCACAAATCACACTTATACGGGTATATAGCAAAATGCTATATACTGTATACGGTGTGTGTTATGGCAGGGGGTGTAGGGGTGATCAGGGGGGGTCAGGGGCTTAAATCTTTATTGGGCGGGTGGCGGGGACCCTAAAACTTCTTGGGACAGAAACTTAGTCGCCTGCGCTAATTCTGATCACAATGACACTAATACAAATATACAATAACACCGTATATTGCGTTTGTATTAGTGCTGATGTGACAGAGGGTGTAGGGGTTAACTAGCGGTGATCAGGGGGGGGTCAGGGGAGATCAGGGGCTCAAATCTTTATTAGGGGGGGTGGGGGGTAATTCAAGTGGAAAAGGGGGGGTCGCAAGTGCTACACCTGTTCACAAATCACACTTATACAGGTATATAGGTAACTGCTATATGCTGTATATAGTGTGTGTTGTGTCAGGTGCTGTAGGGGTTAATCGGGGGGGCGATCGGGGGTGAAATGTGCCTATCTACCTGTGTGTGGGTGTGCTTGGTGCAGTACTCACAGTAAGATGTGCTCTCCTCTCACGCTGGATCCAAAAAGACCGTTGTGGGGGGAGGGCACATCTCCTCTAAGCCTGTATTTACATTTCACAGGCTTAGAGGATGATCTGATTGGGCAGGACCGATCAACAGGTCCAGGCCAAAAATCATTGGCCTGGACCTGATGACTGATCGGTTCTGAACCCAAGCGAGCCATCGGTGTCGGCGGGCACGCGCGGGAGCGCGCACAGGACCGGCAGGAAGTAGCGACGTAGACCTACGTCACTCTGCCTGGCCGGGGCCGACTGCCGCAGTAAATATACTGTGCGCAGTCGGCAAGTGGTTAATGTCTAAATGTAACGCTCATGCGTTTTTGTTAGTGGATGGATTTTCAGCTGCAGAATTGTCACACTCAGTAGTCGTGTAGAGATTCTGTTGAACAAACATATCCAACTCTCAGGACTTCATCACTGTGCACAGCCTGTTTATGCAATATACTTACTCTCAATCTGATGTTAATGGAGGGATAGAATATGTGAGAGTATATAGGTGAGAGACAGGCTATAGTATGGTGAGCACCTAGGAGTAGTCTTAGGAGAGTGTTTAGGTGATGGTAGTAAGCAGATAGGTTCTAATGTCAAGTATAGTGCAGATGGTAGGGGACAGCAGATGGAATATACAAGACAGAGTAACCTAGTGCAAGGATAGTTGATGGTAGTGCTAACAGTCTATGCAGATGATAGGAAATAGCTTAGATAGAGATAGTCCTGGTATATGCAGTAGATGACAGCAGAAGTGCAGGTTAGTAAGGAATCCCCTGTGGGGTACTTATCACTAGAGGTAGTAGTAACAAAGTTCAGTAGTGAGAGGTGATCCAGTAGCAAGATACGGATAGGCAGCGAGGTTCCGGTTCAGTTCAGGCAAAGGGAATAGCCAGCAGCTCCAGCTTCACAAGAGAAGGTGCGGTGAACATGCGGTTTAAACGAGCAATGAGTGAGAGAAAGCCGGCGATTGAAATAGCCGCTCATAGCGGCGCTCGGCGATGATGTCATTGCCCTTAAAGGTGTATGCGTCCCATTTGGATAGCAAGATGGGACGCAATATTAAGAGAGAAATGTGGAAATAAGGGTACCAGAGGTACCAGAACATTACAGTACCCCCCCTTAAGGCCGGCTCCGGAAGGCCTCTAGAACGAGTGGAAATTGCGAATCAGTCTAGGGGCATGTATATCGGAGGTATCCAGCCAGGTGTCATCTTGGGGCCCATAGTTCTTCCATCGTACTAGATATTGGAGTCTTCTTCTATGGATACAGGAATCCAGAATCTCCTTTATCTCAAATTCTTCTCCACCTTCAACTTGTACAGGAGGTGAAGGTGATATGGTAGGCCTTATTCCTTGGTTAGGAACATGGGGCTTTAGTAGCGACACATGGAAGATGGGATGTATCTTGAGGTCTGTTGGTAATGTGAGTTGTACTGCAGCTTTTCCAATAAGCTTCTTTATTGGGAAAGGTCCCAAGAATAGAGGTCCAAGTTTTTTACTAGGGATCTTTAATCTCAGATTTTTTGTAGAAAGCCAGACAAAATCCCCAATGGCATATTGGGGAGAGGGTTTCCTACGGAGGTCGTAGTACCTCTTTTGTTGGCTATGAGCATGTGAGATGGTATTGTTGAGTAATCCCAGGGAATCCTTTATCTGGGCAAGATAATCAGATGCCACTGGATTACTTGATGGCAAAATACGTGGTGGAAGGAGTGTGGGTTGAAACCCATAATTTAAGTAGAATGGACTTTGTTTAGTAGTGCTGTGGGTCGCGTTGTTATAGGCGAATTCCGCCAGCGGGAGGAGATCCACCCAATCGTCCTGTAGATATGAAGTATAGCAACGTAGATATTGCTCAATGCACTGGTTAACTCTCTCTGTCTGTCCATTGGTCTGAGGGTGGTAAGGAGAAGTAAGTTTACGCTCTATTCGTAGTATCTGACATAGAGCTAGCCAAAACTTTGAGATGAATTGTCAAGCACGGTCAGACAGCAGTGTTTTTGGAATACCATGTAACTTAAAGACATGTTTCACAAGTAATTCCGCTGTTTGTTTGGATGAAGGTAGTCTTCGGATAGGAGTGAAATGTGCCATCTTGGTCAGATGGTCCATTGACACTAAGATGGTGTTGAATCCTTTGGAAAGTGGTAGTTCCACTATGAAGTCTAAGGATACCACTTCCCACGGAACCTGGGGTATTGGTAAACTACAAAGTAGACCCGATGGTTTCGTATTGTCAATTTTAGACCTTGCACAGATATCGCAAGATGAAACGAACTTTTTTACGGTTGTCTTCATGTCTGGCCACCAAAACTGCCTAGTAAGTAGATTGAAAGTTTTAGTCATACCCATATGTCCTGCCATAGGTACATCATGTGACAATTCCAAGATCTTGGTTCGCATAGTAGGGGGTATGTATAATTTATCGTTGTAGTAAAGGAAGCCTTCTGCGTCAGCATTTAGTTGTGGTGGAGGTGAATCCAGTCCTATGCTGTGCAAAATCTCCTCCTTCAGGGAACGAACGACGCCGATAATACGTTCATGTGGTATTATAGGAACTGAGGGAACCTCGGTGCAATCATTCTCGGCTAATCGTGAAAGCGCATCCGCTTTTTTATTTTTGTCTGCAGGTGTGTAGGTTACTAAAAAATTAAATCTCAAAAAGAATAACGACCACCGTACCTGCCGGTGGGAAAGAGTTCTATTAGTCTGAAGGTATTGAAGGTTTTTGTGATCAGTATATATAAGGATTGGCAATTGAGTACCCTCAAGTAGATGTCGCCAATTCTCTAGTGCCAGTTTTATGGCTAGCAACTCTTTCTCACCTACTGGGTAATTCACCTCGGGGCTGCTTAATGACTTTGAGAAGAAAGCAACTGGGTGAAGAGGTGAGGTGTTTGTTGGTCGTTGTGAGAGAACTGCTCCTACTGCCATATTTGACGCATCTACCTCCAAGATGTATTGAAGGGATGGGTCTGGATGGCGTAGTATGGGAGCAGAAGTAAAGCTTGATTTCAACAGACAGAAAGCTCCATTTGCTTCTTCTGACCATTTGAATGATTTTTTTTGTGCTTGTGAGTTGTGTGAGAGGTTTCACAATCGCAGAGAAGTTCTTAATGAACTTCCTATAGTAGTTAGAGAATCCGAGGAACCTTTGTAATGCTTTGCGAGTGGTTGGCACAGGCCAATCCAGAATGCAGGATATTTTGCTCATTTCCATTTTGATTCCATTTTTAGATATAATGTATCCTAAGAATAGTACTTCCTCTTTATGGAATAAACATTTTTTTGATTTAACATATAAGTTATGTGCAAGTAGTCTTGACAACACAAGTCTTACATGTTTTATGTGCTCAGGTAAGGAATGAGAATAAATAAGTATATCGTCCAAATATACTACAACACAAACATCAAGCAAGTCTCTGAATATCTCATTTATAAAACGTTGGAAGGCTGCGGGAGCATTACACAACCCAAATGGCATCACGAGGTACTCAAACAGTCCGTATCTGGTTCTGAATGCTGTCTTCCATTCATCCCCCTCACGGATTCGAATTAAATTGTATGCCCCTTTTAAGTCCAATTTTGAAAAGTAGGAAGCTCCGCGCACCTGTTCGATAAGTTCAGGAATAAGAGGTAAAGGATAACGATCCTTTATTGTAATGGTATTTAATTGTCTGAAATCAATGATAGGCCTAAGACTAGAATCCTTATTGCGGACAAAGAAGAGTCCAGCAGCAGTGGAGGAAGTAGAAGGTCGGATGAATCCTTTTGCCCAGTTTTCATCCAAATATTCCTTGAGATGAGAGAGTTCATCTTGTGAAAGAGGATAGACGTGACCGAAAGGCAACTTACTATTAGGGAGTAGATCGATACAACAATCATAGTCCCTATGGGGAGGCAACACTTGAGCGTTTTTCTCAAGGAAAACCTCCGATCAATCCTGATAACATTTTGGTATAATGTCATCCGACACCACAGACAGGATCCTACCATATGGGGGGAGATTACACGTAGTTTCGCAATAGTGAGAAGAGAAGGCTAGCGTTCTTGTTTTCCAATCGATGATTGGTTGATGTATGTGTAACCAGGGAAGTCCCAAAATAATGGGAAAATGTGGTGAGGTTAATACATCAAAGGTGGTGGTCTCCACATGAGACTTGTCAGCAGTTACAAGGAGTGCCTGTGTCTGATTGGTGATGGGACCGGAGGATAAAGGGGTACCGTTAATAAAACTAACAGAGACAGGTTTGGGTTTTGGAACAATAGGTATCCTATTTAAGGAGACAAAACAAGTATCAATGTATGTTTCCACAAGATCCAGTGTCGATCATAGCCTTGGTGGTGATCCTAGTTTGGTCCCACTGCAATGTCAATTGAACAAAAAGATAAGGACTAGAAAAGGAAGTCGTCAGTCCCCCCAGCAAGACATTTGAACACTCACCCTCTTTTTTGCGGACAAGGGGACAGCCGCTTATCAAATGATCCGAGGATGCGCAGTACATGCAGAGATGTTCGGTTTTCCTCCTGGCACGTTCGGAAAGGGTCAAAGGTGGGCGTATCATTCCTACCTCCATAGGAGTAGGGTCAGCAGGCGACATCCGAGAAGGACTGGAAAATGGTAAGCCCATCTTCTCAGCCTTTCTTTCTCGCAGTCGTCTGTCAATATTGATACTGGTCTGCATCAGGCCATCCAAAGTGCCAGGTAAATCCGCTCGGGCGAGCTCGTCTTTAACGGCCTCTGATAGGCCAAGTCTGAACTGCGTTCGCAAAGATGTGTCGTTCCACCCTGAATCAGGGGACCATCTTTTGAAATTTGCCACGAAATCTTCAACAGGTCTCCTTCCTTGTTTTAAAGCCCTCAATTGGGTATCAGCAGTACTCTGCCTATTGGGGTCTTCATATAAACTAGCGAGTTGCGCTAGGAATAAAGGATAGGAGTTAAGGAGTGGGTCATCTTTTTCAAAGAGAGCGTCTGCCCAGGCCCGGGGTTCACCCGTCAGATAGGAGATAATGGTACAGACTTTAATTTGGTCAGTGGTGTAGGTCAGAGGTTTTAACAAGAAAAGCAATCGACATGCTTTTCTAAATTCACGAAATTTACTCCGATCACCAGTAAACACTAGAGGAGGGTTTATCTTAGGCTCACGGGGCTGAGCAACAGAAAGCTGCGTGAGACGGCCAACCTGCTGTCTTAAAGCCTGATTTTCGTTTTTTACCTCTGTAAGAGCAAGGATCAATGCATCTACTTGCTGTTTTAATTGTAGTACCTGAGTGGGTAATTCTGCTGAATCCATAATTTTTTTAAGGCTCGTTCAATCTGTAACGCTCATGCGTTTTTGTTAGTGGATGGATTTGCAGCTGCAGAATTGTCACACTCAGTAGTCGTGTAGAGATTCTGTTGAACAAACATATCCAACTCTCAGGACTTCATCACTGTGCACAGCCTGTTTATGCAATATACTTACTCTCAATCTGATGTTAATGGAGGGATAGAATATGTGAGAGTATATAGGTGAGAGACAGGCTATAGTATGGTGAGCACCTAGGAGTAGTCTTAGGAGAGTGTTTAGGTGATGGTAGTAAGCAGATAGGTTCTAATGTCAAGTATAGTGCAGATGGTAGGGGACAGCAGATGGAGTATACAAGACAGAGTAACCTAGTGCAAGGATAGTTGATTGTAGTCCCAAGAGCTAACAGTCTATGCAGATGATAGGAAATAGCTTAGATAGAGATAGTCCTGGTATATGCAGTAGATGACAGCAGAAGTGCAGGTTAGTAAGGAATCCCCTGTGGGGTACTTATCACTAGAGGTAGTAGTAACAAAGTTCAGTAGTGAGAGGTGATCCAGTAGCGAGATACGGATCGGCAGCAAGGTTCCGGTTCAGTTCAGGCAAAGGGAATAGCCAGCAGCTCCAGCTTCACAAGAGAAGGTGCGGTGAACATGCGGTTTGAACGAGCAATGAGTGAGAGAAAGCCGGCGATTGAAATAGCCGCTCATAGCGGCGCTCGGCGATGATGTCATTGCCCTTAAAGGTGTATGCGTCCCATTTGGATAGCAAGATGGGACGCAATATTAAGAGAGAAATGTGGAAATAAGGGTACCAGAGGTACCAGAACATTACACTAAAACGCTGGCAACAAAAGTGAGTACACTCGTAAGTGGAAATGTCCAAATTGGGCCAAATTAGCCATTTTCCCTCCCCGGTGTCATGTGACTCGTTAGTGTTACAAAGTCTCAGGTGTGAATGGGGAGCAGTTGTGGTAAATTTGGTGTTATCGCTCTCACTCTCTCATACTGGCCACTGGAAGTTAAACATGGCACCTCATGGCAAAGAACTCTCTGGGGAACTGAAAAAAAGAAATGTTGTTCTACATAAAGATGGCCTAGGCTATAAAAAGATTGCCAAGACCCTTAAACTGAGCTGCAGCACAGTGGCCAAGACCATACAGAGGTTTAAGAGGACAGGTTCCACTCAGAACAGGCCTCGCAATGGTCAATCAAAGGAGTTTAGTGCATGTGCTCAGCGTCGTATCTAAAGGTTATCTTTAGGAAATAGACATATGAGTGCTGCCAGCATTGCTGAAGAAGTTGAAGGGGTGGAGGGTCAGCCTGTCAGTGCTCAGACCATACGCTGCACACTGCATCAATTGGTCTGCATGGCTGTTATCCCAGAAGGAAGCCTCTTCAAAAGATGATGCACAAGAAAGCCCGCAAACAGTTTGCAGAAGACAAGCAGACTAAGGACATGGATTACTGGAACCATGTCCTGTGGTCTGATGACACCAAGAAACTTATTTGGTTCAGATGGTGTCAAGCGTGTGTGGCGGCAACCAGGTGAGGAGTACAAAGACAAGTGTGTCTTGCCTACAGTCAAGCGTGGTGGTGGGAGTGTCATGGTCTGGGGCTGCATGAGTGCTGTCGGGACTGGGTAGCTACAGTTCATTGAGGGAACCATGAATGCCAACATGTACTGTGACATACTGAAACAGAGCATGATCCCCTCCCTTTGGAGAGCTGAGCAGGTGGATGACAGGTCCATCTCCGCTTACTCTGCAGAGACCCTATCCGATCCTCTGGCCAGATGGAAAATAGGGTTTCCATCCGTCTGGATTTCACGGACAGGTTTGGATCAGATAGCAGTGGGTGTCACCGGACATGTCACTGCGGACATCCGCTGCTCCATAGGGGTGCATGGAGCATCTGATCAGAATGCCTGAAAAACTGACAGGCGGACCGGATCGGAAAGCCTGTGTGAAAGGGCACTTACTAAAACTGTTGTATGCAGAATCTAGTGCAGCTGTACACAGGGCTGCTGATAGAAATCGCGGGGCCCCGTACACATAGTTGCCAACATTTGAAAAAAATTTCCAGGGACACTTTGCAGCACATCTATCAATTACTTACTTGAAAATGTACCACACCCACTTCCCTGAAGCTCTGCCCACTCCGCATAATTGATCTCCGCCTACTTATCATCAGATTATAGGGTCTACTCAATAAAGAGAGAATTACAGGACATTGAAAAGGGAATTTCAAACTTAAAGTAGTGTTTCCAGCCTCATCCCCTCCCCCTCCAAAAATTAAAAGTCAGCAGATACACATACTGTAGCTGCTGACTTTTAATATTAGGACACTTACCTGTCCTGGAGTCCAGCGATGTTGGCACCGCAGCCGATGTTTCCATCGGCTGTCGGGTGCTGCCGCCGCTATTGCCGGTGAGGGAACCCGACAGTGAAGCCTTGCAGCTTTACAGGCGGGTCCCTAATGCGCATGCGCGATTGGCTCGGCGGCGGGGGAAGCAGGGGGCCAAACTTGCGAGGGACGGCGCCGCAGTGCCGTCTCCCGAAAGTGGGGAAGGGTACCTGTAAAAACAGGTACCCGTTCCCCCCTCCCCCCCTGAAAGGTGCCATATGTGGTACAGAAGGGGGGGAGGAAGCAAATGAGTGGAAGTTCCACTTTTGGGTGGAACTCTGCTTTAAGGCCAAAGTAGCAGAGTTGGAATAATTCTCTCATTCAGCTGCACTACTTCTGCCTAAAGTTTAAAATTCTCATCACAATTCCCTGCAATTCTAAAGTGTGAAATGTGCTCAGGTGTGACCATAGAAAAAATGTAATATGTAAATCTAAATAAAGTGAAAAGTGTAAATAGGTACGATAAAACCTAATTATACTACTGTATCTGGTATAATTAGGTTTTATCGCACTTATTTACACCTTGCACTTTATTTATATTTACATATTACATTTTTTCTATGGTCACACCTGAGCACATTTGACACTTTCTTCACATGTCATGTTACCAGATATTTTTGCACATAACATTGTTGCTTTGCATATGTGATATTTTACCTTTAGGCAGCGCCACCACATACCTTCCCTTTCTCACGTGCTACCTACCTTCATGTCTGTGAATGTCATGTCTTCACTCTCCAGGGGTCCTTCTCAGCTCGGCCGAGAACGAGTGACTTTGATTTAAAAATGGCG
Organism: Pelophylax lessonae; assembly: GCF_965119305.1. Classification (NCBI taxonomy): domain Eukaryota; kingdom Metazoa; phylum Chordata; class Amphibia; order Anura; family Ranidae; genus Pelophylax; species Pelophylax lessonae. The sequence continues at coordinate 199,453,239 of NC_138774.1, read as the reverse complement.
TCAGGCAGCCAATGGGGACCAATGTTCCTAAGGGAACACTAGTTTTGGTGACCTGGGGTCCCAAGGGAATTCTCTTAATTTGCAGGGATTTCCTCTCATTTCCCGTTTGGCTATGGGACAGGAAGCGAAGGGAAATCTCCACAATGGGACACAGATGGTGAAAAAAAAAATCTGACAGGGGTTATAACCCTCCATTACTGTATCCAAAATGAAAAAAAAGTTTTGCCTATATTTCTACTTTAACATCTAGGAATGATCAAGAGGTTAAATGTATGCTTAACTATGTGTAATATGTTTAAAGTGTGCTGCTTTTACTAATAGATATCTTAGTTTCTCATCTTTGCTTTGCAGGGATGAGAAACAGAGAAATTGTCCCCTCTGTACAGAGCTCTGTGTTGATTGTGAACACAGGGCTCTGGGCTGTGATTGGATACAGCTGATCAGCAGGTCCTGGCTGTGAATCATTGGCCCGGGACTTGCTGACAGGCTCCTGCTGTGTACATACAATTAGGGCAGATGCATGCCCTAAACCCAGAAGCAGGCAGCGACGTACAAGTATGTTGCTTTGCCTATGCCGCCTATCTGTAGTACATTGCGGGCGGGCAGTCCGCATGTGGTTAATGTGCTTATGTGTGTTTAATGGTAATGCATTCTATTGGCCAGAATATTGATTTATTCTGTCCATTAGAATGCATAAACATGCATAAACATGCTAGCATTAGGCTCAGTTCACATCTTGGCTTCCTCGCGATTCAGCCCGCGATCCACATCCCTTCCAATGGCACCCCGATCGTGGTGTGATTTTGCCGCAATTGCCGCCCAACAAACGGTGGTAAAATTGCACAAACAGAATCATGGGACACCTGTCGCCCAAAAGAAGTTCTTGTACTTCTTTTGGGCGACAAAAGCGTCCCTCAATTCTGTCTGTGCAATTTTATCGCAATTCGTCAGACGATAATCGTGGAAAAATCGCGCTGCGATTGGGTTGCCATTGGAAGTGACAGCGATCGCACGGGCGTCCCGCGATTCTTCTATGATTCAGGATTGAGGGCAGAATCGCGGCTATCCTGACTGTGATCTGGGATGCAAAGGTGTGAACTGAGCCTGACGCTAATTTGGTGTTTTTCTGCCCAAATCCTCCTCGCCTGAATGTGCTGGCGGTGAGTTTCTTTTCTATCTATAAATGCCTGTAAACACCTAGTATGTATGCATGGATATGAAGACTAACATAAAAAAATCACACCCAGACATCTAGTGTGCATGAGGCCTTAAAGTGTTACTAAGCCCACAACAGTAAAATTAGTGTGTATATGCAGTAAAGCATGCTTGTTATACTCTCTGTGGAACCTAAGGGGTTAATCCTCTGCATTGTGTAAAAAGGCTGTTTGATCCTGTCTTTTTGATCCTCCCCTTCTTCCACTGTCTCTAATACATCTTCTGATAGTACAGAGCCTTGAGGGCACTCTGCACATGCTCAGTTTGATGTATATTACTAGAGAGGGAGCATGTGATCAGCACAGGGCTAATCAACACTGTCCAGACAGAGGGTCAGGGACAATTGAGCCTCAAAAGACAGTCAGAGGAGAATGAAAACTCCTCCTACAAACTTTAACCAGACACTGATAGAAGTCACAAGACTGCTATATACTGATGATGAGAAAAGGTATTTAGCAGTTTATATTTACTAAAATATTTCCATGTTCTACATACTGTGGGAAACCATATATAGTGAATGCAGGCTCCTGGGTTTAGTAACACTTTAAAGTAGAACTATAGGCAAAACATATTTTTTTATTTTGGATAGAGTAAGGGAAGGTTATAACCCCTGTCTGATTTCTTCTCGCCATCTGTGTCTTATTTCGGAGATTTCCCTTCACTTCCTGTCCCATAGCCAAAAAGGAAGTAAGGGAAAATCTCTACAAATTAAGGGAATTCTTTGGGGATCCCCAGGTCACCAGAATTAATGTCCCCATTGAAAGATTTCCCCTCTATTGCTTTTCTGGGGACCACCCGAAATTTGGGATTTTCTTTTTTTACTTTCAATGATAATGGTAAACAAGACAATAAGAGGGGGCAAATCTCCTTAATGGGGACAAAGACAGCAATAAAAATCTGACAGGGGTTATAATCCCTCTCCGTAACTAAAAAAAAATGTTGCCTTTAGTTATACTTTAACCACTTAAGCCCCGGAAGATTTTACCCCCTTCCTGACCAGGGCCTATTTTGCGATTCGGCACTGCGTGACTTTAATGGACAATTGCGCGGTTGTGCGACGCTGTACCTAAACAAATTTGGCGTCCTTTTTTTCCCACAAACAGAGCTTTCTTTTGGTGGTATTTGATCTCCTGTGCGATTTTTTGATCATGCGCTATAAACAAAAAAAGAGCATCAATTTTGCAAAAATAACAATATTTTTCACATTTTTTTATATGAAATTCCCAAAAAAAATGTAAAAATCAAAATTTTTTAACATTTTCGGCCAATTTGTTTTCTGATACATATGTTTGGTAAAAAAAATCGCAAAAACCATATTTTGATTGGTTTGCGCAAAAGTTATCGCGTTTACTAACAAAGGGAAAGATTTTTGTAATTTTTGTTGTTTTTTTTTTTAACGCGTAATGGCGGCGATCTGCGATTTTTTTTACGGTACTGCGACAATGCGGTGGACAGATCGGACCCTTGACTGACATTTTTGACACTTTTGGGTTACCAGTGACATTTCGACAGTAATCAGTGCTATAAATATGCACTGTTACAGTAAAGTTACACTGGCAGTGAAGGGGTTAACTTTTTTGAGAGGGAGGGGCTATGTGTGTCCCTAGGGGCGTGATTCTAACTGTGATTGGCTGTGGCTTGAGATGTATGAACAGTGATCAACGGTTCTACATAGTAGAACCGTATGATCATCATTCATACACCGGGGAGAATGACAGGCGGCTTGTTTACATTAGCCGCCTGCCTTTCTCCCTCTCCACCGACGATCACGAGTGACCGGCGGACGATCGGGTTCGCCGGTCACACGCGCGGGGGGGTCCGTGACCGCGCGGGAGCGCGTCTTCGGCGGCGCGCGCTTGCTCCTGAGACCCTCACAGACTAGCGATGTAGACCTATGTCGCTCTGCCTGTGAGGGGCTGACTGCCGCAGTAAATATACTGTGAGCAGTCGGCAAGTGGTTAACCACTTGCCGACCGCCCCACGCAGATTTACTGTGGCAGAGCGGCTCGGCTGTGCATAATCATGCAGATCTACGTGATTATGTGCACGCAGTTTCGGTGGCGCGTGTGCGCCACTAGAGCCGTGCTACCACTGTGATTAGACACAGCGGGAGGCAGACCGCGGAAGGAGCTTGCTTGATCGCCGCCGGCCTCCCACGATCTTCGGCTAGAATGACAGAAGAGCCGTCTGCCTATGTAAATAAAGCAGGGGGGTCTTCTGTCAGAGAGGCATGGAAAGATAGTGTGATTTAGCTAAGCTGAATCACCGATCTCTCTCTGCCTCTGTCCAACCCATCCCCCCCACACAGTTAGTAAGCACAATAGGGAACACATTTAATCCCTTGTTCACCCCCTGTGTTAACCCCCTTCCCTGCCAGTGTCATTTATACAGTAACAGTGCATAATATTTAGCACTGATCACTAGTCACCAAAAAATGTCACAAATGTCAGTTAGGGGTACGATCTGTCCACTGCAATGTCGCAGTCCCGATAAAAATCGCTGATCGCGGCCATTACTAATAAATAAATAAAAAAATGAATAAAAAGACCATAAATCTATCCCGTAGTTTGTAAACGTTATAACTTTTGCGCAAACCAATTAATATACGCTTTTTGGGATTACCAAAAATATGTAGCAGAAAACAAATTGGCCTAAAATGATTTTAAAAATTGATTTATTAAATTTTTTTATTGGGAATATTTTATAGCAGAAAGTAAAAAATATGGTGTTTTTTTCAAATTTGTCGCTCTTTTTTTGTTTATAGCGCAAAATCAAAAAAACGCAGAGGTGTTTAAATACCACCAAAAGAAAACTCTATTTGTGGGGAAAAAAGGACATCAATTGCAACGCCGTGCCGAATCACAAAAAATGGCCTGGTCATTAAGGGGGTAAAACCTTCTGGAGCTGACGTGGTTAAAGTGGATTTTCACTTCATCTGAGCACTATAAACCAAAAACACTATTTAATTCATTTTAAATTTTCAAAGCAAACTTCCCCCATCCATCCATGTCCCTGTGCTTTATTTTGTTCAGAAATCACATTAACCCCCCAACATTTCTGCCTGTGGCTATCTTGAGTAAGGGCAGATGATTCATGTAGAATTTACTTCCTGGAATCCATCTTCCCCTGTCTCAGGAATGCATGCAGGAGAATGTGCTCAGCTGAGAAAACCCGATGCGGGTGTCAGGAAGCCTGACACCCGTGATCGCTTCCCACTGAGAGAGAAGGACGGTTGGCTGTTGTAAACACAGCCAACCGTCCTTCTCCCTGCAATGATCACAGAGCTCATGTGATCCTGCTATATAGGATCACAGGTCTCTATGATCATTTCACAAGTCCAACCCCCATACAGTTAGAATAACTCCCCTAGGGTCACATTTAACCCCTTGATCACCTATACTGTTAACCCCTTCCCTGCCAGTGTCATTATTACAGCAACAGTGCATATTTATAGCACGATTACTGTAGTAATGTCCCTGGTAACCCCAAAAGTGTCAAAAATGTCAGTTAGGGGTCCGATTTGTGTGCCGCGATGTCGCAGTCCCGCAAAAAATCGCAGATCGCCGCCATTACTAGTTAAAAAAAAAGAAAACACATAAAAAAATGACATAAATATTTCCCGTAGTTAGTAGACGCGATAGATTTTGCGCAAACCAATCAAAATACGCTTATTGCGATTTGTTTTACTAAAAATATGTAGCAGAAAACAAATTGGCCTAAAATGTTAAAAAAATGTGATTTTTTAATTTTTTTTTGAGAATGTCATATAGCAGAATGTGAAAAATATTGTTTTTTTTTTCCCAAATTGTTGCTCTTTTTTTGTTTATAGCGCAAAAAATAAGAATCGAACAGGTGATCAAATACCACCAAAAGAAAACTCTATTTGTGGGACGTCCATTTTATTTGGGTACAGCGTTGCACAACCGCGCAATTGTCCGTTAAAGTAACGCAGTGCTGAATCGCAAAATAGGACCTGGTCATTAACCTCCCTGGCGGTATGATTATGTCAGGAATTACATACCAAAAGCGGTACAATTCTTTTCATGGAAATTTGGCGTTATGTATTATAGGCCTACAATTCTTAGTAATTACTGACTTAAACCTGACCAAAACAAGAGCCTAGTAGACATCCCAGATGTGATAAATTTGAAACACAAACACGTGAATTATAATCGAATCAATAATATTATTTTATTATTTAATATATAATATATATAATAAAATTATATTATTGATTAGATTTTAATTCATGCATTATATATTATATATAGATATATGTATGTGTGCATATATATATATACATATATATAAGCATACACATATATATATATATATATATGCATATATATATATATACCGGTGTGTGTATATATATATATATATATATATATATATATATATATATATATATATACATATATATATATATATATATATATATATATATGCGCATATATATATATATATATATATATGCGTGCGCATATATATATATATATGCGCATATATATATATATATATATATATATATATATATGCATATATATATATATACATATATATATGCATATATATATATATATATATATATATATATATATGCATATATATATATATATATAAAATATAAAATGTGTTTTGTGTTTTGTGCAACTTTTTTTTTTTAATTTCCCTCCCTAGTTCCGCTCCCATGCAGCATTGCTGCTGCAGGGAACGGAACTAGGAAGTGATCAGAGCGACGGAGACCGACGGAGGAGCGGCGGGACTCTCGGCTGGCGGTCACAGCAATGAGAGATCATCGCTGGATCGCCAGGATAAGGTAAGAGAACACCGCTGCGCTCTCTGCAATCCACCCCGAGCGTGACTCGGGGTTACCGTTCCTGATATGAAAAACCAACCCCGAGTCATGCTCGGGATTACCGCTAAGGAGGTTAAGGGGGCAAATCCTTCCGGGCTTAAAGTGGTTAAAGTGGAGTTCCACCCTAATTTTATACTTACCTCCATCTTCTCGCTCCGGGTCACCTGAAAAAGAAATGGATAATCGCATTTTTTTTTTTTTACTTACCTCGTAGCGAAGAAAATATACTTACCTTACTTCCTTCTTCCTCGGCCGCGGCCCGTCGTCACTTCCTGGCTCTGCAATGATTCCTGGGAGCTGAACGTCATCGCTCCCAGGAATCATTGCGCCTGCACCGGCCCCGACGTCAGTTCCGGGGCGCGCGCGTCATCCCCTTCTAAACAGCTTCTGGGCATGCCCAGAAGCTGTGGAGGGATGACGCGCGCGACCCGGAAGTGACGTCGGGGCCGGTGCAGTGCATCGTGGGACCGAAGAAGGCGGAAGAGGACCCCGAAGAGGATCGCGCTGGCTTCAAGCTGCCCACATCTGAGATGGCAGCGCTGGACAAGACGTTTTCAAGGTAAGTATTTGTCCTAACAGGTAAGTGCAACCCGGGACAGATCAGGGGCTAGCCATTGTGGAATGCACTAGCCCTGACTGTCCCGGGGGTATTTCAAAAAAAAAAAAAAAAATTCCAGGGTGGAACTCCGCTTTAAGATTGACTAACATTCAGTCGCCCTAAACAGCTACAGTCTGAATTACAATTCCCAGCTGCAAAATAAAAATCCTGTTTCTACAAATCAGCTACATTATCACAGAAAAGCAAACAGGAGCGGCCTTAGGATGGTTTTTATACTAACAAAACGTTCACAACTGTTGCCACACACAAGATGGCGGCTGGACAGAGCTAATACATAGATCACGCGATATATCTTTAGTCATCTCGCGAGATCTCCCGCTGTAATATGTCGGCGTCGTGCTAGCTCCTCCCTCTTTCTGCTCCCGCTTCCCCGCTGGTGGAGGTGCAACTGTTCTTCGGTCGTCCCGAATCCGGGTTCATCCGACACCGAAACCGGTCCGAGAGAAGCGGAAACCCCTTTAGTCCGGCACAGACATGCCTCCTAAATTCGACCCCAACGAAATTAAAATCGGTACGTGAGGCGGGACGGGGGAATGCGAGCCGCCCAGCCGAGGGCCCTCTACCCCGGGCAAGCCGCAGCGGAGTCACGTGTGTGCGGGGTAATGTGTGTTCCCAATCCCCGGGGGAGGACAGGCTCTCTTCCTGGAGCAGAGTGTGTAATAGAGGTGTGTGGGGCCTCCTGTGACCGGAGTATGGGGTGGCGTGGGGCCTCCCTTGACCTATAGATATATATTTGTGTGGGGGGCCTCCTGTGACCCAGGGGTGGTGGGGGGCCTCCTGTGACCTGAGTATGGGGTGGTGTGGGGCCTCCTTTGAGATCTCTATGGGGTGGCGTGGGTTCTCCCATGACATATAGATATATATATATATATATATGTATGTATGTGTGTATATATATGTGTGTGGGGGGGGGGGCCTCCTGAGATTTATAAATATGGGTCCTTTTGGTGATATACATAGGATGTGGGGCTTTGTGTGACCTGGATATGGGGTGGTGTGGGGCCTCCTGTGATGGATAGTTAATGGATCAGTTTGTGATATATATGTGGTGTGGGGCCTCCTGTGAGATATATAATGGGATGGGGGGCCCTCCTGTGATAGAGATATATATATAGATATATATAGTAGGTCCTCCTGTGACCTGGATATGGGGCGGTGTGAGGCAGCAGATCTTCCTCCTCCCAGGTCATGGAGGACTGAGTTCAGAGGAGCTGTGACATCCAGGTTGTCAGCCATGTTGGTCTGTATCTCCCACTACAGCAGGGGTGTCCAAACTATAGCCCTCCAGCTGTTTAGGAACTACAATTCCCATGAGGCACTGTAAATCTGACAATCAGACAAAACTATGCATGAGGGAATTGTAGTTCCTGAACAGCTGGAGGGCCATAGTTAAGACATAGCTGCACTGCAGGCTGTTCCAGCTCAGCTGGCACCTCCTGGCTGAATGGTTGTGATTGGAAAAACATCTGCTGAACAGTGGTTGTATCCAATAAGATGTCTTGCTTTAGAACCCATTCACATTGAGGCGACACGACTTCGGGGGGCGACCTGTGAAGTCGCGTGCACCGCAACTTGCAGAGACTTCACATAATGGAAGTCGCTCTGAGGTCGCCCCAGAGTAGTACAGGACCCTTTTTCTAAGTTGCTCCTATTAGAATGGGTCCTGTACTACTCAATGGACCACGACTTGTCAGGCTGACAAGTCACGCTAATGTGAATGGACTCTTGGGAGTCCAGTATCTGCAGCGGGAGATTCATCCCTCTGTGCTGTTTAGTAAGAATGGATGAGATGTCTTTAGACTGGGGGTCACACTGCTGTGGTGTGCAATACTGCATGCAGACTGGCCAGGCAGCCAGTTTATTTCAATGTAAACTCACTAAAAATGCATTTTTTTTTTTTTTTTTTTGTAGTGCAGCATACCAAAAAGTCTACTGGTGCATAAGGTTAGCTTTAGTTGTACAGGTTATGCAGCCAAATGCATTTTTTTCCCCCCCGCATTAGTATGCTTTTTAAAAAGGGCAGCCATAGTATCCAATGCATGGAGGTGCCATTAAACACCAACTCTGGAAAGGTGTGTTTTTTTTTTTTTTTTTTTTTTCCCTTCAAGCAGTGGGGCCGTGCATGCGCTGCATGGGTTAACTGCTGGTTTTGTCTAGGGCTAACAGAGCCCATTCTCTGATCCTCCAGAAAACAATGCCCCCCCCCCCCATGTCCAGTTGTGGGCTGTTCATTGTGTCTTCATGTCCAGTACCAGTTTATGGGTGTGATGACATTAGGAACAGTCTACCACGCTGGACCACCAGGGCCTAGTAGATTAAGTGAGAGCATATTGGCTCTCTGAACCTCTAGACCAGGAGTCTCTCAACTTTCTAAATGAAGGGCCAGTTTACTTTTTTCAGAATATAGAGGGGTCAAGACGACTCCTTACTACTTCAGGGGCGACTTGTGCATTCCCATGCACCACGACTTCGGAGCGACTTGCAGGGACTTCACATAATGGAAGTCTATGCAAGTCACCCCGAAGTAGTACAGGACCCTTTTTCTAAGTCGGAGCGACTTGTGTCGCTCCTATTAGAATGGGTCCTATAGCGGTCAATGGACCACGAGGGAGCGCGACTTGGCAGGCTGACAAGTCGCGCTAGTGTGGACTGGCTCTAAAAAGCAAACCACCTTGCTCCAGTTAGAGCGGATACTCCACTCCCTTGTATTGTAACAGTTTTTTATTTCACAGGCTAGTGTGAATGTAGCTTTACTGTGCGCTGCAGCTCACTGGTGCACATAAAGTGCGTTTTCACACATGGCCACATTCTAAATAGCCATAGTGTAAATATGGCCTTACTGTAGAACTAGAGGTAGTGGGAAAGTTTAGAACATCTGTCAGGTTTTTATTGCTGCCAGTGCCCCTGATATGGGGATTAACCTAAACCTTTGTCCTGATGACCCATCACTAAAAGTAAAGGCATTTCAAATCTGGGGTGTCACCACAACAGAAGTAGCAGGGAAATCTTCCAATAGGGACACTAGTTCTGGGGACAACCAGGGGTTTTTTTTTCCACTTTGAGGGGATTCCCTCCCTCCTTTTATATGGAACAGGACGTTAAGGGAAATCTGCCAAATAATTCCGATGGGGGTTAAAACTCGCCCATAGGCTGGCCATACATTATACAATGTTTTTGTGCAATTTTCCTTTAGATTTGCCAAAAATCATAGGTCAGATCTGAACACTTTAAGCTTGCATGCAGTCAGGCAGGCCCTTGCACCATACATTTGAAGGTAAATCTTAAGGAAATTGAATAAGAAAATTGTATAATGTATGGTAGGGGATTGACCAATGTCTTTTTAGGGCTGATACTGATTTTCTGGCCACCCTTTTTTTTTTTTGAACACTTTTATTGCTGTCACAAGTAATGTAAACATCCCTTGTGACAGGTACTCTATGGAGATATCTGGGTGCCTGGAAGACCCCAAACCCCTCCTCTGCACTTAAGTGCCGGTTCACACTAGGTCGCTCCGACTTCAGGGGGCATCCTGTGAAGTCCCGTGCACTGCAACTTCGGCGCGAATTGCACGGACTTCATATAATGTATGTCTATGCAAGTCGCTCTGAGGTCGCCCCGAAGTAGTACAGGACCCTATTTCTAAGTCGGAGCGACTTGTGTCGCTCCTATTAGAACCGGTCTTGTAGCACTACATGGACCGCGACTTGTCAGGCTGACAAGTCGCGGTAGTGTGAATGGGGGCTATAGAATTCAAAATGCCAAGTTTGGCTGTTTTTGAATAGTGTAAATATTTTTTTTTTTTTTTTAAATCTGGCGGTACAACCACTTGAAGCTATATCGGCAACTTTGTGGCCGATATCGACACTTCAAAAAAGTGAATGTCTGCCTCTGATAATCGGCCCCACCAATTGGTCGATACTAACCAGCTTTACTCTTCAAAATGAGAAAAAAAAGAGAGTTTTTAGAACTTTAGGTCTAAGTTTTTGCTAGCAGCCCTTCTATTCAAACAGCTGATGATCTTAAAACAGATGTGGCTTTGTAACACAAACTATAGAAGATTTGTTCTATGGTGATATGTGGGGAAGGGGGGATTGGGGCTGCTCTGTGCAAATACCATTGCACAGCGCAGGAAAGTGTAACATGATTTTTATTTTAGGAACATCAAATTTAAGTTAAAGGTGGTGAGGGTCAGATTGTGAAACTTTAGAGGATGGTATAAAAGGTAACCTGTTGCTTTACCCTCAAAAGACACAGTGCTTTACTTTTGATATCTGCTTTTGGGTTGAGGCAGGTCTTCACCCGATCCAGAGATTTTGGGCTTTGAGTTTTTTGCATCGGCATACTTCTGTGAACAGTGCACTGCTGCAGACAGCCAGTTACTTGTCGCCAGTAGAGTTCTGTGAGGGTTCCATCATCTGGGTATCTGCCTGGAACAAAAAGCATAATGTCAGCTTTGCAGACTTTATAACCAAAGATCTCTGGATCAGAGACAAAAGGAAATTTAAAGTATCATACATAACTGCCTTACCCCATCTGTTTAAGACTTTTAATTAATTTAAATAACTTCTAAGATTGATGGACTGACGCAATATTTCATTTTTATTTCTACAATGTTTGCATCATCCCATAGCCACCCGCCACTATACCAGTCTGGTGTGTCTGGGTATATTCCAGTGGTGAGCTTAGAAAGACCTCTTCTTAGGAAACAGAATTTGTCTGTGTGTGTGACTGGTTCTGTGCCGAAAGAATGAGTACATTCCTTCCATATACAGGGGTTGTTTGCATGCTGGTTGGTTCTCTATTAACTTCCTATATGTCTGTTTTTTTTTATTTGTAGTTTTCCTGAGATGCACCGGTGGTGAGGTAGGGGCCACCTCAGCTCTGGCCCCCAAAATCGGACCTCTGGGTTTGGTAGGTTTTCTATATTGTTTGCTCATAATACCTTGCAAAATTGTAGAAGCTTGGTGTCCACAGAAGGATTTTTTTTGTTTTGCACTGTGGGGAAGACTTCATTTTCTGTCAGGTTTTAGTTGTGACATGGGGGAGATTTTTCTTCTGGTGACAATGACATCTGAGCAGGAATTGAGAGAAATTCCGGACAGCAGTGATAAGTTTGAATACTTCCCCACTTTGCTAAAAAAAAAGTGTCACTTTCTGTCCTTGTCGATTCAGCAGAGGTGTGATGATGGCGGTTTGTCCTTGACTTTTTGGGTTTGACCCTCACCTTTTCCCACCTCCTCCCACCCCTTATCACTTAACTTTGGCATTTAAAAAATGTCTTTCACTTACAAAGCTGCGATCACAAGATTCTCCAGCACCTCCTCCTGTTTACTTTCTACTGGGTTTGATGTGGTTATTCAGGTCATTGCCTTCATGAGGGACATTTATTTTACCCAGAATTGGGCTTTATATGAGGTTACTGAATGTGCTGGCTAAACAAACTCTAAACAAACTGCAGACATAGTGCCTGTATGTCTAGCTGCTAAAAAGTCTGTGGACCGCTTTTTATAAGCTATTTTTATTCACTTTTTTTTGCAAGCAAAGCAAGACTGGTATTAAATATTTGTTGATAAAACCGCCCATTCATTGTGCAGGATAGTTGGGGACGTAGTGAATGTATTTTGAATATTGTGTACCATTCCTAAATCTAAACTTCACCAAAAAGGGGACGTTGCGCTTTGTTTGCATCCTGTCTCCCACCCCCTCCACTGTCACATTTGGCACTTTTTTGGGGAGGAAAGGCTACCTGCTTCCACCTGTCAAATTGCAGCTGCAATCTGAGCAGAAGTTCGGCCCCCTCCATTGCCCTGCAGCCTTCTGGGATACATCACAGGAGACTATGGGACCATCCAGGAAGTGCTTGGGCATGATTCACTGCCAGTTTTCCTTAAGATGTTTGCGTGGACCTGCACAGTTTAGGAGATCTTCACCCTGCATGTGCTTTGAAGGTCCAGCGAACCGTGCCGGAACTGAGGGCTCCCAACTCGCATGCGCAGGAGTGACTTCATCGTGGCTCCGGCCACTCAGCGCCGGAGCCCGCAGTCCCAGAAGAAAGGACAGGAGAAGTCAGCGGTTGCTGGGCCCTGCTGAGGGCTTCCTCCTAAGGGTGAGTATTTCATAATGGGCTAGTATGTGATGCATACTAGCACATTATGCATTATCTTGCTGTGTTTTTTTTTTTTTTTTTCAGCGGGTTTACAACTGCTTTAACGTACAGTGTGTACTCTGAAAATCTTGCCTAATCTTGGTATTTGGTATTTTTTAAGGTGGTTGGGCTGTTTTTCACAAGTTTTCCTTTTCTTTCAGTCTCCCAAAAAAGTTGGTGATGACATTGCCAAGGCAACCGGTGACTGGAAGGGCTTGAGGATCACTGTCAAACTGACCATCCAGAACAGACAGGCCCAGGTAATTTATTCTCTAGACCCCTCTAGGCTCTTTTCTGTGGTTGCTGTGTTGCTTGTTAAACTACTTCTGATGTTTCCAGTAAAACATATGCTTATGTTTGTTTGTGAGATTGACCACGTATGCACTCTGAAGCCTTTCAAGAAGGTACTTGGTAAAGGATAGTATTATGGCAGAAGCCACTACTTTTTTTTTAAGCTGCAGACCCAAGGAACATCATTCTGATCTAGGTCAGTGACTTCTATTTTTAAATAAGGAACAGGTACATCTGCATGCCTGTTCTAGATTGGTCTGTTTGTGAGGCAACCCTGAAAGCCTCTTGTCTTCAAAATCAATCCTAACTTTCGTAGGCTTTCTTTAAGTTTAGCACAAATGGGTCAGTCTGCTTGCGTTCGGAGTTAACATTCTACTGCAAGTGGCAGCTAAGTGCTTTCTGGCTTGAGAAAGCCAAACTTTTTTTGTTCTTGTGGTGGAAAAAGTTGGTCTCATCTGGGCCTTGGGATGGAGGTTCTTTAGTCTTCAGTAGAGCAGAGATATGGTAAACTTGATAGTTCAAAGATCTGATCTCGGTAAGGTTAATTGTGGGTTACATTTCACTGCTTTAGTAAACATTGGTTCAATAGCATTATAAACTAAAGACCATGAAATGTTTACTCTTCGGATTTAACTTTGAACAGGATTGTATAATTGGGTCTAGTAGGGGAGACTTGGCTTGTGAATAGGTGGCATGATAGAATAACATGCATATTAAAGTAAAAAGGCTGCCATTGGTGACCATTGCCCTGAAAACTTTAGTTTTATGACTCCGGTAGTTATTCACTGGCCCAGGACAAGTGCAGTCAGTACTCCTGATGCATGTTCTTGGTCGGTGAAAAGAACTAAAGCCACAGGCAGCTTGAACAATGGTGCACTGTGTTTTAAGTTCAGTAGCCACTGCCTGTATTTCCCAATAAAGGCTTTCGTCTACACCCTTTAGAAGCCACCCGCCACTATGCTGGTCTGCCTGTGACCTAGTGTATTCCAGTGGTGAGCTGAGAGTAAACCCCATCTTAGGAAACAGGGTCTGTCTTCATGTGTCTGATCTTGTGCCGATAGACTGGGTACAGGCCTGTCCTAAGTGATGGGGATTAGTCAACCTCTAAGCTTACCCTGACTGTGTGGGGTAAGGATGCTGACTTTTTTTTTTTTTTTTTCCTCAGATTGAGGTTGTGCCATCTGCCTCTGCTCTGATCATCAAGGCCCTGAAGGAGCCACCACGTGACAGGAAGAAGCAGAAGAACAGTAAGTGTCTGTCAACTGATCCTAAATATGCTCATTCATCATAGTGTGTGCAGATTGGGACTTGCAACTATTCTGACGCTCTAGAGCTGCAAACTTCAGTTCGAGCAGGGCAGCACTAAAGGTGCCTGCTCCAACAAAGGCCTCAAAGCATATATGCAAACTATTTTAAAAATGATCTAAAGAAAATGAATTGCTAATCCTGCAATCCAAACCTGTGAAGAGGTTTGGTGAACTTACAAAAAAAAAACTGCTCCACTAACGTGCTCCAAAGCCCGTTGCTGGATATATATCATAGCTAAACGCTGAGATTAAATTGTCCTGGCTGTCGGCTATAAAATCTACTTTTGCCTTGGTCATGTTAGCAATGCATGCTAGAGACAAAAAAAGCAAATCTCAGTGTAGTAGTTTACAAAAACAACTCAAATGTATTATCCACTCACGTGGATAAAAGATCTGTAATTCAGCGTGCAAACAGCGCCGTCACTGTTTAGAAGAAATGTGTTGGGCGTAGCTTGGTCTGTGATGTCGCACACCAGTGGGACTCGCGCTGGCACTGCTTGCACACTGCATTGTCTTTTATCTGAGTGGGTTTTAATGAGGGGTTTTTTTTCTACTAAATTATGAGATTTGCACTTGTCTCTCTATGAAGTATGCATTGCTAGCATGGAGTGCTGCTGAGCCAAGGCAATGGGAATATTTTATAGCTGTGACAGCAAGGAGGTGCATTTGATTTTGTTGTAAATCAAAAATATATCTGGCAACTAATATTTCTAGAAGCAGAATTGTCTCTCTTCCTTGGCACATTGTTGTAAAATTGGTTATTTGCCCAATCCTGTAATTTTGAAATTATTTGAGAATCCAACACCGTGCCCATTCACAGTCCACCCAATCACTGGGTTTTCTTTCACCAGCCACCCGCCACTATGCCATTCTGATGTGAATGGTTATATTCCAGTGGTGCGCTTAGATCAGCATCCATCTTAGGAAACAGGCTCACTCTACCAGTGAGTGACTCTGTGCCGAAAGTTTGGAGACAGTTTTATGTAAAGTCATGCTTACTGCTTATCGCTAACTGTTGTATGTATTCATAATGACTAATCTATTTATTTGATTAGTTAAACACAGCGGAAGCATCACGTTTGATGAAATTGTCAGCATTGCTCGTCAGATGAGGCATCGTTCTCTGGCCAGAGAACTATCTGGTGAGTGTGAATGCAAAAACTGTCTAATGGGTGCTATGACAGCCAAAACTGTTCAAATAATGCAGAAGATAACTGTTATACCTCCTGTTTCAGGTACCATTAAGGAGATCCTGGGCACAGCTCAGTCTGTGGGCTGCAATATTGATGGCAGACCCGCACATGATGTAATTGACGATATCAACAGTGGCGACGTTGAATGCCCAACGGTAAGCGTCACTTCATTCTTTTGGCGTTTGTGAGTTTTGTACTGTTCTGTTTATTAATCAGTTTTTTTTTTCTTTCTTTACAGAGCTAAATCTTTGAAGAGCTTTAATATTTAATAAAAAAATATTGCTCTAAAATCTCTTGTATTCTGTCATAAATGTCTGTGGGGTGTCTGTCCGATAAAAGTAAAATTGTATGAATTATGTGGGATTCAGTGACCGGTGTCTTGGTTAGATTGTAATACCAACAAATAGAGCAGTACTTTAGATTCTGTCACCAAAAAGTCAGCCACCTTCTGTATTAGCCATAATTTATCACTTTTGTGGGGGGGGGGGGGGGGGGGTCACATTCACGTCTTTGGAAAGGGCAAGGGACCAGCAGGATGTTTTTGGTTCCATAGACTTAAGTGGTTTAAAAGCGTGTATTGAAAAATGCACCTGGAATATGCATCAACTGCAACCTGCATAGGTGTGAACCAGGCCTTAAAGGCGGTAATCTTCCTGCCTGCATAAGTTGTGCATTGATGTATAGTTTCATGGTGTCATTTTGAGCTCTTTATGCAGTTTATTTTACTATAAATATTTAGTCTGGTTTTCAAGCATGAGGACACTAGACATTAATGCATGACCTCAGTCTAAGAACTGACTGACACTTCCTACAAAACTGAGGTTGATTTAATTTAAGGCAAATCCACTGTGCACTTGGAAGTGCAGTCGCTGTAGATCTGAGGGGGGCATGCAAGGAAAATGGCTTTTTTTTTTTTTCTTGTACATGATTGAATGATAAAAATCGGCAGAGCTTTCCCCCTCATTTCAAGCACATAGTATATGCCTTAAATCAACCTCCCTGGGTCTCTAGGTCTGGTGTTTGAAGACGAGGGCAATTTAGGTCACAGACTGAGAAATTAAGAGATCAGCACAGTCTTATCTTTCAATACATATTATAAAACTTAGAATGAGATTTGTAGGAAATTGTTTAGTTAACACAAAAAGGTCCAGTAATTTAAAACCAGTTACGACAATATAGGGATATGGCCACATGGTAAAGATGGCAGATTCCATGCCTTATTGGTATACATTGAATATCTAGGTTGAGAAATATTAATCGAACAGGTCTCATCCATAGTGAAGGGGGAGGGAATATTTTTATTATAGCTCAGTCTTTCACCACATTAGTACATTATTTGATGTGACCCAATGGAAGTGGTGGGGCATGGAATGTGACCAAAAGTTTGCCTTTCCCTTTTTACTGTGTAGGGACAAGCTAGGTGGATTAATGCATTAAAATGGGGGTACTGATCAACCATGACACCTTAAAATGTCAGCCACAGAATCTGAGTTTGCCATTTACAAGGTAAGGCGAACAATGCAGATGCAACATAGTCAGTTAAGCAGTTGGCATGCCTGCTCCACAGCATGGGGTCTTAAATTCACTTCCTAGCAGACACCTTTCTGTTAGCTTAACTCTGCTTTCCTTACACACTCCAAAAAACTACTCTACCTAAATGATCAAGTGATGATCTTTAGGCACTTGCCGGCAGTAATAACGTGCTTATACTGTGGCACTGTTGCGCCGAATCACATACCTAGTATGTGATCAACTCTTCCGGGTCTGGGGTGTGCCGTGGGCGACCCGCTCACACTGGTATTTATACACAGCGGGAGCTGATCTGTGGGTGCCCCAGACTGTCTGCCAGCACCCACTAGTCATTAAGCTGAGAGCCAGAACAGCAATCTGTCAGTAGGGAAGGCATGAAATCCGTGCTCTGCAAAGCAGGAAAACGTGGATCTATAACTTCCCCCCCCCCCCCGGTAAAAGCGCCTCCCACAGTACACAAACACACTAGGCACACAGTTAACTTTTTTTTTTTCGCCTGTTTAAACGAGTCGTAAAGGCAGAAGGTTTTTTTATCGTAATGCAGTCTATGCATTTAGATAAAAAGCCTTGTGTGCAGCAGCCTTCCCCACACCCCCTAATTCTTGAGCCCTAGTGATGTCCCTTGGCTGTCCAGTACTCTCCCTCCTGATTGGCTGACACAGCCGTGGCGCCGTTGGCTCCTGTGGCTGTCAAGCATGAGAGGGAGTGGGGCCGAACCACAGCTGTCTGAATGGACACACAGAGCTGCAGCTCTGTTCGGGTGACCTCCTAGCAAGCTGTGCGCTGTACAGGAGCGTGGTGCTAGGAGCGGAGGGGGAGGATCTGGGTCTCTTAATGGCTGCGGCATGGTGATCCAGCTGCTGTGTTCTGATCCCTCTACCTGGATTAGGACTTGGGATAGATCCGAGCGTACAATAGATACCTCCTTGATCACCCTTTCTAGGCTGTGAAGCATAGAAGCCAGCCCTGATTTGTGTTGGGAGACTGCTGACCACTGCTGCCATCTAGGAGGGCTCCTGTCCCTGTCTGAGCAGCTAGAGGAGGCTGGAGAGCGGTGTCAGGACATATGCCTATGGCAGGAGACGGAGCCAGTGCCATGCGTAGAGCTGCCTATTTCTCCCACATCGAGATGCTCATCGGGTTCCATGGCCAGGAATCCCCTAATCGACCCCGAAGAGGCATTTTTAGCAGGCAGGGACTTTTCTGTTCTCTTGACCATAGGAATTGCCTGGCGGTAGATTCGAAAAAGGGTGCTAATGCGGACCTGATCACTGTAGTATGGTCACTGGTTCGAGATCCACCCATAACTTTGTGGGAGGCTCCAAGAGACTCTGGAATGGTAAGTTCAAAGCGGGCACTTTTGGTTCCAAAGACAGGCCTTCACCAGCCTGAAGGGGGAGCTCTTAACCGCATCTGGGCTCGAGGGATGTCTAGGCCTTTTTCCGGATCTGGACCTTGCTCATTCAGGACAGATGGGTCCATGAGTTGATTCAACCTGGTTACACGATCACGTTTCAGTCCTTGCCTCCGGCAAGGTTCTTTCCTTCCAACTTGCGTCTGTCTCACAAGTGGCTACAAGGGCCTCTATGGGGCAGTGCAGGACCTGTTGGCACAAGGTGTTGTGCCGGTACGTTTTCAAGGATTTTATTCAAATCTGTTTACTGTTTCCAGGAAGGAAGGCAAAGTTCGTCCGATCTTGGCTCTCAAGGCTCTAAACCACTTTGTGTGGGTTCAGAAATTTCAGATGGAGTCCATCCGCAAGGTAATAGCTTTCCTTCATCAAGGGGATCTTTTGGCTTCTAGCGATCTCAAGAACGCTTACCTTTTTATATTCCAATATGTCAGGCATCAGCGTTTTCTTTGTTTTGCCGTAGTTGAGGAGCACTATCAATTTGTGGTGTTACCTTTGGTCTCGCCTCATCTCGGGTGTTCATAAAGGTTTGGGCCCCAGTTCTGGCCTTGCTATGACGGAAGGGGATTGCGATACTGGGTTACCTGGATGATCTGCTTCTGCGTGCAGTCTTCCTTGGCTCTAGAAGCCGACCTGGACATTACTGTGCAAACTCCACAGTAGTTTGGATGGACACTAAATTTTCAGAAATCTGCACTGTCCAAGCTGGACTACTTGGGTCCTCTGGGGGATCCAAGCAAACTTGGTCTGGCAAGTCAAGAGCGGGCTTCTCCAGACCTGCAGACAAAGCCTGTCCAGGATGTAGGTGTGCCCTCACCCATATCTGGGGTGGGAAGGGGACATCTTTGCTGGTTCCTGGACCCGTGAACTCCCCTGTTACAAGTCAGGTCCACAAATCATTTTGGTGCGGCTACAAGATCAAGTTTTGGGCTTACCATCCGGTAAGGTTCTTCCTTCAAACGTGTGACTGTCCCTGGTCTGCTTACAGGCTCTTTTTGGGACGACGCAAGACTTTTTTTACTTTAAGGGGTGATGGTTCTGACTTCGGAACGTTTTCAGGGGTTTTATTCAAACCGGTTTCCAGTTCCAAGGAAGGCAATGTGCGTCCAATTCTGGATCTCAAGGCACTGAACTGCTTTGTGCGGGTGCCGAAGTTCAGAATGGAGTCTGTAAGCATGGTGGTGGCTTCCCTGCATCGGGATTTTCTTGCCTCCAACATCAAGGACGCTTACCTTGACATTCCAATAGGTGTCGGTTTCCATTGCTTCCTCCGCTTTGCCATGGGAGCATATCCGTTTGTGGCATTACCCTTTGGTCTTGCCTCTGCTCCTTGGGTCTTCACAAAACTGTTTGCCCCGGTGCTATCGTTTTTTACGCCAATGGGCTCCTTGGATGATCTTCTGTGAGCGGAGTCTCATACTGCTCTTTTGGAAAAACCTGGAAATCCCCATAAGAGCTTGAGGGTGTTTGGCTGGATTCTGTTTGGCTGAAGTCTTTAGTTCCATCCACAAAGCTGGACTATCTGGGTCTGGCTCTGGACAAATTCTAGAAACTGCAGGCTGTAATTCGTCTCCTACTGTCCAGCAGATCGGAATCCCTCTGGACTTGCATGTGGGTGCTTGGCTTAAGGGTGTCTAACTTTTTTTGAGGCGGTTCCATTTGCACAGTTCCGTTACGAGGTCCCTGCAAGAGATATTCTGGCCAAATGGGACAAGAATCTGCAGTCTCTAGACAATCCAATCTGGCTGCGTGGGGGAACAAGAGTCCCTGATCTGGTGGCTTTGTGCTTCGGCTGGGCAAATCCTTCCTTCCTCCCCTAGTATTGGACAGTGGTCACTACGGATACCAGCCTGCCCGACTGGGTAGGCGTCCTCTGAAAAAATTCTGCACAGTGGGGGTCGGATACTGGATGAGTCCAGACTACCAAATGATGTCTTGGTACTCCCGAGCGATCTGACTGTGCCTGGAACATTGGACAAATCATCTTCAGGGATGTCCAGTGCGCATTGTCAGACAAGGCTGTGGCTTATGTCAATCACCGGGGGGGGGCCACAAGAAGTGTCCTGGTGGCTCTGGGGGGTAGCTGGCATTCTAAGCTGGGCATAATTGTTCGTTCCAGCCCTCTCCTCTGTACACATTCCAGGGGTGGTAGGTGAATTACCCTCAGTCAGCAGGCGTTTGACCAAGGGGAGTGGTCCCTTCATCCAGAGGGGTTTTATCAGTTGTCTCCTGTGGGGCATCCCTGCAATGGATCTGTTTGGCGTCCTGGCTCAACAAAAAGGATCAGCAGTTTGTGGCTCTCACTGGATCCTCTGGCAGATGCCACTGGGGGTATCATCTGATTAATGCCTTCCTTCCTCAAGCTTTTGCCAAGACTTCTATGCAGGGTTGAGGCAGAAGGGATTCCGGTCCTCTTAGTGGCCCTGCCTCGCCATGCCGATCTGGTGCTGCGGGTTGCTGACATTCCTTGGAAGTGTCCCCTCGGGAGGATCTGCTATCCCAAGGACCAATCTTCCATCCTGCTTTAGTTGCTGGCTTTGACTGCTTGGCTGTTGAACGCCAGGTGCTGTTGGATAGAAGTTTGTCTGAGTCCTGATTCCAACGCTGGTAAAAGTGAGGAAATTAACTTCTAGAAAGATCTACCATCGTATGTGGAAGAACATTGCTTGGTGTGAGTCTCTTGGGGTTCATCCTCGTGCTTTTTTCTGTGGCTCGGATCTTTATCTTCAAAGGGGGGTTGAGCAGAAACTGGCCTTGCGTACTATCAAAGGTCAGATGTAGGCCTCGGTGGTCTTTTTTACAACAGCCCTTGGCCACGTACTCCTTGGTGCTTGCTTTTTGTTCAGGGAGTTAGGCACATGACCCCCTCCAGTGCAGTCTGTTGCTGCACTGGAGGGGGACCTCAATTTTGTGCTCTGTCCTCCAGAAGCCTCATTTTGAGAATCCTTTAGGAGATTCCCCTGCTTACACTATCCCAGAAGGTGGCCTTATTGGTGGCTTTCACCTCTGCGTGCAGGGTGTTGGAATTGGTGGCGTTTCCCTGTCCTTAACCTTACTTGGTATTTCCTCAGGTTGTCTGATTTTCATTTGAATGAAGACTTGTTGCCTTCCCTGTGTCCCAGGCAAAAACATCTGAAGGAAATTGCTTTGTATGCCTTGGATGTGGTCAGGGTGATTATGGCGTACCTGGCAGCTACGGCATCTTTTAGGAAGTCAGACTCCCTGTTTGTGCTCACGGATGGACCTTGGAAAGGGTTGTCTGTTTCCTCTGTGACCATTTTCCAGATGGATCAGACGGTGATTCAGGCCTATTTCATCAAGGGTCAGATTCCTCCTTTCCCTGTCAAGGTGCACTCTACTCGGGTGCTCAGTGCCTCCTGGGCATTCCGTCAGGTGTCAGTGATGCAGGTTTGCAAGGCGGCCTCCTGGTCGTCGTTTTTTTTTTTTTAAGGTGGGCTCTGGTTGTTTTGATTGTGCTCCTGTTTACCTGGTTGGTTATAGTTTTAGCCTTGGGAATTCCTTTTTGCTCTTCTCACCACTCATGTTTAAGAAGGTCAGGAGCTATGTCCGTCAATGAACGAAAGAAAATTAGATTTACTTTAGCTCTGGAAAGGCTGCTGTCCTAGTGCCTAATCACTTTTCTCCCTGAAGAGGAGAGATGTCTCATGGCTTCTATTTATGGTTCCCAAGCCAAAAGGAGATGTCTGTTTTTTTTTTTTTCTACTTCAAGGGTCTCAAGTACCTGAAGGTAAAGAAATTGTGGATAAAATCAGTATGGTGATTGCTTTGCTTCATTAGGATTTCCTGGTGTCCGTGGTTATCCAGAATGCCTACCTGCACATTTTTTTTTTTTTGGCCTCCCAACTGTTTCTGTGGTAAGCAGTAGAGGATTGCCACTACCAGTTTGTGGCATTGCCATTCAGCCTTTTTCATGGCTCCGAGTATTGGCTCCAGTGCTGGGGTTAAGGACCTGGGGTATTCCCATTGTGGGGTACCTGCTCCTCAGGAAGGAAGTGCCTCAGGTGCTGACATCCAATGTCCTCAGATGGTCCAGTTCCTGGAAAGGTTAGGTACTGAACTTTTAACAATCTGCTCTAGTTCTGACACAATGTCTGGAGTATTTAGAATTAGTCCTCCAATAGTGCACATTAAACACCTATTTCTTCAATCCCAGGTCTGGTCCCTGAGGCAGTTGGAAAGTCCCTCAATTCGGGTGTGCATGAGGGTGCTGAGGAAAATGGTAGCTATCTTTGATGCAGCCCCCTCTACCCAGTATCACTCCAGAGCTCTTCAACTCAATATTCTGTCTGTATTGGGCAAACGTCAGGAGTCTTTTGGATCTGCTAATGCACCTGACTTTCAAGACCAGAATGGCTCTGGGATGGTGGATTTCATTGTAGATTCTGAAGGTTCCTTCTTTTCTGATGACTTGGTAAATCTTGAACAGATGCCAGCTTGTCGGGCTGGCGAGGTGTTCTGGGAATGTGGTTGTCAGAGGAGCCAATTAACATCCTAGAGCTTTGGATCCTGGATATAGCTGGCTCTTGATGTTCACTGGTGTGCCTTCCTTTGGAGTCCCCCTGTCGGGGTGCAATCAGATAAAGTGAACTATGGCATACATCAACCAACGAAGGGTAAAAAGTAGCTCTGCTATAGAACAAGTCGACGTGATCTTGTCTTTGGCAGAACTTCATGATCAAGCTCTCTGCTGTGCATATTTCTGTTTGGAAATTGGCGACTTTCTCAGCTGTCAACTGATGGATCTGGGAGCAATGACCCTTCACCCAGATGTGTTTGCAGACATTGTCTGTGGTGGGTTACACCAGATGTGAATTTCTTGGCCTGCTTATTCAACATACTGGATAGGTTTGTGTCCTAGACCAGTGATACTCAAGCGTTTGCAGTGGATGCCCTAGTGGCCCCTTGGGATCAATTTTCCCTATGCCCTCTCTCCACTACAGCCTCTTCCCTTGCATGGCATAAAGGTGGAGGGTGTTCTGGTGATTCTGGTTACACCTGCTTAGCTAAAAAGAACAGGGTATGCTTAAATTGTAAATCTCTTGGGCTTGTCTTTGCTGTTTTGCAGACTTCCTTTATGAGCTTTTGAGAGGTTCCCTTGTCACTCTTTGTGCAAGTTTGGCTTTTTAGTTGCTAATAATTTGGCTTGCCAGGTTTTGGAGTTGATTGCGCTTTCCTTTTTTCCTCAACCAAGGTGTTTTTTTTTTTTTTATCCTTAAGATAATTGCTTATGGCTTTGTGTTGAGCTGTTTGAATTTATACTGAAGTCTACAGGTTAGTTTTGGCTGTCTGATTTCCTTGTTTGGTTCAGGGTCCCTGCAAGAGTAGGGCTGTCTCTTTATCCACCATTTATAGGTAGATTTGTCAGCTTATTTCTCAGGCCTATGGCTTTAAGAAAATGATCTCTCCTTTCCTAAGGCCCATTCCACTGGGCTATTCAGCAGCAAGCTTCTGTTTAAGTTTTTAAAGTTGCTACCTGGCCTTTTCTTATGTTTGGTAGATGTTTATGCCTCTACAAATGCCAGTTTTAGGTCCCTTTCACGCATTCCAGTCCGTCAGCGGACTCTGTTTATCTCAGCAGGGGATCGATTCCCTGCTGAGCAGGCGGATGGCAGCTGTGTCTCTGTGCGGAGACAGAGCTGTTAGGTTCTGCTGTTCTCTATGGGGGAATCGGATGGCAATGCACTGTTTGTCCGTTCTTATCCGATCCGCTGGACGAATGAAAAATAGGGTTTCCATCTGTCCATATTTTGAAGGATCGGATGTCAGCAGACATGTGTCTGCTGCCATCCGATGCCCTATAGAGATGCATGGGGCATCCGTTCATATCTGCCAAAAAAAAACGGACAGGCAGAGCTTAACGGTCTGCCTGTGTGAAAGGGGCCTAAGGTGAAAGGTCTTGCAGATGACTCTGTAGTGGAGTTATGCCTATTTTTGTGGCATTTTTTTTTGGTCCTGTTGCTGTGTTTCCTATCCTTCATGTTCAGAGCAAGTATTCATGAATATGAGGTATCCTATGATCTGTGATGAAGTCAAAGAAAAGGATTTTGCAGGTAAACTTAAAAGTCTTAATTTATAAACTAAAACAATATGAAAAAACATATAATACACTAACCCCCTAAAGTTGTAGAAATCATATGCAACTCTTTTATGCAATGCAAATAGCAGTTGAAATTGATGTGATGTATAAACCAATAACTAGGAATGTTGTTCTATCACAGTTGTAATAACACTATAAACTGACTGCTTCTGTGTTCTGCAAGGAACCTAGCGATGGAGACCTGGGTTCACAAGTGTGCACTACTCACCTATATACAAACACAGCTATGAACATCCTAACCAATATTGCACAATTATTGAAGCTAGCTAATATACAGTATCTCAAAAAAGTGAGTACATCCCTCATATTTTTGTAAGGATTTTATATTTTCATGTGACAATACTGAAGAAATTACACTTTTCTAAAATTTAAAGTAGTAAGTGTACAAGCTTGTTCAACAGTGTAAATTTGCTGTCCCCTCAAAATAAATCAAAACACAGCCATTATTGTCTAAATGGCTCGCAACAAAAGTGAGTATACCTGAAATGTCCAAATTGGGGCCAGTTAGCCATTTTCCCCTCCCTGGTGTCATGTGACTTGTTAGTGTTTCAGGTGTAAATGGGGAGTGGGTGTGTTAAATTTGGTGTTATCATCACTTACACTGGTCACTGGAAGTTTAACATTGCAAAGAACTCTCTGCCTTAACCCTCTTGGGCATAGAGTTCACCAGAGCTTCACAGGTTGCCACTGGAGTCCTCTTCCATGACGACATCACGGAGCTGGTTGATGTTCCACACCTTGCACTCATCCACCTTCCATTTGAGGATGTGCCATGAATGCTCAATAGGGTTTTGGTCTGGAGACATGCTTAGCCAATCCGTCACCTTTACCCTCAGTTTCTTTAGCAAAGCAGTGGTTGTCCTGGAGGTTACATTGTAGCAAAGTCATTTCTTCAGTGTTGTCAAATGAAAAGATATAATAAAATATTTACAAACATATGCGGAGTGTACTCACTTTTGTGAGATATTGTATATTCTAAACAAAATTCTTTTTATTAAAGTTTTGCACAGCTATACAGAAAAAAAGTAGGTGCAACAAATTAAAATAAACCAAACACAGTTGAGGTGGTGTACATTGACCCAACAGCAATAGCAACTCAAACAAAATATAATGTCCTCTAACCTGCCCACACCAATTCCCACCTCTAGTGCACTACCATCTCCTCCTGGATAAACGGAAAAGCATTCCACCTGACTGACGATGGCAACTCTGAGATCAAACAAAATATACAGACAAAATCACTACGGTATTAAAGAGCACAAATACTTAATATGTACAGAGGCCATGAGACATCAGAGTTGGTAAATTATAACCTTGAACAGGCTGTTACTGCAAAGAAAAGAATAGTGATGGCAGATTGTTTTTTTTTTTTTTAAGCTGCAAAGCCTGAGATGGAGTGTGTGTATGTATATATATATATATATATATATAATTTTCTCAGGCTTTCCAGCATAGAGGAGAGATCTGGGGACTTTGACCCCAGATCTCCCCATAAAGAGGAACTATCATTTCCTATTACAAGGGATATTTTCATTTCATGTAATAGTAATAAAAGTGATCAAGAAATAAAAATAAAAAAAATTAAGGGAAAGTGTAAAAATAAACAATAATAAAACATTTTTTAAGGCGCCATTCCACAAGTGTGTGCAATTTTAAAACGTGACATGTCAGGTATCTATTTACTTGATGTAACATCATCTTTCACACTACATAAAAATTGGGGAAAATATTGTTTAATTTTTTGATTAAGTATTTTTTTTTTCTCAAAAAATTTTGTTTGAAAAATTGCTGTGCAATAATATGTAAAATAAAAAGTGATGGGATGATAAACGGACATACGGACCGGATGACACAAGTGTCATCCGTGTCCGTTAAAAAAAAAAAAAAGTGCCGGAGTGGATCAAAAAACGGTCTGCACCGTGTGAAAGGACCTTAACTCTTTCTTCTTTTCAGATGTCTTTGGGTTTTTTTTAGTTTTAAAAATATTTTGAATAGAGGAAGAGGGGGGTTCAATCACTGAGTTTATACACCTGTAATTAATCACTGATAATTAGATGATCAATAGGTGTGAATCTTGTATATATTCATTGCTCTAGTGGTTGTATCTACAGTGCCTTGCAAAAGTATTCACCCCCATTGGCATTTTTTGTGTTTTGTTTTGCCTCCCAACCTGGAATTAGCATGGATTGTTTGAGGATTTGCATCATTTTAATTTACAGAACATGCCCACAACTTTGAAGATGGTGTTTTTTTTTTTTTAATATTGTGAAGCAAACAACAAATTGGACAAAATAACAGAAAAAGTCAATGTGCATAACTATTCATCCCCCTAAAGTCAATACTTTGGAGAGCCGCCTTTTGCAGCAATCACAGCTCCAAGTCGCTTTGGATAAGTCTCTATGAGCTTGCCATATCTTACCACTGGGATTTTTGCCCATTCCTCCTTACAAAACTGCTCCAGCTCCTTCAAGTTGGATGGTTTGGACTTGTGAACAGCAATCTTTAAGTCTGACCACAGATTTTCTATTGGATTGAGGTCTGGGCTGTAACTAGGCCATTCCAACACATTTACAAGTTTCCCCTAAAACCACTCAAGTGTTTCTTTAGCAGTGTGTTTGCGGTCATTGTCCTGCTGGAAGGTGAACCTCCATCCTAGCCTCAAATCACCCACAGAGTGGTACAGGTTTTGATCAAGAATATGCCTAGCACCATTTAGCACCATCCATCTTTCCCTCAACTCTGACCAGTTTCCCAGTCCCGGCTGCTAAAAAAAAAAAAAAAACATCCCCCCCACAGCATGATGCTGCCACCACATTTCACTGTGGGGATGATGTTTTTTGGGTGATGTGTTGGGTTTGCGCCAGACATAGTGTTTTCTTTGATGGCCAAAAAGTTCAATTTTAGTCACATCAGACCAGAGCACCTTCCTCCATACATTTTGGGAGTCTCCCACATGCCTTTTCGCAAACTCAAAACGTGCCATTTAGTTTTTTGCTGAAAGTAATGGCTTTCTTCTGGCCATTCTGCCATAAAGCCCAACTCTATGGAGCATACGCCTTATTTGTCCTCCTATGTACAGATACTCCAGTCTCTGCTATAAAACGCTGCAGCTCCTCCAGGGTTACCTTAGGTCTCTGTTCTGCCTCTCTGGTTAATGCCCTCCTTGCCCAGTCTGTGAGTTTTGGTGGGTGGCTGTCTCTTGCCAGGTTTGCTGTTATGCGATGTTCTTTCCATTTGGTTTTGATAGATTTGATGATGCTCCTGGGGATCATCAAAGATTTGGATATTTCTTTTTATAACCTAACCCTGACCTGTACTTCTCAACATTGTCCCCAACATCATCTGGGGCCTTTCAAAAAAGCTGTGTATATTTAATGACAGATCATGTGACACTTAGATTGCACACAGGTGGACATCATTTCACTAATTATGTGACTTCTGAAGGTAATTGGTTGCACCAGAGCTTTTTATGGGCTTCATAACAAAGGGGGCGAATACATATGCACATGCCAATTTTCTGTTTTCTATTTCTAAAAAATAGTTTTGTGTATATATTTTTTCTCATTTCACTTCACCAACTTAGACTATTGTGTCCTGATCCATCACATAAAATTCAGATTAACAGAACATTGAACTTAAGGCTGTAATGTAATAAAATAGGTAAAAAGTCAAGGGGGTGAATACTTTTGCAAGGCACTGTATATGGTTTTGACAAAGCACACATAGTTGTGTGAAACGCGTCATCCTTTCGTCCCCTGCTACATGCCTGTAACATCTGTGTTGGATTTTATTATCAAAAAATCTTGATTGCATCCCATGGGAAGTGCGGCCATTCCTCATTTCATCATTCCAGGTTCTCTGCAGCAGTGACAGGGCGTGCACCTCATCCCAGGAGCCTGTTCATTTTTGGCCCAGTGTATCCACCTAGAGCAGCGATACTAGAGCACTCCGCAGAGGAGGGTCTATGAATATTGGCAAGTTTGACAGGCGTATAATAAATCCTACAGAGAAATTTAAATTGTATCAAGTAGTCCTTAGCAGAAACTAGGTAAGCAAATGGGTAGTCCCATATATCATCCCAATCGCCACCCTGAAGGTTTGGAACATCTGTGACCAAACTGGGAACATCTGCAACCAATAAATTGCAAACCTAATAATACTAACACAAAAGCACTGGCACTGCAAAAAAAAAAGTGAAAAAATAAAATATTATATCCTTGTAAAGCTGCAATGAAGTATTGAGAGCATCCATGGAATAGCCTTGGGCGTATCGTGGTATGTAACATCCTCGGGAGCACACAACATAACTCACAGAATTTCAACCAAAGCAAAAAACTTTATAGGGTAAATAACAAATATTTGTGAATTTTAAATTATGACTGAAGCAATGAAAATTGTGAAAAAACTTCACATGATGTGTTTGTGTTTTTAATTTAATGCTAGGTTTTATTTTTCTACTTTAACCACTTACCCACTGGGCACTTAAACCCCCTTCCTAACCAGACCAATTTTCAGCTTTCAGTGCTCTCACATTTTGAATGACAATTACTCAGTTATGCAACACTGTACCCATATGAAATTTTCATTCTTTTTTTTACACAAACAGAGCTTTCTTTTGGTGGTATTTAATCATAATTGGGTTTTTTATTTTTTGCGCTATAAATGAAAAAAGACCGAAAATTTTGTAAAAAAAAAATGCATTTTTCTTCGTTTTGGTTTTAAATTTTGCAAATTTAGTCATTTTTCTTCATAAATTTTGACTAAAATGTATACTGATACATATCTTTAGTAAAAATAACCCAAATAAGTATACATTTTTTGGTCTTTGTAAAGGTTATAGAGTCTACAAGCTAAGGTGCCAATCATTGAAAATTGATCACACCTGATGTACTGACGGCCTATCTCATTTCTTGAGACCCTAACAATTCAGGACAGTACAAATACCCCCCAAATGACCCTTTTTGGAAAGTAGACAATTCCAAGGTATTTAGTAAGAGGCATGGTGTGTTTTTTGAAGTTGTAATTTTTTCCCACAATTCTTTGCAAAATGAAGATTTTTTTTTTTTATTATTATTTTTCACAAAATGGTCAAATTACGAAGTTATTTCTTGCACACTGTACAGGCATACTTGCAACTACACCCCAAAATAAATTCTGCTACTCCTCCTGAGTATGGCAATACCACATGTGTGACACTTTTCCACAGCCTGACCACATACAGAGGCCCAACATCCAAGGAGCACGTCAGGCGTTCTAGAAGCAAAAATTGCACATATAATTTTCGGACGACCTATCACACTTTTGAAAGTCCTGGAGCACCAGGACAATGGAATTACCCACAAAATGACCCCATTTTGGAAAGAAAACACCCCAACACATGATCTAGGAGGCATAATGAGTCTTTTGAACATGTCATTTTTTTTCCACAAGTTTTTGGAAAATGTGGAAAGGAAACCAAAACGCATTTTTTTTTTTTTTTTACACAAAGATGTCCATTTATTAGACATTTCTAACACATAGCATGTACATAGCAAAAATGACACCCCAAAATACATTGTGCCACTCCTCCTGAGTATGGCGATACCACATACGTGACACTTTTCCACAGCCTGGCCACATACAGAGGCCCAACATGCAGGGAGCACCGTCATTTCCTAACTTCCCATTACAATTTTGTGAGACACTGTAGGGCACTGATGTGGCATGGATTTGGCCCGGATGAGCACTGACGTGGAATGGATGTGGCACTGATGAGCAATGATGTGGCATGGACGTGGCACGGATGAGCACTGACGTGGCACGGATGAGCACTGACGTGGCATTAATGTGGCACGGATGAGCACTGACGTGGCATTTATGTGGCACGGATGAGCACTGAAGTGGCATGGATAAGCACTGACGTGGCATTGATGTGGCATGGAGTAGCACTGACGTGGCACGGATGTGACACGGATGTGACACGGATGAGCACTGAAGTGGCATGGATGTGGCACGGATGAGCACTGATGTGGCACAGATGAGCACTGACGTGGCTTTGATGTGGCACAGATGAGCACTGACGTGGCATGGATGTGGCACGGATGACCACTGACGTGGCATGGATGTGGCACGAATGAGCACTGGCATGGATGAGCACAGATGTGGGATGGATGTGGCATGGATGAGCACTGAGGTGGCATGAGCGGGCACAGATGTGGGATGGATGAGCATGGATGTGGCATGGATGAGCACTGAGACAGCATGGGCAGGCATGGATGAGCACTGAGGTGGCATGGATGAGCACTGAGGTGGCATGGGTGGGCACGGATAAAGCATGGATGAGGCACGGATGATGCACTGATGGGGCACGGCTGAGGCACTGATGGGTCACTAATTGGGCACAGAGGAGGCGTGCAGCTGCAGTTTCTCTCCTCGCACGCTGTACCGATTGCTGTGTACAGCGTCCGAGGAGAGGAGAGAAATGAACCGGACATGCGCCGGTTTGTTGTGACGTGATCGCTCTGTCATTGGACGGAGCGATCACGTGGTAAAGGACCGCTCTCATTGGCCCTTTACCACGATCCGTGATGCGTCGGGTCCCCGGGACCCGGCGAGCACGGACACTCCCGTGTGCACGCCCCAGGGGGCGCGCGGGAGAGCGATTCTGGAAGGACGTTCCGTAACGGCCTCTCAGAACTAGACGACCGCACTGAGGCCGTATTTTTACAGTCTACGGTCGGGAAGCGGTTAAGTACTATCACCAGTAGATGACAGGCCCTTTGGTAGCCATATATACTCTAACTGTCACAGGTCCTCTTTGGAGAAATATTAGGGGTCCTAAAAGACCCCTGATGTTTCCCTTCAGGGGTGGAGAAAGACATGGTGTCCTTAATCTCCTCCCCTACATTTACTAATAAACACAGAAGTACTTAGAACAGAAATTATTTGTGTTCATTCATAAACTGAAGAAGGTAGCACACATGCCAATCATATTTTATGTACCTCTTTCTGTATAAATAAACACAGAACTGCTGAGTACTCTTCTGTGCTCATTCAAATGTGAAGGAAGTCAGTACACAACAGAGACATGCTTACTAACCTCCCTGCTCCGCCAACAGAAATTGCCACCAACGAGACTGGCATGAAGTCAGGATGCTGGTCTCATTAGTGGCAATTATTAAATAATGGTCTATATATTTTTAAAAACATGAAAAATATTTCCTTTCCTGAGGACTGTCACTTGAATTATAGTTCTCTTGAAAAACTTTGATGGCTCAAGAATCCAAAACTACCAAATACAGCAAAAATATAGCATTCGGTGGGTGGAACCACAGTGTGCAGTAAGGGACCAAGTATCCAACACTCCCAGAACTGTCAGAGGCTGAAGTACACCAGCTGATGTAGCTCTTCCAGAGAGTGAAGATCTGAGGCTCAGGAAGTGTGACAAGTATGGCCCTTTTTACAAGGGCGATCCGATCAGGTCTGCCTGTCAGTTTTTCAGGCGGACTTGATTGGACCCTCCATCTCTTCTACACAGGTCTGCTGACACCCGCCGCCATCGGATCTGGATCGGAAGGAAACGGACAGACGGTCCTTTTCCATCCAATTGTCCCATAAACGAGAGCGAGCTGTGTCCGTGTCCTCTCTGCATAGTGGAGCGGACACAGACCTGTCATTGGCCTGCTTAGTGGGCATCAGCAGAGAGATCCCCAGCTGAGCAAGTGGATCCTGTTTCATGAAGGCACCCGTGTGAAAAGAGCCTTAAGCCTCGTACACACGATCAGATTATCGAATGATCTGTCGTCCGTTTTTTGTTGCATGCTAGTCTCATAAGTGAAGAGGTTACTTTCATATGAAAATTCCCATACGACAAAATTCTTCTTCAGAAGTGATGTCATGTGTTGAATTGTTTTGTATGTGTTCTTTCCTTTCTGAGCATGCCTAGTTTTGCTCTTAAGATTTTTTTCAGACGAAAACTGTACTAATTAAGCGAAAATCGGACGTTGTGTTGATGTACAATAAAAATTTTATAGCCTGCACATACAGTTTTTGTCGTCCGAAAATCCGTAATCGGCTGTCGAAAGCACCATACTAACAATCCGAAAATCGGCAGATCGTTTGTCGGACGAAATTTCCCTTCCGATTTTCTTATCGTGTGTACGGGCCTTAAGGCTGGATACACACTATACAACTTTTGTTGATAGATTTACCTTCAAATATGTAGTGCAAGGGCCTGCCTGATTGCATTCAAATTGAAAGTGTTTAGGTCTGACCTCATATTATATGGTTTTGGTAAATCTATAGGAAAAAATCCAAAGAGAATTGTATAGTGTGTATGGCCCATTAGTATTATACCTCTTCTTTTACACATTTTCTTTTCTTCCCCTACAACAGATGCATAGGCTCTGCAGATAATGCTCTATTAGATAAATAACTGATGCAACTAAAGGAATTGCTAAATGTAAACTCAGCAGGAGTTCTATAAAGGAAGAGATTCAGTGTTGCTAGATAGGTCTGCTTTAAAGAAGTCCGTCCATACACTTTTTTTTTTTTATGAAGTCAGCAGTTTTTGTGGATAGCGGACACAGATCCTGGCTCCAGTCTCAGTGGGGCTGGGAGAATACATGTGCTTGGTCAGCAGTTGCGCCAGACTGACGTGTTCTCTTGGGAACAGAATTGCAGAAGGATATTAATGAGCACCCACATGCACTGGAGCAACGTTTCCCCAAATCAGCCCTTGTATACCACTACTAGCTGGTGTCCTATACCTCTCATCCCATTCGGCAAGCTTCCTTAAAAATGATTATACTTGGCCATATCTGGGTCGTCTGTTGAGGTCTGGACATTTTACCACACCTGAGGCTAGCAATATAAAATGTAAACTTCTAAACACAAAATACTGTGGTTTAAATAATAAGTTCACCTTATAGAAAAAAAATAATAAATGCACATAGTTTTGCAGTAAAAAGTGTGCATTTTTTCATTAGGAGCCTGTACCTGTAACCTGTGAATCCCAGGTAGAGGTGGTGGAACTGCTAGTTGACGGGATCAAGAAACACCAGGTGACCTTGCCTAGCAGGTCTGATCCTTGCTGATTCAGCCGGTATAACTGGCTGAGACTTTATGGTTTACCCTTTTGGACGTTTGGGAGATCCGTCATAGTCTGAGAAGATAGATATTTTTACCTGAAGCCATAATCGCTGTCCTATAATATAGACAGCTATTATTTCTAGTGAGTTTGTATTTCAGCCATCTGGTGGAGGCCTATTGTGCACGAGTTATTTCCTATAGAGCACTCCTATCTTCCACCGTTTTTGTTTTTGACGGAATATTCCTATTATCAAGGACTCTTCATCACATCTGTTTTCACTGTAACAGAATATCTTGATGGACATCCAGCAGTCTCTAGACATATTATTTTCACAGATATGAGCATTGAATTTTTGTTAATTTTCAGGACTTTTATATTTTTGCATATATTTTTGCTTATTAATTTGCAAATGTATACTTTATTGTGATACATTATTGTTTACTTATAGCGCTGCAATTTTTTCTTTATTAGGAGCCTGTAAAGCATTGCATCCGTGATCAGCAGATCTCAAGAGCAATAAAGGGCTCTTTCAGACTGTCAGTCTAAGCCAGGAATGGGCAAACTACGGCCCGGCGGACCTTTTATTCCAGCCCGCGGAGCGCGCAGTGTTCCCCGGGCCCCGGACCGGTACCATGGATCAAACGGTATCGGGCCACCTGAGGAACTTCGGCAGTGGCGGCCGGGGTGCACAGAGCAGTGCGTCCCGAGCCCGCCCATTGTGTGACAATAGCGAATGAAAATAGCGAATGAAAATTCGCTATTGTCACATGAATCCTCCTCCTAACCAATCAGGAAGCTGGTCCTCCCACTTCCTGATTGGCCGAAAGGCAAACCCCATGCCATTGGCCGAGGAGGAGGCGGGAGGACTGAGGACTCGAGGAGACATCGGGGGAATGAAGAGAAGTGCTGCCTGAGGTAAGTGCACTGGTCTCGTGGGGGGGGGGGGGCACGCTGGCATATCTGCGCTGAAAGGGGGTACGCTGGCATATCTGCATTGAAAGGGGGCACGCTGGCATATCTGCACTGAAAGGGGGCCCCCTTGCATATCTGCATTGAAAGGGGGCACGCTGGCATATCTGCATTGAAAGGGGGCCCCCTGGCATATCTGCATTGAAAGGGGGCACGCTGGCATATCTGCATTGAAAGGGGGCACGCTGGCATATCTGCATTGAAATGGGGCACGCTGGCATATCTGCACTGAAATTTAAATTTAATTTATATTAATTCACACATACACACCGTCCATCTACTCTTGGTCCGGCCCCCGGGTCCAATATATGAACCCATTGTGGCCCTCGAGTCAAAAAGTTTGCCCACCCCTGGTCTAAGCTGTCTGCTCATACTTCGTACAAGCAGGAAGTTACACACCGGCAGGTAGCACCAATGAACTACCCAGAGTGATCAACAGCGCCCTGCTACTTCATTGAGAACTACAAGCCCACAGCTGCAAAGGCTGTTGGTACTTGTAATTTTCATATCCACAAAAAACTGTGAATGACTGATGCTCACTTTCAAAACAGGGGGGGAAGGGGGTGCATGGGTTGCTGCATCTGTAACATGTTACACCCTGAATATGGGTGTAACATGTTACAAAAGGTGAACTTATCCTTTAAAAAGAAGAAAGCAGATATATCCTAACAGAATAAGTGACCAAAGGTTTGGAAACCTCAGTGGCAAATGCAGGTAATTTTGAAGGAAGCTTTTCTTGAGAAGCATGAAAATTGCTATTGCTGACTCCTTACTCTGAAAATGCTAGTTCCTTGGCTGTCATTTTGACCCTCTGCCTTCAATACTGTTACTAACTAAACCTATATGCCCTATAGACTTCAGGGCCCTTAGATCATCCCATGTGTATTGAACGCATATTTTCTAGTGTATTGCATTAAGTCCCAGTTCACACTGGTGCGATGCGGGAAACCCTGCAAATCAGTGCCGGTTCTCGCATCAGAATCGCACAGTGGTTCACACTGGGATCTGCGAATCGCTGGGGGTGTCAATGTAATGACACCCCCAGATCAGTTTTCAGATTGCAGTTCGAACTGTGAAATGGTGCAGGAATCGGATTGCATAGGTGTGAACACCCGTGCAAACCGATTCCATTGCAAAGCAAAAAAAGGGTCCTGCACCATTTTGGTGCGAATGCGATAACAGCCATACATTTTGTATGGCTAAAATTGCAGACATCACATGTGATCTGCACAGCAATGTGGTGCGAATCATATGCGATGTCTGGCATCACACTAGTGTGAATTGGTGCTTAGACATTCTGCCATTTTACAGTGGGTACGGAAAGTATTCAGACCCCCTTAAATTTTTCACTCTTTGTTATATTGCAGCCATTTGCTAAAATCATTTAAGTTCATTCTTCTTCCTCATGAAGGTACACATAGCACCCCATACTGACAGAAAAACACAGAATTGTTGACATTGTTGCAGATTTATTAAAAAAGAAAAACTGAAATATCACATGGTCCTAAGTATTCAGACCCTTTGCTGTGACACTCATATATTTAACTCAGGTGCTTTCCATTTCTTCTGATCATCCTTGAGATGGTTCTACACCTTCATTTGAGTCCAGCTGTGTTTGATTATACTGATTGGACTTGATTAGGAAAGCCACACACCTGTCTAAATAAGACCTTCCAGAACACAATGCATGTCAGAGCAAATGAGAATCATGAGGTCAAAGGAACTGCCTGAAGAGCTCAGAGACAGAATTGTGGTAAGGCACAGATCTGGCCAAGGTTACAAAAAGATTTCTGCTGCACTTAAGGTTCCTAAGAGCACAGTGGCCTCCATAATCCTCAAATGGAAGACATTTGGGATGACCAGGACCCTTCCTAGAGCTGGCCGTCCGGCCAAACTGAGCTATCGGGGGAGAAGAGCCTTGGTGAGAGAGGTAAAGAAGAACCAAAAGATCACTGTGGCTGAGCTCCAGAGATGCAGTCAGGAGATGGGAGAAAGTTGAAGAAAGTCAACCATCACTGCAGCCCTCCACCAGTCGGGGCTTTATGGCAGAGTGGCCCGACGGAAGCCTCTCCTCGGTGTAAGACACATGAAAGCCCGCATGGAGTTTGTTAAAAAAAACACCTGAAGAACTCCAAGATGGTGAGAAATAAGATTCTCTGGTCTGATGAGACCAAAATAGAACTTTTTGGCCTTAATTCTAAGCGGTATGTGTGGAGAAAACCAGGCACTGCTTATCACCTGTCCAATACAGTCCCAACAGTGAAGCATGGTGGTGGCAGCATCATGCTGTGGGGGTGTTTTTCAGCTGCAGGGACAGGACAACTGGTTGCAATCGAGGGAAAGATGAATGCGGCCAAGTACAGGGATATCCTGGACAAAAACCTTCTCCAGAGTGCTCTGGACCTCAGACTGGGCCGAAGGTTTACCTTCCAACAAGACAATGACCCTAAGCACACAGCTAAAATAACGAAGGAGTGGCTTCACAACAACTCTGTGACTGTTCTTGAATGGCCCAGCCAGAGCCCTGACTTAAACCCAATTGAGCATCTCTGGAGAGACCTAAAAATGGCTGTCCACCAATGTTTACCATCCAACCTGACATAACTGGAGAGGATCTGCAAGGAGGAATGGCAGAGGATCCCCAAATCCAGGTGTGAAAGACTTGTTGCATCTTTCCCAAAAAGACTCCTGGCTGTATTAGATCAAAAGGGGGCTTCTACTAAATACTGAGCAAAGGGTCTGAATACCTAGGACCATGTAATATTTCAGTTTTTCTTTTTTAATAAATCTGCAACAATGTCAACAATTCTGTGTTTTTCTGTCAGTATGGGGTGCTATGTGTACATTCATGAGGAAGAAGAATGAACTTAAATGATTTTAGCAAATGGCTGCAATATAACAAAAGAGTGGAAAATTTAAGGGGGTCTGAATACTTTCCGTACCCACTGTACTTGAATTTTATTGAGAATTGAAGGAATTGTAAGGGCAGAAGGTTTTTTTTTTATCTAAATGCATTAAGATAAAAAGCCTTCTGTGTGTAGCAGCCACCCCAGCATTCCCTAATACTTACCTGAGCCCCATTTCTATGCAGCGATTTCCACGAGTCCCTCGGCCGTCCGGGACTCTCTCTCCCGATTGGCTGAGACACTGGCACCATTGGCTCCTGTTGCTGTCAATCAAAGTCAACTAGCCAATCAGGAGGGGGAGGGCAATGGCAGCTCTGTGTCTGAATAGACATGCAGAGCTGCAGCTCGGCTTGGGTGGCCCTATGGCAAACAAGCAAAAAATTGGGGGAGCAAACCCTGAACATGTATATCTAAAGCCGGTGCAGCTATGAACCAAGCGACATGTATATTAAAAAAGAATAGCGCACACATGCAAAAGAAATGACTATCAAATATTGAGACAATCCATAAATAAAAATGGGGATTTGGTCCCACCATATGGCCATATCGTGCTCAAGCCCACCACTACGTCAAAGTACCTCATTGCCAGTGGGTCCTGCACTATCCATAAAAAAGGGGTGAATCCAGCCTCTCTAACCCTTGGAGACAACACTCCTTGCTGGGAGAGATGTGCTAATGCACTACAAGGGACTCCTCCAATATCTACATGATAGTGGACACTGATAGAGTACAGGTGTGTGTGTGTGGGGTGCTCAACCCCAGAAGTCTGGTCAGACCGAATAAATAATAAACAAGCAAAAAATTGGGGGAGCAAACCCTGAACATGTATATCTACTGTAAAGCCGCTGCAGCTGTGAACCAAGCGACATGTATATTTAAAAAGAATAGCGCACACATGCAAAAGAAATGACTATCAAATATGAAGACAATCCATAAATAAAAATGGGGATTTGGTCCCACCATATGGCCATATCGTGCTCAAGCCCACCACTACGTCAAAGTACCCCATTGCCAGTGGGTCCTACACTATCCCTAAAAAAGGGGTGAATCCGGCCTCTCTAACCCTTGGAGACAACACTCCTTGCTGGGAGAGATGTGCTAATGCACCACAAGGGACTCCTCCTATATCTACTTGATAGTGGACACTGATAGAGTACAGGTGTGTGTGGGGGGTGGGGTGCTCAACCTCAGAAATCTGGTCAGACCGAATAAATAATAAACAAGCAAAAAATTGGGGAAGCCCTATGGCAAGCTGCTTGCTGTGAGGCACTCGACAAAAGGGAGGGGCCAGGAGCAGAGAATAGGGACTTGAGAAGAGGAGGATCCGGGCTGCTCTGTGCAAAACCACTACACAGGGCAGGTAAGTATAACATGTTTGTTAAAAATAAATAAATAAACAGGAGACTTTACAATCACTTTAAGGAAAATGGGTACTTACAGAGTGCAATAAGATTATGCAATAGCACAAAAAGTCAAGAGAAGTTTCTCCCTGCAAGTATTATACCTACTGCTGCCCAGCAGCATTAAATTAATAGGTAGTCAAATAGCAAAGCCCATTCCTGAAATTGCAATGTGTATCATGTCAAAAAGGTGGGGGCCCTTCAGCTGAGGACCATAGATCAGCAAAATACATTCAGTCGTCTATGGGACCACTCTAGCTTGTGGCCAAAATGCCGGTTTCAAGGCAGAGAGAAGAAAAAGTAAAATAAAATAATAAAGAAAAACTATGAAAAAGAAGAGAGGGTGGGAGGAGGCTATCCCTGTCCCGGTGGCTTGCAATGAAAAATATTAACACGCTGTACTAGATTACTTCCCATTAACACAACTGCCTATGTGCTTCCTAGAACTGTAATCTAGCCAGATCTGCCAGATGCGCTGAAATTTATTGTGTTTGTCAGTTAGAATCGCCATCACTTTTCACTTTGTCGAAGTTGAGAATAAGCGTCTTCCCCTCTTTAGCAATCGTTTGTTTAGTGGCCGAGAAAATATGGGCCACAATAGAGCGCTCTCATTTGGTGGCGCCTTCTATCAGTTTGTGTAGGAGTGCCTACAAAGGAAGACATCCTGTTCCCTTGCTTAACTGTCTCTGGATTTTCTGGATTCAATAGCATATGAATAATTGACCGGGAACAAGTCAGAACTCTTCTGCGTACCTTTTCTACTTTTGTGTCACAGGAAATATTAAAGCCACTGGACCAGCATGACGTCCAGGCACCAAGCATTTTTAGGAGGTCAGTTTCATATTCTCTTAGTGCTTCTCTCTCAAGTCTGCATGAATAAGATCTTCACATGTAATAATAAACAGCAAAATTATCCTAGATCAGGAAGGCTATACCTTTTATCATTACAAAGCAGTCCTTATGATCCAGTTTAGAGACATTTCCTAGGCTAAGATAATGTCATCAGTTTGTTGCAGATAGAAGGAAGCATTTCTTCAGTCCCAACTCTCCCAGTGATTACTCACACTGGAAAGCTTGTAGGAAGTCACAAGGCCCAGAGGCTGCAGCCCGTGGCTTGGGTGTGACAAATGTAGGTAAACACTGGAAGGTGCTGCACAGGTACCAGGATTTACATGATTATGTCATCACAATCACAGACGTTTTAGTCCAGGAAGTAAATGCTGACCCTGCATAATGCCTGAAAAAATATAGTCCATCCTGCTAAGGAAAAAAGTTTATAACTGCATTATGATCACTGTGATATGTACCTAGATAGCAAGCAATTGTGCTGCAAGTTTGAAAATGACTTGCCAGGCTTCACAAGTTTGTTGCACAATTGCAGTAAGTCTGCATTGCATGGCCCCAGATCAACTTTCTTTGCAAACATTCTGCAAGTCTGCTGCAAGTTCTGGTTCAGTTATGTTGTGCAATAGTCATCCCACCACAGGGGTCACTGTGGCTGAATTTTCATGCTGTAGACTTGCAGAGCTCTTGCTGTAGACTCGCCACTGCAACTTTGCTCTTGCTAGAGACTTGCCATGCAAATTTGCTACAAATTGGAAATGTGCCAACTAGAACTTATGTTTCAAGTGCTCTGCAAGTGTACAACTTGCCGGTGAAAATGTGCAGCAAGTTAACAGACTTACAATTCAACACTGCCACCAATTTGTGGCAAGATATCTTTGCTATCTGGATTATAAATACCTGTAAGGCAGCCTATACATTGATCATTATTTTTACATTCCATTCGGGGGGGGAAGTTTACCAAAAAAAAGATCTGATTCCCCCATTCACAAATTTGATGTGGATGTGATATTGTATTCTGACAGCGGGGAGCCCACTGCCCCATCAGCATACAATGATCAGTGTTGCCAGCTATAGCCGGCGGCACTGATCATTCGGGAAAAACCTGACAGGCTGGTAGTACATAAGTAGATCAGTAGATTGACTTGCGTACAGCAAGCCTGCTCATACATGGATTGATATCTGGCCAGTCCCTGCTCAACCTGCAGAATTTTGATCCACGTATGGCCGGCTTAAGTGTTAGGTTCAGGGTGCGTGGGGGGCGCAGAGAACACAGTAATTAATGCTAGTGGCTATGGCCGCTAGCAATAATCGCATGCTAAAAATCCAACATGTTGGTTCTATCCAAAGTGGATCGATTAATCGACTTGGGTACAATCAGGCTGCTCATGGATGGATCGAATCTCGGCTGGTTCCTGCTGAACTGGCCAAGATTCGATTCATCTATGGCCGGCTTTAGAACTCCTCGTGGTAAGATAGAAGATGAACAAACGTATCTGTATTCCACATAAGGTATAGAGAATGCACTGAAAACCACAACAAAAAAACCACAACAAGGTCTCATTCACACTTGCGGCCACAGAGCTGAAGTTTTACCACTCCCTGACTGCCCACCTTAAGCTACAATGGTAGCTGGATTTGGTTGTACACAAACTTCTGCAAAAATTATATCCCATGTTAAAGGGAATAGGGTCATGCTGAAATCGCCTTGCAACTGCATGTAATGTAGGTGGTTGCGAAGCAGTGGTGTGAGCTTTTCACAGAACAGGCAGTAAGGGGGTGACATCCAGCCACCAGTCAAACACCCTCTGAAAAGTGATCCATGGTGGATATCTTCTCAGAAGAGAGGAAACGGCTGTAAGTCCGAATGAGCCCTAAGATCCCATTCACACCTCAGCATTTTGTAGCTTGAAGTTTCAAAATGCTAAAGGAGGGGAAAAAAAAAAATTATTCTCTGTGGAGTTGGTTCACATCTCCACTCCAAGTCACTTGAAGCTCGAAAAATTTTGGAGTTTTTTTTTGCAGCTCAAATTGGGAAGATTTGAATGTTTTTGGCACATTTTACCCACATAGAAATGAATGGAAACACACGCTTTGCATGTTTTTGTGCGCATTTTGTCACACGTTTTTGTGCAATTTTATGCTCAAATGAAAGAATGTAAATAAAATAGTAATAATATATGAATAAATACACAAATAACTAAAAATCATAAAACTATATGAATAATATGTAATAATAAATAATATTTAATCCCTAATCTTAAAAATGTTATTTATTAAATGGACACGACCTGCAGCTCGGCTTGGGTGCCCCCAAAGCAAGCTGCTTGCTGTGGTGGCACTCGACAGGAGGGAGGGGCCAGGAGCACAGAAGAGGGACCATAGAAGAGGAGGATCCAGGCTGCCCTGTGAAAAACCACTGCACAGGGCAGGTAAGTATAACATATTTGTTTTTTTTTTAAAAAATAAAAAAAAAATGAGACTTTACAGTCACTTTAGTTTATTATTATTATTAGAAAGTAGTAGTAGTATTAGCACCCTAACAAAAATAAATTAATAACTCTAACCTTCTAATCCTACCCCTAAATGTAACCCCTTACCCTAACAAAAATAATAATAATAATAATAATAATAATGAATTATAATAAAAAAGAAAAAAAAGGTGATGGAAAAGCTATAATTGCTGAAAAACCTAGCAACAAATGATGTAACAGATGATAGTTTTCTCTATTGGCTAAAAAAAAAAAAAAAAAAAGCCAAAGCTCAAAAAAACGCTGTATAAAAACGCCCAAATTGTGCATACAAACGCTGGAAATAAGCTTAGGTGTGAATGCAGCCTAAGGGTGGAAAGAGTTATTTTTTAAAGTAGAAACTTGTTTGATTTCTTTGTAGAAAGAATTAATTTGTTTCAGTTAAGTTCTTTAGTTTTGAATATCCAGTTATTTGGACATCATATCGTTAAAGATCAATTAACCCATTAGTCCCGGCCGCACGCAAATATGCGGCCTCTGGGCGAATGGGCCTTGCCGCTGAGCGGACACATATTTCCGTGAATTGGTGTGAATACAGCTGTGCGCTCCTGGCGACTAACGGAAAGCTCCCAATAGCTACTTTGATCAGGAGCTTTCTGACCATGTGACCGCTGTTACAGCCAATCACATCGGGCACGCGATCATAAACCCCGCCCCACCTCCAGACATCCTAAACCCCTTAAAGGGCCAGGAATTACTGGCTCCAAGGGTTTAAATGAGGAATGGGATAACTAGGATTTGTGAAGTTGATGGAACAGGTATGGGTCTGTTTTACAGTTGTGTTCAAAATTATTCATCCCCCAATGCTGTAAAGGGTTTTAGGGAATTTAGTGTACATTTGTAATTGTATTCAGAATCAAATCCTACAAGGACTTCTTAAAGAACCATATGCAACTAAAATGACATCAATTGGTTTTGTAATACAGTAGTAAATGTTTCTTTTCTGAATTCGTCATTGACACAATTATTCAACCCCTTACAGACTACCACTCAGAAGAACAGAGGTTCATTGAAGTGTTTTCAATCAGGTATTGAAAACACCTGTGGATGTCAGGGAGCACCAATAAAGCCTAATAAGCACCAATTAGGCAGCTTTAAAATGACTGTGATACTCAGCTCCTTCTAGACATTTACTGGTGTGGTTACAAACATGGTGAAGTCAAGAGAATGGTCCAGGAAGACAAGAGAAGAGGTGATTACTCTTCACAGGAAGGGCAATGGCTATAAGAAGATGGCAAAGATGTTAAACATACCAAGAGACACCATAGGAAGCATCATTCGCAAATTCAAGGCAAAGGGCACTGTTGAAACGCTACCTGGTCGTGGCAGAAAGAAGATGCTGACTTCAACTGCTGTGCGCTACCTGAAGCGTAGAGTGGAGAAAAGTCCCTGTGTGACTGCTGAGGAACTGAGAAAAGATTTGTCAGATGTGGGTACTGAAGTTTCTGCTCAGACAATACGGCGCACACTGCGTAATGAAGGCCTCCATGCCAGAACTCCCAGGCGCACCCCCTTGCTGTCTCCAAAGAATAAGAAGAGTCGACTGCAGTATGCCAAAAATCATGTGGACAAACCACAGAAGTTTTGGGATAGTGTTCTGTGGACTGATGAAACAAAATTAGA
Source organism: Pelophylax lessonae (assembly GCF_965119305.1). NCBI lineage: Eukaryota > Metazoa > Chordata > Amphibia > Anura > Ranidae > Pelophylax > Pelophylax lessonae. The sequence continues at coordinate 199,409,210 of NC_138774.1, read as the reverse complement.
ACTGTTTGGGCCCATGGATCAACGCTATGTTTGGAGGAGGCCTATGAAGAAAAGAACACTTTGCCTACTGTGAAGTATGGCGGGGGGTCAATCATGCTTTGGGCCTGTTTTGCTTCTGCAGGTACAGGGAAGCTTCAGCGTGTGCAAGGTACCATGAATTCTCTTCAGTACCAAGAGATATTGGATGACAATGTGATGCAGTCCATCACAAACCTGAGGCTTGGGAGACGTTGGACCTTTCAACATGACAATGATCCCAAGCATACCTCCAAGTCCACTAGAGCATGGTTGCAGATTAAATGCTGGAACATTTTGGAGTGGCCATCACAGTCACCAGACTTAAATCCGATTGAGAACCTCTGGTGGGACTTAAAGAAAGCAGTTGCAGTGCACAAGCCTAAGAATGTGACTGAACTGGAGGCTTTTGCCCATGACGAATTGGCGAAGATTAGTGATGTCGCGAACCTAAAATTCGCCGTTCGCGAACGGCGAACGCGAACATCGGCAAATGTTCGCGAACCGCCATAGACTTCAATAGGCAGGCGAATTTTAAAACACACAGGGACTCTTTCTGGCCACAATAGTGATGGAAAAGTTGTTTCAAGGGGACTAACACCTGGACTGTGGTATGCCGGAGGGGGATCCATGGCAAAACTCCCATGGAAAATTACGAAGTTGACGCAGAGTCGGGTTTTGATCCATAAAGGGCATAAATCACCTAACATTCCTAAATTGTTTGGAATAACGTGCTTTAAAACATCCAGTGTGTGAATACGATCAGGTATGATGTTTTATCGGTCAAGTAGTGTAAGGGTTACGCCCGTCGCCCGCTTCACAGTGACAGACCAAACTCTGACAGACCAAACTCCCCGTTTAACAGTCAGTCAGTCCATTTGCACAACCGCAAACTCCCCATTTGCACAAGGTTGGATACCAAGCTAGCCATGTCCCGTTCCTTGTCCTCACTGACATCATTAAAGGTCTCTTCCTCCACCCAGCCACGTACAACCAAGGGTCCCCGAAATGTGAGAACAAGCCCCCTGGGACGCCTGCTGTGGCTGGTATTCCACCTCCTCAAAGCCACCTTCCTCCTCTGACTTCTCTTCTTCAGACTCCTCTCTCTGCGTTGCCACAGGTCCAGCAATTGACAACGACAAGGCTGCTTCTGGTGGTGATGGGGACCACAACTCTTCCTCTTCATGCTCATCTACAGCCTGATTCAGTACTCTTCGCAGGGCACGCTCCAGAAAAAACGCATATGGGATGAGGTCGATGATGTTGCCTTGGGTTCGACTGACCACCAGGTTTGTCACCTCCGCAAAAGGACGCATGAGCCTACAACCATTGTTCCTGAGCATTCAGTAACGCGGCCAAAAAATACCCAGCTCCGCAGAAAGAATAAAAGAAAATGAATGTTTTTTCTATGAAAAATTATCCCGCGGATCGCTTTTGGTCTGTTCACAATGAAGCAACGTTTTTTTTTTTCATCTGGGGTGTGCCAACACACTCCTAGAGGTGATCGCTTCATTGTGATACGCAAGCCCCTTCACCACGACAAGGTAACGATCACGAAGGGGAATTGACACATGTATGTGCCTTTTTTTTTGTTTTTTGTTTTTTTGCAGCCACAGTGTAGCACCAGAGGCCAGAAAAATTAGGCATGTACACATGCATGAAAAAGTAGGTATTGTTGAAAAATTGAGGTTTTCAAGGCAGAAAGTGCACTAAAACATTGCGGCTTGAACCGTAGTTGGTGGCGGAGACGTCATGTAAGTCATCCGGCATGCAGAGAATGATTAAATACAGCAGCGTGTGGACCATTTTTAGCCCAAGGCATCTCAGTCATCACCAGGCCTTTTTTAGTCAAATGCATCCCCCACTGTCAGTCCCTTCGGGATCCATGCCTCATTCATCTTAATAAACGTGAGGTAATCAAGACTTTTTTGACCTAGGCGACTTCTCTTCTCAGTGACAATACCTCCTGCTGCGCTGAAGGTCCTTTCTGACAGCACACTTGAAGCGGGGCAGGCCAGAAGTTCAATGGCAAATTGGGATAGCTCAGGCCACAGGTCAAGCCTGCACACCCAGTAGTCAAGGGGTTCATCGCTCCTCAGAGTGTCGATATCTGCAGTTAAGGCAAGGTAGTCTGCTACCTGTAGGTCGAGTCCTTCTCTGAGGATGGACCCCGAAGGGCTGTGGCGATGCGTAGGACTAAAAAAGCTCCGCATGTCCTCCATCAACAAGACGTCTGTAAAGCATCCTGTCCTTGCCGGCGTGGTTGTGGTGGTAGGAGGAGGATTACTTTCACCTCTTCCCCTGTTGGATTCCCGTTGTGCTTTGACATCACCCTTATATGCTGTGTAAAGCATACTTTTCAACTTATTTTGTAGCTGCTGTATCCTTTGCGCCTGCCGGTAATTAGGTAACATATCAGAGACTTTCTGCTTATACCGGGGGTCTAGTAGCGTGGCCACCCAGTACAGGTCGTTCTCCTTCAGCCTTTTTATACGAGGGTCCCTCAACAGGCATGACAGCATGAAAGACCCCATTTGCACAAGGTTGGATGCCAAGCTACTCATGTCCAATTCCTCGTCCTCACTGATGTCATTGAAGGTGTGTTCTTCCCCCCAGCCACGGATACCAGATAGGTGACAACGAGCACCCTGGGATGCCTGCTGTGGTTGGTGTTCCTCCTCCTCAAAGCCACGTTCCTCCTCTGACTCCTCTTCCTCAGACACCTCTTCCAGTGTTGCCGCAGGTCCAGCAAGCGATGGTAAGGCTGTTTCTGGTGGTGGTGATGGTGACCACAACTCTTCCTCTTCACGCTCATCTACGGCCTGATCCAGCACTCTTCGCAGGGCACGCTCCAGGAAAAAAACATATGGGATGATGTCGCTGATGGTGCCTTCGGTGCGACTGACTAGGTTTGTCACCTCCTCAAAAGGACGCATGAGCCTACAGGCATTGCGCATGAGCATCCAGTAACGTGGCAAAAAAATACCCAGCTCCGCAGAGGCTGTCCTAACACCCCGGTCATACAAATACTTGTTGATCGCTTTTTCTTGTTGGAGCAGGCGGTCGAACATTAGCAGTGTTGAATTCCAACGTGTCGGGCTGTCGCAAATCAAGCGCCTTACTGGCATGTTGTTTCGCCCTTGAATATCTGCAAAGTGCGCCATGGCCGTGTAGGAACACCTGAAATAGCCACACACCTTCCTGGCCTGCTTGAGGACGTCCTGTAAGCCTGGGTACTTGTGCACAAAGCGTTGCACAATCATATTCAACACATGTGCCATGCACGGCACATGTGTCAACTTGCCCAAATTCAATGCCGCCAACAAATTGCTTCCGTTGTCACACACCACTTTGCCGATCTCCAGTTGGTGCGGGGTCAGCCACTGATCCACCTGTGCGTTCAGGGCGGACAGTAGTGCTGGTCCGGTGTGACTCTCTGCTTTCAGGCAAGTCAACCCCAAGACAGCGTGACACTGTCGTATCCGGCATGTGGAATATGGGGAGCTGGGGGGGTGCAGTTGGTGTGGAGCAAGATGCAACAGCAGAAGAGGACTCAGCCGAGGAGGTTAGCAAAGAGGATGGAGTAGGAGGAGTAGAGGAGGTGGCAGCAGGCCTGCCTGCAAGTCGTGGCGGTGTCACCAACTCCTCTGCAGCAGAGCCACGCATTCCATGCTTGGCAGCCGCCAGCAGGTTTACCCAATGCGCAGTGTAAGTGATATACCTGCCCTGACCGTGCTTTGCAGACCAGCTATCAGTGGTCAGATGGATCCTTGCCCCAACACTGTGTGCCAGACGTGACATGATTTCCTTTTCCACAATAGAGTACAGGTTGGGGATTGCCTTTTGTGAAAAATAATTTCGGCCGGGTACCTTCCACTGCGGTGTCCCAATAGCGACAATTTTTTTAAAGGCTTCAGACTCCACCAGCTTGTATGGTAAAAGCTGGCGGGCTAAGAGTTCCGACAAGCCAGCTGTCAGACGACGGGCAAGGGGGTGACTCTGTGAGATTGGCTTCTTACGCTCAAACATTACCTTGACAGACACCTGACTGTGGGCAGGTGAGCAGGAACTGCTGAAGGTGAGAGGCGGAGGGGCGGGTTGTTGATAGGGGGCATGGAGGACAGCAGTGGTTGACGTGGCTGAAGATGCTGGACCAGGAGGAGGATGGTGGCTTTCAGTTTGTGTGCTGCTTTTACTCATGTGTTGATCCCATAGGCGTTTGTGATGTGAGATCATGTGCCTTCGCAAAGCAGTTGTACCTAGGTGGGTGTTGGACTTCCCACGACTCAGTTTCTTTTGGCACAGGTTACAAATGGCATCGCTGATATCAGAGGCAGACACACAAAAAAAATGCCACACTGCTGAGCTTTGCAAGGACGGCATTCTGGTGGTGGCAACAGCTTGCGTTGATTGGCGTGCTGTCTGGCTGACCCCGGGTGCCGAATCTACATGCTGTCTGACTGCGCCACTAGCTCCTTGCGATGACCTCCTCCCCCTGCTTCCAACTCGTCTCCTCCTCCTCTCTGTCTCCCCATCTGAACTTTCCCCCTCTTCTTCTGCTCTTCGAGCAGGCACCCAGGTGACATCCACAGACACATCGTCATCATCAGCCGCTTCACTTGACAACTCAGCAAAGGCAGCAGCAGCAGGTACAACATCATCATCATCATCACAATGTACGTCCATGTGTATAATGCTGCCTGACTGAGACATATCCCCGTTATCTACATCCTCTGGCACTAATAGTTGCGCATCACTTATTTCTTCCAACTGATGTGAAAATAACTCCTCTGACGGATCAAGTGAAGCGGCTGTGGTGCTAGTGTTGGTGGTGGTGCCGGCGGGCTGGCGAGTGGTAAATTGAGAGGTGCCCGAAGCTGAGCTGGAGGAGGATGGTGCATTAAGGTTCCGAGCGGAAGCTGTAGACGATTGGGTGTCCTGTGTAAGCCAGTCAACTATGTCCTCAGAATTTTTTGAGTTCAGGGTCTGTGGTGGCCTCTGAACACTGGGCATTATTCTACGGCCTAAGGAAATCACAGCACCACGACCACGACGGCCCTTGCGGGGTGGCCTACCTCTGCCTGTCATTTTTTTTTTTAATGTGTTGTACTATGAGTGCAAGGTGCCTTGCCACCCTATAGGAGTGTTGGGCAGTGGGTACAGTACACTCTGTGGGCCTGACAGTCACTGGCACCCAGGCAACTGCAATTATAAAAAAAATATATATTTTTTTACTTTGCAAGCTGCTGTGCCACCTTATATATCAGTGGTGGGTGGGCAGTGGCACAGTACACTCTCTGTGGACCTGACAGTCACTGGCACCCAGGCAACTGCAATTATAAACAAAATATATATTTTTTTACTTTGCAAGCTGCTGTGCCACCTTATATATCAGTGGTGGGTGGGCAGTGGCACAGTACACTCTCTGTGGACCTGACAGTCACTGGCACCCAGGCAACTGCAATTATTAACAAAATATATATTTTTTTACTTTGCAAGCTGCTGTGCCACCTTATATATCAGTGGTGGGTGGGCAGTGGCACAGTACACTCTCTGTGGACCTGACAGTCACTGGCACCCAGGCAACTGCAATTATAAAAAAAATATATATTTTTTTACTTTGCAAGCTGCTGTGCCACCTTATATATCAGTGGTGGGTGGGCAGTGGCACAGTACACTCTCTGTGGACCTGACAGTCACTGGCACCCAGGCAACTGCAATTATAAAAAAAAATATATATTTTTTTACTTTGCAAGCTGCTGTGCCACCTTATATATCAGTGGTGGGTGGGCACGCAGTGGCACTGCAGTGGGCACAGTACACTCTGTGGACCTGACAGTCACTGGCAGCCCAGGCAACTGCAATAATAAAAAATATTTTTTTTTTCAATTTGCAACAAGATGCTGTGCCACCGTATATATATCAGTGGTGGGCAGTGCACTGCAGTGGGTACAGTGCACTATGTGGACCTGACACAGCACTCACTGCAATTATGACAGAGGAAAAAAAATATTTTTTAAAATGCAAGGTACTGTGCCTGTGCCACCCGAAATGAGTGTGGTGTGCACACAGTACAGTCTGTGGTGGGTCTGTGGCCTCTCACACACAGTGGGCAGGCAACTGCAGTGTACAATAGATATATATATATATATATATAAAGAAAAAACTCAATTACCAGCCCTTAAAAGGGCTTTTGGGGACACTAGATATATATATATATATATATATATATATATATATATACAGTGGGTACGGAAAGTATTCAGACCCCCTTAAATTTTTCACTCTTTGTTATATTGCAGCCATTTGCTAAAATCATTTAGGTTCATTCTTCTTCCTCATGAATGTACACATAGCACCCCATACTGACAGAAAAACACAGAATTGTTGACATTGTTGCAGATTTATTAAAAAAGAAAAACTGAAATATCACATGGTCCTAAGTATTCAGACCCTTTGCTGTGACACTCATATATTTAACTCAGGTGCTTTCCATTTCTTCTGATCATCCTTGAGATGGTTCTACACCTTCATTTGAGTCCAGCTGTGTTTGATTATACTGATTGGACTTGATTAGGAAAGCCACACACCTGTCTATATAAGACCTTCCAGATCACAATGCATGTCAGAGCAAATGAGAATCATGAGGTCAAAGGAACTGCCTGAAGAGCTCAGAGACAGATTTGTGGCAAGGCACAGATCTGGCCAAGGTTACAAAAAGATTTCTGCTGCACTTAAGGTTCCTAAGAGCACAGTGGCCTCCATAATCCTCAAATGGAAGACGTTTGGGACGACCAGAACCCTTCCTAGAGCTGGCCGTCCGGCCAAACTCAGCTATCGAGGGAGAAGAGCCTTGGTGAGAGAGGTAAAGAAGAACCCAAAGATCACTGTGGCTGAGCTCCAGAGATGCAGTCAGGAGATGGGAGAAAGTTGTAGAAAGTCAACCATCACTGCAGCCCTCCACCAGTCGGGGCTTTATGGCAGAGTGGCCCGACGGAAGCCTCTCCTCAGTGTAAGACACATGAAAGCCCGCATGGAGTTTGCTAAAAAACACCTGAAGGACTCCAAGATGGTGAGAAATAAGATTCTCTGGTCTGATGAGACCAAAAATAGAACTTTTTGGCCTTAATTCTAAGCGGTATGTGTGGAGAAAACCAGGCACTGCTCATCACCTGTCCAAAACAGTCCCAACAGTAAAGCATGGTGGTGGCAGCATCAAGCTGTGGGGGTGTTTTTCAGCTGCAGGGACAGGACGACTGGTTGCAATCAAGGGAAAGATGAATGTGGCCAAGTACAGGGATATCCTGGACAAAAACCTTCTCCAGAGTGCTCTGGACCTCAGACTGGGCCGAAGGTTTACCTTCCAACAAGACAATGACCCTAAGCACACAGCTAAAATAATGAAGGAGTGGCTTCACAACAACTCCGTGACTGTTCTTGAATGGCCCAGCCAGAGCCCTGACTTAAACCCAATTGAGCATCTCTGGAGAGACCTAAAAATGGCTGTCTACCAACGTTTACCATCCAACCTGACAGAACTGGAGAGGATCTGCAAGGAGGAATGGCAGAGGATCCCCAAATCCAGGTGTGAAAGACTTGTTGCATCTTTCCCAAAAAGACTCCTGGCTGTATTAGATCAAAAGGGGGCTTCTACTAAATACCGAGCAAAGGGTCTGAATACTTAGGACCATGTGATATTTCAGTTTTTCTTTTTTAATAAATCTGCAACAATGTCAACAATTCTGTGTTTTTCTGTCAGTATGGGGTGCTATGTGTACATTCATGAGGAAGAAGAATGAACCTAAATGATTTTAGCAAATGGCTGCAATATAACAAAGAGTGAAAAATTTAAGGGGGTCTGAATACTTTCCGTACCCACTGTATACATATATATATATATATATATATATATATATATATATATATATATATATGAAGAAAAAACTCAATTACAGGCCCTTAAAAGGGCTTTTGGGGACACTAGATGATATATATATATATATATATATATATATATATATATATATATAAAAAAAAAATTACACAAATACCAGCCCTTAGAAGGGCTTTTTGGGGTGCTGTCAGGAATAGGATGCTGTCCTTACAGCAGTAGTGGACCAAGAACACTGCAAGACCAGGAACAATGACTAACTGTCCCTAGCTTAACAGCAGCAGCAGCAGCTCTCCCTACTCTCACTACACACACTGCTTCAGAATGATCTAAGATGGATGCTGCCCTTGCTTATTTATAGGAGGTGGGAGGGTGTGGGAGGGAGGTATGCTGATTGGCTGGAAATGTGCCTGCTGACTGTGAAGTTCAGGGTCAAAGTTTGCCTCAATGATGTATTATAGGGGGCGGACCGAACATCGCATATGTTCGCCCGCAGCGGCGAACGCGAACATGCTAAGTTCGCCGGGAACTGTCCGCCGGCGAACAGTTCGGTACACCTCTAGCGAAGATACCCGTAGATCGCTGCAAGACACTTGTGTCAAGCTATGCTTCACGTTTAAAAGCTGTTATAACTGTAAAAGGATGTTGTACTAAGATTGAATGTCACTTGGGGGTTGAATAAAACTGATAATGATGTGAGCACAGAAAAGACATTTGTGGTTATTTCATTATAAATGTTGTGTTATATTTGTCTGACCTACACGTGCCTCTTTGATTTAATTGTAAGCAGGATGACTGAATGATCAAAATCAATGTCAAACTGGCCATAACAATCAATTTCAGTGGGGGTTGAATAATTTTGAACACAACTGTATGTGAGTGAGAATGGAGCAGTGGTGTACCTGGTTCCTATGAAGAGGAACTCTAGGTTTGGAGGATCATTGTTGGGGACTGTTCATGGAAAGGCTGTGGATGCTGAATAAGAAAAGGGCTAGAAAAGAGTAAAAAGTCTACCTCTAGCTGTGACCTCTCTGTGGCAAGTGGAGAAAGCATCTTGGTTTGAGTGACCTATGAAGAGTGAGTACAGAGTTTCTGCTAAAAGAATTATGATGATATAATTAGATGCAGAGAGTCGCCCTAGGAATGGTCCCCTATGTCAGGTGGTAAACAGACACTTCTGGGAGATCTTCACATCATTGCAGGAGAAAGAAATGAGAGCTAAGGGGGGACCACAGAGATTGACACTCCTGAAAGTGTTGGTTTTTTAGCAGAGCTACAATTTGCTCTAGGCTAGCCAGTGAGTCTTCTGGTAGCACCATCACTGCTTGGTGGGCATCATCCTCTAGCGAGTTAATGGCCAGCTTTACAATTAGCTGGGTGGGGACCTGATACAGGCAGGCAGCACTCTCCAGTCTATCTTCCCACTCTGATAGGGAGATGTTGGACCTGTTGAATTTTGGCAATAAGGCCAAGGCTGCTCCTAGTGGTGCCATGGTGGCCCCCACTACTCAATCTGTACCAGCTGCGAAAAGGGGCAAATACTGCTGACTACCACCAAGTTGTGAGCAGGGTGCACGTGGTGTGTTGGCCAACAGGGACCACATAGAGGCCAGAGTAAACGACAACAGTGTGTTCACAATAAATCCCAACAACGTACAGCCAGGCCCAGTGAGTAGACACAGCTGGCCACAGCCACTTACAGAGTCTGCAAAAAATATCTTTCAATTCAGATGATACTGACAGCGTCTGCAACAGGGAGAGTGAATGCAGCCTGACCAATCCACACCCAACTGGGAAGTTACTCCAAGCAGAGCCACAGAAAAAAGGTGTAGCCCCTACTTCTCTGGAACCTCTCCCTAGCTCTCAACACTTTCCCTGACAGATGAGGAACCGTCCCTCCACTCAACACTCGCAAAATGCACAACTTAAATTGACACTGCCCTCACCCAAGATGGCTGCAGGGTCAGTTGGGGCACCAGTGTCCAATGGGATGGCTGCTCCCTTGACGACAGCAGGAAGTCATCGAGGAAGTTCTTTACCCCTTTATTCCCCTTCTGTACCGTCGCTAGAGCCACCTACAGAAGGGAGTACAGACTGCGCCTGCCTACAGTTGGCCTCCAGATCTCTATCCAATCAAGCATCTGTTGGATGTGCTGGAAATACAAGTTTGATCCCTGGAGGCCTCGCTTCACAACTTACAGGACTTAAAGGACCTGCTACTGAGGGCTTGGTGCCAGATACCAGAACGTATGATCACAGGTCTAGCGGAGTCCATGCCTCGAGGGGTCACGGCTGTTTTGGCAATAAAAGGGGGACCTACCCAATGACAGAAAACAATATGGATAGATAGCATCATGGAAACAAGGAACATGAAGTTAAGTAAGCTCCGGGAGGCAGTGGAGGACAGAAAAGTCTTGTCCTATGGTCCATGAAGAGTCGGACATGACTAAACAACAATCCAATGTTAGTTGGGTAGTCATAAAATAATGGCTGATCACTAGAAATACCAGCTGCCAGTCTGGAACTGGAGAACTCCTATGCTGACTGCTCTGATCTGACCATGCTGACTTCTCTGCTCTGCACCCTTGTTCGGGGTCACAGTGAAGGCAGAGGCTATCATCACACCAGCCTCTTCTAAAGGAGGGCACTAGCGATAGGCCCGCCCCCGCACTGGCCTCAGGCCCGGCCCCTTTTTATTCCTGGCACTCATCTTCCTTCTATTACATCACTGAGGGATCACGGCGGTTCCCGCGAAACTAACGTCACTAGACGGTCCCTCCCGCCCCTTGTCCATCCGCGTCAGAGAAACCGACCGGCCACGCCCATTATTCCCCCTGATTGGCTGACGTGTGCCGGCTGCGCGCTGAGGTCTCCATCCTGACGGCGTAACTGATTGGCTGCATGAGCGGCTTGGGGCCGGGGCTCCGCCTGCTCTAGGTGTAGCCTGTCGCGCTCGGCGTGTGGGGGAAAGGCGGCGCGTGGCACCCCCAGCTTCTCCCGCGTGCAGCGGCGCGAGCTCCGGCGGCAGGGCACCCGCGTCCTGAGCGGACCGACCTCTGAGGAGAGAAACACGAGCGCCCCGCTCCTTTACCGGCCATGACCGACTTCAAGCTGGGTATCGTGCGCCTCGGCCGGGTGGCTGGCAAGGTGAGCTCTGGAGCTGACAATACATGTGTGGGAGACTGCTTGTGTCCGGCATGGGCTCACCCTTCTGTGGGAGGGACCTGCACTGCTCCTCCTTGTGGACAGCGTGAGGTAATATGAGGGCGACTGGGGCCACGTGCTGGGGTCTAATCCCTGATTACTGCACTTCACCACTAGGGGGAGCTCTGTCACCTGTGTGGGGTACCTGAACATTACTGTACACTGCCACTAGGGGGAGCGCTGTCACCTGTGAGGGGTACCTGAACATTACTGTGCACTGCCACCAGGGGGGAGCTCTGTCACCTGTGCGGGTTACCTGAACATTACTATACGCTGCCACTGGGGGGAGCGCTGTCACCTGTGAGGGGTACCCGAACATTACTGTACATGGCCACTAGGGGGGAGCTGTTATCTGTGCCGGGTACCTGACCGTTACTGTACACTGCCACCAGGGGGCGCTCTGTCCCCTGTGTGGGGTACCTTAACGTTACTGTACACTGCCACCAGGGAGAGCTGTCACCTGTCCCAGGTACCTGAACGTTACTGTACACCGCTGCCACTAGGGGGTGCTCTGGCACCTGTGCCGGGTACCTGAACATTACCGTACACCACTGCCACCAGGGGGCGCTCTGGCACCTGTCCTGGGTACCTGAACGTCACCGTACACTGCCACAAGGGGGAGCTCTGGCACCTGTGCCGGGTATCTGACTGCTATCGTACACTTCCACAAAGGGGAGATCTGTCACCTGTGCCGGGTATCTGAACGTTACTGTACACTGCCACAAGGGTGAGATCTGTCACCTTTGCGGGGTACCTTAACGTTACTGTACACTGCCATCAGGGGGCGCTCTATCACCTGTCCTGGGTACTTGAACGTCACCGTACACTGCAACAAGGGGGAGCTCTATCACCTGTGCCAGGTATCTGAACGTTACCGTACACTGCCACAAGGGGGAGCTCGGTCACCTGTGCCGGGTATCTGAACGTTACCGTACACTGCCACAAGGGGGAGCTCGGTCACCTGTGCGGGGTATCTGAACGTTACTGTACACTGCCACCAGGGAGAGCTGTCACCTGTCCCAGGTACCTGAACGTTACCGTACACCACTGCCACCAGAGGGCGCTCTGGCTCCTGTCCCGGGTACCTGAATGTTACCGTACACCACTGCCACCAGGGGGCGCTCTGCTCCTGTCCCGGGTACCTGACCGTTACCGTACACCACTGCCACCAGGGGGCGCTCTGGCACCTGTGCCGGGTACCTGAATGTTTTACCGTACACTGCCACAAGGGGGAGCGCTGTCACCTGTGCCGGGTACCTGACCGTTACCGTACACTGCCACAAGGGGGAGCTCTGGCACCTGTGTGGGGTACCTGACCATTACCGTAGACTGCCACCAGGGCGTGCTTTGTCACCTGTGCGGGGTACCTGAACATTACTGTACGCTGCCACCAGGGGGAGCTGACTTTCCTGTGCAGGTATTTTCATGACTGTACACCACCACTAGCGGAAGCTTTCCTGTGCAGGGTATAGGCATGTGACCATTTATTACCTGTGCTATGGCACTGGGGGGGAGCTCATACCCCTGTACATAGTATAGGTATGTGACCATCTAATACTATTGTGTGCTGTTACAAGAGGGAGGACTGTACCTTTTGCGGGTATCATAACATTACTGTGTACACTGCCACCAAATGGAGCTCTCCTCTGCAGGATACAGGCATGTGACTAATATTACTGTGTGCTGCCACTAGAGGGAGCTCTGCAACTTGTGCCGATAATCATCACCATACATTGTACAGGGAAGGGAGTTCCCGCTGGCAACAGAGTATTCTCACTGTACATTGCCACCAGGGGGAGCTAACGTGTGTGTGTTGTATCATACCCCCATTGTACTCTGCCATCTCCGGGAGCTCTCCTGTCAAGGGTATAGACATGTGATTGATCATGTAATAATGTGTGCTGCCACTAGAGGGAGGGAGCTCTGTCACCTCTGCTGGATATCATAACATCACAGTACACTGTCACCAAATGGAGCTCTCCTGTGCAGGGTATATAGGCATGTGACCATCTCCTTTGTGCTGCTACCAGAAGTAGCTCTTTCAGCTATGCAGATTATTATATCCATACACTGCTACCAGAGTGCACTCATTCCCTATACAGAGTCACTGTACACTGCCACCGGGGTTGGGAACTCACTTTTCCTGTGCAGGGTATCAACATCACTGCACACTGCCATCAGAAGGAGCTCTCCTGTGCTGGGTATAGGCATGTGATCATCTAATAGTGTGCTGCCATTAGAGGGAGCTCTGCCACCTCTGCAGAGTATTATCACTGTACATTGCAGGCTAAAGGCATGGTCTCTAATGCTACTGTGTGCTGCCCCCCAGAGGATGCTGTCACCTGTGCAGGGTATGCGCACTGTCACTTTCCTGTGAAGGGTATTGTAGCATTACTGTACATTGCAGCCAGGGGGAGCACTCCTGTGCAAGGAAAAGGCATGGCATCCCCCTGTAAAGTTACTGAGCACTGCTACTGGAGTTGCACTGTCATGCGAGGGCATTTTACCATCTCCTGACTTGCTGCAGTCAGTGGGCATGGTTATCTCTTGCAGAGCCCAGATCTGGAGTAGTTGAACTCCCTTTCTATACACAGCCACCAGATGACTGTCTTGTGTAAAGTACATGGAGATGTGTAGTACACGATTGCCAGAGTTTACCCCGATAGCCCCCTGAAAATAGTTTTTTTTTTTTTTTGGTTTTTTTTTTTTGTGTCAGATGTGATATCAGTCACCAACCCCTAGAGATCAATCTGCTGCTAGTTGTGCTTGTTGGCTTATGACCGCCTCATGCCTATAGTGTACATGGTTATAGAGATTGGAGGAATTTGATGCATTTTACACATGTGTATTAGCAGGCAATGCTGCTAGAGGATAATAAAAAATGAGTGGGGGGTAACCAGCGCTATGGAGTTGTAAAATTTTACAGGTATGGAAGCTGCCACCAACCAACCCCTAAAGATTAGGAGCCAGAGATGTGTAGGAAAAAATAAAACGGTTGGAATCGGCGCTACCTGGTATATATAATGTTCCAAGATACTGTGGAGTGATTGTATTTCCAAATCGCAAATCAATATATAAAATAAGTGCAGGATAAGGTGAAAGTGCAAAATGGCAGAGACAGTATCTGGGCTAAATGTGTAAGCCCTGTGAAGTGCTTAAAGCGGAGTTCCACCCTCGGAAAGTGTTTTATTTAAAAAAAAAAAAAAAAAATACTCCCGGGACAGTCAGGGCTAGTACATTCCACAGGGCTAGCCTCTGATCTGTCCCGGGTCGCACTTACCTTTTAGAAGAAATACTTACCTTGAAAATGTCTTGTCCAGCGCTGCCATCTCGGGTGTGGGCAGCTGAAGCCAGAGCGTCCTCTTCGTCCCAGAATGCCCTGCACCGGCTCCGCTTGTCATGTCCGGTGCAGGCACGTCATTCTGCACAGCTTCTGGGCATGCCCAGAAGCTGTTTAGCAGTGAATGACGCGCCTGTACCGCAAGTGACAAGCGGGGCCGGTGCAGGCGCATTGATTCCTGGGAACGATGACGCTCATCTCCCAGGAATCAATGCGAGCAGGAAGTGACGGGCCGCGGCCGAAGAGAGAGGAAGAGGATACTGAGTATATTTTCTTCTAAAACAAGGTAAGTAAAGGAAAAAAAAAACGTGATTATCCATTTATTTTTCAGGTGACAGAGAGCAAGCAGCAGGGGAAAAATTACTTTTAAGGGTGGAACTCCACTTTAAGGTGCTATAAAAAATATACAAACTAATAACGCAAAGTGCGGATAAATAATTTGTTGTGGGGTGCAAGAAATATATATTTTTAAAATTGTGCACCAGGATCTATATAACCTGAGTGGTAAAATAAATAAAAAAAAACAGTGACAGAGAAATATATGGTGAAGTAAAAAGGGGGCGAGATCCCCTATATAAACAACTGTGCTTGGATAAAAGTCCGTGATGGGTGAGATAAAATAAAGGTGAGTATAGTGGAACACAGGTGCCTGTACCTATAGTGTCCACTAGATGTCGCACTCACCCTTTTTCTCCACTTTAGAATCACAATGCAATGTAATCAAAGTGGATAGGATTCCAAAGGGGTAAATGGGGTCCGATCTGTGACTGCTGAGCCAGGTTCCAGATAATTCTCACGGATAAGCGGGTCCCATCTAGGTGCTCAAACACAGAGACATCCCCATGGTGTAGTATATACTGTGAACATTTTATAACAGATAGTAGTGACTCGCGGTTCAGGCTGATCGATTCCCCCTTTGGGCGGAACTCTGCGTTAACGTCCCTTCCGGTTTGCAGTTTGCCGTTGTTGGAATGCGGAAGCATCCCGGCGCTGCATCTTATACACTGAATCGATCAACCGTGATAAAGTTTGAAACACAAAATCATAAATTATAATATAATAAATAACTATAAAAAAAGTTAATGTATGTGTGTATATATGTATGTATATATGTATGTGTGTGTAAAACTGCAGGAAAGGGCACTGGGGGGCAAACTAATGTGAATTTATTTCATTTTGCAATGTATCAGTGTGTTTGGTGTTTTTTACTTTTGAATTTGCCGCCGGTTCCACCCCCTGTGAACGTCACATCGCAGGAGACGGAAGCCGGGGCACACAGAGCATCGGGAGGAAGCTCCGCCGCCGCACACCGCCGGGATACATCGCTGGATCCCAGTGACAAGGTAAGTAACCCCTCTACCAGGATCCAGCGATCTTCCAAACGCTACCCCGAGTATGGCTTGGGGTTACCGCTTTTGGCACTGAAATTTAACCCCGAGCCACACTCGGGAATACCGCTAGGAAGGTTAAGTCCCCACCAGATGGAGCTCTGCCCCATGTGCTGTGTGAAGTTACTATGTGTGGCACGCAAGAAGGGGGGGTCACTTTATACTTTCCTCCATTGGAGGATGCACTGTTGTATGGTACGGAGGTGTGGCCTAGAATGCTCTGTCAGTTAGCAAATGTTTGCTCTTTCCTTTGTCACTCTAGTCACTGTCACACAGTCAGATAAAATATATCAGAAATAAGAATGGTCTTTAACCCCCCCCCCCTCCCCTAGTCATTCTTTTAAAGTCTGCGCTGACTATCATTGGAAAATTGTGAACCTGGTGTCTCTTGCACAGTGCAAAGTGTTTTGGATACTAAAGCCCCGTACACACGCATCGATTATTGGCCGTGAATTTTTGGCCAACGTCCGATCGGCCGATTGTCAGCTTGTTAGTATGATGCTTCCGACAACCGACTCTGATTTTTCGGCCGAAAAAAATTTGGTGTGCAGGCTATAAAATTTTTGTTGGCCGTCAACACAACGGCTGATTTTCCGTCAGTCAGTACAGATTTCGGCAGACAAAAATCTGATGAGCAAGACTGGGCATGCTCAGAGAAGATAAAACACACAGAAAGTAAACCAGCCCATGATATCACTTCTGAAGTTGATTTTTGTTGGCCGAGAAAATTCGTGTGCAGTCTAGGCACATTCCGACCAACAAAACACCACTTGGACAAAAGTCGGACGATCGGTCGGCCGATAATCGTTGCGTGTGTACGAGGCATAAGGCTCTCACCACACACATTACAATCTGATTGTACAGTCGCCTTTAGATCTACCAACAAATTAAAATACAAGAGCCGCCCTGACTTTGGGTACAAATTGATTGTGTAGTGTTGTATGATTTGCTTTTTTTCCCCTCTAAATTTAGAGGCATTGCAAGTGCCCTTACAGACAGACCTGATCGGGTCCTCCAGTGGCAGGTGTCAAAGGCATGTGTTCGTTGACATCCGATCCTATCTGCTAAAAACAGACCGATGATCATCCGTTGCCCATCCTTCGATCAGATGGCAGTCCGTTTTACATCTGACCACCTATAGAGGAGAGCAGGCTGTGTCCTCTCTGCAGAAGAAGAGTAAACACGGACCAGCCATCTGCCTCCTCAGCGAGTTTCAGCAGACAGCTCCAACAAAGCCGACCCCGTGTGTGAGGCCCCCTAAGGCTCCATGCACATTGGTTTAAAAATTGCTGCTTCTAATGGAGTTTTGTGTTTTGCCTGTAGAAACAGCTCAATGTTATCCTATGTAACATCCATGTATATTAGGACATATATATTTATTTATGAAATAATGAAAATAGTAAACTGCTGTGCACACAACTATCTTTTTATTCTACGTGTCCTCTGATTTTAGAAAATATATGATGGGGTTTTTAACTAACTTTTTAGTCACAAATGCAGATTTTTACTTGTGCTTAAAAATGAAAAGAAATTGCCATAATGCTGAAGTAGTTGCGTAAATTTTATGTTGCATCTTACCAGTTCTTGGATTTGGTAGTTCCATTCGTTTTCTTTTTTATTCAGGCTCAGAACATGACCTGCATATGCAGTAAAATACCTATTGGTCTAACATCTGTGAACTAAAATCTCCCCTGTCTAGGTGGCCCGAGCAGAAGTGGGACCGGGTACCTGTCAAAAGTAATTAAAAAAAAAAAAAAAAAAAAAAAAAAAACATGCCAAATGAGGCATGTCAGGGGGTTAGGAGGCCTTAAAGCAGGAGTTCCACTTTTAAGTTTTTAATTTGGAAGCTTTGAGTAGAGGTCAGTGACTGGATAGGGAGCCGATGACTGCATCACTGGAATGGAGGTGCGTTTTCTAAGGATTGCAAGTTCAGACTTGACACCTCGATCTTACACAGGTGGAGCTTCGCCACCTTTATCATACACAGGTGGAACTAGGAGAAGCAAGTCCTCCAGCCTTAGTTCAGATACAGTTGGTAGTTGCTCTTATTTCTGTAGCAAGTTATGATTGCCCAAGTTTCAGCTGTTTCACTTTAGAGAGTTGAGGTAGAAGCCAGCAAGGGGCAGTTTTTTTGTTCTTCAAAACTGTACTACAGAAAAGACATGTGGAATACCTTGAGTTTTTGCAGATTGGTGCTATAGCTGCCCACATACAGAAGATTATAGCACTTCCTCAGCAGGCATGTCATTTTCCATGTTCAGTCATGGCTGAGAACACAAGAAGAGCACAACACGTGTGGAATGTATGGCTCCCTCCTAATCTCTAGAAGGTGCAGTAGGAAGCTAACTTGTTATGCTGATCGGTATCTGTGGCTGTCTGGCGTCAATCGTCGGCCTCCTTTGTATGGCCAGCTTGTGCCTTTCAAGAATTTTGCATAGTTGGTTCAGGGTAAATCTAATTTGTTTAGTAGGGGAATGCTAGAACCTCTATTGGCTTTTTATTTTTGTCGGTTTCCCTTTTGCAGATTTATCTTCACAATCCTGTCTGATAAAATGTTGTCCCCAGAACAGAAATTGAGAAGAAATCTCCAATGGGGCCCCAAATAGCAGTAACCCCTAACGGAGTCTAATCTTTCCAAATTCTATCCAAAACAAAATAACCAGTTTGGGTAGAGGTAAACTTTCATAAAAGTAAAGAGCATTGCATATAGCAAAGAAATGCAAAAAACATACTAGAAATCGCACTGGCAGGTTGCAAGACAAAGCGGCTGACAAAAAACAGTCGGGTACATCGTGCAAACCATAGCGTGTAAATACTTTGCTGCGCTACCAAATGAAAGAAAACAATCTTATATGGTGACATAAATACATTTTAAACAAATTATAAATACCATGACAAATATTGCATCATATTTATAGTTTTGTTTCATTTATATCATTTTAAAGCGGTAGTATACCACTTTTTTTAACTTTTAACTACAGGTAAGCCTATAATAAGGCTTACCAGTAGGTACAATTAATATCTCCTAAACCTGCACGGTTTAGGAGATATTACCACTGCCAGGTCTGGGGGGTCCTTCAGAGTTCCTTGCTGGGAATTTACTCCCGAGCGCATGCGCGGGAGTGACGTCATCGCGGCTCTGGCCACTCACAGCGCCGGAGCCGCGGACCCCAGAAGAGACGCCGTGGGATCATGTCCGCTCCCACAGCGGTGTCCGGGGGTCCGTGTCGGGGCTTCGTTCTAAGGTAAGTAATTCATAATGAGCTAGTATGCGATGCATACTAGCTCATTATGCCTTTTGTTTTGCAGGGTTTTTTTTTTTGTCTTGTCAGAGTTTACTACCGCTTTAATAGCATGGCAAATTTGCATTTATACTATAGAGCAAAACAAGGCAATGAGATCTGTGTTGAGTCTTGTTTGGCCAAACGTGATTGGGATTGTGCAAGATCTATAAAATGCTTGTGAGGCTGGGTGTGTCTCCACCCAATCTGTAGTGATCCCAGCCTCTGTACTCTCAAGCTTTTAATACTTAAACATTTAGATTTTCAGGGACCTTGTGAGTTCCAAGTCCATATAGTTGATTAATGTTTAAACTTGAATACTTTGGTATTTGCTGTGTGGTTTGTGTTTATCTAAAAGTGGGTAAGCCTTTTACAATTTCTTTGATGTTTGTCTAGTGACAACCACCTCCACTATCACCTTTCCCCTTAATTGATTTGAGGCTTCAGTTCCCATTGTTATATTCCTGCTTAGTTGGATGACAGATTTACCAAAGGCATGTAGTGGATGTTCAGATACACTGTCAGTTTTCTCCTGAGACTGCAGTAAATGCATTTTTTTTTTTTTTTTTTTTTTTTTTGCATCTCTAAAAATTAGAATATCATCTAAAAGTTAGTTTCTTTCAGTAATTCAATTCAAAAAGTGAAACTCATATATTTTATAAAGATGCGTTACACAGAGTGATACATTTCAAGCATTTCTTTCTTTTATGATTATTGCTTGCAGCTAGTGAAAATCTAAAATTCAGTTTCTCAGAAAATTAGAATATTACAGAAGACCAATAAAAAAATGTAATACAGAAATGTTGGCTTACCGAAAAGTATGCCATGTACAGTATAGTATGCACTCAATACTTGGTCAGGGCTCCTTTTGCATGAATTACTGCATCAATGCGGCGTGGCATGGAGGCGATCAGCCTAGGGCAATGCTGAGGTGTTATGGAAGCCCAGGTTTCTTTGATAGCGGCCTTCAGCTCCTCTGCATTGTTAGGTCTGGTGACTCGCCTTCCTCTTGACAATACCCCACAGATTTTCTATGTGGTCAGGGCCAGGCGAGTTTGCTGGCCAAGGTATTGGTACATTTGGCAGTGTGGGCAGGTGCCAACTCCTGCTGGAAAATGAAATCAGCATCTCCATTAGGCTGCTCAGCAGAGGGAAGCATGAAGTGCTCCAGAATTTCCTGGTAGGGGGCTGCACTGACTTTGGACTCGATAAAACGCAGTGGACCAACACCAGTAGGTGACATGGCTCTCCAAATCATCACTGACTGTGGAAACTTCACACTGGACCTCATGCGACTTGGATTCTGTGCCGGTCTACTCTTCCTCCAGACTCTTAGACCTTGATTCTAAATTAAATGCAAAATGTACTTTCATTTAAAAAGGACTTTGGACCACTGAGCAACAGTCCAGTCCTTTTTGTCCTTAGCCCAGGAAAGACACTTCTGACATTGTCTCTGGTTTAGGAGTGGCTTGACACACAGACTGCAACATTTTTTTTAGCCCATGTCCTGGATACATCTGTGTGTGGTGGCTCTTTGAAGCACTGACTCCAGCCCTAGTCCACTCCTTGTGAATGTCCCCCAAATTCTTTAATGGTCTTTTCTTTACAATCATCTCAAGGCTCCCGTTATCCCTGTTGCTTGTGCACCGATTTATACCACACTTTTTCCTTCTACTCAAATTTTCATTAATATGCTTGGATACAGCACTCTGAACAGCCACCTTATTTAGCAATGATCTTTTGTGACCTACCGTCCTTGTGGAGGCTGGAGGGTGTTAATGACTCTTCTGGACAACTGTTAAGTCGGCAGTCTTCCCCATGATTGTGTAACCTACTGAACCAAACCAAGACCATTTAAAGGCTCAGGAAAACTTTGAAAGGTGTTTTGAGTTAATTAGCTGATTAGAGAGTGACACCATGAGTCTACAATTTTCTGAGACACTGAATTTTGGGTTTTCACTAGCTGTAAGCCATAATCATTGAAATTAAAATAAGTAAATGCTTGGAATATATCACTCCTCTGTGTAATGAATCTATATAATGTACGAGTTTCACTTTTTGAATTATATTACTGAAATTTAACTTTTTGATATTCAAATTTTTTGAGATGCACATGTACTTATTAAAAGCGTTATTTGAATTAATACATTTAAATGCTCAATTTAATGACAGCTTTTTTTTTTTTTTTTTTTTTTTTTCTTTTTTAGATCAAGTATACACTAATTGATGAGCAAGACATCCCTCTTGTGGATAACTATTCATTTGAAGTAAGTGTTTTCAAGACCTTTAAATCAGTCCACCCATAACAAATGTTCCAGTGTTTGGTAGATGACATGTTGTTCAACCTAATATCCCTTGAGGAATCTGGTGAGAACGCTGCACCTTTCCCCAGCTCTTCTCACCTACTGAAGCTGCTTTGAGGAGCTCCCACTGTCATTACTGAAATATTTTCTTGAATACGATGTAGAATGTGAAATAGAAACACAAACTGTAGTAGGTGGAGCAATTCTCCAAAATGGACAGGAGGTACAGAGTTGGCAGCTATAGCATTGGAATCTTGTTGCTGGAGTCCCCAATAGACCTTTCAACCACTAGCCGGAGGTCAGCTTTCTTGTAAAAGCAATCCTAGTGGCTAATCTGCTAGGTTTTCTCTTAAAAGCTGTGGAAAGGGATGCTGTCGCCTTCTGCAGGTCTCTCCTCGCACCAGCATTTCTGCTGGCTGACCATAGAGCTGATCAGAGACTGGAACAATTCCAATCCTCTCTATGGTATAGGAAACCTTAAGTAATGATGCATTTCATTTGGTTTCACGGTTGTGAACATGCCCTTTGTGGTTTAAGAAAAGATCAGATCATGCCGATCTTCATATGATCTGTTGTCCTAATAGGCTCCAGATCTCTGAGTGAAAAAATTTGAAAGCGACAGTGTGGGGAATCTGTAAGATTGGACTTGCTGGTCACTGGACTTCACGCTAATCTGCATGCTTAAATGATCCAACTTGGCACAAGGGCTCTCATCCTAAGTGGTGGTGAAAGACGGCGCTTTGCATTCAACTCAAAGTACTGTTTACTTCCCCCCCCAACTTTATTGAAATGTCAAAATTTACATTTCATTTATTTATGCACTGCAACGCAGCTGTGGTGAAGTGATGGACAGTGATTTCCTGTGGGCTGCAGTGTGTTGCATAAGAATGCAGCCTTTTTGCATGTTTGAGCAGTGCACTGCAAGTTACCTGAAGGCAGTAATTTGGTGTGACTAGGGCAAATGGAAGACCATTTTTTTCCTCTTTCGTTTATTGACGGACACAGCTCCTGATCTTCCTGACCATTGGGTTATACTACAGTCCTACCCCAGTCTAGCCAGCGAGCACGCGCAGACCTCAACTCCGCGCCAGGTCGGCCGTGACATAGCCCCACCAGATGGGGGCTGGCCTGCGAGGTCGCATACAACCCGGTCTCAGCCTGCGTCGCAGCGTTCCTCCTTTCCAACAGCCCTCCCTTTTCAATGGCGAAGAGGTTCTGTCTGGAGCGGTGCCAGCCTGGTTCCTGGTATGGTGAGTAGTTATCACCCCTCTCCCCCTGGAGGGTTTTGGGGTGGACGCGGGCCCCTCTCTGGGAAGGTTGAATTCCCGAGTTCCCCCTCCCTGGACGCAGCACGTGGAGTGCTTTGATCCTGGTGCTGCCAGTGACTGCCTGGTGGGGTGATAAGTCTGGTGGGAGCCTCTCCCTCTACTGCAGGAATCGGGAGGGTGCTCTGCGGCTGGTGACCAGGTGGTGTTGCCAGCGCGGTGGGGTGTCCCTTAGCAGTGTTTTTTTACACTTTTGTGAAGTGCCCTTATTCCTCATGGAGTCCTTGGAGCACATTTCCCCACCTGACCCCCTCTCAGAGCCTGCGTGGCCCTCTGGGTCCCAACCGTCTATTGATGCACTGACTGGAGTCCTGTGTGTCCCAGGAGGTGGGATAGTAAAAAGCGAGAGTGAGACTTTAAATGGAGGATGCTGCTTAAGCTGCGGCGGAGGCACCGGTTCCCTTTGGCACTCACAAGCCGTCTAGAGCGGCAAAAGTGTTTTCCTTCCTATTTTAAAAGATTTGTCGCAAAAGAGTGGGAATGTCCAAAACGTCCCTTTGTGGTCCCTAAGCGATTCGCAATGAGGTACCCATTTGAAGAGTCCCTCCTTAAGAAGTCGACTGTCCAGCTGACAGAAAGGTGGAGGCTGTGGCCCGCAGTATGTTCACTGTGGCTGGCTCGGCACTCAGACCGGTCTTTACAATTGCCCTGGTATCTAAAACTGACGAGTGGGCTCAAATGTTAGTCTGCGGACCAGATCTCTAAAAAGCCTTAACTGATCTTCCTTTTCAAGGTGATCACCTGTTTGGAGCTACACTGGATGACGACATTAAGAGTCTCACAGGGGGGAAGAGCACCTTTCTTCCGCAGGCTAGTAAGGGTAAGGATCCTCATCAGACGTGGCCCATCCTTCTCGGCTCGCAGGAAGGTTTTTTTGGTCCCTCAGGGTCGGCTGACAAGGGTTCAAAGCCTTTCTAGGCTTCTTCAGCAGGATCCAAGCGAACTTGGTCTGGCAAGTCCAAAGTGGGTTTCTCCAGACCCGCAGACAATGTTCCTTCTGCATGAAGGTGCGCCCTCACCCGTACCTGGGGTGGGAGGGGGATGTCTTTGCTGGTTTCCGGACCTGTGGAATTCCTTAGTGCAAGACAAGTGGGTCCACGAACTGATACGGTCCGGCTACAAGATTGAGTTTCATTCTTATTCTCCAGAGAGGTTCTTTCCTTCCAATTAGCCTCTTTCCCTGGACCGATTTGCAAGCCCTCTTCAGGGCGGTGCAAAACCTGTTACTTTTTGGTCTCGCCTCTGCTACTCAGGTCTTTGCAAAGGTGTTGCCCCCGGTGCTGGTGTTACGTCAGCGAGGGGTCGCAGTGCTGGGCTACCTGGGTGACCTTCTCTTGCGAGCAGAGTCTCTTACTGCTCTGATGGGACAACGTGGACATCACTATCCAGACTCTGAGGGAGTTCGGCTGGCTTCTGTGTTTTCAGAAGTCTGCTCTGGTTTCTTCCACAAAACTGGACTATTGGATCCCACTCTGGCCGGCGTGTTCCTTCCTCTGGACAAACTCTAGAAGTTGCATGCTGCGATTCTCTTGCTGTCCAGCAGGTGGTCGTCCCTCCGGACTTGCATGAGGGTGCTGGGCCTGATGGTTTCTACCTTTTTTGAGGCAGTCCTGTTTGCACAGTTCCATACGAGGTCCCTGCAAAGGGAGATCTTGGCCAAATGGGACAAGTGTCTGAAGTCTCTGGACAATCCGATCCGGCCGAGCCAAAAAAACAAAAGGGTCTCTGATCTGGTGGCTTCACTCTCCAGCTCTTCGCCAGGGCAAATCTTTTCTCCTCGTGTTGGACAGTGGTCTCCAAGAATACCAGCCTGTTCAGTTGGTGTCCTGGGTCGGCACTCCGGTCTCGATCAATGTCCTGGAACTCCGAGCGATCAGGCTGTACCTGAATCACTGGACAGATCGCCTTCAGGGGTGTCCAGTGCAAATCCAATCAGACAATGTCACGGCCGTGGCTTATGTCAAATCACCAGGGTGGAACAATAATTGTATTGGCAGCTCTGGAGGTAGCCGGCATTCTTCGGTGGGCAGAATGTTTTGTTCCGGCCCTCTCCGCTGTACACATTCTGGGGGTAGAAAATTGGCAGGCGGATTATCTCAGTCAGTAGGTGTTGGACCAAGGGGAGTGGTCCCTTCATCCGGAGGTGGGTCTGTTTGGCATCTTGACTCAACAGGAAGGTGAACAGGTTTGTGGCACGGTCATAAGATCCGCTAGCAGATGTGCTGGTGGCCCCCTGGGGCCAGTATCGTTTGATTTTACGCTTTCCCTCCTTTGCGCAGGATCAAAGCAGAAGAAATTCTGGTCATTCTAGTGGCCCCGGATCGGCCTTGCTGGTTATGGTACACCAATTGTGTACGGCTGGTCGCCAACGCCCTTGGAGACTACCTCTCAGGGAGGATCTGCTGTACCAAGGGCCAATCTTCCATCCTGCTTTATAGTCACTGACTTTGACGGATTAGCAGTTGAAAGCCAGGTGCTGAAGGATAGAGGTTTGTCTGGGCCGGAGATTTCCCACACTACTGAAGGCTAGGAAGTCTACTTTTTCTTGGAAAGCATACATTTCATGGTGTGAGTCGCCTGGTGTTCACCCTTGCTCTTTTTCGGTGGCTCGGGTCTTGACCTTCCTTCAAGGAGGGGTTGAGCAGAAGTTGGCCTTGAATACCATTAAAGGCCAGGTGTTGGCCTTAGCGGTCTTCTTTCAATGACCCTTAGCAATGTACTCCCTGGTGCGTACTTTTTATTCAGATGGGTTCAACGTTTGACTCCATCAGTGCGATCCCCACTACCGCATTGGGATCTCAACTTGGTGCTTTCAGCTGTACAGAAGCCTTCCTTTGAAAATATTTGGGATATTCCCCTGCTTGCGCTATCCCAGAAGGTTGCCTTCTTGGTGGCTACCACTTCTGCATGCAGGGTGTCTGAATTGGCAGTGTTGTCTTGTCGTTCCCCTTATTTGGAGGCCCACAAAGATAAGGTGGTTCTGCGCCCCTGTCCGTCATTCCTTCCAAAGGTTGTCCCTGCTTTCCATCTGAATGAGGACATTGTGTTGCCTTCCCTGTGTCCCAGGCCAAAACATCCTAAGGAAATTGTGTTGCATTCCCCGTATGCGGTTCTGGCTATTCGGGTGTACCTGGCGGCAGCTACGGAGTTTTTTTAGTAAGTCAGACTCCCTGTTTGTGGTTACGGATGGGCCTCGAAAAGGACTTTCTCTTACGTCCTCCGACAGTCGCCGCCTCTTCATATTCGTCACATATGGGGTATTAGACTTTGCTCCGAAGGAGTAGCTAGGCAACAGAATATGTTAACAATAAAGCTTTAACATATCCCACCCTCAAGGGGTGGTCCCCTCAGTCAATACCCTCCTACTTCCTGCAACCATATCTCAGTTTTAATGTCTAGCTTGTCAGGAGTGGCTGGCTCTCTCTGTGCTGGGACTTTTTGTCCCAGACTCTTTCTTCTTTTTGATATTTTGTTTGAGTTTTCTCTCTACCTTTACTTAGCTGTTATTTTTGTCAGCATTAGTTAGTTCTTCGGACGAAGAGGATCATGCGGACTGGGTCTCGGGCTGATCCCCCTGGTCGCAGGTCGTGGGTCAGTGGCTTCCCAGTCTGCCATCGAGCGTTCAGCCAGGTAACGCTCCTGGCACAGTGAACGACCCATCCCTGTTCGGTGCAGGGATGATTGGTGAGGTGGCTACCTCACCGGACGCTGTGCGGTTTCTGAACCGCCATTGTGTGTGTCTTGAATTGCGACTCTCCCTGCCTCATGTGCAGCGGCTTGTTCGCCTGTGCGGGTTCCCCACGCCATGTGAGGTAAGTGTATCTATGTGGGGACCTGTCTGTCTGGGGGGGGGTCTCAGTCTGGGACTGTGTAACCTGCCTTTAATCACACTGCTTGTCTCCCTATCTCTCGGCTGCATGCTGTGGGCTGCAAGGGGGGGGGGGGAGCTGTATGACACTGAGTATGTCAGGCTGGGCAGTGTGAGGAGCTGTGTGCTGTGGGGCATGTTTTTAATGGCATGTTGGGGCATATACAGCGATCGCTGCGGCGATCTAACATGTATCCATATAATGGGATAATATTGTGTGTGATTTTATGCACTGTGGAGCGGCGATTTCGGCGCCAAACGACGCCATTTTACCGGCGCCCGCTCCGGCCGCATGGTTTACATGCACGGCGGCCATTTTCTTGTAGCCTCCATAGGCTTACATAGAGCGCCCTGGCAGCATCACTTCCTCTCTCCTGGAAGCACCGATCGAGGCAGCAGCAGCAGCGGAGTCTCCTCAGGTTTTATCCTTCTATTCCTGTGTTCCATTGCCTGTATTCAGTCTGTATATTCCCTGTGGGGGTCTCATTGTGCCTGAGTGTGGTGCGGTGGGCTGCGCTTGCCGCGCTTGCTGTAAGGGGGCAGTTAACCCTTGGTTGTCTGGCATACAGGGGCAATGGATTCTCAGGAGGGCAAGTTTCCCACAGTATTGGTGGAAAGCCAGGGGACCGCTGTTTCCCCCCCAGGGGGGGACTTAGCCACTATTGTGGCTGGCCTTGCTGCACAGGTGCAAATGCTGGTGGCTGCTCAATCTACTAAACGGCCCAGAGTTGCTCTGTCCTCTGATTCTGAGGGTGAAGGTGATGGGGCTGTTCTGGCGGGGACTCCCCTATCGGGGTCCCGCTCCTCTCTTGATCTAGTGGGGTCTGAGGTAGAGGCTGAAGTTGAGGGGGTTGATAATTCTCCCCCTGGCTCGCCTGAAGAGCTTGCAATCATGGATGAGTTGATTGCTTCCATTAAGCAGACGCTACGTTTGCAGGACGAGGTGTGTCCCCCAGCTGCCTTGGCGGCTTATGGGACGCAGAGAAAACGCAGGACGCCGCAGGTTTTTCCCTGCAATGCTGATTTTCAACGCGCTGTTAAGGACCAATGGCGCGATTTGCGCAAGCCTTTTGCGGTACCAAGTAAATTTAAGCTGCGTTATCCTTTCTCGCCTGCCACTGATGAACGGTGGTGTGTGCCTCCGCCAGTGGATCATGCTATTGCGGTTTTGAACAAAGCCACTGCGATCCCTGCAGAGGGATCCCCTGTTTTCCGTGATGCCACGGATAGGAGACTGGAGTCTCTTGCCCGTCATACTTATTCTGTTACGGGTTCTATGCTTAAGGCTCTGTTTGCTTCTCTCATGGCGGCCCAGGCGATCGCAAGTTGGACGCAGATGCTTAGGCGCGTCCTAGTGGCCGATTCGGCCTCGGCGGCGACCCTGGATATGGTGGATCAGATCCACCAGGGTGTCATGTATCTGTGTGATGCGGACCTGGACCTGATTCCGTTGGCTGCGCGTGTGCACAGCGTGGCGGTGTTGTCTCGCCGCCTGGTTTGGTTGAAATGTTGGTCGGTGGACCAATCTTCACGTAAAACCTTAGCCAATCTGCCTTATGATGGGTCTCGCCTTTTTGGGGAGTCCCTGGATGTGTTGATTAAGGGGATTACCGGGGGTAAGAGCACTCTCTTGCCCCATTTCCCCAAGGCTAAGGGGGCTTCTGGGAAGAAGCATGCTCATTTTCGGCCCCCTCAGGGGTCCTTTCGTGCCTTTCGGCCGCACTACAAGGGCAAACCGTTCAAGGGCCAAGGCTCTCAGAAGAAGCCCTGGTCTGGGAAACAGAAGTCCGGTCAATCCGGACCTGCGGCCCATAACAGTTCGGCCTGAAGGGGCGCCCTCACCCAGTTTTGGGGTGGGGGGACGCTTGCTCGGTTTTCTTCAGCCCTGGTTGGCCCGTGTGAGGGACAGATGGGTTCTGGAAATCGTTCGATCTGGTTACAAGATCGAGTTTCTCTCTCGGCCGGAGAGCAGATTTTTTCCCTCAAATCTTCAACTGTCTCCAGAGCGCCTGCGGGATCTGCACCTGGCGGTGCGGGACCTGAGGGCTCAGGGAGTGGTGGTTCCGGTGCCTCATCGGGACAGATTTCGGGGGTTTTATTCCAATCTGTTCACCGTGCCCAGGAAGGAGGGCAAGGTTCGTCCGATTCTGGACTTGAAAGCTCTGAACCGCTCTGTGCGGGTTCGCAAGTTCCGCATGGAATCCCTGCGCTCGGTGGTGGCTGCCCTGGTTCCGGGGGAATTCATGGCCTCCATCGATTTGAAGGATGCGTACCTTCACATCCCCATATTCGAGGGTCATCAGAGGTACCTTCGATTTGCCATTGCGGAGGATCACTACCAGTTTGTGGCGTTGCCCTTTGGGCTCGCCTCGGCTCCGCGGGTCTTCACCAAGGTGCTTGCACCGGTTCTGGCATTATTGAGAGCCCAGGGCATTTCTGTCCTGGGGTATCTGGACGACATTCTGGTTCGGTCTGCGACCAGACAGGGTCTGGAGAAGGACCTGTCTGTCACAATGCAAACTCTGCAGGAGTTCGGTTGGACGATAAATGTTCCAAAGTCGACACTGAGTCCGTCGGTTCGTCTCCCCTATCTGGGAATGATACTGGACTCGGTGCAGGCGAAGGTCTTCCTGCCGGAAGACAAACTCAGGACTCTTCAGGAGGAAGTCAGGTCCCTCAGGGACGTTCCACACTCGTCTCTGCGGACGGGTATGAGATGTCTGGGATTGATGGTCTCGGCCTTCGAGGCGATTCCTTTCGCGCAGTTTCACACGCGGGGTCTCCAAGCGGAGATCCTGTCCAGGTGGGACGGGCGACCTCAATCTCTGGATCTTCAGATCTCGTTGAGTCATCGCACCAGGGAAAACCTTCTGTGGTGGCTCCAGTCCCCGTTGGTGTCCGGGGGCAAGTCGTTTCGTCCGATCTCGTGGACGATAATCACCACGGATGCCAGCCTGTCGGGCTGGGGTGGTGTTCTGGGCGTTCTGTCCGCCCAGGGGACCTGGTCGGAGGGGGAGTCTTCCCTTCCGATCAACATTCTGGAATTGCGTGCGATAAGGCTCTGTCTTCATCGCTGGACGGACCGGCTGCAGGGCTGCCCGGTTCGGGTGCAGACGGACAATGCCACGGCGGTGGCCTACATCAACCACCAAGGGGGCACCAGGAGTGCCCGAGCGGCTCGAGAAGTGGCCGACATTCTGTCTTGGGCCGAGACTCATGTCCCGGCGATAACGGCGGTTCACATTCCGGGAGTGGAGAACTGGCAGGCGGACTATCTGAGTCGCCAGACCCTGGATCAGGGGGAATGGTCTCTCCACCCGGCTGTCTTCCAGATGTTGTGCGCGAAGTGGGGTCTTCCAGATGTGGACCTGTTCGCGTCTCGCCTCAACTACAAGGTGAAGAGGTTCGTGGCAAGGACGCGCGACCCTCGGGCAGACGCGTCGGACGCGTTAGTGGCCCCGTGGCATCAGTACAGGCTGATGTACGCGTTTCCACCGATTCAGTTGCTGTCCAGGTTCCTTCGCAGGTTGCACTCGGAACGCAGCACGGTGATTCTTGTGGCACCGGACTGGCCTCGCCGGTCCTGGTACGCAGACCTCGTGAATCTGGCGGTCGACGCTCCTTGGCGTCTGCCTCTTCGAGACGATCTACTGTCTCAAGGACCGATTTACCATCCTGCTTTACAGTCGCTGGCTTTGACGGCCTGGCTGTTGAGACCGAGGTCCTGAAGGAGAAGGGTCTCTCTCCAGAGGTCGTTCATACTTTGATCAACGCGAGGAAGTCTTCCTCGGGGAAGGTTTATTACCGTACTTGGAAGGCCTATTTTGCCTGGTGTGAGTCCAGGGGGTTTTCACCCCGCACGTACTCGGTTTCCCGTGTGCTGTCTTTCCTTCAGACGGGTGTCGATCAGCGTTTGGCGCTGGCTACGATTAAGGGTCAGGTGTCGGCGCTGGCCGTTCTGTTTCAACGTCCCGTGGCTTCCAACTCCTTGGTTGGCACTTTTATTCAGGGTGTGCGGCATCTGGTTCCTCCTAGGAGGGATCCCTTGCCCCCTTGGGACTTGAATCTCGTTCTATCTGTGTTACAACGTGCTCCTTTTGAACAGATCAGGGAGATCTCGTTGTCTATGTTGTCCAAAAAGGTCGCCTTTTTGGTGGCGATCACTTCGGCTCGCAGAGTGTCGGAACTGGCGGCTTTGTCCTGCAAGTCTCCGTACCTGGTTGTTCATTTGGATAAGGTGGTCTTGCGACCTAATCCTTCTTTTCTACCGAAACGAGTTTCGGAATTCCATCTTAACGAGGATATTGTTTTGCCTTCATTGTGCACAAAGCCTAAACATCCGAAGGAGGTGCGATTGCACTCTCTGGATGTTGTTCGGGCGATAAGGGTTTACCTTAAATCGACTGAGTCTTTTCGTAAGACTGACTCCTTGTTTGTTCTTCCAGAGGGTCCTCGGAAGGGCATGGCGGCTTCCGCCTCTACCATTGCCAAATGGATCAGGCAGACCATTGAACAGGCCTATGCCTTGCAGGGGAAGGTTCCCCCTGTGCCTGTGAAGGCGCACTCTACTAGATCACTGAGTACGTCTTGGGCCTGCCGTCATGGGGCTTCTGTAGCCCAGGTGTGTAAGGCGGCGACTTGGTCGACCGTACACACTTTCACAAAATTCTACAAAGTAGATGTTCAGGCATCGGCGGATGCTTCCTTTGGCCGCAAGGTTCTTAGTGCGGCTGTTCCATAGGGTCCCTTGTTGGGGACTCCTGGCTGTTGGGATAGTTTTATGTATCCCCTGGTTTTTTTGTCTTTTCCTGGGTTGTTGCTCCTGTTGAGCACTTATTTTTGCTGTTGCCCAGCTGGTTTCCTTCCTTTGGTAAGGTTCCTTTCTTTGATGTGGAGACTGCGTTGCCTTTCGGCGCGGATGCGTTTCCCACCCCTCATGTTTGCACTGCTTTGGGACGTCCCCATATGTGACGAATATGAAGAGGCGGCGACTGTCGGAGGACGTAAGAGAAAACGGAATTTTTGTAAAATCTTACCTGTAAAATTCCTTTCTCTGAGTCCTCCGACAGTCGCCGCCCCCGCCCCTCTTTTGGGGTTTGAATGTATACTCTACTGCTATTCCACTAAAACTGAGATATGGTTGCAGGAAGTAGGAGGGTATTGACTGAGGGGACCACCCCTTGAGGGTGGGATATGTTAAAGCTTTATTGTTAACATATTCTGTTGCCTAGCTACTCCTTCGGAGCAAAGTCTAATACCCCATATGTGACGAATATGAAGAGGCGGCGACTGTCGGAGGACTCAGAGAAAGGAATTTTACAGGTAAGATTTTACAAAAATTCCGTTATTTGCTTCATCTGCGACCATTTCTAGATGGATCAGACAGATGGAGGATCAGGTTCCTCCTTTCCCTGTGAAGGCGCACTCTATGCGGCGCTCTTGGGCCTTCCATCATCGGGTATCCGTAACGCAGGTGTGCAAGGCGGCTACTTGGTCATCGGTGCACACTTTCACAAAATTTTTATAAAGTGGATGTGTTGCCATCTGCAGATGCTTCTTTTGGCCGCAAGGTTTTGCAGGCTGCGGTTTATGGGGCTTGTTCCCTCCTTTGGGGGTGTATTTTTTTCAAGTGGGCTCCAGTTGTTTTGGTTGAGCTCCTGTTACCTGTTTTGGTACGGTTTAGCCTTGGGAATTTTTTTTCTTGCTCTTCCCTCCCTTCATGTTTAACACGGCTTTGGGACGTCCCGATGGTCAAGGAGAATAAGATCTGTGTCAATGAATGAAAAAGAAAATGGGATTTTTGACTTGCCGTAAAATCCATTTTCTCTGATGTTCATTGATGGATACAGCACCCACCCCTCTATGGAGTTGTAATACTTCTGACACTGCTTGTAACAAAACTTGAGTACCTATAGCACAGAGGAGGAGTATACCACCCATAGGCATAGTCAAGGTTTTTTTTTTTTTTTTTTTTTTTTTTCTGCCTAGTGTCCTACTCCTGTAGGGGGCAGTATAACCCAATGGTTAAGAGGATCAGGAGCTGTGTCCGTCAATGAACATCAGAGAAATTGATTTTACAGTAAGTTTAAATATTTGATTGTGGGGAAAAAAATCTTAAAGGAACCCCGTCACTACATTAAAATAAATGCAAGCACACTGTAAGGCAGTACAGCAGATGGCGTGTCTGTCGATGTTGTGGGTAGTACTGCTGCTATTCAAAACTTCAGGTGTATTGAATAGCATATGACAGCCACCTGTGGTGAGAAAGGATCATGCTATGGTAATGCATGCACAGGGAGGGAGGTGGTGGTGGTGGTAATGATTTCCTATGAAAGTACGACAGCAGTTGTTTTTCTGCGGGTTGGGTGCTTTTCTTCTGTTGATTCGGTTGGCTGTCTCACGGTTACCAACCACCTGAATTAGTGGCTTAACTTGAACCCCTCTGTTTCAGGCTCGGATGGAAGTGGATGCTGATGGCAATGGGGCTAAGATTTATGCCTATGCATTTGACAAGTACAAAGGAAGGGGTTCTGGGTGCCCGCTTCACGAGTTGTTGTGGTATGTATTGAAATAATAAAAGCAGATTGTGTAATAAACACAAATGAAGATTCATTTTATGCATGTGTACACTGCTTTACCTTTTGTTCATACCATTTGCGAAAAATATTCCCCCCCCCCCAAAAAAAAAATTGTACCTAACTGCTTACTGCTAGTGTCACTTTATGTGCAGTCACTTTGTGGAAAAGGCTGCACTGGTTGGCACAGAACACACCTCTGCTTTCAGGGACCATTGTGGGCACACTTTGCATAATGTGAAAATCCTGAACATTTTTGAAGGGGCTGAGGGGATCAAGAAAATCATGACATGCTGTAGAAATATTCCACTTGCGTGATGCAAATACAAATTCACTTTATTACCCCTTATACTGAGCTGATAAATTGAGAGCGGTAGTCCTTAAGTATACAAAGCCAAAACAAAACAAAAAAAAAAGCAGTGGATAACTACTGATACTCCTGTGTTTGAAGACATCTGGGCACACCTATTGTCATTTTAATTATAATGCCCAACAACCACATAGGATAAACTTTCATTAAAAATTTACATTGTCCTCACCAAATGCCTTTTACAATGCCAGAAATTACATTGTAAAAGTAGCAGTGGCATCATCGTGCTGTACAAAGCCTGTGCAGTGAAGAGTTGTAGGAGGGGCTTAGTAGGCTCAACTCGCTACAAGCTGTCTACAGAAAACTGGAAGGCTGAGACAAGACCAGTCACAATGACCATAGAGAGAAAGCAGCAGCACACCAAGATCCATGTAAGCATACAGATGACAAATGGGAAGCCGGATTAAATGGCACCCTTTTAAAATGCCCAAAAATCCCCCACTTAAAATGGTGCTGTGCCTCCATTCCCGAAACGTAGTTTTCCTAATGTTTGTGTTTAAGTTTTTTTTTTTTTTGTTTTTTTTTGTTTAGCAGAAGACTGACATTCTATGTTTTGTAACACTGTTTTCCAGGCAACGACACAAAGGCGGCATTGCTGCAGGACTCCAGGTGTTACATTTAAATGGCATTACGGTTGATAACAGATTGGACAATCTACAAGCGGTTCCTCGGGGCATCAAACCTGCAACAGAGGAGGTGTCCAGCAAGCAAAGGTAAAGAAAAGACCACTAACCTTTGCCTTTCATCCAGCTGTTTAGGATTGACTTTCTTTTACATTTTCTTGCATCCCCACTTGTATGATAACTCATAGCAATCTGAGAATTTATATTTTAGCAGTCTGACTGTAATAAAATCCATCTTTAAGGTTCTCTTGGGTTTTAGAGCAATACAATGCTATGCTAAATGGGCTCTTTTGGGTGTTTGAAATGGAACATGGCTAGGATGTAGGGCAGGCTGGCTTCTCATGTACATTTTCTTGTATTATAGGGAACAGTCTCTCTACTGGTTGGCTATACAACAGCTTCCCACTGACCCCATAGAAGATTTGTTTCCACTGCTGAATGTTACTCGCTGCTACAATGCTAATGGAGAAGTGGTGCGGGAAGAGGAGAACTCCTGCACGTATTATGAGTGTCATTATCCTCCTTGCACTATGATGGAGAAACAGGTATGGGTCATCTGATCAGAAAATGTATTATTTTTTTTCCTTTTTTATACAGTTTATTTTCAGACACCAACAACTTAAACATTTGTTTCTCACAACAAGTAGCTTTTTTGTTCTGTTTTTATATTGTACTAATGTTGTCCCTCATTCAGGCGAGCTTTACACTGTACAATATTTATGTATAATGATTCAATGCGCTTAAGAGGGAGTTGGCTAGTCTACAGCTCCCTCTGCCCCCCCCCCCCCAAATTAAGGAATCTGATAGTTTTGCTCCCCGTTGCCTCTTGTCATTATTTAAATTTGTCACAGCTGTGTGTTGCTTCCCATGCACGGCAATGTCATTCATTTACAGGGGTCTGTGAATTTAATGAACTACATGTCCCATCTACCACTGCAGCAGACTTGTAGTTCTCAGTGGTGCGCAAGTGCAATGTCAGTGCCCTTTCAGTCCATTGATACTTCCTTCAGCTCAAAGTGAAAGTCCATACCTTGGTGCCTATGATACCTATGATGAGGCTTACCTATAGGTACTGTAAATATCTCCTAAACATGTACCGTTTAGGAGATATTTACCTTACATGCAGCCAGTGACGTCACTGGCGCATGCGCTCTGAAGGAACGGCCGCTGGTGCTTGTTTAGCAGGGGTTGAAAGTGCCCAGTGGGCAAGTGGTTAAGCAGCACCTTTTCCCCCCTGAGTGCAGCCCGCCTGGTAAATACTTTATTTGCTGTACAGGGTTATTTCTCTTCCTACTACGCACATGTGCACCTTTGCGCCATTCATTCTGATGGTACAAATATACCCATGAAGGCCTGCAGCCACCCCGTGGGGTATTACTTAGTGCTTTGGTGTACATGGAGGAGCAGGTTAGGTCTATTCGGGGGCAGAATTGACATTGTCTGCAGATATTGCACCCCCCCCCCCCCCCATGCCTTTTCCAGGCATGTATGCTTGGACACACTCCCATGTGGCCTACCTGCACCTCTGTCATTGCTTGGGCTGCTGTTACCAGTCATGAACATGGTCATCTGGGAAGACCAAGGCATTATTGCCTGACCTTCCCATTGCAGCATCATAGCATGTCTAAGATCCGAACCTAATGAGGCTGACTGTTGCTCCGGAATTATAGAATTCTGGAGGGGGGGGGGTGGGTTTTCGCTGTCTGCCCAATCAGGTCAAAGTGACAGTGTCTGCAAAGTAAAGGCCCGTACACACGTACCGATTGTCGGCCGAAAATGTTTCGGCTTGTTAGTATGATACTTCCGACAGCGCACTTTCGGCCGAACAGAATCTGTCGTGCAAGCATTAACATTTTTGTATGCCGACACCAGAACGGCCGATTGTTCGCCAGTCAGTACAGAATTCGGCCAACAGACATCAGATTTGCAAGACTGGGCATGCTCAGAAAAGAAAAAACACATGTAAAGTTAACCATCACATGACATCACTTCTGCAGTCGGCGGACAAAATTCGTGTGCAGTCTTTTGCACTTTTCAGCGGACACAACAGCCCGGGGACAAAAGACGGCCGATCGTTCGGCCGACGATCGGTACGTGTGTACGGGGCTTTAGTTTCTCTTTCGTTTATTGACGGACACAGCTTCTGATTTTCTTAAACCATTTGGATTGGGTTATACTGCCACCTACAGGAGTAGGACTCTAGGCAGAAAAGTCTGGCTGCGCCTATGGGCAGTCCCAGGGGGTATACTCCCTCTCTCTGCTATAGGTACTCGTTTTTTTCTGCCTAGTCAGGAGTAAGGCCCTAGTTCCTTTGTTGGGATCTCTGATCTGGCAATTTTTTCTTTTTTGATAGAAATTTTTCTCCTGGTTTATATCCTGTGAGATCTACAATCAACTACCGGACTGGGTGACGGGCTGGATGATCTAGATCCAGTGGTCACCCTTGTCTGGCCAGCGCATGCATGCAGACTTCAGCTCCGCACTAGGTCGGCCACGACATAACCAGACGAGGGCTGGCCTGTAAATGAAACGCTTTACAAGGTCACATATAGAGA
This sequence comes from Pelophylax lessonae, assembly GCF_965119305.1. Taxonomy (NCBI): domain Eukaryota; kingdom Metazoa; phylum Chordata; class Amphibia; order Anura; family Ranidae; genus Pelophylax; species Pelophylax lessonae. The sequence goes on along the minus strand of NC_138774.1, from coordinate 199,372,472 downwards.
TATGCTGGTTTTCGGTAATTCGATATATTGCGGTATTGCATACCCACGGTATTGTTATTGTGGCATTTTTAAAATACCGAGTTTATCTGCTCCTCAAGTCTGACTTGTGAATTGATACATTTCAGTGAGCTGGATGACTCATTCACTCACTCAACAGAAACAGCTCTGGTAATATGATCCTAGAGTGAGAGACTTAGCTCCTCCCTGTAACCAATCAGATGACACGCACACCCATGCTTCTTCCAGGGCTTAGACACAGAAACACTGCTGATACAAGCAAGTTTCTGCAGATAGAATAAGATAGATAGATAGAATTAGATAGTTAGAGATAGACAGATCTAGATATATTTTTTTATATATATATATATATCACACACACACACACACACACACACACACACACACACACACGCGCATACCTACATGGGCATAGCAGCATATTATATATATTATACATTATACGCACACAGGCATAGCAGCCCACATTACATTATTATATAGCCATCAAGCAGTGTCTGGCCTACCTGGTGATGACTGGTGCTCGGCTCCGATGGCCTGGTCATTAAGGGGGCAAATCCTTGCGGTCCAGAAGTGGTTAAACCTGCAGGAGGACCAGTGTTTTTATCTATAAATGACTTTAATATTGCTTTAGGCCTCATTCACATATATGCGGGTTGGCGGCCCACATTTGCACAGGCATAGCAGCCCATTGATTTGAATGGGCTTGAGCTGCTATGCCTGCGTTTTTGGCTGAAAAAAGCCGCATGCAGAATTTAAGAAAATGCAGTGGCCATGAAATCCACCCTTCTTTTGCACCATGCGACTTACCTGCAGTTGCTGCACACGCAAACTGTGTTTTTAAATGCTGGGCCCACGTATATAAAAAACGCAGAAAGCTTGCTAGTGCAGAAACTGCAGGTTAGTCGCATGGTGCAAAAACAGGATGGATTTCAAGGCCACTGAATTTAAAAAAAATGCTGCATGCACCTTTTTTCTGCAGAAAATGAGAGCTAAGCAGCCCGTTTCAAATCCATGGGCTGCTATGCCTGTGCAAATGTGGGCCGCCAACCCGCATACATGTGAACCGCCAACCCGCATACATGTGAACCAGGCCTAAAGCAATAGTAAAGTAATTTATAAAAAACACCGGTCCTCCTTCAGGTTTAACCACTTCTTGACCACAAGGATTTGCCCCCTTAATGACCAGGCCATCGGATCGGAGCCGAGCGCCAGGACCAGTCATCACCAGGTAGGCCAGACACTGCTTGATGGCTTATTTTAGGCCTGGTTCACAGTCTGTACTGACTGACTATATAATTATGTGCATAAGTGAACCAAAGTCCCTAAATTCAGCAATGAAATTCAAGTGAGGTAGAAATTTAATAATTGAATACCGTGATAATACCATATACCGTGGCAAAACCTTAATCAATTAATCGCATCATGAAAATCTGATATCGTCACAAGCCTAGTCACATACGACCGGGTCTCGGCCCGTGTCACAGCATTCCTCCTGGCCAAAAGACCCCCCCCCCCATTTTGATGACGAGGGGTTCTGTCTGGAGCGGTGCCAGCCTGGTTTCTGGTGTGGCGAAGAGGGTTTTGGGGTGGACGTGGGCCGCTCCTTGGGATGGTTGAACCCCTGGATTCCCCTCCTTCCTGACAGGCACCCCCCCCTCCATTGGACGATCGGCTGTGCACATGGTGGGGGCTCCTGCCTGGGCCTGTCCTTAAGGCCTAGGGATTCCTTGTGGTGCCGCCATTTTGCTATAGCCTGTGATAATGCACGGTAGCCATGTTTGTGTAGTCCGGTGGCTGGCCATTGAACATAGCGGCAGCCATGACAATGGAGCCCTGTGAGCAGTGATTTTGCCAGTGGGAGCCCCTCCTCATCCCCTGGTACTGACTCCTGGATCTTTTCACTTCCTGATCGCCGCACATTAAGTGCAGATTATCCTGGTAGTTGCAGGTGCCTGTTTCTGCTGGGTGGCGAGTCTGGTGGGGTCTGCTTAGTGCTTTGTGCCTGGCGACCGGTTGGTGCTGCCAGCATGGTGGGGGTTGTCCCTTTGCAGTGTTTTACACTTTTTGTAGGTTTTGTAGTCTTGATCCCCTCTCTGAGGCTGCGGGGCCCTCCTGGTCCCAACCATCCATCGCTGCACTGGCGGCGGTCCTGGAGTCCTTTGTTTTCCTGGGTGGATGTGGCTTTCAGGCGACGGGCTAGCAAAAAGCGCCCATCATCCCTGCCTAATCTCTTATCGGATCCTGAATCTGAGGCGGACGTGGGAACTCCCTGCTGGGTCTGCGAACACGCTCCCAGAATCCCCAGATAATGAGGATGATTCCTCCACATCTGCAATTACGCACGAAAAGATGCTGGTGGAAGTACTGATTGTATCTGTGCTTGAGACCTTAAAGATGGACGCAGCTGCGACGGAGGCGCAGGTTCCCTTTGGCACTCGCAAACCATTAAGAGCAGCAAAGGTGTTTCCTTCCCCCGCTTATTTTGACAGAATTGTTGCTAGAGAGTTGGGACGCCCAAAGCGTCCTCTTGGGGTCCCTTAAGGGATTTTCTAGGCCATAGCCCTATGAGTAGTCCCTTATTAAGAAGTGGACTGTTCCACCAGTGGTGGACCCTCCACTTTCCAGATTGATCAAGGCAATAATTTTGGTTGAAAAGTCCCCAGCCTTTAAGAACCCAGCTGACAGGAAGGCAGAGGCTGTGGCCTGCCATTTGTACACTCTGACTGGTTCGGCACTGAGACCAGTATTCTCCATTGCCCTGGTATCGCAAACTGACGGAGTGAACTAAGCTTTTAGGCCATGACCTGGAGGGAGAACAGCTCCCCCTGCCTTTGCTGAGCTGGCGGACCAGCTGGTCCAGGGGCTGCAGTTTATCTGTGATGCCTCTTTGGATGCGGCTCCCCTAGTGGCTTGGTTCCCCGTTTTTGGCAGTGGTCCTTCGGCATGTCTTTTGGCTCAAATGCTGGTTTGCGTAAAAGACTTCTAAAAAGGCCTTGACTGATCTTCCTTTCAATGAGATCGCCTGTTTGGTGCTACCCCGGATGACATCATTACAGGTCTCACAGGGGGGGAAGAGTACCTTTCTTCCACAGGCTACGAAGGGCAAGGACCCTTGTCGTAGACGTGGGCCCTCCGCGGCTAATAAGTTTCATCCCTCCGGGGCGACTGAGGGATCGGAGCCCGTTGGGGCCTCCTCCTGGAGGATCCAAGCGAACTTGGCCTGGCAAGTCAAGTGCGGGCTTCTCCAGACCTGCGGATAAGACCCCTTCAGCATGAAGGTGCGCCCTCACCCGTATCTGAGGTGGGGGGACGTCTTCGCTGGTTCCCGGACCCGTGGACCAAAGAACAAGTGGGTTCACAAGGTCATTCGGTCCGGCTAAAAGATTGAGTTTCTTTCTTACCCTCCGGTAAGGTTCTTCTTTCCATGTGCGACTTTATGGGTCATGGTCCCGGTTCCGACTTCGGAACATTTTCAGGGGTTTTACTCAAACCTGTTTCCAGTTCCTGGGAAGGAAGGCAAGGTGCGTCCAATTCTGGACCTCAAGGAAATGAGATTCTGGCCAAATCGGACAAGGCTGAGCCAGGAACGAAAGAGTCCCTGATGTGGTGGCTTCGTGCTTGGCTGGGCAAGTCCTTCCTCCCCATGTATTGGACAGTGGTCACTAAGGATGCCAGCCTATCCGGCTGGGGAGGCATCCTCAGCAAATACTCTGCTCTGGGGATCTGGACACTGGAAGAGTCCAGACTGCTGATCAATGTCTTGGAACTCTGAGCAATCAGACTGTGCCTGGAACATTGGACGAATTGTCTTCAAGGATGTCCAGTGCATATTCAATCAGACAATGGCATGGCTCAAAAAGAGTGGGGCACAAGAAGAGTCCTGGCAGCCCTGGAGGCAGCCGGCATTTTAAGGTGGGCAGAACGCTTTGGTTTGTTCCTGCCCTCTCCGCCGTACACATTCCTGGGGTAGAAAACTGGCAGGCGGATTACCTCAGATGGCAGGCGTTGGATCAAGGGGAATGGTCCCTTCATCTGAAGGGGTTTCGTCAGTTCTGTCTCCGTTGGGGCATCCCCGAGGTGGATCTGTTGGCTTCCCGGCTCAATAGAAAGGCGCAGAGGTTTGCGGCTCGGTTACAGGATCCTCTGACGGACGCCACAGACGCGCTTGTGGCCCCATGGGGGTCAGTATCTGATTTACGCCTTCCCTCCTCTCAAGCTTCTGTCAAGACTTCTACTCGGGATCGAGGCAGAAGGGATTCCGGTCATTTTAGAGGCCCTGGACTGGCCTTAGTGGTCTTCTTCCACATACTACCTGGTGTGTACTTTTCTTCAGGGAGTTAGGCATTTGACCTCTCCAGCGCGGTCTCTGTTGCCGCCTTGGGACCTTGATTTGGTGCTCTGTTCTCCAGAAGCCTCTTTTTTGAGAATCTTCAGGAGATTCCCTGCTTAAGCTGTCCCAGAAGGGGGCCTTTTTGGTGGCTTTCACCTCTGCGCACAGGGCGTCGGAATTGGCGGTGTTATCCTGTCCACCTAACAGCTGGTTCTTCGCCCCTGTCCGTCGTTCCTCCTTCAGGTTGTCTCTTCATTTTTCATTTGAATGAAGATTGTGTTGCCTTCCCTGTGTCCCAGGCAAACTCATTAGAAGGAAATTGCTTTGCATGCCTTGGATGTGGAGTGTACCTGGCAGCTACAGCATCTTTTAGGAAGTTCAAATCACTTTTTGTACTCACGGATGGGCCTCAGAAAGGGTTGTCTGTTTCTTCTGCGACCATTTTTGAACGCTTGCATATAAATACATAAGTGCGGTGATTAAACACTGGAAAAAAAAAAAATCAAATAAAACCAATAAGTGCTATACAATGCAAAAAAGACGATCTGTGCAGAAAGTCCAAATGAACAATTTTATGCATGAACACAAAATTGCCTGTAAAGTCCCATACATACGCAAAATCACAAGTGACTGGTTACAGTGCCTTGAAAACGTATTCATACTCCTTGAAATCTTTTCCACATACAGTATTCTCATGTTACAACTAAAAACGTAAATGTGTTTTATTGGGACTTTATGTGACAGACCAACACAAAGTGGCACATAATTGTGAAGTGGAAAGAAAATGATAAACGATTTTTTAATTTTTTTTTTTTTTTTTTTACGTTTTTCACAAATATCTAAAAAGTGACATGCATTTGTATTTAGCCCCCTTAACACTGATTCCCCTAACTAAATTCTAGTGGGACCAATTGCCTTAAAAAGTCAACTAATTTGTAAATCGAGTCCACCTGTGTGTAATTTAATCTCAGTATAAATACAGCTGTTCTGTGAAGCCCTTAGAGGTTTGTTAGAGAACTTTAGTGAACTAATATAGTCTTGAAGGCCAAGGACCACACCAGACAGGTCAGGGATAAAGCTGTGGAGAAGTTTAAAGCAGGGTTAGGTTAGAAAAAAAAATAAAAAATCCCAAGCTTTGAATATCCCCTAGAGCACTGTTCAATCCATCGTCCGAAAATGGAAAGAGTATGGCACAACTGAAAACCTACCAAGACATGGCTAACACAGCTAAACTGACAGGCCGGGCAAGGAGAGCATTAATCCGAGAAACAGCCAAAGCAGCCCATGGTAACTCTGAAGAAGTTGCATAGATCCACAGCTCAGGTCGGAAAATCTGTCAACAGGACAACTTAGTCATGCACTCTACAAATCTGGCCATTGTGGAAGAGTGGCAAGAAGGAAGCCATTGTTGAAAGAAAGCCATAAGAAGTCCCGTTTGCAGTTTGCAAGTAGCCATGTGGGGGACACTGCAAACATGTGGAAGAAGGTGCTCTGGTTAGATGAGACCAAAATTAAACTTTTTTGTCTAAAAGCAAAACGCTATGTGTGGCGGAAAACTAACATTGCACATCACCCAGAACACATCATTCCCAACCGTGAAACGTGATGGTGAAAGCATGTTTTGGGGATGCTTTTCTTCAGCAGGAACAGGGACGCTGATCAGTGTTGATGGGAAGATGGATATAGCCAAATACAGAGCAACCTTAGAGGAAAACCTATTTGAGTCTGCAAAAGATAAGAGACTGGGGTGGAAGTTCCCCTTCCAGGAGGACAACAACCCTAAACCTACAGCCAGAGCTTAAATTAAATGTTTTAGATCAAAGCTAAGTCATGTTAGAATGGCTCAAAGTCAAGACCTAAATCCAATTAAGAATCTGTGGCAAGACTTGAAAATTGCTCTCTATCCATTCTGACAGAGCTTGAGCTATTTTGCAAAGCAGAATGGGCAAAAAGTTTCACTCTCTAGATGTGCAAAGCTGGTAGAGACATCCCTAAAAAGACTCGCAGCTGTAATTGCAGGGAAAGGTGGTTCTACAAAGTATTGACTCGGGGGCTGAATACAAATGCACACCATACTTTTCATATATTTATTTGTAAGCGTTTGAAAACTATTCATTTTCCTTCCCCGTCACAATTATGTGCCACTTTGTGTTAGTCTATCGCATAAAAACCCAATAAAATAAATTTTACGTTTTTTGGTTGTAACATGACAAACGTGGAAAATTTCAAGGGGTATGAATACTTTTTCAAGGCACTGTATTAATCTTGTGGAGGTGTATCCTAAAAAAAAAAAAAAAAAAACAGGCTCCGAAGATCATTTGCGGAGTCCCGCTACGTAAATTACCCCAGTTGATACAAAGTGAGGACTTATCAGATTGTGATGACCCTAATTTAAGTGAAGTCAGAAGGGCTTTAGTAAATGTGTATAGTGGCTCCACATGATCTCCAATCTCCTCGCTGGTAAAGTGATGTAGGTCACAACGTATTACAATGTGTACTGAGCAATGAAGCTTTCATATACCAGTATTTACCATAAAGGAAAAGCATGCACTCTCCATAGTGTGACTAGTTTAAAAAACCCAAAGTTTAATACAATTTTGCACTTGCAAAACTCAAAATATGAGCAAGAATTCCAAACAAATCAATCCCGGGTCTGTTCCCACAAGCAAGAAGGCCACAGCTAGTTGGCACTCTTTCATTAAACATCCTACATAAGTTGAACCTGTTCATCTGCTGTCTTTTCTCTTCTCCATCTGTTTAAAGTCCAGAATATTTAAAGCTTGTCTGAGATTTCAGATAGCAAGGAGTGGAGAGCTGAAATTACACTCTGCAGTGTTCCGTGGGGAGAGCCCTGAGAGGGAGACACACAACCCACTTCACACAGGAATAGAGCGGAGGCTGTCAATCACAAGCTGTGTACTGTAGCTCTTCCCAGTCAATTTTTTTTTTTTCCTCTTGGTGTCAGGAAAACCCGGCAGAAGTGACTTATGCTGATGGCAGCGAACAGAAATGACACTTAGTGCTCTAAATTGAGACAAGTACACACTATAGAGGGATATGCTGTGCTCCTATTTCATGTTTGAGATTTATAAACACTTTAAGGCATGGCATTACTTATGTATTCAGTGGTCCCGTCATCTCTTAAATTTTATCAAAAGCAGGAATTATATTGTTTGTGTGCACCAAAATTAATTTTTTGTGTATTTTACTGAAATTACAGTAGTGCAAATATCACGTAACCTAAAAATTTGCAACTATCTCTTGTCTCTACATGTTCTTTCAGAAAATATTTTTGTTGGGACGGTTTAAAGGATAAGTTCACCTTAAGTAAAACAATTTATAAATGCACACGATTTTGCAGGTAGAAAATATGCATTTACTGTATGTCAATACATACAATGTCAGGTTCCTACAGGCATTCCTAACAGCTGGGCAGACAGGGAGTGTCAATGAACTACAAGGTTGCTCATCAGCGTGCTTGTAGTTAATTGAGAACTACAGTCTGCTGGGGTGGCAGACAGGACTTGTAGTTCATTCACAGATCTCTGTGAATGAATGAGGCTGTGTTGTCCGAGCCCCACACAGCTGTTCGGTTTCTAAAATGACAGTGGCTGCGGGGATACCAACCCTTGCCCACTGTCATAGAGAAGGGGGGATCGAGGGGTGAGGTAGGGGTCCTGAACATGTTGCACCCTAAATATGGGTGTAGCGTAAAATTTTAAGAAGGTGAATTTAGCCTTAAAGTGGTTAAGCCATTCTGACCTCCTTTTTACTATCCACTCTGTCTCTTAATCCTGTGTGCCCCTGTGCGTGTGATTTATAAAAAATAAACTGGCATCTATACCTGCTTTCAGCCTGACTGCTGCAGCTGGATGGGCAGAGAATTCCCTGCTGATATCAGTGGGGAGGAGAGATTTAGCCGGTCACGTGAGCGCCGAGCGGCCCTCTGAAAGCAGGTATAGACTTTTTTTTTTTTTTTTAAATCACACACGTGGGCACACAACATTAGGAGACAGTAGATAGTATAAAAATGTTAATGTTATTTCAGCAGCAGGAGTGGAGGGGCGGGCACTGTCATTAGCTTGACAGGGAGTGGTGCGGGGAGGAAGGCAGACAGGGGCTGCGGATGATGGAAGGCACGAAAATTGGCCATGGTGTCGGGGCTCAGCAACAATGATATACCGTGGTCAGTTTACAGGGGGGAGGGTAGAAACTGGCACAATCACAGGTTTTTTTTTTTATGTTAAACAAGGGGCCAAATTACACAGCACAAGCACTGTGCTGTATAACATGCTTTAAAGCAGGGTTCTTCAAACTATGGCCCTCCAGTTAAGGAACTACAAGTCCCATCATGCCTAGTACTGTCTGTGAATGCCAGAGTTTTACAATGCCTCATGGGATGTGTAGTTCCGCAACAGCTGAAGGGCCGTAGTTTGAGGATCCCTGCTTTATTAAAGGAACAGGATCCCCCTTTGTTACCCTAAAAAAATAAATAAAAAAGCTTTTGTCATTTTCAGGCATAAAATGCATGTTGTATATGTATGCATGTTTTAATGTGTGGTGGATGTTAAAAAAAAAATCTCTAGCATCTAAAGGGTTCATGGCCATAACTAATTTTCTTCTTTTTTTTTTTTTTTTCCCTCCCCCAGTTGCGTGAATTTAACATATGTGGTAGATGTCAACTAGCAAGATACTGTGGTACCCAGTGTCAACAGAAGGACTGGCCTGCCCACAAAAAACACTGTTCAGAGAAGGTGCGAATCTCTCAATGTGAGCCGGAACCAGAACGGTGACCCCAGCCATGTCACTCTGTACTGCAGCACGCTTCATGTTTGAGGGGTGAACAGGATGTGTTCTGCACACTTGCAAGTGACTGGTCAGTGATGCCAGAGGCACTGAAGAAAATCCTGTGATGCTTGAGCGGATTTAGGGCTATGATGGACAATGCCGTCTAGAACTGGCTATTTTGGACTATGCCGCCTGGAACTGTGATGACTAAAGGAGTGGGGGCGTTCCATTCCAGTATTAGCATTTGTCTCACAGACTACTGTGAAAGCTCCAAACCAGGAGCTTGTAATTTATGTTGTTCGTAAAAGTTAATGTACAGTTTTTTTTTTTTTGTTTTTTTTTTTTGTTTATTTTTTTTTTTTTTTTATGGTTGAGACTACAAACAGTTGATCCCAGTTTCCAGAGTGTGAACTCTTACAGGCTAATGTTCAACTTTCCTTTCCAGACTTTACTCGCATTAACGTTTTCACAGCAAAACGCAAAATGCCTTTTGGATATATAGTCTGGTCTACTGGGGAAAAAAACAATGTTATGCATGGAGATGTTCTAAAAAAATTAAAAAGAAAAAAAAAAAAAAAATGAAAGTGTTGTGTTAGTTTAACCACTTGAGCTCCGGAAGGTTTTACCATCTTCATGACCAGAGCAGATTTATCACTGTGCTACTTTAGCTGGCAAATGCACGGTCATGCAACACTGTACCCAAATTAAATATGTGTATGTGTGTGTATATGTATGTGTGTGTGTATATGTATGTGTGTGTGTGTGTGTATGTATGTGTATATATAATATATTATACACACGCGCACACACACACACGTGTGCGTGCGTGTGTGTGTATGTATGTATGTATATATATATATATATATATATATATATATATATATATATATATATATATATATATATATATATGTATGTATATATATATATGTGTATATATATATGTATATATATGTATATATATATATATATATATATAAATTTTTTTTGGTGGTATTTGATCGCCACTGGGATTTTTATTTATTATATAAGAACATTTTGAACCCCCCCCCCCCCCCCATGTTTTCTACTTTGTTATAAAACCTATCCCAATAAAAAAAAATCTTATTTCTTTATAAATTTAGGCCAAAATGTATTCTGCTACATGTCTTTTTGGTTTAAAAAAAATCCCAAGAAGTGTATATTGGCTTGTGTTGTAGTGTCTACAAACAATGGTGTATATATTTGAAGATTAATCAATCCCAATGTACTGACGGCTGACTGATCTTATTTTTTGAAAATATTTCTTCTAAATTGCGAGGACAGTACAAATGGCCCCCAAATGACCCTTTTTGGATAATGGACCGTCTGAGGTATTTAGTAGTAGGCATTGGTGAGATTTTTGATATTGTAATTTTTTTGTAAAATTAAGAAATTACATATTTTTTTCTTTTATTCTTTAACATACGGTCACCAGAGCAGTACAGCATTGTCCTATGACTGATCAAGTATACTGACTGTATGTTTAAAACATTTTAAAAAATCTATTTTTTTAACTTTTTATTTATTTTTTTTTTTCCGGCTTTAGGCTGCATTCACATGTCAGCGTTTGGATCGCGGGCAGAACCGCCGCGGTTCCGCCCGCGATCCGGAGATTATTGCAAATCGCGGGACGCCTAGCGTTGCCCGTTGATTTGCAATAGCCCCCCAAACGCCGAGCGATGTTGCCGCGATTTCCGCCTGCCGAATCGCGGCAACATCGCGCAAACAAAATCGCGGGACTCAATACGCTCCAAAGAAGCTCTTGTACTTCTTTGGAGCGTATTGCGTCCCACGATTTTGTTTGCGCGATGTTGCCGCGATTCGGCAGGCGGAAATCGCGGCAACATCGCTCGGCGTTTGGGGGGCTATTGCAAATCAACGGGCAACGCTAGGCGTCCCGCGATTTGCAATAAATCTCCGGATCGCGGGCGGAACCGCGGCGGTTCTGCCCGCGATCCATACGCTCACATGTGAACGGAGCCTTAATCCTTTTTTGGTTTTACAAAGAAAAAGGCAATACAAAACATTGCTATGAATGGAAAGCCTTTCATGATGAGTGGTTTACATTGTGATCAACATGACCAATTATAGCGATCACATGATGCCCGTTTACCGATAACTAATTAGTCACATGAGGGGTGACTGAGTACGCAATACAAGAGTATGCGATTGTGCCACCCTGCCACCGTACATTTACTGTGGTGGGTTGGCAAGTGGTTAACCACTAGCTGTCTAGGCCAATTCTGGCACTCCTCTCATACATGTAAAAATCAGCATTTTCTTTTTCATTCAGACACACAGCTTTAATTATTCAGACCATTGGGTATTATATTATGCTGTCTCTCTTCAGGAGTAGGACTAGGTGGAAAGCTTTTTGGTTACACCCCTGGGGCAGTCTCAGAGGGTATACCATCACTTCCTGCTGTAGGACTCCAGTTTTTTTTGGCCTAGTCAGGAGTAAGGACCTGGCTCTCTGGCATCTGCAGTCCTGGCATTTTTTCCTATTTGCATGGAATTATTTACTTTATTTTTATTATTTTTGTTCCCATGTGAACTACAAAAGCAGCTGGACTGGGCGATGCACTGGATATACTAGATCCTTAGGATCTTCACAGACTGGCCTACAAGCGTGACTCAACTATTAGCTCCGCGCTAGGTTTGGCCGCGACATAGGCCCACTAGACAGGGGCTGACTGGCGTGTGAAACGCCTCACAAGGTCGCATAGCCCAGGTCATGACCGACCAAATTCACAGCGTACCTCAGGCCGCAGCACCCTCATTCCAAGATGGTGCGGTGGCCTGCTTGGAGTGGTGCCGGCCTGGTGACTGTGGTAGGAGACGGGTCCCCCCTCCTTTCCTGCGTAATTGCTGGGGTGGTCGCGGGCCCCCCCTGGGGATGGTAGGCCCATCCTGTGTCCTTCCTCCTCCTTGTGCTTACACTTCTCCTTTTGGGAGCCCATGGGGTGAAATTGGGTAGGGGGCTGCATGGTGCGGTGGTTGATGCATCGTGCTGGGTTAGAGGAGCGGTGGGTGATGCCGCTGTCGGCCCCCTGTAGGGGGTGTCTGTACCTAGGTTCTGCGGTGGGGGGGGGGGCAGGGAATTTATCTATGGGGTTCAGGGTCCATGCAGCGCCGTATTGTGCTGCCGTTTTGCCGTGGTCTCTGTATTCCCGGCTTCGACTGCCATGTTTGTATAGTCCAGAGGCCATGTTGCTGGTTTCTCTATGCCACTGTCTGATGACCCCCTGGGGGATCCTGTAGACCGCATGGGGCACCGTGGAGGCTGCCATTTTGCTCTAGTTTTCTGCTCTGCATCAATGTAAAAGTTTCTCATTGGAATGCATGGGCGCCCATGTTTTTGGTAGTTCCCTATAGGAATGCATAGGCCGGCCATTTTCTTGAAGTCCACGATCGCTGTACAGCAAGGGAGAAGCTAGGGGCTCTAGGCATGACCCAGGTGTTTCTCTGTTCCTCTGTCAGATCGTTTCTCATCTCTGCACAGCGTTCCTGTAGCCTCCAGACCGTTTTGGTGGTATGTTCCTGGGGTCGGCTGTGTTAGGGCTGGGACTTGTGGTACCGCTGGTGCAGCAGTGCGGATCGTGGTTTTTGCAACTTTTCATAGTGACACTGCCTTTTTTTTGTACTCAGTGATTATGGAGTCTCAGGACCAAATTTCGCCTACAGACCCCCTCAGTGCGGTTGCGGCACTGGTGGAGACACTTATTGCGTTAAACCTTAAAAATGGTGGCTGAGTCTACAGCGTCGGGGATGCAGGTGTGTTTTGGCACCTGCAAATCTGAGAAGCCGGGCAAAGTTTTCCCCTGTCCGTAACTTTTAGACAACATTGTCAATGAACAGTGGGGGCGCATCAAACGAATGTTAGTGGTGCCTAAACGCTTTAAAAGGCGCTACCCCTTTGCGGATGTGGTTTCCACTAGGTGGACCGTGCCACCAAAGGTGGATCATCCACTTTCCAGACTAAACCAGTCTACTGTGGTCCCGATGGATAAGTCCCTGGTATTTACAGACCCCGTGGATAGACTGATTGATTGAGTCTCTGTCCCGCCATTTGCATGTTAGCGGGCTCAATACTAAAACCAGTCTTTGTGATCACTCTGGTGTCACAGACCATCACAGAATGGGCAAAGTTACTGAAAGACAATGCCACGACTGACTTGCTTCAATCATCAAGGGGGCACCAAGAGTGTCTTGGCAGCCCGGGAGGTGGCAGATTCTGGAATTGGCGGAAAAGTTTGTTCCAGCCCTTTCTGCAGTGCACATCCCAGGTCTAGAAAACTGGCAGGCGGATTACCCAAGTCATCGTGTGTTGGATCAGGGGGAGTGGTCCCTGCACCCAGAGATGTTTCATCGCTTGTGTGTCCAGTGGGGGACACCTGATGTCGACCTGTTTGCTTCTCCACTCAACAAGAAGGTTCAGAGGTTTGTAGCCAGGTCGAGGGATCTTCTGGCCGATGCCACAGATGCAATGGTGGCTCCTTGGGGTCAGTATCGGCTGATCTATGCGTTCCCTCCGCTGAAACTCCTGCCGAGGCTTCTGTGCAGAGGTGGAAGGGATTCCGGTCATTCTATTGGCCTCATTGGTCTTGGTACACAGATCTGGTAAGGTTGGTCGTCGATGCTCCTTGGAGACTTCCTCTCAGGGAGGAACTGCTGTCTCAAGGGCCGATCTTCCATCCTGCTTTAGTCGCTGGCTTTAATGGCGTGGCTGTTGAAAGCCAGGTATTAAAGGATAGAGGTCTTTCTGATTCTGTGATTCCTACACTGTTGAAGGCCAGAAAGTCTACTTCCAGGAAGATCTATCATCATACGTGGAAATCGTACAACTCATGGTGTGAATCGCTGAAGGTGCATCCTCACCTTTTTTCGGTGGCTGGGATTTTGACCTTTCTTCAAAAAGGGATTGAACAGCGGTTGGCTTTGGGCACTATCAAAGGCCAAGTGTCAACTTTGGCTGTGTTCTTCCAACGCCCTTTAGCATGCCTTGATTCGCACTTTTTATACAAGGGGTTCACCATATGGCTCCTCCAAGGCAATCCCCATTACCTTGGTGGGATCTTAACCACTTAAGCCCCGGAGGAGTTTCCTGCTCAAAGACCAGGGCCTATTTTGCGATTCGGCACTGCGTGACTTTAACTGACAATTTGCGCGGTCGTGCGAGGCTGTACCCAAATTAAATTGACATTCTTTTTTTTTTTTTCCCCCACAGAGCTTTCTTTTGGTGGTATTTGATCACCTGTGCGATTTTGTTTTTTTTGCGCTATAAACAAGAGCGTCAATTTTGAAAAAAATAACTTTTTCACTTTTTTTTATGAAATCCCCCCCCCCCCCAAAAAAAATGTAAAAATTAACTTTTTAGGCCAAATTGTTTTCTGCTACATATTTTTGGTAAAAAAAAAAAATGCAAAAGCGTATTTTGATTGGTTTGCGCAAAAGTTATTAGGTTTATTAAGGGAAAGATTTGTCATTTTTTTATTTTTTTTAACTAGTAATGGCGGCGATCTACGTGTTTTTTTGTTTTTTCGGGACTGCGACATTGTGGCGGACAGATCGGACCCCTGACTGACATTTTTGACACTTTTGGGGGTACCAGTGACATTACTACAGTAATCAGTGCTATACATATGCACTGTTACTGTAAAAATGACACTGGCAGGGAAGGGGTTAACTTGGAGATCCAGGGGTTAAGTGTGTCCCTAGGGGCATGCTTCTAACTGTCAAGGGGCGTGGCTTTGATGTAACCACAGAGACATACGATCCTACATAGCAGGATCGTATAGTCTCTGCTGTTACACCAGGGAGAATGACAGGCGGCTTTGTTTACATTAGCCGCCTGCCTTTCTCCCTCTCCAGCAGAAGATCGCGAGTGACCGGCGGACACCGGAGCCGCTGGTCACTCGGGCGCGGATGGCCATTACCGAGCGGTGGCAGGAGCGTGCCTCCGACAGCGCGCGCTTGCCCCCTACAGGCTCCTGGGCGAGCGACTTGGTACTACGCCGCTTTGCCCAGGAGGGGCTGACTGCCGCAGTAAATGTACTTGCGGCGGTCAGCAAACAGTTAATTTGGTATTGTCTGTTCTTCAAAAACCTCCTTTTGAGAACATTCGCGAGATTCCTCTGCTTACATAGTCTCAGAAGGTTGCCTTTTTGGTGGCTATTTCTTCTGTCCACAGAGTATCTGAATTGGCGGTGCTATCCTTCCATTCACCTTCTCTAGTGGTTCACAGAGATGGTGGTATTTCGACCTAATCAGTCGTTTCTCCCTTGGGTGGTTTTTATTTTCATCTGAATGAAAACATTGTGCTGCCTTCACTCTGTCCTAAGCCCAAGCATCCTAAGGAAATTGTTTTGCATTCTTTGTATGTGATCCGGGCAATTAGAGTTTACCTGGCGGCTACTGAATCTTTCAGGAAATCAGACTTTGTCCTCACTGAAGGACCTTGAAAGGGATTGGCTGCATCTGCTGCGATCATATCTAGATGGATCATGCAAATGGTGGTACAGGCTTATACACTGAAGGGTCAGGTTCCACCTTTCCCTGTGAAAGCGCATTCTACTAGGGCGCTGAGTGCTTCTTGGGCTTTTTGCCATCAGGCGTCGGTAATGCAAGTTTGCAAGGTGGCAACTTGGTCGTCGATGCACACGTTCACAAAATTCTACAAGGTAGAATTCTTCCTCGGATGCCTCTTTTGGCTGCAGGGTTTTGCAGGCTGCTGTCTAAAAGAGAAAACTTTCTCTTGGAGGATGTATGTTGTTTCTAGGTGAGCTCCAGTTGTTCCTGGTTGAGCTCCATGTTACCTGGTTGGCTAAGTTTAGCCTTTGAGGAATTATGTACATTCTTTGTTTTTTCCCACCCCTTATGCAAATACTGCTTTGGTATGTCCCAATGGTCAAGAAGAATACAGAGCTGCTTCTGTTAATGAACCATAGAGAAAACTGGATTTTTGACTTGGCGTAAAATCCTTGTTCTCTGAAGTTCATTGACAGACGCAGCACCCGCCTCTCTAATTATGAGTGGGATTTTTTTTTCTTCTTCTAAACACTGCTTGCAACAAAACTGAAGGCTATAGCAGAGTGTGGGTGTATGCCTGCAGGGACTGCCCCATAGGCGTGGTAAATCTTTAGTGTCCTGCTTCTGTAGGGGGCAGCATAACCCAGTGGTCAAGAATATGGAGCTGTGTCTGTCAATGAACTTCAGAGAAAAGAATTTTACGGTAAGTCAAAAATCCAGTGTTTTCTTTTGCTGAGCAGCGCAGTTCCATTTAACCCTTTATGGTCATGGAGCAAGTTTCACCACCCGATCCACTCCTAGAAGCTGCGGGCCCCACTGGGTCTCAGTCTGCCTTGGCGGCCATGACGGTAGCCCTGCAGTCACTAGTAGCCAAAGTTGATATGGCCCTGCAAAGGAGACCTTGCAAAAAGCGCCCCCCCTCCTCCCCCGCCTTTACCTGTATCCTCTGCTTCCTCAGATTCTGAGGTGGATTTGGCCAACGCGGACCAGAGTCAGCCCACGCATGCTGAGTGCTCTAATAGTGAGGATGAGTCATCCTCCTCTTCAGCCACGCATGAAAAAGCTCTGGTGGAGGCCCTGATTGTATCAGTGTGGGAAACTTTTAAGTTGGAGGACTCAGCTACGCCGGTGCAATTTGGCACCTGCAAATCATCCAAGGTGACCAAGGCGTTTCCCTTTCCTGCCTAATTTAACAAAATTGTCACTAGTCAGTGGGGTTCTTCGAAACGCATGGTTGGCATTCCTAAGCGTTTTGCTAGGAGATATCCCTTTGAGGAGTCTCTTCTGAAGAAACGGTTCCACCATCGGTGGACTTTAAGGTTTCCAGGCTAAATAAGGCCACACTTTTGCCAGTGTAAGATTTCCCTGTCTTTTAGGGACCCTGTGGACAAGAGCTGAGGCTCTGGTCCGGTACCTTTTCACCGTGGCTGGTTTGATTTTAAGACCGGTGTTTGCCTTTTACCTTGGTATCTCAGACCCTAACGGGAATGGGCTAAGATTTTGTGCCAGGATCTGGGGGGGGAGGGGAGTCAACACCCTTCTGAGCTGGCGGACCTGGTGGATCAGTTTATCCAAGGGTTGCAGTATATTTGTAATGCATCTCTGGACGCGGACCCCTTGGCCGGCAGGGTTTCTATAACGGTGGTATTCCTTCGCCGTATGATCTGGTTGAAGTACTGGTCAGCTGACAAGGCTTCTAAAAAGGTACTGACTGATCTTCCTTTTGTAGGTAACTGTCTGTTCGGTGCCTCTATGGAAGAGATCATTAAGGGTCTTACGGGAGGCAAGAGTACATTGCTTCCGCAGACTGCTAAGGACAAGGAACCTGACTGTAAGCGGGGTCCTTTCTTTGCAACTCACAAGCAGCCCTTTCGTCCGGGCTAGTTTGCAGGGAAAGGGCTTCGAGATCCACCCGTAACTTTGCGGGAGGCTCCAAGAGACCCTGAAATGTCCAAAGCAAGCACTTCTGGTTCCGTAGACAAGCCTTCCCCAGTCTGAAGGGGCGCCCTCATCCGCGTCTGGGGTGGGGGGACGTTTTCGCGTCTTTCCAGATCTGTGGACCTTGCTCATTCAGGACAAATGGGTCCACAAACTGATTTGGTTCTTTCCTTCCAACTTACGCCTGTCTCCAGAGTGGCTACAGGGCCTCTATGGAGCAGTGCAGGACCTGTTACCACAAAGAGTTATTGCGCCGGTTCTAGAGTCGGAATGTTTCCATGTTTTCTATTCAAATCTGTTTACAGTTCCCAGGAAGGAAGGCAAGGTTCTGGATCTTAATTAAAATTTTGGATAGAGTCCATTCGCACAGTATTAGCTTTCTTACATCAAGGAGATCTGCTGGCCTCTATCGATCTCAAGGACGCTTACGCTCATATTCCAATATATGTCGGCATCAGCATTTTCTTTGTTTTGCCGTGGGTGAGGAGCACTTTCAATTAGTGGCGTTACCCTTTGGTCTTGCTTCAGCTCCTCGAGGTGTTCACAAAGGTTTTGGCCCCAGTTCTGGCATTGCTACGGCAGAAAGGGATTGAGGTACTAGGTTGCCTGGACGATCTGCTTCTGCGTGCAGAGTCTTCTTTGGCTGTAGAAGCGGACTTGGACGTTATGGTGCGAACTCTGGCAGGAGTTCGGGTGGACAATGAATTTTCAGAAATCAGTACTGTCTCCATTCACCAAGCTGAACTACCTGGGTCTGACGGATTCTGCGTCAGCCCGGGTGTTTCTTCCTCAGACGAAACGTCTGAAGCTACAGGATGCTGTTTGGCTCCTGTTGTCCAACCATCGATTGTCACTCAGGACTTGCATGCAAGTACTGGGTCTGATGGTCTCCTCTCCTCCTTTTTTTTTTTTTTTTTTTTTTTTTTTTTGAGGCGGTTCTGTTTACGTAGTTCCACACCAGATGTTTGCAAAGGGAGATGCTGATTAAATGGAACAAGGATCTGCTGTCAGTGGACAATCTGATTCTGTGGAGTCTGGGTTCGAGGGAGTCTCTCCTATGGTAGCTCCACTCCCCGGCTTTACGTATAGGGAAATCCTTTCTTCCCCTGTATTGGACTGTAATCACCACGGATGCCAGTCTGTCTGGATGGGGAGGTGTCTTGGGAGTGTGTTCCGCCCAAAATGTCTGGACTTGGGAAGAGTCCAGGTTGCTGATTAACATCCTGGAAATTCGGGCGGTCAGACTTTCTCAATTGGCGGATAGTCTGCAGGGGTGCCCTGTGAGGATACAATTGGACAATGCTATGGCTGTGGCATATGTCAATCATTAAGGGGGCACAGAGTGCCCTGGCAGTGGCCGGCATCTTGAGGTGGGCATAACATTATGTTCCGGCCCTCTCTGCTTTGCACATTCCGGGTGTAGAGAATTGGCAAGTGGACTATCTCTGACGACAGACATTGGATCTGGGAGAATGGTTTCTTTACCCGGATTTTTTCTGTCAACGGTCTTCGGTGGGGGACCTTGTTGCGGACCTGCTGGCTTCCCATCTCAACAGGAAGGTGCAGAGGTTCATGTCAATGTCTCGGGATTCTCTGGCTGACATCAGACGCTCTGGTAGCCCCTTGGGGTCAGTATCGTTTGATTTACGCCTTTCCTCCCAATACAACTTCTGTTGAGACTGCTACGCAGAATTGAGGTGGAAGGAATTCCAGTCATTCTGGGGCACCAGACTGGCCTTGTCGGTCTTGGTACGCAGGCCTGGTAAGGCTGGAAGCAGACGTCCCTTGCAAACTTCCTTTCAGGGAAGATCCTCTGTCTCCGGGAACAATCTTCTATCCTGCTTTACGGTCGTTGGCTTTAACGGGGTGGCTATTGAAAGCCAGGTACTGAAAGAGGGCTGTCGGAGTCGGTGATTCCTAAGCTGTTGAAGGCTAGGAAATCTACTTCCAGGAAGGATTATAATCGAGTTTTGAAGGCGTATATTACTTGGTGTATCGCCTGTTGGAGTTTCTACAATTGGGTGTAGATCACCGTTTGGCTCTGGGTGCCATCAAGGGCCAGATTTCCGCCTTGGCTGTTTTTTTTTTTTTTTCCAAAGGCCCTTGGCGGCGAAGTCCTTGGTTCACGCTTTTGTGCAGGGAGTTTGCCATCTGGCTCCTCCGGTGCGATCCCTAGTACCTCTCTGGGATCTCAATTTTGGTTCTGTCAGTGCTTGAAAGGCCTCCCTTTGAAAATATTTGAGAAATTCCTCTGCTCACTCTGTCACAGAAGGTGGCTTTCTTAGTAGCTATTCTGCATGTCGTGTGTCTGAGTTGGCTACGTTGTCCTGTCGGTTACCTTACTTGGTGATTCATAGGGACAAAGTGGTGTTGCGACCCTGTCAGGCGTTCCTTCCTAAGGTTGTCTTGGATTTCATTTGAATGAAGACATTGTGCTACCATCCCTATGTCCTAAGCCAAAACATCTAAGGAAATTGCCTTGCGTTCTTTTAGATGTGGTAAGGGCGATTCGTGTGTACCTGATGGTGACTGAACCGATTAGGAAATCTGATTCTTTGTTTGTTCTTTTGGATGGACCTCCGTTTCCGTTTCCGAGTGAATCAGGCAGACGGTGGTGCAGGCCTACTCCATTAAGGGTCCGGTTCCTCCTTTCCCTGTTAAAGCGCATTCTACGAGGGCGCATAGTGCCTCCTTGGCCGTTTGTCATCAGGCGTCAGTGGTTCAGGTGTGCAAGGCGGCTACGTGGTTGTCTGTACACACATTCACAACATTTTATAAGGTGGATGTACTTACATCTTCGGATGCAGTGTTTGGCAGGTTGCTTCCTCTTGAGGGTGAAAATTTTTCCTGGTGGTGAGCTCCAGTTCTTTCTAGTTGAGCTCCTGTTGTTACCTGGTTGGCTATGTTTAGCCTTGTTGGGAATTCTGCATTTGCTGTGTTTTTCCTTACCCCCTCATGTTGACACTGCTTTGGGACATCCCAGTGGTCTGAAGAATTTAAGCTGTGTCTGTAAGTGAACGAAAGAGAACTGGATTTTTGTCTTACCATAAAATTATTTTCTCTGAGGTTCACTGACAGACACAGCACCTACCCCTCTTTTTTGGGGTTATTTGTTTTTCTGACACTGCTTGTTACAAACTGGAGTCCTACAGCAGGAAGTGATAGTATACCCTCTGGGACTGCTCCAGGGGCATAACCAAAAAGGTTTAGGTCTAAGAGCGACAACATAATACCTAATGGCCTGAAGAATTGAAGAGCTGTCTGTCAGTGAACCTCAGAGAAAAGGATTTTACAGTAAGATAAAAATCCAGGTTTTTTTTTTAGTAGATAATTACTTAGAACCCCCAGACTGCTTTCAAAAAAATTTAAGACTCAGGAGAAAAAAATATTGTAGTTGGCAATTTTTTGTTACACATTTACGTATAGTTTTTCAAACGCAAACGTTTTGGAAAAAAAAAAAATACACCATCCCAGTTAGATGCACAGGAGCTCTGGTGCTAGATTTATTGCCCTTACTATGACATTCATGGCGATACGTGGGATCACTGTTTTACTGGTGTGTGCAGGACCGTCGTATGTGTTTGTGGGGGAACATGGGCACTTTAAATTTTTATTTAAAACTTTTTTTTAAGTGATTTTTCTTTTTTTTTTTATTTTTTTTTTTTTTTTTTTCTTTTACACTTTATTGTGATTGCTTGGGCACAGGTCTTTTTATAAAGAGATCTGGGGACCATTAGACCCCAGATCTTGCCTCTGTCCTCAAAAGCATCTGATGAAACGGAGATCTGTCTGATCAGATGCTATTACAAGCCAGTAACGGCTTGTAAACAAACCGGAAGTGACAAAATTCAATCACTTCCGGTCTCAGATCATAGAGATGATCAGGTAGCTTCTGTTCCTCCATCTCTATGGTCAGTTGGTGAAAGTGCTGGTGGTACCTCTTTGTGCCACATGATCTAGTGGCCTTATAGCCGATGTGATTGCTTTTATTTTCAGCATCGCTGGTTAAAAAAAAAAAAAAAAAATGTGCTGTAGCCATGACCCCAGTATACCCAATAAAACACTAGGAAGTATGGGTGTGCCCTAAGGGCAGGAAGAGGTTGAAGGATGTCTGGGACCCACCATAGCTGATTTTACACTCTGCCTAGGTGGCTGGGCTTTACTGCTATAAGTCACTGTCCTGGAATAGGTAGCCTGAAACTGACTTCGCAACTCATGATCTGTTTACATGTTCAATTTTGGTAAGCACTGAAGCAGGAGAATCCATATAACAGCAAGGCAAAAGCACTGAGGCAGGAGGGCCAGCTTGATAGCTAGGCAACTACTTGGGTTTACGTAATACAGGTTTTTATTTTTTTGGAGAATGGCATAGAATGGGTATCCTTTCTCTGAAAGTCTGCCATGGTCCTGCTTTGACTTAGTTCTTCATGATGCTATTCTCATGAAATTATTTTCCCAGTTTGCTCTAGACTGGAGGCATTTTAACCAACGGGGCTGATCTTTGAATGGCAGGTCAAATCAAAGCAGCCAAAATCAAATCCACACAGCAAAGTGGACTATTTTAATTTTTTTTCTTTAGTACATGTATTTTAAGAAAAATATGAACACTGACATTGCTGGCCTCCTTGTGCAAATGGTAGTCACTTAGTCATGTCTGTTTCATTACACCTGAAACAACTATGCAGTAGGCAAGTGTCAGAAAAGTGTTGAAAGTCCTATTTCTCTCTCTCCCCCCCCCCCCCCCCTTGGGCATGCACCAATGCGCCTGTCTGACAAAAGCAGATTTTTCTATATAGGGGACATTGTTACGGAAGGAGCAGAGGATACTCTTTCTTGATGGGGGGTACTAGCTATGGACACATTTTTTATTTTTTTTCCCTGAGAATACAATAAGGTGGTGCACACTAGCGTTTGCCTAACTGCAATGGATTCCCCACAGTCAGAACAGACCCCTATAGGAATAAAGAGAACGGCTAACGTTGGCCATACATGGGCTGAAGGCTAGCCAGTCCCTGCTGAACTGGCAGATTTTTGTTCCATTTATGGCCACTGTGGTTCAAGAGAAGTTGATCTAATGGTCAACCTCTATTCAACTGCCCTGTTGTTAAAAAGTTGCTCGATCTAGACAATGACAGTGCGGAGAATTCCCTCACCCACTTTGAATGTGTGCATGGGGGAATCAAGTCAGTCTTTCTTTCAACCAGCAGGTTGAATGAAAAAAAAAAAAAAAACAGCCATCTATGGCCAGATTTAGTTTAAAAGGTCTTTCCCAAACCAACACAGAAAGATTGTGCTCTTCATGAGGATTGACTATGCCCTGAAAAGGTTTATACTCTGCCTCAGCTTTTGCTGATATTTATCCTATTAATCAAGGTTTTGAAAAAAGTGGCCTATTCAGGTACAGTGCCTTGAAAAAGTATTCATACCCCTTGATATTTTCCATATTTCTCTTTCATTCACTGACGGACAAAGCTTCTGCTCTTTGGAACCATTGGGTTATACTGCCTACAGGAGTAGGACACTAGGCAGAAAAAAAAGTCTGGCTACCGCTAGGGACAGTCCCTGGGGGGTATACTCCCTCTCTCTGCTATAGGGCTCTCTGGTCCTGGCAATTCTTTTTAGATAGAATTCTTTTTCTCCTGTTTTTTTTTTTTTTTCCTGTGAGATCTACAATCAAGTGCTGGACTGGGCGAGGGGCTAGAAAATTTAGATCCAGTGGTCACTCAAGTCTGGCAAGCGAGCACAGACCTCAGCTCCGTGCTGGGTCAGCCGCAACCTAGACCCACCGGACAGGGGCTGGCCTCGAGTTAAATGCCTCGAGAGGTCGCATACGACCGGGTCTTGGCCTGAGTCACAGCTTTCCTCCTGGCCGACAGCCCCCATTTCGATGGAGAGGAGGTTCTGTCTGGAGTTTTGCCCGCCTGGTTCCTGGTATAGTGAGTGACTGTCCCCCCTCTCCCCCTGGAGGGTTTTGGGGTGGACGTGGGCCCCCAATGGGACGGCCAGACCCCTGGGTTCCCATCCTTCCCGTTAGACACTCCCTCATCGGTCTGGTGGTCCCTGTGGGCCATTACGCCCTCCTTTACTGAGGCTGACCTGGTCCACCGCCTGGGGTGGGGGCAGGGTGCTGTGCTGGCGGGGGAGGGGGTGTGCCGCTGGCCATCAGCTGTAGGGGGGGCTGTACCTGGTAGGGGGGTTCCTGCCTGTCCCATTTTCTGAGAGCTAGGGATTCCTCATGGTGCTGCCATTTTGCTGTAGCTTGTGTGCTCAATGCACGGCGGTCATGTTTGTGTAGTCCAGCAGCCATTTTGTGGTGGTTTGCCATTGAAAATAGCGACGGCCATGACAGTGGACCCCTGTGGGTGGCGATTTTGGCGGTGGAAGCCTCTCCTCATTCCCTGGTGCGAACTCCTGGATCTTTTCACTTCCTGATCGCCATATGTGGAGTGCAGATTATCCTGGTGGCCGCAGGTGCCTGTTTCTGCTTCTACTTCTGTTTCTGTTTTTACACCTTTTTCTTGTGGGCCTCCCCTATTGACTCATGAAGTCTTTGGAGCACATTTCCCCACCTGATCCCCTCTTTGAGGCTGCGGGGTCCCAACCATCCATCGATGCAACGACGGCGGTCCTGGAGTCCTTTGTGTCCCGGGTGAAGGTCGCTTTTGGGTGATGGGCTGGCATGAAGCGCCCCCGCCTTCCCCTGCCTCATCTCTCTCATCAGATCCTAAATCTGATTCGGCCGCTGCAGACGTGGGTCACCCTGCTGGGTCTGTGACCTGGAGGGGGAGCAGCTCCCCCCTGCCTTTGCTGAGCTAGCGGACCAGCTGGTCCAGGGGCTGCAGTTCATCTGTGATGCCTCTTTGGATGTGGCTCGGCTCTTGGTTTCGGCAGTGGTTTTTCGGCGTGTCTTTTGGCTCAAATGCTGGTCTGCGGACCAGACTTCTAAAAAGGCCTTGACTTATCTTCCCTTTCAAGGAGATCGCCTGTTTGGTGCTACCCTGGATGACATCATTAAAGGTCTCACGGGGGGGGGGAAAGAGTACCTTTCTTCTGCAGACTACTGAGAGCAAGGACCCTCATTGTGGGCCCTCCTTCTCGGCTCATGAGAAGTTGTTTCGTCCCTCAGGGTCGATTGACAAGGGATCGGAGCCCTTTGGGGCCTCCTCTGGAGGATCCGAGAGTGATGTGTTGGAGCTGGAGAGAGTCCAGAGAAGGGCAACTAAACTAATTAGGGGATTGGAGGACCTTGACTATGAAGAGCGTCTACAATCGCTCGATTTATTCTCCCTGGAGAAGAGACGTCTGAGGGGGGACATGATAGCAATTTATAAATATCTTAATGGGGATCCCAGCTTAGAAAAAAAGCTGTTCATTCGAAGGGATTGCATGAGGACTCGAGGGCATACAATGCGATTAGAGGAGAAGCGTTTTAACCACAGGCAACGTGGGGGGTTCTTTACTGTTAGGGCTACAAGATTGTGGAATTCTCTACCACAAGAGGTGGTTTCTGCGGGTAGTATGGTGGCTTTCAAAAGACTCTTAGACTTACATCTCAAGGATCAGAACATTCAGGGGTATGTGAGATGAGTACAGCCACACACACCTACACAGGTTGAACTGGATGGACTATTGTCTTTATTCAACCTCACCTACTATGTAACTATGTAACTTGGTTTGGCAAATCAAGTGCAGGCTTCTCCAGACCCGCCGACAAGGCCCCTTCAGCATGAAGGTGTGCCCTCATCCGTATCTGGGGTGGAGGGACATCTTCGCTGGTTCCCGGAACCGTGGACTCCCCTGGTACAAGAACAGATGGGTCCACGAGGTAATTTGGTCCAGCTACAAGATCCAGTTTCGTTCTTGCCCTCCGGTAAGGTTCTTCCTCCCAACATGTGACTGTCCCTGGCCCGCTTGCAGGCTCTTTTTGGGGCAGTGCAATACCTTTTTACTTTAAAGGGTAATGGTCCCAGTTCTGACTTCTTCGGAATGTTTTCAGGGGTTTTACTCAAACCTGTTTCCAGTCCCCAGGAAGGAAGGCAATGTACATCCAATTCTGGACCTCAAGGCACTGAACTTCTTTGTGCGGGTGCATAAGTTCAGAATGGGAGTCCATTCGCACAGTGGTGGCTTCCCTGCATCAGGGGGATTTTCTTGCCTCCATCGACATGAAGGACGTTCACCTTCACATTCCAATATGTGTCGATCTCCAGCGCTTCCTCCGCTTTGCAGTGGGAGAGGGGCATTATCAGTTTGTAGCATTACCCTTTGGTCTCGCCTCTGCTCCTCCGGTCTTCACGAAAGTGTTGGCCCTGGTGCTAGCATTGTTATGCCAATGGTGGATTGCGGTACTGGGCTACTTGGACGTCATCCTTCTTCAAGCGGAGTCTTCTACTGCTCTAGTGGAAAACCTTTAAATCACCTGAGGGAGTTTGGCTGAATTGTGATTTTTCAGAAGTCTGCTCTGGTTCTGTCCACAAAGCTGGACTATCTGGGTTTGACTCTGGACAGAGTGCTCCTTCCTCTAGACAAACTCCAGAAACTACAGGCTGCAATTCGTCTCCTGCTGTCAAGCAGATGGTAATCCCTCCGGACTTGCATGCAGGTGCTGGGCCTGATGGTGTCTACCTTCGAGGCGGTTCTGTTTGCACAGTTCCATACTAGGTCCCTGCAAGGGAGATTCTGGCCAAATGGGACAAGAATCTGCAGTCTCTGGACAATCGGACCTGGCTGAGTCGGGGAACGAAAGAGTCCCTAAAAATGGTGGCTTTGTTCTTCAGCCCTTTCGGCTGGGCAAATCCTTCCTCCCCTTGTATTGGAGAGTGGTCACCACGGAATGCCAGCCTGTCTGGCTGGCGAGGCATCCTCTGCAAAAATTCTGCTCGGGGGCTCTGGACAGCCCAGACTACTGATCAATGTCTTGGAACTCTGAGCAATCAGACTGTGCCTGGAACATTGGATGGATCGTCTTCAGGGATGTCCAGTACCCATTAAATCGGACAATGCCACAGCCGTGGCATATGCCAATCACCAGGGGGGCACAAGAAGTGTCCTGGCGGCTCTGGAGGTAGCCGGCATGCTAAGGTGGGCATACTTAGCCCCCATTGCTACGCCTCTCTTTTGGGTGTAAAATTTGCCCCCAAACCAAACCAAAAATAATTGTGCGAGAGGCAGTAGATCAACATGTGGCTTAGGAATCTTTTCTGGGGGGTCGGAGATATCTTCCCTCTGACTGAACGCCCAATTCAGGGCAAGGAGGGCGTCATCATGTTGGATCACTGTATATAGTGACGCAACATCTGCTGTCACCAGGTATACGTCCCCTGTGTCCAATCCCTCTAGATTTCTATGTGAGGGAACAGTAAACCCATAGATAAAAAAAAAATGGGTGCGCTGATAGGGGTAAAGCTGCTACCTGAACTTAAACCAAGTGAACATAAATGTTGAAAAATATAGGTGCGCTAAACAAGAGTGTTGGGATAAATTAACACATATAATTCACAATTGAATAACAGTGATATCACATCTAGGTGCATATATTCAGTGAACCGAAGGGGAACGTGATCCAGTACAAAAATTGAATAAAATCAAGCAAGTGCAAAAACCAATAATAGTCCACAAAGTCCAAATAATATAGTCTTCACCATGCTGTGTAATATATAATAATGAAAAATCAACTTCCAGTGATGTATCAGTGATATAAATAGTGATTCCCACCACCGACAGGCTTTCCTCCTTACCAGAATTGATAAAGTAAGGTGCAGAATCAAATTCAATATGGCCCAATGGAGAGGAGGAAAACTTCCACCGCAATGCCACTCTGTGAGATGACACTAATGTGCCTCTTACCAGATGGTATATATCATAATGCAGAAAAAATCCTCCTGAATGAATGTCCCCTCTCCTGATCGGAAACCTCATCCCGTCATCCCCCGCGACAGAATCTTCCTAGATTCCAAAGAATGGTCTGTAGACTCAGAGACAGAATTGTATCAAGGCACAGATCTGGGGAAGTGTACAGAAACATTTCTTCACCATTGAAGGTCCCAGTGTGCACAGTGGCCTCCATTATTCATAAATGGAAGAAGTTTGGGACCACCAGGACTCTTCCTAGAGTGGGCTGCCTGGCCAAACTGAGTGATCGGGGGGAGGGCCTTAGCCAGGGAGGTGACCAAGAACCTGATGGCCACTTTGACAGCTTCAGTGTTTCTCTGTGGAGAGAGAACCTTCCAGAAGAACAACCATCTCTGCAGCACTCCACCAACCAGGCCTGTATGGATAGAAGCCACTCCTCAGTAAAAGGCACATGAAAACCTGCCTGGAGTTTGCCAAAAGGTACCTGAAGGACTCTCAGACCATGAGAAACAAAATTCTCTGGTCTAATGAAACAAAGATTGAACTCTTTGGCCTGAATGGCAAGCGTCATGTCTGGAGGAAACCAGGCACCGCTCATCACCTAGCCATTACCATCCCTACAGTGAAGCGTGGTGGCAGCATCATGCTGTGGGGATGTTTTTCAGCGGCAAGCTTTTGGAGACTAGTCAGGATCGAGGGGAAGATAAATGCAGCAACGTATAGAGACATCCATGATGAAAACCTGCTCCAGAGTGCTCTGAACCTTAGAGTGGGGGCGAAGGGTCATCTTCCAACAGGACAACGACCCTAAGCACACAGCCAAGATAACAAAGGAATGGCTACGGGATAACTCTGTGAATGTCCTTGTGTGGCCCAGACTTGAACTTGATTGAACATCTCTGGAGAAATCTGTAGATGGCTGTGCATCGACACTCTCCATTTAACCTGATGGAGCCTGAGAGGTCCTGCAAAGAAGAATGGGAGAAACTGCCCAAAAATAGGTGTGCCAAGCTTGTAGCATCATACTCAAAAAGACTTAAGGCTGTAATTGGTATAGAGCAAAGGCTGTGAATAAATGTACATGTGATTTTTTTTTTCGTTTTTTATTTTTAATAAATTTGTAAAGATTTAAAACAAACTTCTTTCATGTCATTATGAGGTATTAAAAATAATGAATGAATCAATTTTTGAATAAGGCTGTAACATAACAAACTGTTGAAAAAGTGAAGCGTTGTGAATACTTTCTGGATGCACTGTCATTGGGCTTAGGTATTAAGATTTGTTTTACCCTTAGGTGTGAAGGGGTTAAAGAAGAAACTTCTAGGTGCAAGAAAAAGTGATTTTTGGAGGCATAAGGCCTAGGTCACACATGAATTTAGGGGCAGACTTTGAATTTCTGAAGGAGAATCAGCGGGGTTTCTGTGAACAGTTGTGCGTGGGAAGCCCCATACAAAGCAATGAGAGCCTAATAGCACCCACAGCCATTCACATGTAATCAGACATGCATTGAATACCTTTGGATGATCGTTTCTGGGCGCAGTTTTATTTCTATGGCTGTTCATAATTGTTGCCTGTCTGATTACATGTGAATGGCTGTGGGTGCTTTCAGCCTCTCATTGTTTCTTTTTAGGCTTTCCACAAGCAGAAACCTTGCTGAATCTCCCGCAGGAATTTGTAGTCAGCTCCTAGATGCACATGTGACTGAGGCCTACATTTTTTTTTACTTTGCACTATTGTTCGCGCATGCGCAGTTTGAAAATTGGGTCCAGTGATGTCACCCGCAGCTGCGATTGGGTGGCAGGAACGTGTCGGGCAGGAAAGGTCAGATTTAAGGGGAGGGGGTTTTCCCTGCATATATGGAAGTTGGAGAGGCACTATATATATTTGTTTTCCTTGTGTAAGTGTCTGAGAGCCCCTTTGCTCCCCCCTCCCCTCTTTCTCTTTACTTTGGACCAATGGGACATCTTGGGATTTGAGTTTATGATGCCTTTATTATTACCTTAGGTCCCCCAATTTATACTTGGAGACTTGGCACACTGTTTGCAATTGGTATCAATAGAGGAAACTGGCGTTGGGTGTTGGGGGTCACATCTGTATCCATGTGGATTTGCCATCTTCCTTCCCTCTCTCTCCGACTACAGAAGACAGGTGTTTCCAAATTTGGTTAGTATTTTTTCAGATCTGTGTAGGCTTGGCACGTTAGGGTCTTTATGTTTGCTATTACCAGTCCTCTTAAATATCTAATTTATGCCAGATTTGTAATACATACCTCTCCCTTTGAACTGGTTTTCTCCCACGTCCACCCCTTGGGAGATGTCTTTTCTAGTTCTTTAGAATTACATCCTTGGGAGTCCTTGCCATTCAAAGAGTGGGTAACCCCTATGGCGCAGCCTGGTGTTTATTTGTATGCTGACGTTTTGTACCCATGTCTTGACTAGTAACGATTTACTTTTGTTTGTCTAGAACAGTGGTTGCTTGCCTTTATCTGGCTCTTTGGACACCATTCCGTTAACTGACACCAATGATGAGGCACCATTCCGTTAACTGACACCAATGATGAGGCACCATTCCGTTAACTGACACCAATGATGAGGTACCATTCCTCCCACTGACACCAATGATGAGGCACCATTACTCCCACTGACACCAATGATGAGGTACCATTCCTCTCACTGACACCAATGATGAGGCACCATTCCTCCCACTGACACAAAATGATGAGGCATATAAATAAAATATATAAACATATATTTTTTAGTACTTTCAATAAAGTCCCTCCCCCGACAGTAAACACTCCCCTAGGCTCACAATTAACCCTTTGATCCCCCCTAGGTTAACCCCTTCCCTGCCAGTGTCATTATTACAGTAACAGTGCATATTTTAGCACTGATTACTGTAGTAATGTCACTGGTCCCCCCAAAAGTGTCAAAAATGTCAGTCAAGGGTCCGATCTGATCGCCGCAATGTCGCAGTCCCGCTAAAATCACAGATCACCACCATTACTAGTAAAAAAAAAAATACATAAAAATGACATAAATCTTTCCCCTAGTTTTTAGACGCAATAACTTTTGCACCAACCAATCAAAATACACTTATTGTGATTTTTTTCTTTTACCAAAAATATGTAGCAGAATACAAATTGGCCTAAAAGAATGAACATTTTGTGATCAAATACCACCAAAATAAAGCTCTATTTGTGGGGGGAAAAACAGGACATCAATTTTATTTCGGTATAGCAGCGTATGACCGTGCAATTGTCCGTTAAAATAACGCAGTGCCCAATCGCCAAAAATGGCCTGATCTTTAAGGTGACAAATCCTTCCGGTCCAGAACTGGTTAAACAATAATAAAACATGCCATAAATCTAAGACTAATCAACACAAAGGGTACAGTACAGGGGGGGTTGCAGAAGGGCACAATACAGTTTATGGGACGCTGCCCGGACACAGCCATCCCAGGACAGCTTAGTAGAAAGCGTGACTGTCCCGGCAAATCCGGGACAGTTTTTACGTATGATGAAATCAAGATTATCATGGGGACTCCATGCACCTGGGGCCCCTGGGCAATGCCCATGCTTTAAGACAGCCCTGCATTATATTATGTGGTGACGGGGTACTAAAAAGGACCATTTTCTTTTCTACTAAAAACTTTTCCTTCCAGAGAACTTTCCTGCTTTTGGAAAATCTAAACACAGGATTGCCAGTGTAAATGAAGTCAAGCTTGACTTTTCTTGATGGATGGGCCAAATTTGCTTAGTAAGTGGCCCTGCTTGCTCCCTCCTTCATGACATTTTCTATTAAAGGAGCCAAGCTGAAAAGTATCAGCTGAACAGTAGCTGCATCCAATCCATCAAATAAGGGCCCTTTCACATTGATGTGTTTTTACCTTGCTAAAAATACAATACAAATATTTCCGTTTAAATCCTATGGGACTCTGCACACCACTCTGCTGCGGGTGCAGTGAATTTTGAAAAATCCTGCATGCTGCATTCAAAACCGCACCAAAAACACCGCTCCCCATTGAAATGAATGGAAAACGTCGCAAAAAAGGCATCAAAGTCACATGTCCATGTTTCACAGGTGCATGCGACTCGCATTTGAGTCACACATCCGCGTTTCACAGGTGCATGCAACTCGCATTTGAGTCACATGTCCATGTTTCACAGGTGCATGCAACTCGCATTTGAGTCACATGTCCATGTTTCACAGGTGCATGCAACTCGCATTTGAGTCACATATCCATGTTTCACAGGTGCATGCAGCTCGAATTTGAGTCACATATCCATGTTTCACAGGTGCATGCGACTCGCATTTGAGTCACATGTCCATGTTTTATAAATGCATCACCACCGTCACCACTGCTGACGGCCAACAAAAATTTTATAGCATGCACACCAGATTTTGTTCGGCCAAAAAGTTGCAGTCGGTTGTCGGAAGCATCATACTAACAAGCCGACGATCGGACGTTGGCCAAAAATTCACGGCCAACAATCGGTGCGTGTGCACGAGGCTTAAGTCTATGGGTGATGTCACTCCCCATTCATTTCAGAGCCATTGTCGGCTGTGTCCCCTGCAGAGCTTCCGCCATTGGAGACTGGATCGGATCGGCTTCAAAAAAGGTATGTATTCTGATTTCTTCTTTACAGGGCTAGATAGGTTAGTGTGAGATTGTGGAGGTCTATAGATGCATGGATTTTAGTTTTAAGGTGGACTTACACTTTAAAAGTTTTGGTCATACAGTTAAAAGTGAACAATATCATTAAAATGCCTCTAATTGGCTTCCAAGGCATACCTCCAAAAGGTAGTAGTCCATTTAAAGCGGAATTTCGGGCACAGAAACATTTTTTCAGTGAACATACCCAAGGGACAGTCAGGGCTAGTACATTCCACAATGGCTAGCCTCTGATCTGTCCCGATTCGCACTTACCTGCAAGAAGAAATACTCACTTATAAAATTTCTTCCACAGCGTTGCATCTCTGTTGTGGGCAGCTGAAGCCGGCGCGATCCTCTTCTGCGTCCTCTTCCGTGTCTTCTTCTCCCAGAATGCACCTTCACCGGCCCCTCTCGTCACTTCCGGCGCGCCGCCGCATTCCTACACAGCTTCTGGGCATGCCCAGAAGCTGTTTAGCAGGGAATACGGCGTCGCACCGGAAGTGACGAGCGGGGCCGGTGCAGGCGCATTGATTCCTGGGAGCGATGACGTTCAGCTCCCAGGAATCATTGCAAGCCGGAAGAGATGGCGCGGGCCGAGGCCGCAGAGGGAGGAAGTGACGAAAGGTGAGTATTTCTTTCTACAATTACAAGGTAAGTAAAAAAAAAAAAATAATCCTAACTATCCAATTCTGGTCTCTGGATCCCTGGTGCCTCCAATGGACTGCAAGGTGCAGCAGTCCTCCTCCAACACACTCACAGCATGTATGGCTAAGAGCGGCTCCGCCCGGACCTCAGCCTCCCCCCTTTTTATATCACAGGTGGGCAAGCTGGATCCAAAAAAAGCACAGAAGCACACAAGTTACCCCTTTCCCCCCGAACCCAGGCCAGCCACACCCACTACCTGAGCTAACATTACTGTAGGCAACCTGCCTACATGCCAACCAGAATATGCGCTGGAAATGCACCAGAAACGCATGTGCATTTTAATAATTTGTTTCAACAGGGCAGTATAAAAGCACCTCAACATCGCCATCTCTTCTCCTTAATAGGGGGGAGGTGTTTTGTAGTCTACAGACACAGCAAGGAACAATGCTAACTGACTCTTGTACCAAATTGTATTGTAACTGTAATGTCTGCCTTCATTTTGTTAAGCACTGTGCAAACTGTTGGCTCTATATAAATCCTGTATAATAATAATATTAACAGTCCAGAGGCAGCGTGTACAGGACATGATGAGCTCACAAGATTTCCAGCTGAACAGCTATTTTATTTTTGCTCTTGTCAAATAGAATAATGAAACACCTTCAGTTTCATATTTCACAGACCAAAAGGAAGCAAATAAGGGAAATGTATTGTTAGAGTTCATACACACTTTAATTATCCACATTACGACCACCCGCCACACATTTACTGCGGCAGGCTGCCTCTCCTGCATGAACTGACATAGCCCTACGTCGGTCGCACGCGTGGTGCATGGGGGGTGAGGCAGTGGGGATGCCAATGCACGGGGCTGCGAATGCCGCAAGTTCCCTGCAATCGCTCCCCGCTGAGAGAGAAGGACAGGCAGCTGTTGTAAACACAGCTGACCGTTGTTCTCACTAAAATGATCACAGAGCACCGCCTATGATCCTCCTATATAGGATCACAGGTCTCTGTGTTCATTTCACAAGTCACTCCTCCATACAGTTAGAAAACACTCCCCTAGTCTCACACTTAGCCCTTTGATCACCCCTAGGTTAACCCCTTTCCTGACAGTGTCATTACAGTAACAGTGCATATTTTTAGCACTAATTACTGTATTAATATCACTGGTCCCCCAAAAAGTGTAAAAAATGTCAGTTAGGTGTCCGATCTGTCTGCCGCAATGTTGCAATCTCGCTAAAAATCACAGATCGCCGCCATTACTAGTAAAAAAAAAGAAATCAATAAAAATGACATAAATCTTTCCCCTAGTTTGAAGACGGGATAACCTTTGCACAAACCAATCAAAATATGCTTATTGCGATTTTTTTTTACCAAAAATATGTAGCACAATACAACTTGGCCTAACAGGATGAAAAATTTTGTTTTTTAATTTTTTTTTTTGGGGGGGGGGGATGTTATGTAGCAGAATGTGAAAAATATATATTTTTATTTTTTTCAGAAAT
This sequence comes from Pelophylax lessonae, assembly GCF_965119305.1. Taxonomy (NCBI): domain Eukaryota; kingdom Metazoa; phylum Chordata; class Amphibia; order Anura; family Ranidae; genus Pelophylax; species Pelophylax lessonae. The sequence continues at coordinate 199,338,194 of NC_138774.1, read as the reverse complement.
GTCGCTTTTTTTTGTTTAACCACTTGCCGACTGCCTAACGACTATTTACGTCGGCAGTCAGCCCCTCACAGACAAAGCGACGTAGATCTACCTAGCCTGTGAGGCTCTAGGGAGCGTGCTCCCGCTCGCTCACGCCCCCCCCCCCGCGTGTGTGAGTGGCGGACCCGATGTCCGCCGGTCACTCGCGATCGCCGGTTACACCGGGAGAGAGGCAGGAGGCTAGTGTAAATAAAGCCGCCTGTCATTCTCCCCTGTGTAACAGCAGAGATCATATGGTCCTGCTATGTAGGATCATGTGTCTCTGCTGTTACATCACTAGCCACATCCAATCACAGTTAGAAACACGCCCCTAGGGACACACTTAACCCCTCCCTCTCAAATTAAGTTAACCCCTTCCCTGCCAGTGTTATTTTTACAGTAACAGTGCATATGTATAGTACTGATTACTGTAGTAATGTCACTGGTACCCCCAAAAGTGTCAAAAATGTCAGTCAAGGGTCCAATCTGTCCACCGCAATGTCGCTGTCCCGCAAAAAAAAAAATCACTGCTATTACTCGTTAAAAAAAAAACAATAAAAATGACAAAAATCTTTCCCTTAGTTAGTAAACGCAATAACTTTTGCGCAAACCAATCAAAATACGCTTTTTGCGATTTTCTTTTTACCAAACATATGGTAAAAAAAAAAATTGGCCTAAAATGTTAAAAAATTTTGATTTTTACATTTTTTTTGGGGGGGGGGGGAATTTCATATAAAAAATGTGAAAAATATTGTTATTTTTGCAAATTTGTTGCTCTTTTTTTGTTTATAGCGCATGATCAAAAAATCGCACAGGTGATCAAATACCACCAAAAGAAAGCTCTGTTTGTGGGAAAAAAAGGACGTCAATTTCATTTGGGTAGAGCATTGCACGACCGCGCAATTGTCTATTAAAGTCATGCAGTGCCGAATCGCAAAATAGGCCCTGGTCAGGAAGGGGGTAAAATCTTCCGGGGCTTAAGTGGTTAAAGCACAAAAAATTAAAATCGCACAGATGATCAAATACCACCAAAAGAAAGCTCTATTTGTGGGGAAAAGAAAACAACATCAGTTCTATTTTGGTACAGCTACGCACGACCGCGCAATTTTCCGTTAAAGTAATGCAGTGCCGAATCGCAAAAAAAATTGCCTGGTCATTAAGGGAGCAAAACCTTCTGGTCCAGAAGAGGTTAAACATGAAAGCTAAAACAACTGGACTTCTATCTGACTGAGCAGGAGGCAAGGATGAGCAATTACACCCTGCGCCCTTCTAAGGCATTCTCTATAGGCTGAGCCTCCTGTCAGTCAGTGTGCAGGGAGGCGGATCCCAGCACTACAGAGACCCGGAAGTAGTTGTAGCTCCTGTGTTGCTGGCAGTGCTGCATGCAGGTGAGTCACATGCATATGGAGTGCATGCTGTGTACATGTCACATACATCCCAGCTCCTGTACATGGACACTGACACTGGAAGGTGCTGTCTACACACCAAGACTTATAGCACACTGATACAATTTGCAACATAATCACAGATACTTTACATTCTACATATGTGTAATGTAAGCACAATGTGCAGAGTGCTGGAGCTCTTTAGTTTTATGACAACCCACCACTTCCTGTGATTCTTCCTCCTATGTTGTTATTTCTCTTACCCATTTGTTCACCTTTCTATGTTATTGGTGATCTGTACATATGTAGAGCGCCCTAGCCTGACTATAACTACTAAGTCACATACAGTACACTTTACAATGCTCTCGAGATATTTAGGAGCGTTCACACATTGCATGTGATTCGCACCGCATTGCTGTACAGATCACATGCAATGTCTGTGCAAATGCAAATTCTGGCTGAACTTGCATTGCTTTCGCACGAAAAAGGTGCAGGTACCCATTTTGTCCCCCCCCATACTGGAATCGGAACACACCCATACAATCTGATTCCTATCTGAATTCACAGTTCACACTGCGATCTGTGAACTGATCTGGGGGTGTCATTAACTTTGTATTGACACCCGCAGCGGCTGGCAGAGGGCAGTGTGAACTGCCTGTGGGGGAGATGTGATGCAGGAACCTGCACTAGAATTGCGTTGGTTTCTGCATCGCATATGGGTGAACCCAGGTCAAAGCCAACGTTTTTTGGTAGTGAATGAAAAGGTTAAAATTTTTCTCCCCTTTCTTCTGTCTGTGTCCCGTTGAGAGTTTTCCCTTCACTTCCTGTCTTGCAGTAGAGGCATCAGGTAAGTGTAAGGAAGGCCCCAGCTGTCACCAGAACAGGTGTCCCTATGGGTACATTTACCCCATTTTTTAGGTTCTGGTGACAACTACTGTTTTAGATTTTTCATTGTTTTCTGTCCCGGTCAATGGGACAAATAGGATTAATCTTTCTAGCAGGTGCACACACTGCAATAACCCCTACCTCTGTGTAAGGACCCGCTGTCTATCACCCTCTGTGGCCATAGGAACCCGCTGTCCACCTTCCTCTGCTGCAGGATCCCGTTATCCTCTTCTGCCAATGCATGACCCTGCTGTCTGCTCTCCTCTGCCAATGCATGACCCTGCTGTCTGCTCTCCTCTGCCATTGCATGACCCTGCTGTCTGCTCTCCTCTGCCATTGCATGACCCTGCTGTCTGCTCTCCTCTGCCATTGCATGACCCTGCTGTCTGCTCTCCTCTGCCATTGCATGACCCTGCTGTCTGCTCTCCTCTGCCATTGCATGACCCTGCTGTCTGCTCTCCTCTGCCATTGCATGACCCTGCTGTCTGCTCTCCTCTGCCATTGCATGACCCTGCTGTCTGCTCTCCTCTGCCATTGCATGACCCTGCTGTCTGCTCTCCTCTGCCATTGCATGACCCTGCTGTCTGCTCTACTCTGTCAGTGCATGACCCTGCTGTCTGCTCTACTCTGTCAGTGCATGACCCTGCTGTCTGCTCTCCTCTGCCAGTGCATGACCCTGCTGTCTGCTCTCTTCTGCCAGTGCATGACCCTGCTGTCTGTTCTCTTCTGCCAGTGCATGACCCTGCTGTCTGTTCTCTTCTGCCAGTGCATGACCCTGCTGTCTGTTCTCTTCTGCCAGTGCATGACCCTGCTGTCTGTTCTCTTCTGCCAGTGCATGACCCTGCTGTCTGTTCTCTTCCGCCAGTGCATGACCCTGCTGTCTGCTCTCCTGCGCCAATGCAGGACCCTTCTGTCTGCTCTCCTGCGCCAATGCAGGACCCTTCTGTCCGCTCCCCTCCACCAATGCAGAAATCTGCTGCCCGCTCCCCTCCGCCAGTGCAGGATCCTGCTGCCCACTCCCCTTTGCCAGTGCAGGATCCTGCTGCCCGCTCCCCTCCGCCAGTGCAGGATCCTGCTGCCCGCTCCCCTCCGCCAGTGCAGGATCCTGCTGCCCGCTCCCCTCCGCCAGTGCAGGGCTCTCCTGCCCACTCCCCTTTGCCAGTACAGGATCCTCCTGCCGGCTCCCTTCCAGGAATGCAGGACCATCTGTTCATTCCCTTGCAACAATGCAGGATTCTGCTGTCAGCTCGCAGCCCTCAATCAACACAGGACCCTACTGTCCACTCCCCTCTGCTGTCACTGAACCCTTCTGTCTGCCACCCTCTACAACGCAACCCAGCTGTCTGCCATCATCTGCCACTACATGACCTCATTGTCAGCCATCACATGAACCTGGCCAACGCATGACCCCAATGTCCACCAACCTACAGTTCTGCTTTCCACATCACACTGAAGCGCACCTCACTCTGTCACCATGCTGATGCACACTTCTTAAGTTGGCCCATTAGAGAACAGGCACACTTTTGCTTCTATACAGTAAAATATGTATTTTTATGTTTGTAATAAACAATCCTATCTTATGCCGCTCAAACACATAGACTTTTTTTTAAGGTAGAAAGCCCATTTGTGTGTACATGTGTTTTAATTTTGTAGTGTATTTTTTAAAGGTTTATGTTTTTCTCTGGTATTAGGAGAGGTGATGTCCACAGACAGACATGGCAGTGAGCAGCAGGACTCAGACGTTGCAGGTCACAGACACGGAGTACAGTGCGGATGCTGTGGAATGGTGTCCTGTGGATGACTGGAACACAATCCTGGCCTGTGGCACCTATCAGTTGAAGAAGCCGGACAGTGATGTGAGTATCCCGTACTTTTCTCTTATTGGCTGAACTTCTAGATTGACAGGTATTTGCCTGCTGAAAGTGAAGAAGTGAAAGGAAAGATGTAAAAACACACTGGGTTATAACTTATACTACTATTAGAAATGGTAATGAAAAGGGTAAATGCCGGCACTGTTCTAGTCCTCTCATGTCTATGCTCAGTCTGCGAAATGCCAATTTGCAACAGTTGAAGGATGTAGATGCTAGAATCTGCTTATCATTGGCCACATTATACCAAGAAATTTGAACTACCTGTACCTGGAAAAAAAAAACAGCTAAAATTGAACTCCACTGAGGTAGGCCATACATATGATTGTAATACCAAGACCAGCCAGATTGGATATAAATCAAATAATTGTTCAAATAGTCCCTTGCTTTCAGGGTGGATTCGATTTAACCACTTAAGCCCCAGCCCTATTTCGGACACTTTTTGTTTACAAGTTAAAACCAGTATTTTTTCCTAGAAAACTACTTAGAACCCCCAAACATTATGTATATTTTTTTAGCAAAGACTCTGGAGAATAAAATGTCGGTCATTGCAAAACTTTTTGTCAAGCGATATTTGCGCAGCGGTCTTTAAAACGCCATTTTTTTGGAAAAAAATTGAAAAATCACATTTCACTGCATTTAAAAAATACTAAACAGTAAAGTTAGCCCAATTTTTTTGTATATTGTGAAAGATGATGTCACGCCGAGTAAATAGATACCCAACATGTTACGGTTTAAAATTGCGCCCCCCCGTGGGATGGCGACAAACTACGGTCAATAGAGATCTCAATCTGCGACGCTTTAAATTTATTTAACGGTTACCAGTTTAGAGGTAGAGTGTAGCTCTTTTTTTTTTTTTTAAATTATTGTGCACGCTCTGGCGATTGCGGCGATACCTCACATGTGGGGATTGAACAGCGATTTCATTCGCGGCTCGACTTGCGTATACGTTTTTTTTTTTGTGCGCGAGCTAACGGTGACGGGGGCGGCAAATTTTTTTTTTTTTTTCCTATTTATTTTTTATTTTTTTTAAACTTTATTACAGGTTTTTTTAAAAAAAAAAAAAAAATCTGATCACTTTTATTGCTGTCACAAGCAATGTAAACATCCCTTGTGACAGCAATATGTGTGACAGGTACACTTTATGGAGGGATGGAGGGTCTAAAAGACCCTAGACCCCTCCACTACACTTCCCTGTATGCAAAACGCCGAAAACGGCATTTTTGCATACAGCCGTTTTTTAAATTTGCCGCCTTTTGCAGCACAGTAACCCGGAAGTGACGTCATGGACGCCGCCTCCGGGTTACGTCATCAAAGCCCTGATCGATGCCGTTTCCGGCATTCATCGGGACTCCATCCAGCCGGCGGACGTGCCGGCTGGGTGCTCGGGGCTCCCGGTGGGACGGGAGCCCCGGGCAAAGCCACGGAAGGCGGCGGGAGGGGGGGGGACGTCCCCTCCCGCCCCCCCGGGTAACGATCGAGCGGCTCCCGAGCCGCATCGGTCGTTACCGACAGAAAGCCGACCGTCGGCTTCAAACCCTTGGTACCGGGATGATGCCTCTAGCTAGAGGCATCATCCCGGTATAAACCCGCAAAGTGTACCGACGTATCAGTACGTTACTATGCGGTAAGTGGTTAAATCACAATTTAATTTTTTTTGGATTCGATTTAAATCACTAGTAAAAAGGCTTGATTGAAATCAATTTGATTTAAATCATAATCTTCAAAGAGCAATTGTCATCTCTGTCCCGCAGCGGCTTCTCTTCTGACCCGCTGTTGGCTCACTAACAGTCCCATTCACTTTAATGGGACGGCTGGTGATGCGGCAGTGACACAACAATGTGAGGGACGTGGCGGCAGCAGGTGAGTGGATGCCTGCTAACAGGCACTGCCATGATGGATCTGAAATGACAGGTGCTCTTTAAATATAAGGACTTATGCCCCGTACACACGCACCGATTGTCGGCCGACCGATCGGCCGTCTTTTGTCCAGTGTTGTTGTGTTGGTTGAAATGTGCTCTAGACTGCACACGAATTTTGTCGGCCAACAACAACCAACTGCAGAAGTGATGTCATGTGATGGTTAACTTTCCGTGTGTTTTTTCTTCTCTGAGCATGCCCAGTCTTGCTCATTTGATTTTTGTTGGCCGAAATCTGTACTGACTGAGGAACAATCGGCCGTTCTGTTGTTGGCCAACAAAAATTTTATAGCCTGCACACCGGATTTTGTTCGGCCGAAAAGTCGCAGTCGGTTGTCGGAAGCATCATACCAACAAGCCGACAATCGGCCGATCGGACGTTGGCCGAATATTTACGGCCAACAATCGGTACGTGTGTACGAGGCTTAAGTCTTGCTGGTAGTTAGAATATTTAATATTTGCAAACAAAATTAAGGTTTCCTATCTAGAAAAATAAGTGCTCAGGTTAGAAAAACAGTGATTTCAGAACCAAATCAATCATACAGTTTGTAGTGTACATAGATTTGCAAAACAATGGGATAAAGGATGAATTCCTGAACTTTGTTTTATTTTGCGGTTACTGTGAAATTGTGTGAATGCATCAATGCAGTGCATGTTATCTCAGCTTGCAGAGCTTGGATTTATTGAATGAGTTTACCAAAAATGTAAATATTGCAGAATATACAGCTTCATGCTACATAACTAAGCTCAATTTCATGCCGGATAAACTAAATTATTAATGTACCTTAAATAGAAAACTATCTTTGAATAGATTTTTACTCCAAAAGCATTTTATTAAAATACATTTGCTAAAAATCAAAAAAATCAGATTTAATTAAAAAACGATTTTTATTTTATTATTTTTAAATCGTTGATTTTTTTCCACCTTGCTTGCTTTACATGGTTTTGGTAAATCTACTTGAGATTGTACAACCAGATTGTAACACATATGGCTAGATTAAGTAAGATCTGCATCTATATTGACCTCCCAACACAACCCTACTGTAGTTTAACCACTTAAGCCCCGGAGGATTTGGCTGCTCAAAGACCAGGCCCTATTTTGCGATTCGGCACTGCGTGACTGTAACGGACAACTGCGCGGTCGTGCGAAGCTATACCCAAACTAAATTGACGTCCTTTTTTCCACACAAACAGAGCTTTCTTTTGGTGGTATTTGATCACCAGTGTGATTTTTACTTTTTGCGCTATAAACAAAAAAAGAGCGACAATTTAGAAAAAATAACAATATTTTTCACATTATTTTATATGAAATTCTCAAAAAAAAAAGTAAAAATCACAATTTTTTAACATTTTAGGCTCGTGGGCGAGTGACGTACCGATACGTCACTTTGCCCAGGAGAGGCTGACTGCCGCAGTATATAGTCGTGCGGCAGTCGGCAAGTGGTTAAAGCAGTGATAAACTTTGCATTTTTATCATGTACCTACAGGTAAGCCTATAATTATATCTTCTAAACTTGAACTGTTTAGGAGATATTCCATTGTGTATCAGCACATGACTTCACCAGCTCATGCGCACTGCGCTCTCAATAGATTGCACACTCGAGTATGCTGTCCATTGAGAGTGCATTGCCACGATTGTGGCTCCCGCATGATGTCATCGGGCTCTACCATTTAAATGACCAGAGCCCACAAACCAGAAAGGAAGACCGGGTGAAGATGGAATCCCTGTTAGCGGTGACTGCCCCGCTGGAGGATCCGTTTTCTAGGTAAGCCCCGGTTCACACTTATGCGATGCGGGAAGGCTGCGAATTCGCAGCCTGTTCCCGCATCGCAAACGCACCCCTGGCAGTTCACACTGCCATATGCGATACGCTGGGGGTGTCAATGTAATCTTAACGACACCCCCAGTTTGATCGCATATCGCAGTGCGATCTTGCAGTTCGCACAGGATCGGATCGCACAAGTGTGACCCGCTGTGCGATCCGATCCTGATGCGGCTGCAAAAAAGGGTCCTGTGCGTCTTTGGTGCGGTGCGAATTTAGCCATACAAAGTGTATGGCTAAACTCGCACCGCACAGCCGATCGCATGTAATGAAGGAGCAGTGCGCTCCGACATTACATGCGATCGCCGCAGCCGCACATGTGTGAACCGGCACTAACTCTGACCTGCTACTATCATTATTGTTTTGACCACTTACAAACTAGCTAAAGGTGAAAGTTCATTGGTTGCTGTGGATTATGACTCTGAATTACCTCCGCACCTTCAACATTACTGTGTTCTCTGTGTTGCCTCTAGACCAAGTAACTTCTTGTTTTACCCCATAGTATGGCGAGGAGAAAAGCGATGATCCCCATATGCGACTGGGCCGTCTTTACCTTTATAACTATGATCCCCACCAGCTTTTTTCACCTGTATCGGAACTGCAGAGGATTGAAACAGCTGCCATATTGGACATTAAATGGTAAGGAATGATAAGGATCTTTCTGCCATATAATCTTTCCTATAAAGCAAGTACAGTTTATACATTGTACAATCATGTTTAACTGCTTCCCGCCTGCGCCATTGTAAAATGACGGTCGGGCTGAAACCCTATTTTTCTGGGAGGATGTCATATGTTGTCCTCCCGAGAACACGCCTTGCGCGGCCCATGCGGGCGACGCTCTGGTGCGATCTGTCACCCGCTGTGTCCACTGGGCACAGCAGATGACTGATCAGTGTACCGGCCTGCTGCCGTAGCCATGTGACCGCTGTGACCAATCACAGCAGATCACATGACAGTTGTAAACAATGAATGGCTTCTTTCCATGCCATTCATTGTATACAATTGTGTTGCTATCTGTGATTGGTCATTGATCACATAGTAAAGACAGTGCCACTCGCTGCTCATTTGTACCATGTGATTAGCTGTGGCCAATCACAACTAATGACAACAATACACAGTGTCTACGCACTGTCATTAAGTAGAAATTACTATGGTAACATTGTATTGCTCTGGTCAAAGTATGTAAAAAAAAAAAAATATGAAGAAAAATTCTTAAAGTATTTTATTTTTTTTTTTCATACTGTCACCAGTCAGTGTCTCTGGTCACCCCCACACCAGTTATAAGATGATGCTGTACTGCTGACAGTGTGGTGTACAAAATGGTTAAAAATTGTAAAAAAAAATGTTTTTCTTAATTTTCCAAAAAAATTCGATTTAAAAAAATGCGCCATGCCTCTTACTAAAATACCTGAGACTGCCTAATTTCCAAAAAGATCATTTGGGGGATATTTGTGTTTTTCGGGTCTCAAGAAATGAGATAGGCTGTCAGTACATCAGGATTGATCAATTTTCAGATATACAGTATTGCACAAAAGTGAGTACACCCCTCTCATTTTTGTTAATATTTTATTATACCTTTTTATGTGACAACACTGAAGAAATGACACTTTGCTACAATGTAAACTAGTGAGTGTACAGCTTGTATAACAGTGTAAATTTGCTGTCCCCTCAAAAGAACTCAACACGCAGCAATTAATGTCTAAACCGCTGGCAACAAAAGTGAGTACGCCCCTAAGTGAAAATGTCAAAATTGGGCCCAAAGTGTCAATATTTTGTGTGACCACCATTATTTTCCATCACTGCCTTAGCCTTTTTGGGCATGGAGTTCACCAGAGCTTCACAGGTCGCCACTGGATTTTTCTTCCACTCCTCCATGATGACATCACAGAGCTGGTGAATGTTAGAGACCTTGCTTTCCTCCACCTTCCATTTGAGGATGCCCCAGAGATGCTCAATAGAGTTTTTTGATCTGGAGACATGCTTGGCCAGTCCATCACCTTTTACCCTCAGCTTCTTTAGCAAGGCAGTGGTCCTCTTGGACCACTCTGTTTGGGGTTATCATGTTGGAATACTGCCCTGTGTCGCAGTACATGTTGGCATTCATGGTTCCCTCAATGAACTGTAACTCCCGAATGCTGGCAGCACTCATGCAGCCCCAGACCATGACACTCCTACCACCATGCTTGGCTGTAGGCAAGAAACACTTGTCTTTGTACGCCTCACCTGGTTACCGCCACACACGCTTGACACCATCTGAACTAAATACGTTTATCTTGGTCTCATCAGACCTCAGGACATGGTTCCAGTAATCCATGTCCTTAGTCTGCTTGTCTTCAGCAAACTGTTTGCAGGCTTTCTATTTGCTGGCTTTCTTGTGCATCATCTTTAGAAGAGGCTTCCTTCTGGGACGACAGCCATGCAGATCAATTTGATGCAGTGTACAGTGTAGGGTGTGAGCATTGACAGACTGACCCTCCACCCCGTCAACCTCTGAAGCAATGCTGGCAGCATTCATGTCTATTTCTCCAAAGACAACCTCTGGATATGACGCTGAGCATGTGCACTCAACTTCTTTGGTCGACCCTGGAGAGGCCTGTTCTGAGTGGAACCTGTCCTGTTAAACTGCTGTATGGTCTTGGCCACCGTGCTGCAGCTCAGTTTCAGGGTCTTGGCAATCTTCTTATAGCCTAGGGCTAGGCAATCTTTATGTAGAGCAACAATTCTTTTTTTTTTCCAGCTCCTCCGAGAGTTCTTTGCCATAAGGTGCCATGTTGAACTTCCAGTATGAGAGAGTGAGAGCAATCACACCAAATTTAACACACCTGCTCTCCATTCACACCTGAGACCTTACACTAACGAGTCACATGTCACAGGGGAGGGAAAATGCTAATTGGGCCCAATTTGGACATTTTCACTTGGGGAAGTAATTACTTTTGTTGCCAGTGGTTTGGACATTAATGGCTGTGTGTTTGAGTTATTTTGAGGAGACAGCAAATTTACACTGTTATACAAGCTGTACACTCACTACTTTACGTTGTAGCAAAGCGTCATTTCTTCAGTGTTGACACATGAAAAGATATAATAAAATATTTACAAAAATGTGAGGGGTGTACTTACTTTTGTGAGATAGTGAGATAGCTCTGCGGTGAGATAGCTCTGTGAGATAGCTCTGCGGTTTATCAAGGTTGACTTGATAAACTGCATAGTGCGAAACATGTAGTCATGGCAACCATATAGCTTGTGGTCCACCCTGGTTCCTGGTACTGCCCCGCAAGTGGCGCCTGTCTGGCTGATGTCACCGCTACGGAACTACAGCGGAGTCCTTTCATCCTCGCGCTGGCTGGTTTCCGGCTTTGTGCACACACTGCTCAGCAGTCCTGGGAGACTGACCTCCTCGCACTCGTGCTGCTTGCTGCCAGGTACCCTTGTCCACTCCAGCCCAGGGGAATGTAAGCATTTTATGTACTTTGTTTTTCGGTTATCAATACCAATAAACTGTTAACCCTTTCTATACTGGATGTTCACCTGATTTCCTTATCCATTGCATCCCGGTGTGGTTCATGCGCTGCCTTCCTTATGTACTTTTATCCATATCAGCACCCTTCCTATGCTTGTTGGCTAGCGGCAGAAAAAACGCTGGGGAGCCTCACAGGCTTATTTCTATCCCTCCACCCCAAAGGCACCCCAGGAGCGCCAGATTTGTGATTATTGCTTTGACTTCTGGACTGGAATTTTTCCTATGGCTGCCCTGGGTGCGAATCTCTTTACTGAGCCATTAGTTGGCTAACAGCAGAACAAGCGCTGGGGAGCCTCACAGGCTTACTTCTTTCCCTCCACCCTACAAGCATCCCAGGAGCGCCTGGTTTGTAAATATTGCTTTGACTTGTGGCCCAGAAGTTGACTGACAGCATGCCAAGGCAAACTGCAGAGGTCTTGAAAGAGAAGGGTCAAGACTGCAAATGTTGACTCGTTGCATAAACTTAATGTAATTGTCAGTAAAAGCTTTTGATGCTTATAAAATGCTTGTGATTATACTTCAGTATACCATAGTAAAATCTGACAAAAAGATCTAAAAACACTGAAGCAGCAAACTTCGTGAAAATTAGTATTTGTGTCATTCTCAAAACTTTTGGGTCTTAATGATGTTGGAGATATCCAACCACTAGAGTGCAGGGTAGAAGAGGCAGCAGAGACTGGTCTTGCAGCACAGAGGAGAATTGGGTTCCTTTAACCGAAGAAGGAGAAATTCCATATTTGTCACTGTGACCCTTTTTATTGTCTCCATTTTAATTTTAATGGTGGGTCTGGCAGCAACCACTAAAACAGAAAAGGTCACGGTAGGAGGCTGCTATCCAGGTGTAATTCTTGGATTTGGATCCATACTTGGAATCATTGGATCCAAATTAATAGAGAATAAAAGACAGATGTCATACCTGAGATGGGAGGCAAGGGTCCATTGTGAACCCTGCAGAGAGATCGGTGGAGTGAAGTGTGGATTTAGAGAGGCAGAGCTTTCTTGATGGAAGTGATCAGGATCTGAAGACCATATTGTCCCTTTAAGTGCATTTTGACCTTTTGGTCAATTCCTAAGGTGAGCGGCCATCATCTGCAGGTGGAGGTTGCAGTTCACTGATCTTTCCACTATATGAACTCTTTCGATATATTTTTCATCAATAGTGGTGGATTCAGCACTTGCATCTGTAAAGTGGACTTATGTCTTGGTTTATAAGCACATTTTTTGGTAATCTACACATCTAAATCAGACTTTTATTTATTTATTTATTTTTGTTTATGTGCACAATATATAATTTTATGACTGTTCTACATGTTCTAATGTTTCCTTTTTCGAACAAGCAAACTTTTTTTTTTTTTTTTTACAATACTGCTTGCTTTTAATGTTTTTGAGTTCACTAGTAAATGGTTGCAGCGGTGTACCTTGGTAGTGGTTATCGCATCACAAATAGTTATATTTATTTCTTTTTTGATTTTCTTTAATGTTGTGTGTGTGTGGTTTTTTTTTTTTTTTTTTTTTTTTTTTGTGTACACCGTATGTACGCTTGAGTAAGTTTAGTTTTTTATTTACATTTTTCGTCCTTTTTTATCTTGAATTACATAGTAGCGCGCAAGTATTTATACACACACACATATCAATAGAGTACTACTATTATAAATTGTTGTCCTAGCATAGTAACAATCTGATGTCCCCTTCTGTGTGTCCAACTTCTATCTGCTCTTCTTGATTGGAAATTTCAAAGGGGTTCAGGGTTAATATCAACAGCAACCTCTGCAATCTTTATCAATACAGTTCTGGATTTGTGTTATTTTTACATGAGACCCCCTCCCACCTCCAGGCCCTATAGCAGTGGTGTGGGCTGCAGTGGCTATTGTTACACCACTGTCAGTATTAGTTCTGAAGGGAAATGAGAACTCAGCCAGTGTGTAGTGGAATATTGGAAACAGCCAAATTCCATTCAATATGGACTTGCACGTTTATCACCCAATAAGCAATTGAAGACAAATATCTTATTTTCTGTCTAGGTGCCACATTCCCCTCTCAGATCTTCCTGTGTTGGGCATTGCTAATGCTAAGGGTGCACTAGAGCTTTATAAACTACAAGGCAGCAGGGTAAGTGTGTACACAATCCTTGATCTAGTTACATACTACTGTTTAGTCCCTTGACTTGGCTTCTGACAAATACAAAGTGCAGTAACTTAATGCAGCCAATCAGAATTCCTATTTAATTGGCCCATTAATGTATTGTATGCGTAGCTGTTCATCAGATCAGGTTTCTGCAGTGACTGTTTTTCTTCAGTAGGAAAGTTGCCAGGTGGAGCCTGTGTACAGCATGGATGTGGGTGATGACTGCCTGGCGTTGTCCCTTGACTGGTCCACAGGAAAAAGAGAAAAGTAAGTTATGAAGATGTTGGGACAATTTGTAAAAAAAAAAATCCCCACAGTGTCCAATAAGATTTCAGCGGCAGTTTATCTATTGAAAATTAAGAAGTTAGACAAAAAACCTCTAGGTTGTTATAAAAATGCCTTCTTTGTCTTTATGTTTTACACCAACCTTGTGTTTAGTTTTGTGACGTGTGCCTTGCTATTTCCTGTTCAGTAGTTCTCCCATAAAAATCATCTGCAGCGACTCAAAGGGGCGTCTCAGTTTGGTGCAGGTAGAGGAATCCTCACCGTCTCTAGACATCCAGTGTCAGTGGGGAGCCCATGGGTTCGAAGCCTGGATTGCTGCATTCAACTACTGGAATTCTAATACAGTGTTTTCAGGTGTGTGTAGAAACCGTAGGCCTGTAGTTAACATGGAATGATATGAATTTATAAAATAAAATGTTCTTCATTGTAAAGTTTTTTTATAATGTGCACAAACTGTGTGTAAACCCTGGGATAGGAGGTCTGGGGAAGGGTATAGGACTGAGGACCATGAAGGGGCAGGGAGACTTAGATCCAAGGAAGGGGACGAGCTTGAGGAGAGTGGAAGGGGACGAGCTTGAGGAGAGTGGAAGGGGACTGGACTTGGGCCCGGGGAAGGGAACAGAATGGAAGTTGGCAAGGGGGCAGGGCTGAAGCCCTGGGAAGTAGACAAATACGAAATCCTTTGGAAGGGGGCAGGTCTGAGGACCCTGGAAGGGCACATGACCAAGCACTGGATCAGTAGCACTAAATAACACTGCATTGACATGCAACATTCGGGCTTAAAAACATGTATGTTATTTATCTTCATTATTATCATTTTCATTGTTTTGCATAAATTTCACTTTGAGTTTATGCATCAAATGATAACACTTCTATTATTGCTTTGTAGAATTGGTGATTTATCCTTGAGAAAGGCCCTCATCGGGCCGAAACGCGTAGGACTTACTAGGATCATACCCAAAATCCTTTTCCCTTATTTTGCTTTGGATTCTGTTTATCCCCAACCTGGAAAATAGAAACAGCAAAATAGGTGGATCTCTATCACCGTTTTCAAGTCACAATTTTTCCATACTTTATCTGACTTCACACTATGGGCTTTACCCATACACCAATTGTCTATGGTATGGGTCATCCCATCTTTAATATGTAATCTGTTATTATTATTATCAATAAATTTTCTTCTTTTTCAACGTTATTTTCTAACCTACTCTTGCCCTTAAAAGTCCCCTTACCTGGGTTTAAGGCACCCACATCCACCACAATTTTAGAATCTTCTGGGACGGTGGCAAAAACCTACTACAGGGTCCAACTGAGACATAAACTCCCCTCCTAAATAACACTGCATGTCATTTGGTTACAGGTGAAAATCTACACCTTAATAACCAATTCCTAATTCTTTGGTCAGGTGGAGATGATTGTTTACTGCGAGGATGGGATACAAGATCTACACCAGACCACCCAATATTTACTAGCAAACGGTAAGCACAACCATTGTGTATACTAGTTTATAATGTAATAATGCTATCCCATTATTTGTGGTTAATTCAACCTTGACTGTTTTGATTGTCAACACATAGGATGCTCTTATTCTCAGCTATAACAGAATTTAATGGAGAGAACCTATAAAATCTGCCTCAAATCTGGTTACTATTGACAATGACCTCTGTGATCAGTGAACAGTACTCATTACTATCTTTCCAAAAAGTGAATGTGATTGTGTAACTGATAAAAATATTGTATGGTTTGTACTTGTTTCTCATTATCAGGCATTCAATGGGAGTGTGCAGCATTCAGAGTCACCCTCTTCGGGAGAATGTTCTGGCAACAGGAAGGTAAGGAACCTGGAATATTCTGTTTATATTTGCAAAACTATTACCATAAAATAAGTTGTTTGTAAAACACTGGAGATGTAAAAATGAATGCTTAGATTCTATTCACAGTACAGGCAAGCTTCTGAAGCCTGCCTGCACTACTCCTAGTTCACCAGTAGATGGTGATAAGGCATTTCATTTCGTTGTCACCCCAGTCTTGATGAGAAATTGAGTAGATTTTACTTCTATGTCATCAAAGCCTTTTTGGAAAACAGAAGTGAAGCCGTTTTTGGCCGCAGCAATTAACCAATTTGTTTTTTATTTATTTATTGTTATTTATAACACTGCAGAAACAAAAAGTGTCTAGGACTAGTTGCGTTTAGCTCATCTTGATTAATTTGGTGGCAATGTTGTCATTTTAAATCTGGTGGAACTTTTTAAAATGTTTGCTATCACTAAATTTACACTTTATTATGCTGCATTTGTTCTCTATCTGTAAACTCTGTCTTGTGACCCTTCTACAGGTCACATTGGTTTTTGATGTAATTTATTTTGGTTAGGAGGACAGCATCCTAACGGATGAGTCGGTCATATTATATAAGGTGGTGCGCTGTTTTCGACTTTCTATTTAATAGTTTGTTTTGGTATTCAAACACCCCTGCCTTGTCCCAAGGATCACATCCCTATTCATACTGTAACTTTAATTTTCACTTGCATGATCACTGCAATTTTCCAGTGGGAACCATTACACTGCCGGTATCCTTTAGTGCTTTTCCTGTAAAAGACATGTTAGAGTGACAGCACTTTGTCAGGCAATAGAAATGTGATTGGCTTTCAGTGCAAAGTGCAAGTGATTAGATTTCAGGCATTGATAATGGCATTTTAATAAGAATTTATAATATAAAACAGGACTAAAGTGTGTACATTTTTACATAAAACACCACCTTTTTACACTTTTTAAAATTTGGGAATACATGGAGAATGCTGTCCAGGATTTAGGGCATTTCGCTTATTAATTTGCTTGGGAGAGCAGAGGGCTGCAGAAATCTGAGTACTTATCTAAAATTAGCATTTCCTAGACAAGATTTCTTGGGGGAGATGCTACCATAGATATTGACTCACTTGTACAAACTGTCTAGTTTCAGATAAGGGGCCACAGATTTGGCTGTAAAATGTACTGTAAGGTAATGAACTGTAAGCTTTGTATTGGTGTTAGATTATTACTCCTGATGTTTCTTTTTGTATCTCAGTTATGATGAGCATGTTCTCATCTGGGACTTACGACAGATGAAGCAGCCTGTGTCTGATACCCATGTTCAAGGTGGAGTCTGGAGGCTGAAGTGGCACCCAACAGAAAGCACCCTCCTGCTGGCCGCCTGTATGCATAGCGGCTTCCACATTCTGGACACAGAGTCTGGTAAGTGCAGAATTAAAGCGTTCCGACCTTTAAAGAGTTCCGGCCTCAAAATCGATAAAATCTATTTTGGGCCATCCGCTTGCTGAAGGGCAACCTGAAAAAGAAATGGATACTGGCGATTTTTTTTTTTTTTTTTTTTGTCACTTACCTTATTATAGAAGAAAATATACTCCCCTTCCTTCCACTTCCTCCCTCTGTGGCCGCGGCCTGCGCCGTCACTTCCGGTTTGCGATGATTCCTGGGAGCTGAATGCCATCTCTCCCAGGAATCAATGCACCGGCCCGCTCATCACTTCCGGTGCAGGCGGGGCATTCACTGCTAAACAGCTTCTGGGCATGCCCAGAAGCTGTGTAGGGATGCCGCGCCTGCGCCGGAAGTGACGAGCGGGGCTGGTGCAGTGCATTGTGGGACTCCGATGTCACGGAAGAGGACACGAAGAGGGACGCTGAGGCTTCAGCTGCCCACACCTGAGATGGCAGCGCTGGAGAAGAAATTTTCAAGGTAAGTATTTCTTCTTACAGGTAAGTGCGACCCGGGACAGTTCAGAGGCTATCCATTATGGAATGTACTAGCCCTGACTGTCCCGGGGGTATTTATAGCTCAAATTGACCCCCGAGGCCGGAACTCCGCTTTAAAGATGCAAACAATTCAGCCAGCTCAAAGATGGTGGGTAGAACCACTCTGCTAGTCTTTTAACTCTTAGAGGCTATATTATTTAGATTCCTATGTGTTTCTGCTGCCGCCCTCTTGCAGCTAAGCGCCACAATTCATTTCATATTCTACATTATGGCAAATCAACCATTGAGTCCTTTAGCTTCGTGAAGAGGGCAATAACTGGGTGAAACCTGAGTTATGAAACATTTATGTACTGGCAACCATGCAAAACTGTCTTTCAAGTACAATGTAATGTATAGGTTAAAGCAATTGTTACATTAAAGTGTAGTTATACCCCAAACATTTTTTTCAGTTGTGGATTAGGTGGGGAAAGATTAGGACCCCTGTCAGGTTTAACTGTTATCTGGGACTCTGTTAGAAAGATTTCCCCTTGCTTCCTGTACGAGGGACAGCCTTTTACTGCACAAGAAGTGAAAGAAACTCTCTAACAGCAACATAGACAGAAGTGAAAATGCTTTTTTTAAAATTAAGTATAGGATTGTTTTTGTTCAGATATGACCTGTTTTCTCAGCTCAGCTGGTCCTTAACAAATCAACCACAATACAGGTGGAAGATCCACCTGTATGAGCCAATAAACAATGGGAGCCCTTTCCAGAACTCTGTACTTACTGGCTCCCCCCCCCCAAGCACCTGATCCTTATTTTAATTAGTCAAGCATATCTGACTGTTCATAATCCCCTAAAATGTATCTAGCTCAGCCACTGCTTTTTGTTTATCCACTCCCTCTAATACTGTGTGAAAGACCTCCATGCGTGGCTCCCTGCCCACCTGCAAAAAACGCAATTTAAGTCTGCCAAATCCTCAGATAAGCCTTCTTCAGCGTGAAGGTGCCACCCCATTTCTAGAGTCGGGGGATGTCAGTTGATCTTTGTGGATTCTTGGATATCTTGCATCCTTGATGCCTGGGTGCAAGAGGTGATGTCCCAGGGCTAGTAATTCAAGTTTTTTTCCTTGCTCCCTACCTCGTTTTGTCACTCCAAACCTTCCTGTTACTTCTCTCAAACTGGCAGATCTTCATCTTGCCCACTCATACCTTCTGGTCCGATGTGTGGTAGCCCTGGTCCCTGCTGCAGAATGGTTTCAGGGGTTTTACACTAATCCTTTCACTGTTTCAAACCACAAAGGGGCAGTCACTCCATATTTGGGCACAAAATGGGATGGAATCAACTAGCTCCACCAGGGAGACTTTGTGGCTCTATCCCACACTTTATGGTAACGGCCGAGGGAACCCCTGTTAGTATGAATAACCTTCTTATACTGTAAAGATTGGTTAGCATCTGTTATCCACATGGCCAAATCGGGCCATGCAGGTTGGATCCAGGTGCGGGCAAGCAGCTTTCTGGCACTGAATAGGGTTTCATGAAGAAATTTAACAGTATCATGCACATGAACTTTAATGACATCCCCGTCTTAGTCTGTGGGGTTCAATATTGAGTTGGGCCACCCTTTTCAGCTATAACAGCTTCAAGTCTTCTAGGAAGGCTGTCCACAAGGTTTAGTAGTATGTCTATGGGAATACTTGACCATTCTTCTAGAAGCGCATTTGTGAGGTCAGGCACTAATGTTGGAGAGAAGGCCTGGCTCACAGTCTGCACTCTAATTCATCCCAAAGGTGTTCTTTTGGATTGAGGTCAGGACTGCAAGGTAGTCAAATTCCTGCACCCCAAACTCGCTCACCCATGTCTTTATGTCTTTATGGACCTTGCTTTGTGCACTGGTGCAAATCATTTGGTGGAGGGGGGATTATGGTGTGGGGTTGTTTTTCGGTGATTGGGCTTGGCCCCTTAGTTCCAGTGAAGAAAACGCCTAAAGCGCCAGCATGCCAAGAAATTTTGGGCATTTTCATTTTTTTCCCCATGAAGTTTCTTTATTGAAAAATTATAGGTTATACAAACATAGTGCAAGTAAGGATAAGGTGTGCCTGAACTAAGACAATTACATATCAGTTGTGAAGATAAATACGACCGAATTATATTACAACAACATCAACAGTAACATTGAATAGAAGGTCATGTTGAGCTTCTCGGTTGGTTGCAAAATCTTATCCAAGAGAAATCAAAATTTTATAATTTTGGAATAAGTTTGAACTGTTCGTATGTGCACTGATAATCGACTAAGGCCTCAATAAACCTGGCAATGTCCTGCATTGCCAAGCGTTGAGGGTTTGTAGGTCTTGTAGTGTACCGTGGGTAAAGAGAATTAAGTCATGTGTCAGTTGGAAGGGGGTTAGGAAAGAAAAAGAGAACAAAAGGAGGGAGGGGAGGTGGGCGGGATTGGGGGGTGCTGTAGTCTCGGAGGAGTGAGATCTGATGGAACTGCCAGGGTTGTCACTCGTCTGTCAGGGTTCTCATTTAGATGTGAAAGAGTGGTACAGTATTACTCAAATTTGTTAATTTCTCATGCGTACGCTTCTGAAGATTGGAAGTGTAGCCAGGGTTCCCAAGTGGACGTAAATTTAGAAGGTGCATCTTTAGCAATAGCAATCAGTTCCTCCATTTCGGCTATCTTATAGCGCTTTTCCACTGCATAGAACCGTACCGGCTCGGCACGCTTTTGTGCTTTACCACTGCGGTACCGCATGGTATAGGGTCGGAACGGTTTGGTACGGTACAGTATAGGTTCGCTTTTCCACTGCATGGAACCGAACGGTACGGTACGGCTCTGAAAAAACAGTACCTACTCGATTGTGGTTCCAACAGGTACCAAACTGGTACCATATCCCACAATCCTTTGCATGCAATCACTACTAGCCACTGATTGGTCAGAGAATCACACCCACCCCGTTGTTATCCCACCCACTTAACTTTAGTACTACTTTAGTGGAAAAGCAAACCTATACCGTACCGTACCGTCCCGACACTATACCATGCGGTACCGCAGTGGAAAAGCAAACCGGGCCAAGCAGGGCCGAGTAGAGCCGAGCCGGTACTAGCCGGTACTTGCAGTGGAAAAGTGCCATTATTCGTTTGTACCAGGTGGCTATAGGTGGTGCTTCTGTGGTGCCCCAGAGCACTGGAATGCATGTTTTGGCTGCATTGATTAACATCATTGCGAGTAATTTGTGGTACCCATGAGGCATGGATTGAGAATAGTGAAGTAGGTATTGCGATGGTGAAAAATCTAGTGCGATTGAGGATATGTGTGATTTAATTATGGATCTTTTCCCAAAAGGTTTGTATAAGGGTGCAATCCCAGCAAATATGTAGGATTGAGTCTGTGAATTGTTGGCGGCATCTCCAGTATTGATTTGAGATGGTTGGATTGAAAATGTGGAGAAGGGAGGGTGTTAGGATTTTGTAGCTATTTTCTTGAATGAAAATCCACTGACCAAGCTCTCCACGCTCCCCCCCCCCCATCAACATGTTGGTGCTCCCACAAGATGTTATGAATTTTGGATATTGTATGTTGTTGAGGGGTATTTGGGGAACATAGTTTTTCAAAGGGGGATAACGGTCTGGAAATTGATGTGGAACGTTTTATTGTGTGCAGAAAATGGTTTAGTTGTCTATGTGACCAGGGGGTCAAGGTGTAGATTTGGCCAACTTTCTGCAAACTGGTTTTGTGTAAGGAGTGTCTCAGCTTTAGTCATATCAAGAAGTCTAAGGTCCATGTCTGTGTTTCTTCTGAAGAAGATGCTTGGCTGTAAGCCTGGAGGGAATTCTGGATTCCCTGTGTCAAAAGGCCCAGGTACTTCTGAAATCTTGAATGTAACATGCACTTCGGAAACTTTGGAGGGTCGGGCCTAACAACGGGTGGTCTTTCAGGTCTTTGGTGATGTGCGAACTTTGAAGCCATGGAATAGAGCTAATAGGGTAAGATGAGAGAGTTTTCTAAGGATACCTAGTTGGACATTTTCATGCTCCCAACTTTGTGAGAATAGTTTGGGGTCGGCCCTTCCTGTTCCAACATGACTACGGACCAGTACACAAAGAGACTTAATAGTGAACCCTACGGACTAAGATTGGGATGCCATTAAAGTTCATGTGTGTGTAAAGGCAGGCGTCCCAATACTTTTAATAATATAGTGTATCAATGACCATCCAGACAATACAGAGGTTTGGGTGGATCCTGAACCTTAAAAAATTGTTGCTGGAGCTAACTTCTCACTTGTAGTATATCTGGGTCTGGACATGTCTCAAGCCAGCATATTCCTTCCCCAGGAAAAAATGTCAGATTCTCTGGTCTCAGGTTTAAACTCTTCAGTCCAGAAGATGTCCGACTCTTTACTTCTGCATGAGAGTCATGGGTCTGATGGTAGCCTCCTCAAGGCAGTTCCTTTTGTAAGACTTCTAGAAGATGCACTGCCGGGCTGCCTAAATCTGATATCCCAGGGACTGATTTGCCAACTTGCTTCTTGACCGCTGGCATGAACAGCATGGTTGTTGAAGTTTGAGGGGATTAGGGTATCTCTCGATCTGTGATTCCTACAATACCCAAGGCTAGGAAATCCAATTCTTGCAAGGTCTATTATCCGACATGAGAGGTATAATCCAGGGGCTTATACCCTAGAAACGTCTCTGTGGAATGGCTCCTATATTTGGGTCTGGACCTATGTTTGGCTCCCAATGCCATTAAAGGTCAGTTCTGTTTCAGACAATTTTGGATTTCTACTCTCTGATTAAAACCCTTTTGCAAGGGATCTCTTATGCGGTTCCCCCAGCCCAATCCCCTTTGACTCAGTGGCATCTGAATCTGATTTACTCAGGGCTTCAAAAACCACCATTAAAACCCATTAGAGACATTCCTCTCTCTTCTCTAACTCACAATGTTGCTTTCCTGGTAGCTATCGCCTTCAAGGCTGATTCCTGAGTTGGCAGCTTTATCTTGCAAAGACCCCTTTTTGGCCTTGCATAAGGACAAAGGTGGTGTTGAGGCCCAGACCTTCTTTCCTGCCCAAGAAAGCCTCTGTCTTCTCCCAGATCAGGACTTTTTTTTGCCACCTCTTTTTTCCTACCCCAGTTCATCAGAGGGAAATTTTCTTCCATTGTCTGAATGGGCTGTGTAAAGCCCCATACACACGCGTTGAAAATTGGCAGGGAATTTTCGGCCAACGTCCGATCTGCCGATTTTCGGCTTGTTAGTATGATGCTTCCAACAACCGACTCCGACTTTTCGGCCGAAAAAAATCTGGTGTGCAGACTATAAAATTTTTGTTGGCCGTCAAAACACGGCCGATTTTCGTGCAGTCAGTACAGATTTCGACAGGGAAAAATCTGATGAGCAAGTCTGGGCATGCTCAGAGAAGAAAAAACACAAAGAAAGCAAACCAACACATGACATCACTTCTGAAGTAGATTTTTGTTGGGCGAGAAAATTCATGTGCAGTCTAGGCACATTCCAACCAACAAAAAACCACTCTGGACAAAAGTCAGACGATCGGTCGGCCGATAATCGTTGCGTGTGTACGGGGCTTAAGGCTCTTCCTCAGTGGCAGTATAATCCAAAGATTTGTCTTCCTGTGTGCCTTAAGGCACTCGAAAAAAATTTTATGGCGAGTACAAAACATACATTTTACTAGTTTACAGTAATTACCAACTCCTTAAAATAGCACAGCATGGAGTTTACAGTGAATAGAATCTATGTACAACCCAGTCTTATGTGGTTACTTTTGTCCCCCTATTAGATGGCTCCCCTATTGCCTCCTCGTATGTTCTTCACAACTCGTTGGCCTATGGAGCGGATTGGTCCACACTGTCTTCTTCATACAACTCACCAGCCAGTCCTGAGCCAGTTTCCTTGCAAGCCAATGAGTCAGATGCCGCAGGCTCAGATGGGGCTGCACAAAACCTTGACCAACCCATGCAGAATCTGAAAATCTTCTATGAGTCACCCACTGCCAGCTTTGATGTGATTCTTGAGGACGAGCATGGTGAATACTTGCCTGAAAGTGACCCTGTAAAGGATTTAAACAATAAAGCACCACCAGAAAAAGCTATATACGGACCAGCAAACACCAGCTTGGTGGCCACCTGCTCTTTTTATGACCATGTCCTGCATGTGTGGAGGTGGCGGTGGCAGAGAACACAGTCTGGGGAGTGACGCTGTCTCTTGTTTGTCTCATTTGGGTTTACCAATCTATCCTGGAACATACTACCTCCTGGTATGCTTGTCCCAAATGTTTAAAGGCCTAAAATATTTTCTGAATGCTGGACATACCTTGGAGTATGTATGGCACTCTGATCTAATTTAGTATAAAAATATACCACTTTAAAATGACAAGCCACTGTATAAAATCAGCACTTTTAAAGAAGAACATTTAACGTTCTGTGGAATTGTAAACTTGTGCTGACCTGCCACAACCTATTCATAGAGCAAGCGGAGAAACTCATGGTAACTAAGCTGTAAGATGTTAAAAATTAACCTGAAAGGGGTCCTAGATTTTTTTTTCCCCTACATGTACTTGTTAGGAGTGTGGATTTGTAAACTTAACAGTGGAACACCAGCTAAAACATTGTTCGTTTTGGTAAGAATAAGGAAGCGTTAAAGCCTGTAAGGTTTTTATTGCTGTCTTGGCCTGGTGGTATTTGCCTATGATGCCAGTGCGGATGATCACGCAGAAAGTGGGGAAATCTCCACATAGTAGGTACTCGGAGTTCTTATTTGCTCATTTTGTGTGTGCCAAGGGAGCACTCACCTTACATAGGGATTAACCTTACTCTGCCTTGTAGTTTTGGTATGTCCTATGCTGCTATCCCTGTATTCTCAGGGGAAGCCTTATCAGCCGATAGAAAGTTCCAGGACCGCTAAGAGTTCTAGGTATTAGCAGCCAGATTGTGATGTCTGATTTTAGGAAAGAAAATGTGTAAAATTAGTACCGATGGAAAGAACAATATTTTCTATACAGGGAAGAGTTTTAATCCCTGCATTAGGGAAATGGAGATGAGCGAACTGTTAAACTCTGCAGGCTGATCTTATCTGTGGCTCTTCCCTTTGTTTAGTCTGGGGCATAGAAGATTCTGCCTGGCAATGCGTTTCCTTTATGCATGTTCTATTTCATTTTGTATGAACCTGAGCTTTGTCCATGTAGAGCAAAGCTACACATTCACTTAAATTGCTTGCACCCCTCCCTGATACTTTTTCATTTGTTTCCCAACTACAGTGAAAAAGAAAAGCCATGTCCAAGCTCAATCCAGTTGGAGTTTACGCAAGGCTTACTATTATCCCCCCACCCCCAGGTGACCATAATCTGGTATAGCCATTGGCTACTTATGTATCCAGCAGTGCATTATGGGAGGAAGAGTAAAGCATTCCATTCTTCCTCATACCCAAAAATGCTAGGTATTTTTCTGCATTTCATGGTATCCAGGTTCACTTTGTGTTGGCTACACATATCAAACTCTCCTAAAATAAATTATCTTCTGGCTCCTGAAGTCCACATGCATTTTTCCATCTCAATTCTCAAATCATATAGACTAGACTACTATGATCACAACCGTAGGCTAAATTATATGACACAGGGTCCATGTGATCATCTTTATACTCCTAAAAAAGGTAAGAATATGAAGCAATAAGCAAAATACACCATATGCCTGTTCTATCACACACAATTTTCTAAAGACCTCAGCATTGTATGTACAGTAACAGAAGAGCACATTGCAATATACCAGCAAATGTATTTATATTATAAAGGAGGATTCTGACCGACTGCATGCTTCACTCTATACAGCACAAGCTGATCTGTATTTTTGCTACTGTGATTTTATCAATAAAAGTGCTTGTTTGGGTAACTAATCTCTTTAATTATTTTCATATGGAGGTACAAGAGAAATGGCACCTAGCCTGAAACTCTCCCCCTGCTTAGCCAGTCAAGTGTTTCTAAACTACAAAATAATGGACACAATAGTCTTGAAAAAAGTTTGGAAGGGTTATAACCTTTGTTGTTAGGTACCTGTTGTTTTATCAGGACTTCAGCAAAGCTTTTGATACAGTTCCACATAATGATCTTATAAAAAAAAAAAGAAGTTGTACACCGCTAGGACTTAAAGAATAAGTTCTCTTTTTGGAATATGTTACACCCATATTCAGGGTAGAACATGTTACAGATGCACTTACCCCCTGCACTGCACCCTCCCCCCCATGTTTGTTGTTTTTAATTCTCTAGTATTCAGGGAATTCAGCAACGCGACACACGACAGGAAAAAGGGGTACAACAGCATCATGTGATAATGATGACCGAAGAGGCGGGGTGGAAATAGCCCATGCAGGAATTGCTGATGATGTCTATAGACTGTTAGCATTCACCAATAAGAGTCGAATTCCAAGGTTTCTACAAGCAATCTACATGCAGGAAAGTCAATCCCCCCCATTATGAAAGGGGTGTATGGGGGTGGAGGATCTTCTCTCCCAATCCCCCCCACGCTCGCTGTTCCAATAATAAAAATTAAAAAAAAAAACCACGGCGGTGCAGGGCTCCGTCTGCGTCACTCCTTCAGTGTTTATTGAGAACTTGTAGTTTTTCTTTTAGAACTACCAGGCCGCTGTTGAGCTTTCATTGAGCTTCCTGTCAGAGTGTAAGGGTCCTTTCACACGGAGCGGAGCGGTTTTTGATCTGCTCCGGCACTTTTTTTTTTTCTTACGGACACGGATGACACTTGTGTCATCCGGTCCGTATGTCCGTTTATCATCCCATCCATTTGCGGAGGATAAACGGAGATAATGCATGTCAATGGGATTGCGGATGACATCCGTTTTTGCGTCCATTCTGTTTTTTTTAAAATGGAAGAAAAATAGGGTTCTGTTCTGTTCCAAAAAAACGGAACTGATCGGAAAGGACGCAAATTGGATGTCCGTGGATGACCATCTGCTGACATCCACAATCCCATTGACATGCATTATATTTGTTTTTCAACCGCAAAAAAATGGAATGAAAAACGGAAATACGGACCGCCCGTGTGAAAGGACCCTTACTGCGTGTCCCAATCGGAGGCATGGGCAGACCGCTACAGACAGTCTCAGGGCCGTGGCATTGCACCCATGATCTGCTGATTGTAGGTGCAATGCTTTACAAGCTACGAACATTAAAAATAATAAATGCATATTCTTTTTTTTAACTGCAAAGATCAAGAACAAGAGGACATGACCTCAAACTAGCAGAAGGAAAGTTCAAAACTAATCTCAAATTATTTTACTGGAAAAGCAGTTCATGCTTGGAAATAAACTTCCAGCAGAGGTAGTGAGTCAGTAAACGGTAAGTGGATTGAAACTTGCTTACGATAAACATAGGTCTGTACTCTGTTGAAAAAAAATAAACGGTGCAGACTTGGACCACTTGGTCTTTTTCTGATGTCACTGTTTCCTGTTTTACCTGGCAAAAGATTTGCCAATCTGTAATTTTACACATTTTTTTTCTTCACACTGCACAGCTAGACTAGTGACACAGGCAATTCCTGTCAAGCAATTAATTCTCCTGTCACCTCAGCACCCTCACCTTCGCCCACATAGCTAAACTAGAAAATACGGACTGATCTTACTGACGAGCAGGTGTATGAATTGCAAGGTTGGTTGGCCAAAATTACACATTCTTTGGAATATAAATCGTACACAAGTATGTATTTTGACTGCATTTTGTTTTTGTCCAGAGTTTCAATTTTAATTTTATACAAAAGAAAAGGCACGACTTTTACTTTACAAGGTACATTTAATTAGAAAAGTTCATTATGGGCATGAATCCATGATGTGACCTGCTAGTTTGGATTACTGAACATAATTCTTTGGATACAACTTGAATAGTTTGCCCTCCTGTGTGGGCTCAAATCCATATTTTTCTAGATTATTAGCATCAAAGGTTCCTTCTTCAAGGTCCTTCTGTATGGCTGGAGCTACAGTTTCCATAAACAGCTTTTCGGCTGTCATTTCCTCTTCCTCTCCAGGAGGAGCCTTGTAGGAGACGTATGGTCTCAACTTGAACCCAGTCAGATCAGGGACTATGAACTGCGGCACCATCTCTTTCACCTTGACAAACTTGCGGTTGGAGGTCAGATACCCTGTTTTCTTGGTTCCTCGGCCTCTGTTGAAGGATTTCGGTCCCATTTTACTGGTGATCTCAGCCATTCTGTCTGAACCACGAACCAGGCCTCGGACAACATTCTGAAGCACCCCCATGGTGGTTTGCTGGGAGAGAAACAGATATAGTTAAGGTAATAGATCAACGTGTCAGAATGTAACTAAGCATTAAAACTGCCTCCAAAATAATGCTTATCCTGGGTAGTCAGGAACCTATCCAAGTAACTACACAGTATACAGATTTTTAGTCACCAATGATGCACTCTGCATGTCATGGCATTGCAGCTGTGAGTTTATTTTAAAATTGTACAGCCGTCTCCAGGCTACAATAAAGAAGTGCAGATAATACTGGGGTGGCTGTGTGGCCTACACAAGTATTTGCAAATGTGCGTTAAAAAACAGGGGTTTAGTTTGCACAAACTGTTAGGATAATTTGGTTGGTAAGTTGAGCTGGGACCTGAGTGTGGGGGGGGGGGTACACATTTGAACCACATTTTTGTCACCTGCCAACCGCCCCTCCTCAAGCTGCAATAGGAAGCAGAGGGGGACGCGTACATGCTGCAACCGCGGCTAAGTTGACCCGACATGTATGGGGGAAGTGCCACAAACGCCCAATGATTGCGTGCAATGCACGCGGTTGTGGTGCGATGGTCAGCAAATAGTAGGGTGAAAACAGGCAGTGAGGAGGCTTCACATCACTTCCTCACAGTCTGTCAGTAGCCTCTGGAGTGCGATCTAGAAGCAGATTGGGCTTCATATGCAAGGAAGATTTAGAGTCTTTTAGACGCATGTCTAAATCTACTCTTGCAGGTCGATGGATGCACCCCCATGCACAGTCCCCAAAGCTCTCCTGGGAGCCCATGCCTGGCCCAAGTTGTTAAGAATGGCTGATGGAGAAGGACTGGTAAAAGTCTATTTCCCAATCCCCATGGATAGAATCCAGATGCGCTCTGCTCTAAGCACTTCCAGGTTCAGACCTGGTAAACTCCCATGGTTCTAGCCAAGGAAAGAAGCAGATCAAGCCCTGTTTTTGCTAGAGTAGAGGACAGGGGAGACATCAGGGGTTTAATATACCCAGATTTCTACTTAAGAAGAATCTGTCACCTTCCCAGTGCTATCACATAAGCTGCTTTTCAGCCCCCTTGTGATGGCAATAAAGTTTAGTGAATTTTTTTTAACTCTAATAGAATAACAAAAAATGAAAAGACCCCCACCTAGGGTGCATGTTTGTACATAAATGGTGACACGCCAGAATGAGAGGAATAATTCTACAGTCATTAGTTTGAGTAACATCTAAACTTATGTGTTGGCATCGTAACATGGGTGCGTTATTGATGCGTTTTTAAGCATTTCAATGGGAGCTGCCTTTTTTTTT
Source organism: Pelophylax lessonae (assembly GCF_965119305.1). Taxonomy (NCBI): domain Eukaryota; kingdom Metazoa; phylum Chordata; class Amphibia; order Anura; family Ranidae; genus Pelophylax; species Pelophylax lessonae. The sequence continues at coordinate 199,309,090 of NC_138774.1, read as the reverse complement.
TTTTTACAGGCACAAAGCTGCAAATAGGGGTTAAAGCTCTATTGAAGCCACCGATCCACATTATACTAACAACCTTCACCCCCATAGCAGTTGTGTAGCGAGTTGAAATAGGACTGCTCAGTCCAGTAGGCTGCTGCGTCAATAGTGGCCTTTAATGACATTGCACCCAGTGGACAGAACCTCCGCACTTAGGGGGGGTACCAGGCATCGGACACAACAAGCAGTCTATTGGATGCTGAGGATCCTTTGGCAAATGTCCGAGGCACTGGGTGCCAGGACGGGGGAGTATTACTAATCATCTTCTGTAGGAGGTCTTTTTTTACATTTGTTTTAGGTGGCAATAGAGTGATTTTAAAATAAATTATGATCAGCCTCAAGTGATTGTATAGCCAAACATTTAGTTTGGAATAGTGTAAGGAAGAGGTAAACCCCTGCTAGTTTAGTTTTAGCTGTCTTGTGTACCTTTTGAAGAAATTCTCCTTCACTTCCTGTTCAGAGATGCAGCAGAAAGTTAGAGGAAATCGCTTAATCCCTCTTAGAGAATTGTCCCTGGCACAGGTGTTCCCATCCCCTTACTCTGGAGACAATTTTAAAGTGTTGGATTTCCCCTCAATTGGTTTCAATGACAATGGTCATCTGTACCGTAAGAGGGAGGACAAAGATGGCAATAAAAATTTGAGAGGGGGTCAAACTAAGGCTGGCCTATTAACAGCTAGTTTTTCTTAGTCAATGGTCTGAACAAAAAGTAACAGATTCCTCCATCCACACAAACAAAGTGGAATCCCCCAATCAGGACACAGCGTCACTCAGTGTTTTCAGAGTACACTGATCAGTGGCTGCAGCTGTTGATGGACTGAGAAATTTCTGACACGTCCCTTCGACAGAAGTAATTTAAACCATCAACTTCTGGTGAATGGAGGAGGCCACACACTAATCGAAACTCAGTGGGTCTCTGATGAATGTTGATTAGTGTATGAGAGATACAAGTTCAGCTCCCAGGTTGTTGAGATCTACAAATACAGCTCCAGACTCACATAGGGAGTCTTCCATGACTCACTGAACCCCCCCCCCCCCCACCCTTTGACAGGTGTGGGATTACTGTTGAGTGTCTCTCCTTCTGCATGAACGTCTATACACGCTGTAGGGGATCTCCCTGCTTAGCAGGTGGATGACAGGTATGCAAGCCCGCCGTTGGATGACAGGTATTCAGAGCAGACACAGCCCGCTGATCCGATGTTTTTTGGCGGACAGGAACGGATCGGGTGTCGGCAGACACAGGCCGCTGTTCTCTATGGGGCAGTCAGATGGAAATGGACCGCCTATGTTTCCATCCAACTGTCACCCGATCCAATGTCTTTGGCGGACAGGAACGGATCCGAGGTCGGCGGAGACATGTTCGCTGACATCCACCGCTCCATAGAGATCTATGGATGGTCTGATCAGGTCTGCCTGAAAAACTGACAGGTGGACCTGATTGCACAGCCAGTGTAAAACCAGCCTATGTCTAGTTTGGCTCTTTGAGGATTTATTATCAATACCCCAGGAATCAACCACTTTCTACATTCACCTTCCAGCGAAATATTTTCTCAGGACTGTGGCAGAGGCTGCTAACCGACAGAAGGATTTATTGCCCCAGGCTGCACATTAACACTGAGCGACGCTTTTTATCTTGTCATTCAAATGAGTGCATTGATTTATGTTTTGATCTCAACCCATTCAAGTGATTGTAAAAGGATTTATAAAAAAAACCCCCACTAATAAAACAAACATATTATACTTACCTGCTCTGTGCAATCATTTTGCACAGAGTAGCCCCAATCCTCCCCTTCTCTGGTCCCCCACTGGCACTCTTGGCTCTTCCCCCCCCACCAAGTGCCCACCATAGCAAGCCACTTGCTATAAGTGACACTCAAGTGAGCGCGCTCTTGAGCCATGTTGGTGTGTCCACTGACACAGCGAGCATGGCTCTACCCCGCCCCCCCCCCAGGCTGTGATTGACAGCAGTGGAAGCCAATGGCTCCCACTGCTGTGTCTGAGCCAATGAGGAGGGAGGGAGAGAGAGAGCCTCAGTCCACCAGTGGAGAGTGCACACTGGTGGACTGAGATTAGGTGCAGGTAGGTAGAAGGAAGGGGGAGGTTTTTACCTTAATGCCTTAAGGTAAAAACAAAAAAAACTTTCTGCCTTTGGAACCACTTTAAAATATTAGCTGAGCTAGTTCTATGCAAGTTCTCTTTTTCTTCTTTAAATATTCTGCCAACCAATGGCAAAGCTTGATCTGCTGGGGGACCTGCCCATCAGGCACTGATGCGTTTCGTCATTACGACTTCTACCGAGGGCGTAGGCGTTGTGCGACACGGATCTCAGTTTATATGTATTGCAATCTCTGACTCCACCTGCATTTAACCCCTACCAAGCTAGATTTAGTGTGTTTAAATCACTCCGCAGAGCCACTAACCACGGTGCTCATTCAGAACAAGACATCCACGCTATATTCTAACTGAAGGCTAATACAACCTCCACACGGGCTTTCTAATTCAGTTCTAATCATTCAAAAACAGGGCCCGCATATTTGATTTTTTAAGGTGCAAACATATATAAGTATCAAAAAAATATTTTGAGTATTATATATTATGATTGATAATTCAACATTGTCATGGTTAATATAACATTATAAATTCAATTGAATTTTTATGATTCATATAATGTATTTTACATATCATTTTTATACTTACCTTTTGTCCATTTGAATGTCACATTTTAAATGTGGGATATTTTGTTTATAATGCATCCCTATACGCTACTGGCGAAGGCAATATGAATATACATGTATAATGTGATTTAAAATTAAGTTTGATGTTTGCCCCTTAAAAAATCAAATATGCGGGCCCTGTATTTGAATGATTAGAACAGTTGTAACTAAATTAGAAAGCCTGTGTGGAGGTTGTATTAACATTCACTTAGAATATAGCGTGGATGTCTTGTTCTGAATGAGCACCGTGGTTAGTGGCTCCGCGTAGTGTTCTAAACACACTAAGTCTAGATTGACCATTGCAAATAACCAGCTTTACTATATTAGGTGAGTAGGGGTTAAATACAGGTGGAGTCAGATTGCAATACATATAAACTGAGACCCGTGCCGCCCACGCCCTTGGTAGAAGTCGTAATGATGAAATGCGTTAGAGCGTGAGCACGCGGTCTCCTAGGACACGGTGACGCCAGGTACACTACTCCGGAACTCTCTGCAGGGCGCAAGCTGGAAACGGTGCTTATGTGGGGAGAGCTACACGGTGCACACATGCTCCATTAGGAAGTATTCAGGAGGAGAGGAGCTTATACTCATATCGGTGAGGAGAGGAGCATTTCTCTTACCTATTCTTTGGCGATTTTAAAGATGTATATAATGTAAGCAGAACGAATGAAGGGGAGGGAGTTTGCTGTGCTGTGATTTTTATCAATAAAAGTTTGAAACAATATCACATTATTGGTTCCCCCTGGTTTTATCTTTCTGACCTACATGTCCCTATGGTGGTGATTGACAATACACACTGAGATATATCGGCAAACAAAGAAAAAGGACGTTTGTTCAGTGGGTAGCCGAATAAGGAATTGTCCAGTGAAGTGAATTTGGAGAGAAGTGGAGAAAGTACTGATGCATACAAAGTGTCATTTGCATTAATATCTGGTGAGTGCCCATTGCCTTAAAGGGGAGCACACGTGGTGTGGTGAAGGAAGACACAGTCTAGTTTGATAGCGCCTCAAACACACGGATGAGCACCAATGGGATGACCTATATTGACTTTATGTATTAATGCGAGGATCTTTAAGAACTATATGCACAGTTGTTTTCATTTATCTGCATACCTTGAAGGGAATTAAGGACAGTGTGGAACAAGACCACACTAGCGCTGCTAAATGTTATTGGATGTAATTTTTTAATACCATTCTTTTGAGAGAAGTCAGTCTTAGGAACATTTTATGAAAATTCTTAGAACATTTGTTTGTAGAATTTTGTTTGCTTTTAACATTCAAAAGTAGTTTAAGAGAATTATACTTACCGTATTTTCCGGCGTACAAGACGACCCCCCCTAATTTTCATCTACCGGTAATACTTATACTTAGGTTACCTCGGAGAAATTATACTCGGAGTATAAGACGACCCCCCATTTTTGGGGGATTTTTTTGATGTTCAAAAGTAATCTTATACGCCAGAAAATACAATACTTAGGTGGATGCAGCATTGGTCCCCCGCCGGCTCTAACACTGCCATGGAAACTCTGCCAGCATGCGATGTCCACATGGAGACTCCACCAGGTCGGTGAGAAGAGAAATGGTGACTGTCGGTCACCAGCTCTCTGCTCTGCCCCCTCTACCACTTGAGCGCTGGGCTGTGAAGTGGACGGGAGCAGCCGGCTAAGATTCTCAGCGGCTCACTGAGAGGCTGAGCCTGGTGCCAGTCCAGGGATCTGCCTCTGTGAGGTCAGTCTGCTGTCTCCTAAAAGGGAGTGACAGGAGTGCAGAACGAACTGCTCTCCTGTGATCCACAGTAGAAATACAACCAAATGAGCTTTGGCTGTACTTCTCCAATTTTGGGATGAATGGAATTTACCAAACATAAAACCACATTCACTGTTAGAAATTCGTTTGAGAAAGATTTCCCATCCTTCCAATTTTTTCATCATTGAAGTCAAATACTAGCATCAATTTGACCCCACTAATGATGAGATAAATGAAAAAAACTTGCTTTCTATTCCTAAGAATTTTAATTTGAAATCCTTCGGCTCTATGGACAGCTTTATAAACATTGCTTTAAGGCTCATGCACATGGATATTATAGGGCCATATAATGGAAAATACAACTTTTTTTCATCATCCGGAAGCCACAGGTGTTGTGTAGACTTGTCTATATTCCCATCGCACACATTTCTGGAAACAAGGCTCATCAGTATTGGGTGCTGCATCGATTACCAGCTGGATACCGGAAACACCAAGTCAATGTACATATTCACCAGCACACCAAGGATCTTCAGTTATCATACAAAGGTTTTGAAGGTTTTTGCAGAAAGATCACATCACAAAGACAAGTGCCACGTTACGAAACCGCACAGGACCCCTTCGTCAGGCATGTGAAAGAATTAGCCATAGACATCAAGGACAGGAGCCAAATAGTTGACGCGTTTCACAAAATCACATTTGCTTAATCCCAACTATGTTATGATTAAGCGAATGTGATTCCGTGAAATGCGTCAACTATTTGGCTCCTGCCCTTGATGTCCATTTTACGGATTTATTAATAAATCAGCTAATTCTTTCATGTCAGAGTGCAGTCTTTCATCTCTTATGTGAAAATTGCTGCTGGGATTGCGGATCTGACGTGCACCCGACCTCTGACTGCTGGATTGTGTACACCTGAGCGCCTCTCTCTCTGTTATCTTCAGTCCTTCTCTGTTGTGTAGAGTCACCTGTACAGATGGATTATAGGATATGGCTGTATTCAGCTCCAAGCGTAGTCATGGGTACATTTACTAAAATCAGAAAGTGCAAAATCTGGTGCGCCTCTGCATTGTAGCCAAACAACTTGTTCAGTTAACCCCTTCTCGCCGATGGAACACAAAAATGCAGCCCACGGCTTCAAGGGATTGTACTGGAGTGATGCCTGCAACTAGAGGCATCACCCTGGCACCGCTTTTAGAGTTAGAGCTGACGGCCGGCTTTCGTATTATAAATACTGATGCAGCTGCTCAGTTGTTATTACAAGGAGCGGGAGGGGACGTCCTGCCGCCTTCCGTGGCTTGTCTGGGTCTCCCGTCCCACGGGAGGCCTGAGTGACCAGAGGGCACGTCTGCTGGCTGAAGGCTGGAACAAAGCCGGATTCGGCTTTGATTGGGTCGCTAATGTAGACACCCGGAAGAGATGTCATAACATCACTTCTGGGTACTGGAGCCTTAAAGGCGCCAGATTTAAAAAAAAAAAAAAAAAAAGTCAGTATTCAAAAACAGCCAAACTTGGCATTTTGAATGCTTTTAAGTGCAGAGGAGACCCCAGATCCCTCCATAAAGAATACCGGTCACTGCGTATTACTGTCACAAGGGATGTTTACATTCCTTGTGACAGCAATAAAAGTGTTAAAAAAAAAAAAAAAGTTTTAAAGCACCCTGTCCCTCCGTGCTCTTGCGCAGAAGGGAACGCATATGTAAGTTGCGCCTGCATATGTAAAGTGTTCAAACCACACATGTGAGGTATCGCCGCGATCTTTAGATCGAGAGCAATATTTCTAGCAATTCTAAGACCTCCTCTGTAACTTTAAACTGGTCCCTGTTAACATTTTTTTAAAGCGTCCCATGTGGAGATTATTAGGTACTGTAGTTTGTCACCATTCCACAAGTAGGTGCAATTTTAAAGCATGACATGCCAGGTATCTATTTACTTGGCATAACATTATCTTTCACATTATATGATAAAAATTGGGCTAACCTTATGGTTTTTTTTTTTTTAAATTCATGAAAGTGTTTTTCTTTAAAAAAAAAAAAAAACAACTGCATTTAAAAGAATGCTGCGCAAATACAGTGCAACATTAAATATTGCAACGATCGCCATTTTATTCTCTAGGGCAGGGGTAATGAATTAAAATTCAAGGAGGTCCGGTTGCTAAAATTTTCTTTGGGCCGAGGTCCGAATCTGAAGTCTTTGCTATGACTCAGAAAGATTGGCAAAACAAAACGTGTCCATCAGCGTTGCTCTTAACATAAAATATGCCCATCCGAGTGCCCCCTAACATAAAATATGCCCATCAGAGTGCCCCCTAACATAAAATGTGCCCATCAGAGTGCCCCCTAACATAAAATGTGCCCATCAGAGTGCCCCCTAACATAAAATATGCCCTTAGCATAAAATTTGCTCATCAGCGTGACCCTTAACATAAAATAAGGGACACGCTGATGGGCATATTTTATGTTAGGGGGCACTCAGATGGACACATTTTATGTTAGGGGGCACTCTGATGGGCACATTTTATGTTAGGGGGCACTCTGATGGGCATATTTTATGTTAGGGGGCACTCTGATGGACACATTTTATGTTAGGGGGCACTCTGATGGGCATATTTTATGTTAGGGGGCACTCTGATGGGCACATTTTATGTTAGGTTGCACTCTGATGGGCAAAACAAAACGTGTAAATTAGCGTTGCTCTTAACATAAAATATGGCCATTAGAGTGCCCCTTAACATAAAATATGCTCCTCAGCGTGCCCCTTAGAATTAAATATGCCCATCAGAGTGCCCCTTAGCATAAAATGTGTCCATCAGAGTGCCCCTTAGCATAAAATATGCCCATCAGAGTGCCCCCTAACATAAAATGTGCCCATCAGCATGCCCCCTAACATAAAATGTGCCCATCAGCATGCCCCCTAACATAAAATATGCCCATCAGAGTGCCCCTTAGCATAAAATAGGCCCATCAGCGTGACCCTTAACATAAAATAAGGGGCACGCTGATGGGCATATTTTATGTTAGGGGGCACTCTGATGGGCACATTTTATGTTAGGGGGCACTCTGAAGGGCACATTTTATGTTAGGGGGCACTCTGAAGGGCACATTTTATGTTAGGGGGCACTCTGATGGGCAAAACAATACGTGTAAATCAGCGTTGCGCTTAACATAAAATATGCCCATTAGAGTGCCCCTTAACATTAAATATGCCCATTAGAGTGCCCCTTAACATAAAATATGCCCATTAGAGTGCCCCTTAACATAAAATATGCCCATTAGAGTGCCCCTTAACATTAAATATGCCCATTAGAGTGCCCCTTAACATAAAATAGGGGGCATGCTGATGGGCACATTTTATGTTTAGGGACGGCACTCTGATGGGCACATTTTTTTTTTATGGGGCACTTTAATGAGCACTACAAAATATGCCCATCAATCTGCAGACTTTTAAAACCTCCCATCCGCTTTAAGTGCAGCTATGACCACATTACATTCTCCCCTTGTGCTCCACATACCTGGAGCCAGGAGCCGAGCCAGAAGCCGCGAGCAGGGGGCGGGGCGCGCACATAATGTCACGCCCCAACTCGCTGCCTGGCTGAATGGGAGCCGCAGTCAGGAGCGGGGGGCGGGGCGCGCGTGTGACGTCACGCCCCTACTCGCGGCCCGACAGGACACTGGCCGGGAGCCGCAGCGCACACACAGTACGTCAGTGGTTGCTGGGACACCCGCGGTCCCAGCTAACCATCGAATCAATACAGGAGGCGGCCTCGCGGTCCGGGTGAAAGCATCGTGCGGGCCGCCAATGGACCGCGGGCCGCCATTTAGTGACGGCTGGGGTCTCTGCTAAAAAATATATATATATATATATATATATATATATATCCCCCAAACATATTTTATATATGGGGGTTCCAAGTAATTTTTTAGCAAAAAATACTGATTTTAACTCGTAAGCAACAAATGACAGAAAAAAGGCTTAGTCATGAAGAGGTTAAGCTTTGACAATAAAACCTGGAAGCGGTTTCTTTGCAGAGCTGCACCAGATTTTGTACTCTACAGTTTTAGTAAAAATAACCCCTAAGTGTCTGCCTCCAGGAGTGTACATGCACATTTACGCTGGGTGCTGCGTATACCCCCCGTATCCTCTAGTCCAGGGTACCTCAAACTACGGCCCTCCAGCTGTTGTGGAACTACATATCCCATGAGGCATTGTACAACTCTAACATTCACAGACATGACTAGGCATGATGGGAATTGTAGTTCCTGAACAACCGGAGAGCCAGTTTCTTCTGAAGACCCCGCGTCCATTTATACAGGTGGCTGTACACAACATCTGTGCCTCCTGAGTGATAAGAAAAAAAAAATATATATATATATATATACACACACGTGTGTCCTCAATGCATTTGGAGTCATGGATCCCAAACATGCCTGTGATGTCAGATCTCAGTGTAGTTCAATGACTTGGTCCAGTTACTGAATCCTGAGGATCAGCCTCACAGCCAGGTGCACAGAGAGAGATCAGCAATGACATCACCATGTGTTCTCTCCATACAACTCTACTACAAATGCTGCCAACATACAAGAAGAGGAAACCTCCAGAACACTAGATTCCATTCCTTCCAACCCCTGAACATTCCAGGAGACAGGACTGGGAACCTCTCCCCAAATACATTCCCCATACATAGAACTCACCTTCACCCACCGCCTTCACACTCAGAGCCGACCGGAAAGTCAAAGTCACACAACAGGAAACAGAACCCTCATGCTTGCCAAGCCTCGTTCACACCGTCCAATCACGGTGAAATATCGAAGGACGGATGACTGATTTGCATTCTAGTTTCGGATTGGAGGAACTCGTTGGCACCGCCCTTTTTCTTTACTGTGGAGGGTGTAACGTGCTGTCACGTTGTGTAAAGTGGATTGGTCAGGGGCGTGGCTTCCTTGTTCTATGAGCAGTTCTACACAATAATGCTAGGCTCCCTGACAGGGGAATCCTTAAAGTGGTAGTGTACTCATAGGGAAAAAAAAAAAAAAAAATTGGTGCCCCTACAGGTTAATGGCATAATGTGTTAACCACTTGCCTCCCGGTCACTTTCACCCCCTTCCTGCCCAGGCTCATTTTCAGTTTTCAGTACTGTCACACTTTAACTGACAATTGCGCGGTCATGTAATGCTTTACCCATCCCATATGACATTTTTTTCATACGAATAGAGCTTTCTTTTGGTGTTTTTTTTATTTTTTTTGCTAAATAAAGACCGAAAAGTTTGAAAAAAAAAAAATTATTTCATAGTATGTTATAAAATTTTGCAAACAGGTAAATTTTCTGATGTGCGCTAATAGTCTGCACTGATGAGACGGCACTGATGGGAACTGGTGGGCTGCACTGATGACACGGCACTGATGGGAACTGGTGGGCTGCACTGATGAGACGGCACTGGTGGGCTGCACTGATGAGACGGCACTGGTGTCAACTGGTGGGCTGCACTGATGGGACGGCACTGATGGGAACTGGCGGGCTACACTGATGAGATGGCACTGATGGGAACTGGCGGGCTACACTGATGAGATGGCACTGATGGGAACTGGTGTGCTACACTGATAAGACGGCACTGATGGGAACTGGTGAGCTGCACTGATGAGAAGGCACTGATGGGAACTGGCGGGCTACACTGATGAGATGGCACTGATGGGAACTGGTGTGCTACACTAATAAGATGGCACTGATGGGAACTGGTGTGCTACACTGATAAGACGGCACTGGTGGGAACTGGTGAGCTGCACTGATGAGACGGCACTGATGGGAACTGGCGGGCTACACTGATTAGATGGCACTGATGGGAACTGGTGTGCTACACTAATAAGATGGCACTGATGGGAACTGGTGTGCTACACTGATAAGACGGCACTGATGGGAACTGGTGAGCTGCACTGATGAGACGGCACTGATGGGAACTGGTGGGCTACACTGATAAGACGGCACTGATGGGAACTGGTGGGCTACACTGATAAGACGGCACTGATGGGAACTGGTGGGCTGCACTGATGAGATGGCATTGATGGGAACTGGTGGGCTGCACTGATGAGACGGCATTGATGGGAACTGGTGGGCTGCACTGATGAGGTGGCACTGGTGAGCATTGATAAGGAGGCACTGGTGGGCACTGATGAGGCTGCACTGATAGAGTGCACTGATGGGCACTGATCGGTGGCACTGGTAAGTGGCACTGATAGGTGACACTGATGAGCACCTATTGGCGGCACTGTTGGGACTGCACAAAATAATCAGGACACTTCATCACATGGTAAAGAACCGGTGATTGGCTCTTTACCTCAATCTGTGATCGGCAGTGTTCTCCAGGAACTGTGATCACAGAGCGCACCGCCCACGCCCCACAGCGGGTGCAATCACAGAAGGCTGTCATAGGACAGCCTCCCAACGCTGGCTGGTTGCACTATAGCCGTCATTTGACAGGGCTTCCATCTTCACCCGATCTTCCTTCCAGGTTCACATGCTCTGGCTGTTTGAATGGATGGGCCGCGATGACGTCACTCCTGCCCATGCACATCGGAGCCACAATCGGTGCACAGCACTCTCAATGGAAAAGTGCACCATTCATGTAGACCGCAGTGCACATGTGACGGTGACATCACCAGCTACTGCAATGTAAATATGAATATCTCCTAAAAGGTGCACATTTAGGAGATATTCACTGGACCTTCAGGTAAGTCTTATTATAGGCGTTCCTGTAGGTACAAGGAAACAAGAAGACTTTACTACTGCTTTAAGGAATGCCCTCACTCATTTGCAAGTGCTCTACTCTCTGAAGGGCAATCTGAGTTTAGGTTGCTTTACAGAGACCTTCTGTAAGGTCGCCTCCACACCTCCTGCTTTAACTTCTTGAATCCCATTGCACCCAGCTGTGGGGTGCTTGCTGAGTATCCCCATCCATTTGATTAGGACATTGGGTATAATTCTTGCTGCAGCATGTGTACACCCCTGGCTGCTGCCTCTGCAGCTAAAGTTAATTTGGGGGAGGGGGGATATTAAAAAGTGCAGCTCAACCCCCAAACCTCACGTGTGAAGGAGCCCTTAGAATTCTGTTGGTGTTTTCCCTGATTCCTGTTCTGTAAGAGACAGATGCACAAATCTCTCCATGCCCCCACTAAGATCGGAGTGTCCATATGGGACACCCCCCCACCACCACCCTACTACTTCACCAGTCACACATGGCTGGGGAGGCTGTACTAGGAGTGGGCGGAACCCAATGGGGATCTGAGAGGCTAGTTCTCCATCAGGTGCACTTTACTTTTGATTGACAGCACTCAGCAGTGGGCAGATGGATAGGCACTATTCAGTCTGATAGCATACTGCAGTGGGCTGATTTTAAAGTCGATATCAATGAAAAGTAAAGTGGACCTGATGGGGGACTAGTCTCTCAGGTCCCCATCAGGCTCCAACCACCCGATGACACAAGTCATTGGCCAGATATGGGCATTGCCATATTTTGGCCCTAGTCTGACCTGTAACCTGGGGCCCCTTTGTTTTTCATTCGATTTTTCTGGGAATCTCTCAGCCCAAAAGCCTAATGGCCCTGTACGGGAAGTGGTCACATACAGTACATGACCACTTCCCAGCACAGACATGGCTCACTCTAAGTTCTGGAGTACCTCTCTGTGCCAGCTCAGAGCTGGTATTAATTACTGCTAGTTTCCTAATCTGAGACTAATCTGAGCCAGGGGCAGACTGGCAATGTTCGGCCCAGGAGGCAAGTATAAATCAGAGGCCCATGGTGCAGTGACTCGGGCCCCCTCCCACTCTCCCAATCCTCCTCCTGACCCCCATTCCAAGCTGAAGCCCTGCTCCAGATACTCTCTACTTACAGGCTCAACCTGGGTTCCTGACCTGGCCAGCAGGGGGTGGTTGGGGGCAGCTGGGTCAGCAAGGTTGGGGCTGGCCGGGGGAAGAAGAGTCTCCAGTGGGCATGGAACCATCTTCTGCACGGTCACAGTTTACACCATCCATGCTGGGGGGGGGGGGGGGGGCATGCGCTTTGTCCTTGTCTTCAGCCCACACTCAGTAGGTCAGCGGCAGGGACTTTTACTTCTCTTTACCAGGAATCCTTTAGGCATGTCTGTGGCAGAAGCGGTGCAGACTTTTTATGGGGCATCAGAGCGGCCCAGGGGGAAATTGCCCCTCTGCCCCCTGGCCCAGTCCTCCCCTGACCGGCAGTAAGGCATTATTCACACAGGCGTTTAACCACACTGCTTATCCCAGTGTCAAGAATCTACTGATTCTTGTAGCTGGGATTGACAGCTGTGTACATATAGCTGCGGCCCCTGAGCCCACACAATGTACACAATGTGCGTCCTGCCATGATCACAGCATGTAATCTCTGGCTGTACGAACAGTCATGTATAGCTGTGGCCGCACCTATCTGCGCACAGCTTCCAATCCCAGCTGCAAGTATCAGATTCTTCAGCCTGGGATCTGCAATGTGGCCATACACCCATGCGAATGTAGCCTAAAATTTAAAACCTGTTGTTGCCATGGTGACAGGTCCTAAATAGGCAGTAGTACGAACTACCTGAATTTGCCACACAAGTTGGTAATTTTACCAAAATCGGAGCAAATGCTTGCCTAAATTAGGTGCAGGTAGATCTAAAGAAAGATTTTGCCAAAAAGTTTTTTGGGACTTTACTGAATTCCCTAAATTCAAAGTGTTGGAAATTAAACAGGATTATAACTATACACTATATTGTAAAAAGTATTGGTACGCCTGCCTTTACACGCACATGAACTTTAATGGCATTCCAGTCTTATTCCGTAGGGTTCAATAATGAGTTGGCCCACCCTTTGCAGCTATAACAGCTTTAACTCTTCTGGAAAGGCTGTCCACAAGGTTTAGGAGTGTGTCTATGGGAATGTTTGAGAATTCTTCCAGAAGCACATTTATGATGTTAGGCACTGATGTTGGGCAAAAAGGCCTGGCTCGCAGCCTCCACTGTATTTTATCCCAAAGGTGTTCTATTGGGTTGAGGTCAGGACTCAGTGCAGGCCAGTCAAGTTCCTCCTCCCCAAACTCACTCATCCATGTCTTTATTGACCTTGCTTTCTGCACTGGTCCAAATCATTTGGTGGAGGGGGAATTATGGTGTGGGATTGTTTTTCAGGGGATGGGCTTGGCCCCTTAGTTCCAGTGAAGGGAACACTTAAGGCGTCAGCATACCAAAACATTTTTGACAATTTCATGCTCCCAACTTTGTGATAACCGTTTGGGGATGGCACCTTCCTGTTCCAACATGACTGCACACTAGTGCACAAAGCAAGGTCCAAACGGATTCAATAGCCGCTATTAGGCTGTCTAATGGCTATAAAATCCGCACACTACTGTCTGCTGTCAATCACTGTTAATCTGAAGAGAAGTGGACCAGATGGGAAACTAGTGCCTTACCCCACCTCAGTGCCTCACCACCCACCCCACAGCTCAACTCCTCAGCTGCTATAATAAAAAATAGTGCAGCACTTCAGTGCTCAAATAATACATGCAACTAAATATCAACAGTCCAAAGAGTTAAAAAAGCAAGATAAGTGATCCAAAAGAGTCCACAAAAACCTCAGTGATCCCACAGCCGTGATGGAAGTAAAGCCTCGTACACACGCAATGAATTTCCGCCGACCGTTCATCCCTCTTTTGTCGTGTCTGTTGGTTGGAATGTGCTCTAGACTGCACACGAATTTTCCCGAACGACAGAATTCTACTTCAGAAGTGATGTCATGTGTTGGATTGCTTTGTATGTGTTCTTTCATCTCTGAGCATGCCTAGTCTTGCTCATAAGATTTTTCCCCATCGAAATCTGTACTAATGAGATGAAAATCGAACGTGTTTTGATGGTCTACAAAAATTTTATAGCCTGCACACCAGGATTTTTTCGGCCGAAAAGTCAGAGTCGGTTGTCGGAGGCTTCATACTAACAAGCCGAAAATCGGCAGATCGGTCGTCGGACGAAAATTCCCGTCCGAATTTCCACTCGTGTGTACGGTCCTTGAGAGTCTCCAAGAAAGCCCAACAACACCCTTCACTCTTATGCTCTGCTTACCGGAAAGATTGTAACACCCCTGATAAGAGTGGTCAACATGCGCTCTTTTTAACATAGCCAGTCCAGCATCTCAGAGGAAGGAGGATCCCTTCCAGAGTGTGGATAAAACAACAGGTATCAGTCAGCTTCTAACCACATGAGGTCCTCCCAGGATCAGGCTGCTCCTGACTCTCTCTGTGGTCTCAGGGTGGTGGATCAGAGTGTGGTGTTAATGAAACCAGACAAGGAGCTGACCGCTGATAAAGTGAGTTCTTTGTCGTTCTCCATTCATCCTGTTCCTCTTCACTCACTGCTGTTTTCCGGATATTTTTGCTGCCAAATCCAAGCAGATGGTTGTGATCTCCAATTACAGAGATCAAACACACTTGAGAAAAAATGGATCCCTCTGGGTGTCTCTAAATGGGATCAGTATGGTCCACTGAGTTTCAACATATGATATTGCCCAATACCAACGCCACAACTATGGATCCAACTCAGACAGCCACCATAGAGGAAAAGGAATATAGGCCGAACATAGCGTGAATACCGCTAGTATACGTTTTTTGTTAAAAACACCACAAGGTTCTCACATGTTTCAGGACAATAAAGGACACTGGGCTGCTATGCCTGTCTGTGTGATGGGTGCTGTGGCCAGACAGGAAGGATAAGGAGCCTGGTATGGATGTCAGTGCTCGCCACCATTGCAACATGTACGTGATTCCATCGCATGCACCGGCTTTTGTTGTGCAGAGCCATGACAACATTTAAGAAGTGTCTATGACACTCTATGAAGTCCAGAGTATATATCTACCAACTGTCCCCAGATTGCTAGGGAATTTTTGGAGATTATCCCTTTACATGTTCAAGCTTCCAAATGTCTTTCATTTGGAATCAGGCCCCCTTTTTTAGGGCTGATGCATAGACTGGTATGTAAATATATGGAAGAGCACTGGGGCCAAGACAAAAAAAAAAACAACTTTATTATTAATTCTTAGATAGGATCTAAAAGTTCTGAAATATTGTGACTGGTTTTCTTAAGTCAAACAGGGTGTTTACTTTACAAGGGAAGTTGCACTTTGCAGAGGATTTTTCCCCAGAGCTTAGTGAATGTGCTGACTTTCATCATCCAATCATGTGCAGGCAAAAATTTTTTTTTTTTTTTTTTTTTTTTTTTTAATTTTCCTTTGCACGTGATTGGGTATTCATTGCATTCGATAAGTTCTGGGGAAACTTCCCTTGCAAAATGAACAGCCTATTTGCCTTTTGATAATGAGTTCCATTATGTCAGAATTAGGTGTTAGTATGTCAGAATTCTGCATTATTATCTCAGATTTCTTTGTTATTATCTCTGAATTTCCACATATTATCTCAGAGTGCTTTACGAAATTAGCTTAGAAATTCTAGAAAATCAGAATTCTGACAATAAAGCATTTGCTCCACTTTTCTGGCAGTTTGGCCATCTATAGTCAAAATGCCCTGCCACCAGTTTCTGTAGCTTTACAGAAACATGTGACAGACTCCGATAGCTCTTAATAGCACCACTTTTACAAAGTAGTGCTATGGCTACACCAGATTAAAAAAAGAATTACCTACAGTAGATATCGAAACTGGAGGTATATATGAGCAACTCCAGGCTGGCATACAGAGACAGACAATGTGCCTGTCTCTGTACATTGTGTGGTTGGGTGGTATGGTTGCTACTGCTACCCCTACCCCCTCCCCACCTGTCACTGTATGCCAAGGATGTTATTGGCTGTATAGTTGACAGCCTCCTAGCAAAAAGTGATGCAGAAAGTGGGTGGAGCCTGATGGGGGGCTAGTTCCCTACTAGGTCTGCTTTCTCCTTGTGATTGACAGCAGGCAGTGGGCAGAGTCCAGAACCAATAGCAGACTGTTTATTGGCTATAGATCTGTCAGTCACATGGGGAGCAGACCTGATGAGTTGCTAGTGTCTTTAAATCTCCATCAGACTCCGCCTACCCAGCTTCAAAAATACTCAGCACTGTACTGTCTTGCGGCAAGTGCAACAGCAGAGAGGGAGCTTAGTTGTGTGTGAGTGCGGACACTCTGGTCTCAGTGCCCCCACATGCTGTGTGTTCCACAAATTCATGTACCCATTTACACAGGTGCATGAAACTATCGCCTGCACTGACACTTGTGGTGTGGAGGTATGATGGAAACCTAAAAATTGTCATTTTTTTTTTCTTAGCTCCAGCAGTGGAGTGGTTCTTCAGACAAATTTTATCTGCAGGGTTTCCATAATCTTTGTCCCCTTAAAGTATGCTCTTTATTTTTTTTTTATATCTATGTGCAATAATACTGAAAGTCCATTTGTTCATTGGGTTTTCCTGCTTCCATATTTAGTTCTGCCTGTTTACTGTCTGACTATCTCATTTCTTAAGGTCCGAAAATGCAGGGACTGTACAGATATCTCCCAAATGACCCCTTTTCGGAAAGTAGACAGTCCCAAGTATTTTGTAAGAGGCATTGCGAGTTTTTTTGAAGTTGTAATTTTTTGTCACAATTTTTTGGAAAATTAAGAAATCTAAAAAAACATTTTTTTCGTCGCAATTTTTTTTACATAGTCTCCAGTGCAATACAGAGTCATCATATAACTGGTGTGGCGGTGAAAAGGAACACAAACTGGTGACAGTATGTTTTTCTTTTTTATTACATTTTTTTTTCTTTTTTTTCTTTTTTTATTTATTTATTTATTTATTTTACACACTGTGACCAGAGCAATACAGTGTTACCACGTGGAATTGATAAGGGTTTTTTTTTTTTTCTGATTGCTTACACCAGTGAATTTCCTTGTTTTAAGCAACTGTTTTTACTAAATGAAATTGATTAATTTACTGTTTACTATTGTGGTTGTGGTTAGCTGTGCTGGCCATAGCTAATCACACGGTATCACGGTATCGATGGGCTGCGATTGGCCCTGCCTGTACCATGTGATCATTGTGACCAATCACAGAGATCAACACTTTTGTACACAATACATTGCATGAATCAAAGCCATTCATTGTGTACAATTGTCATGTGATCTGCTGTGATTGACTTTTCCTAAGATTTTTTGTTCGCAATTTTATCTATCTATGGCCAGCTTGGGATTACATTGTCTGTGGTGGATGGAAAGTCTCAGTGCAGAATCCTTGTTGCCTTTCACTGTTATGTTAAGCTGGCAATAAACCCACAGATTTCTTTGGTTCGGCCTAAGAGTTGAATAAAAGAAATCTAAGGCTGGCCATAAACTATTCAATTTTTCTTTTTGATCATCCATCGTCCCCCGAAGCTGTACAGGCTTACCGGTTTCAAGGCTGCGCCTCTTCTTCAGAGGCTCTGAAGAAGAGGCGCAGCCTCGAAACCGGTAAGCCTGTACAGCTTCGGGGGACGGTGGAATCCCGATATCGATGCTGAGGATTTTATGCTTGTTTGATGTGCCTTTTATCAAGAACTTGTTTGTGAGTATTTTTAATTCATAATTTTAATAAACCTGTTTTAAGGATAATGCACTAGGCCGGTGTGCCCTTGTGTTTGTTTGTCATTTCACAGTGTTTCCAGACCACCCTGGTCTAGTGAGGG
This sequence comes from Pelophylax lessonae, assembly GCF_965119305.1. Taxonomy (NCBI): domain Eukaryota; kingdom Metazoa; phylum Chordata; class Amphibia; order Anura; family Ranidae; genus Pelophylax; species Pelophylax lessonae. Next base: position 199,290,939 of record NC_138774.1, on the reverse strand, counting down.
GCTGCAAGGCTGAAGCATTAGAAGGTCCAAGAAATGTGCAATTTGGGACTTTATGTGAGAACTGGCGAGCACTGCTCAGTGTCTCCATCCCTGTGAATAGTCAATTGAAAAGCAAAATGGGATAAATGAAGGTGTGTGAAAAACAGCCGGTCCCTAGTTTGAAATACTTAACCACCAGTCTGCTAACAAACCAAAATAAACCTGTCTAACAATATAAGTTAAAAGCAGGAGTTTAGTTAACACATATTTGCAAATGCATGCGGAAGCTGCAAGGCCAACGACAAGGCATCCTGCGTTACTTGCAGAACCTAACACTAAATAACACTACTCAACCTGAGTGTCCAAGTGTCTTCACAAAGGGAAGTACATGCTTGCTAATAGATGGATGGGAAACAGATGGGATTGGAGACCGCCCAATCCTCCCCCACCTGCTCCAATCCATGACTGGCAAAGAAAAACGCATGGCTGTATAAAAAAACCATGGGGTGCAAACTAAATGTGATCAGCTGGGAGACACACACCCCCATCCCTTTAGTAAAGATGTTATAGGCAAATGGGGACTTTGAGTGAGTCCCCATTTGCCTATAACATCTTTACTAAAGGGATGGGGGTGTGTGTCTACCAGCTGATCACATTTAGTTTGCACCCCATGGTTTTTTATACAGCCATGCGTTTTTCTTTGCCAGTCATGGATTGGAGCAGGTGGGGGAGGATTGGGCGGTCTCCAATCCCATCTGTTTCCCATCCATCTATTAGCAAGCATGTACTTCCCTTTGTGAAGACACTTGGACACTCAGGCTGAGTAGTGTTATTTAGTGTTAGGTTCTGCAAGTAACGCAGGATGCCTTGTCGTTGGCCTTGCAGCTTCCGCATGCATTTGCAAATATGTGTTAACTAAACTCCTGCTTTTAACTTATATTGTTAGACAGGTTTATTTTGGTTTGTTAGCAGACTGGTGGGTAAGTATTTCAAACTAGGGACCGGCTGTTTTTCACACACCTTCATTTATCCCATTTTGCTTTTCAATTGAAGCATTAGAAGGTTGCCGAATGATTTGTTCTCATCTACAAGTCGAGCTGGATAGAGGATTGCACCACTTTGAGCGCAGGGAATAGGTGCAGAGTACTGACAGTGTACCTACTTGCTTGTATCTGTTTCCTGCTTTGTCCCTTCTAATGGTGGCTGGAACTCTCCTGCGCATGTGCGTGCCGCTCATCAGGACGTTCGCGTCAGAGGGGGCAGAGCCTGCATGGGTCCCGGGAAGATTTAAACAGCTGTCAAAGCTGTGTATCCTCGGGATGTCTGCGGGCTCAACGGTGGCTTCCCAGTGCTCTGTTCAGCGAATATCATAGTGATTCCTCTATTACCTTGTTCTAGAGGTGGAGTGGAGGGGCAGTGAAGAGAGGGGGGGGGGCTGTATTTACTGAGACTCACCCTCTCCCCATTGCAGGCTGTTATCTTGAAGCCTCAATGGATTCTTCACCGCCCCCTGGTGGCCAGTCCCTGCGCAGCAGGTAAGCCAGTTACTTTAACCCTTGCCTGTCTGCTGCTTGGTCTTACCTTAGCCCTAATTGTCAACCAGGAAATTGTCCTGCCAACGATTAGATCTACAAATGACCTTAGTGCTCATCCATTGGATGCGGGCGAAGTCTTGCAACTATACTTGAAAGTCACGGCTCCTTTCTATCAGTCTGATCATCTATTCATTCTCTTCTATGGGGAAAACAAGGGCAGCGTGCCTCTTCAAGGTCAATTGCATCTTGAATAGTCCAGACCATCCAATGGGCTTATAGAGCCAGGGGCTTGGCACCTTCAGAGGCGGTGACTGCTCATTTCACCAGAGGGATCTCTACATCTTGGGTGGCCTCCCGGCATGTCGCGCCTGAGTTTATCTGCAAAGCCGCTTCATGGCCCTCGATCAATACCTTTATGGCACATTATTGTCGAACCAGCTTCTTTGTCTTCTGTTAATTTTGGTTTAAGAATCCTGTCAGTTGATGGTGCAAATTAAACCGTTTTCTGTTTGACCAGCAGTGCCCACCTGGGAGTGTATGGCTAGTTATTTCCCGTATGTATGCTGCCATGGAGTCTGTTAGGAAAACTGAAAATTTCCTATCAAATACTTACCGGAATTTTCCTTTCTTAATGGACTCCATGGCAGCAGGAGTTCCCTCCCATCTGCTGGAGTAGTCTAGTTATGGAACACAGCTCCTGTCAAGGAGCAAAGATTTATGGGAGTGGGGTCCTATGGGGTAAGGAGAGGAGGCGCAGCTCCCTGTACGTATGCTGCCATGGAGTCCATCAGGAAAAGAAAATTATGGTAAGTATTTGATAGGAAATTTTCAGGTTTTGCTGTAACTGCTTAACCACTTTACCCCCAGCCCTATTTCGGACACTTTTTGTTCACAAGTTAAAACCAGTATTTTTTCCTAGAAAACTACTTAGAACCCCCAAACATTATATATATTTTTTTAGCAAAGACTCTGGAGAATAAAATGTCGGTCATTGCAAAATTTTTTGTCACGCGGTATTTGCGCAGCGGTCTTTAAAACGCCATTTTTTTGGAAAAAATTTGAAAAATCACATTTCACTAATTTTAAAAAATACTAAACAGTAAAGTTAGCCCATTTTTTTTTGTATATTGTGAAAGAACATGTCACGCCGAGTAAATAGATACCAAACATGTTACGGTTTAAGATTGCACCCCCCCCCCCCGTGGGATAGCGACAAACTACGGTCAATAGAGATCTCAATCTGCGACTCTTTAAATTTATTTAACGGTTACCAGTTTTGAGTTAGAGTGTAGCTCTTTTTTTTTAATTATTGCCCACGCTCTGGCGATCGCGGCGATACCTCACATGTGTGGTTTGAACAGCGATTTCATTTGCGGCTCGACTTGCGTATACGTTTTTTTTTGTGCGCGAGCTAACGGTGACGGGGGCGGCTAAATTTTTTTTTTTTTTTTTTCCTATTTATTTTTTCTTTTTTTTTAACTTTATTACAGGTTTTAAAAAAAAAAAAAAATCTGATCACTTTTATTGCTGTCACAAGCAATGTAAACATCCCTTGTGACAGCAATATGTGTGACAGGTACACTTTATGGAGGGATCGAGGGTCTAAAAGACCCTAGACCCCTCCACTACACTTCCCTGTATGCAAAACGCCAAAAACGGCATTTTTGCATACAGCCGTTTTTTAAATCTGCCGCCTTTTGCGGCACAGTAACCCGGATGTGACGTCATGGACGCCGCCTTCGGGTTACGTCATCGGAGACCCGATCGATGCCGTTTCCGGCATTCATCGGGACTCCATCCAGCCGGCGGACATTCCGGCTGGGTGCTCGGGGCTCCCGGTGGGACGGGAGCCCCGAGCAAAGCCGCGGAAGGCGGTGGGAGGGGGGGGGACGTCCCCTCCCGCCCCCCCGGGTAACGATCGAGCGGCTCCCGAGCCGCATCGATCATTACCGACGGAAAGCCGACCGCCGGCTTCAAACAACGGTACCGGGATGATGCCTCTAGCTAGAGGCATCATCCCGGTATAACCACTCAAAGTCAGCCGACGTAGATCTACGTGGCTGGTCGTTAAGTGGTTAAAAAGTGTTAGCTGAAGTTTGACTTCAGTTTGTTAGTGTATTTATATACAGTATCAATGCTGCTGTCCCAAAAGTGCCCCCTGTGCTCCTTCATCCAGAGTGAGGGCACTCTAATACAAGAGGTGTGTTACTGGGCAGATCCCCAGGTAAAAACAGAGAGCAGAAAGCCTAAAAAGAGAAAACAAATGCAAATGCCACATCTAATGATTGGTAAGCTGCAATATAATACATTTTTGGTTTGGGGTTTAATACCGCTTTGTAGACGCCATACCTTTTGCGCAAAACAATCAAAATACAGGGATTTTATTTTTACCAAAAGTATATAGCAGAATACAAATTGGCCTAAAAGGATGAAAAAATTAGATTTTTACATTTTTTTGGGAATGTTATATACCAGAAGGTGAAAAATGTAGTTTTTTTCAGAATTGCCGCTCTTTTTTTGTTTATAGCGCAATAAATAAAAATCACACAGGTGATCAAATACCACCAGAAGAAAGCTCTATTTGTGGGAACAAAGAACATCAATTGTATTTAGGTACAGCGTCGCACGACTGCGCAATTGTTAGTTAAAGTAACGCAGTGCTGTATCGCAAAAAATGGCCTGGTCATTAAGGAGTAGGGATGATTGAACTTTTGAAAAGTTCGGTTCGGCAAGAACATCTGAACTTCCCGAAAGTTCGGCCCGGATTTCAGAACCCCATTGAAATCAATGGGACCTGAACTTTGGTAATCAAAAAACAAAATTTTGAAGCCCTAAAACCCAATAAATGCCCCTACAAATTGCCTAGGGTTCTGGGTCATACCCCAGGGACTATTAATCACACAAAAAAAAGTTCTTAAAAATTGTCATTTTTGATAGAGAGACAATTATTGAAAAAAAAAAAAAAGAGATTTTTTGATTTTGACTTTGGATTTAGTATCTGGGGGGTCTAAGAAGTTTCAGCTCTGTAGCATGTCCAGAACCATAAAAAAAAGAGATCGTTTGTATTTTGTCACTTATAGAGCAGGGATATGGCTCCGCTCTTTTCACACCTTGCCGGTTTAGTAGCAAGCATTTTTTGGGGTCTTTGGAGGCAGGCAAAACATCTGAACTTGTTTATAAGGGTATATATAGACACATACTTATATGTATATATACCCATACACATATATAGGTGTGAAAGTAGCAGAACACTATACTTTTACTAATCATTTCATTAGCGCAATTGGCTTTTACTGATGGTTCTGGTCCAATCACAAGCTTTTAAAGCCCATTTCCTGAACCATTGCATTTTGGTAGGTTCTGGTTGCTGAATTCCGAACTTTTTGGGCAAAAAGTTCTAAATTCGGCCGAACCTCGAACAGCCAATGTTCGGGTCAAACCAATGGTCGACCCGAACCGTTCGATCATCCCAATTAAGGAGGTAAATCCTTCCGGTCCAGAAGTGGGTAAAGAATGTCAGGTGGAGTGACAGGGTCACCCACTGTTGGAATTTTGCTCAGTGTATAGCCAGCTTTAGGTCGAAGTCTGATGTGCGTCATTGGCATTACTGCCACAGAGTGCATCCAAACATATAATATGAACCATCTATTGATGAATTTCTGCCATTTGGAAGACTTCTTTAAGAAGCTTTATTTGTGACAATCAATTCTAGTTATTAACAGCTTATTCTGGTAAATGAGTTGTAAACACAGCTGATACAATATTTCCCTCTGGAAATCATATAAAAAGAAAAAGGAACCTTGAGGGAAAAAAAAACCCCAGGAGACCCAAGATTGTGTTTCCTGCAGATGTTTCTGTAAATAATTGTTTATTACCGAAGACTGAGCAGAGAAGAGAACTTTGAAAATCCCTAAAGTATGGTGTAACTAAATTTAACGCTAACTAAAAAAGATTAATTAGCATGTACAGGTACATAAAATTTAATAATAAGTATGTAGAAGGAACCGTAAAGGTAAGTAGGACTTTAAAGGTAGCCACCATTATTCCCATAAAGAAAAAAACAGTACTCAAAAATTATAATAGAAGTTTTTATATAACTTTTAATATTTAATATTATATACTTTTAACACTTTTAATATAATTTTAAGTATTGGCTTTTTCCTTATGGGATTATTGGTGGCTACCTTTAAAGTCTTACTTACCTTTACGGTTCCTTCTACATAGCATGTACAGGTGCATTTAAAAAAATTAGAGTATTATCAAAAAGTTAATTTATTGCAGTAATTCAATTAAAAAAGTCAAACTCATATATTGTATAGATCCATTATACAATTGAGTGATATATTTCAAAATTCTAAATTCTAAAGGAAAAAATCTAAAGACAATTGTATAGTGCAGGGGTACTGAATTAAAATTCATGGAGGTCCGCTTAGTAAAATCTTCTTCTAGCGGAGGTCCGAATCATGTTTGTGATTTGATTCAGATCCTTTACATTACAGCACCCTCTCCTAGGCGGTCCCATCTCTGCAGCTGGGGAATGCAGGTGAAACTGCACATGTTCCCGGCCCGCAGAGGAACACGCCACACTTCAGCACAGCTTGGTACTGCGCAATTTAAAAAAAGGGTCAGGGACTTGTTTTCCTGCATTTCTCATGGGTAGTGCAGCCCATTAAAATGAATGGGCTGACCTACCTGTGACACTGAGCCCCATATCACAATCCCATCCTTACATCTATTCCACATTGTCCACTGCACATCACAGTTCCCTCCCCCCTTTGCGTTATCATACCCCCTTAACATCAACACCCTTCTTATCCCCTCATTACAGAACCCAACTCCCCTACATTACTATCCTCAGCCCCTCATCACAGTACTCAGCTCCCCCACATTGTCCTCAGTTCCCCATTACAGTATTCACCCCCCCCCCCCGACATTAGAGTACTCAGCCTTAACCCCCATTCCCCCCACATCAGAGTCCTCAGCCCCCACACATAGACTCCTCAGCCCCCCACACATAGAGTCCTCAGCCCCACACATATCAGAGTCCTCAGCCCCCACACATATATCAGAGTCCTCAGCCCCCACACACACATATCAGAATCCTAAGCCCAACACATATCAGAGTCCTCAGCCCCACACACATATCAGAGTCCTCAGCCCCCACACACATATCAGAGTCCTCAGCCCCACACACATATCAGAGTCCTCAGCCCCCCACACACATATCAGAGTCCTCAGCCCCACACACACATATCAGAGTCCTCAGCCCCACACACATAGAGTCCTCAGCCCCCACACACACATATCAGAGTCCTCAGCCCCACACACACATATCAGAGTCCTCAGCCCCACACACATAGAGTCCTCAGCCCCCACACACACATATCAGAGTCCTCAGCCCCACACACATAGAGTCCTCAGCCCCCACACACACATATCAGAGTCCTCAGCCCCCACACACACATATCAGAGTCCTCAGCCCCCACACACACATATCAGAGTCCTCAGCCCCACACACATAGAGTCCTCAGCCCCCACACACACATATCAGAGTCCTCAGCCCCACACACATAGAGTCCTCAGCCCCCCACACACATATCAGAGTCCTCAGCCCCACACACACATATCAGAGTCCTCAGCCCCACACACATAGAGTCCTCAGCCCCCACACACACATATCAGAGTCCTCAGCCCCACACACACATATCAGAGTCCTCAGCCCCACACACATAGAGTCCTCAGCCCCCACACACACATATCAGAGTCCTCAGCCCCACACACATAGAGTCCTCAGCCCCCACACACACATATCAGAGTCCTCAGCCCCCACACACACATATCAGAGTCCTCAGCCCCCACACACACATATCAGAGTCCTCAGCCCTCGCACACATTAGAGTACATAGCCCCCACACACATTAGAGTACATAGCCCCCACACACATTATAGTACATAGCCCCCCCCCCCCCACACACACATTAGAGTACATAGCCCCCCCATACACATTAGAGTACATAGCCCCCCCATACACATTAGAGTACATAGCCCCCCCATACACATTATAGTACACAGCCCCCATACACATTATAGTACACAGCCCCCATACACATTATAGTACACAGCCCCCATACACATTATAGTACACAGCCCCCATACACATTATAGTACACAGCCCCCATACACATTATAGTACACAGCCCCCATACACATTATAGTACACAGCCCCCATACACATTATAGTACATAGCCCCCATACACATTAGAGTACTCTTCTTTGCTGTACTCAGTGTCTCTCCCCTACCTTACACAGCCAGGAGCACTCGAGGCATAGCAGGTCTGGAGGAAGGAAGCTGCAAGATGGTGATGGGTTGCTTAGACTGCCATTCATCTTGGCAACCAATCACTGGCTGTTTACCTCGGGCAGTTCCCGCCCTCCCTTCAGAGCTGTCCTGCCTCACGCTGTCGGCTCTGCAAAGAAATCATCACAGCTGAAAGGAGAGCAGGCTGATAAATGGCGAGACAGCTGCGGTCCGGGAGGGGGAAGGAGGGGGGCCGGAAACGGACCGCGGGCCGCCATTTAGTGATGCCTGGTATAGTGTGTATGGCCCATTAGTCTGGCTCAATAGGTTACGCAATCATTGGGAAGCTTGCTGACTTGACAGTTGTTCACAGAGTGCTGTATCCAAGCATATTAATGGGAAGTTGAGCGGAGGAAACAAGTGTGGTAGAAAAAAGTGCACAAGCAACAGAGATCACTGCCACATTGAGAGGATTGTGAAGCAAAGGCCATTCAGGAATTGCAATTGAATTTTGGATTTCATTTGGAAATCAAGGTAGCAATTTATAGATACCTCAATGGTGATCTCAGCATAGACAAAAAGCTATTCAGTCGAAAGGGTTGCATGAGGATTCAAGGGCATACAATGCGATTGGCGGAGAAGTATTTTAACCTCAGGCAACGCAGGGGGTTCTTTACTGTTAGGGCTACAGGATTGTGGAATTCTCTACCACAAGAGGTGGTTTCTGCAGGAAGTATGGTTGCTTTCAAAAGACTCTTGGACATTTATCTCAAGGATCAGAACATTCAGGGGTATGAGAGATGATTACGGCCACACACATCTACACAGGTTGAACTGGATGGACTATTGTCTTTATTCAACCTCAACTACTATGTAACTATGTAAGGTCCCAGAGTCTGAAAGAAGAGGGGAGCGGCACAGAATCCACGTTTAGAAAAAAAACCTTGTGCTTTGCTCAAAGTGTTCTATTAAAAATTGGACTGCTGCAACCTAAATAACCCAGACACTGGGTCAACAGCAAATCTTTTAGAAAAAAACAAAGTGCACGATCCCTTTAAATCTTATAACAATTGATCAAATCAATCCAAAAATAAAACTGTGAAACTCTGAATGTGAAACACTATACATAATGTAGTACAAAACATTATTATTATTATTATGAAAAAAAACCTGTTGCAGTAACATTTTAGTGCAAATCAATCAATTGTGTAAATAAACGTAAGAAATCAAAATGAAGGGTAAAGTTTCTAGCTGCAACAAAGTCCTTTTATATCCACTGGTAACATGAGTGCTAAAAGTGTTCCTTGAGTGAAAAGTGGTCGTTTACTAACCAATGTTGATCCCAAATGATAGGGATTCAAAATGTTTGTAATGCATCTCCAATTAAGGAGCTCCCACGCAAAGCCAAATCGTAATGACCTGCTCCTTACTAGTGGATTATGATAGGTGCAACACTGTATCTTGGCCTAGGCCTAGACAGCACTTTGCAAGGGGCACCAAAAAACCTCCCCCTCACGAAAAAAACAGCCTGCTCCCGAACTAAGATAGTCCCTGCTGCCTTGCGCTACGCTTTTAGTGTAGCGCCAGCAATAGCGTTGCTATGGGGGTGTGGACCGCACCCGGGTGACACCCCTCCGCTGGGCCGCATGCCCTAACCACTGGTTGTGGTGTCTGTCTACAGTGCTGAGGGGGCTGTCCCCATGTTCACAGGGTGGGCTAGATGGAATCTGATTGGTCAACACCATCCATGTGAAGGTTCTGACCAATCAGAATTCCTCTTCTGCTGAGAGTTACAGATGTAGGTGATGCCGTGGAGTTTTCAAATCGTCGGACTTGTGAAGCAGCGTCATGACAGCGGTGGATTGCAAGACATTGGAACAGGGGGACTGGGGGGAAAGGGGAAGGTGTCCAGTGAAATTACACTTTAATGTCATGCTGAGATCCAACGATGGCAGAGGAGGGAAGGGCTGTGCTGTGTGCACAGTGGACGATCCTCACTGCTTCCTACCTGGGACCCGCTCCATCAGTCCGCCTCAGCTGACACTGATACCGCTGACATGGATCTTAGGGGGTTTCTATCTGGGTGACCCAGGATGTGTCACCCCATAGGAGAAGAATGTAGGATGCCTGGCTCCAGGATGTGCTGCCATATTAGATGGGTTCTCCTCTGCCTACCAGGAATAATACCCTGTGACCAACCCCTCTCTCCTAGATCTTCCAGGATGTCTTCCAGCCTGTAGTGACCTGTTGGGATCTTCCAGGAATGGGAGTGATGGCAAGTCTTGATCCCTCTCCCCTCCATCATCCTAGAGAAGAGTATAGGGAGGACTCGGCACACCTGCAGCCTTCCCCACACCGACTATGGCTTCGGCTACAGCCAGCTCTCATCAGACAATAGAGACAGGCAAGCGAATCCAACATTGATCAGGTATGTACCTCAAAAAGACGCAGCAGCCCCCAGCAAGGACGACCGCTCCCTGTGCGAGAGGTATGTCCGAGGGTGTTTACAAAAGTCCACTTCTGCAGTGGGGGAAAGAAGCTAGTCCAGAGAAAACCAGGTCAGTGCGTGACAGCTACCTTCACTCCATACATCTCTCCATACATCTGTCCCCCATCCACCCTTCCCTCCTTCTATTCATTCCTCTATCAATAAATCTGTCCATCCTTCCATTCATTCACCTCTACTTCCCTTCATCCATCCATCCGTTTCTCCAACAATCTCCATAAAGCTGATCCAACACTAAAATAAAAAATTGGATTGGACATTCTCCTTTATATGTACCAAAACCATGTAATATAAGAACAAAGCTAAACATATGTTCACTCTGTATCCAATCAGGCAGGCCCTTGTACTACACATTTGATGGTAGCTCAAAAGGAGATTGTACAATAAGATTGTATAGGATATGGCCAGCTTAAGGTACACCATGCATGTTACAAAAGCTGGGGCCCAAAGAGGAAGGGGTGTGGTTTACAGATGGCAGGGCGGGTCTTAAAAGGGAAGGGGCGTTGCATTGACAGGAAGGGGTGGGTCATATTAAATTAGGGGGTGCACGAGTTTAGTCAGGCCTAGGGAAGCACAAAAGCTAAATACATCACTGGATAGGTTGTTGGAAATCGGCCCTTATACCATCATAACACCACTTTCTATAGCGTCACACATTGAAGACAAGCAGGGAGAATTCATAGTACAGTAAAGCCAAATATAAAATTTATTATAAATTAAATACACTCACAATTAGGCAGTTAAAAAACAGCATTGGGTTTAACTACTTAAGGACCAGGCCTATTTCTAACACTTGTTTACAAGTTAAAATCAGTATTTTTTGCTAGAAAATTACTTAGAACCCCCAAACATTATATATATATATTTTTTTAGCAGAGACCCCAGAGAATAAAATGGAGATTGTTGCAATACTTTATGTCACACCGTATTTGCGCAGCGGTCTTACAAATTTTTTGGGAAAAAATACACATTTTGAAAAAAAAAAAAAAAGAAAATAGTAAAGTTAGTCCATGTTTTTTCCATAATGTGAAAGATAATGTTACGCCAAGTAAATAGATATCCAACAGGCCATGCTTCAAAATTGCGCTTGTGGAATGGCGACAAACATTGGTATTTAAAAACCTCCATAGGCGAAGCTTTAACAATTTGTACAGGTTACCAGTTTAGCGTTACAGAGGAGAGCTAGGACTAGAATTATTGCTCTTGCTCTAACAATCGCGGTAATACCTCACATGTGTGGTTTGAACACCGTTTACATATGTGGGTGCAACTTTTTTTTTTCTTATTTATTTAACTTTTTATTTTATTTTTTTACACTGTCCCTTTAAAAAAAAAAAAAAAATTGATCACTTTTATTCCTATTTCAAGGAATATAAACATCCCTTGTATTAGAAATAAGCAGGACATGTCCTCTTTAATGTGAGATCTGGGGTCAAAAAGACATCAAATCTCACATCTACACTTATAAGCAAAAAAAAAAGAAAAAACTGGCCCTTTAAGGCCGTTGGGAGGAAGCAACCTCATACGTTCAAGGCCATAGAGTCAAGTAGGGGCCATCTTGCCCTCACAAGACTTCCTGCCTACAGCCTGAAAGGACCGGATCATTTTCCCCACTACTGATGGGCCCGGTAAACGGGGAAAACAACCGGGAAGTGGCGGGAGGGGGGGGGCACCTCTCCCGGTGCCCATAAAAGTGATCCCGCGGCGAATCCGCCACTGGGACTATTTTTATGTGATAGAGGACCGCCAGCCCTGTAAGAAAATACAGGAGTTATGGCAGTTATCTGCTGGCATAACAAGGGTATTTAACATCAAATTAGCGATGTAAAACTGCGGCGGGCAGTCCGGAAGTAGATAAACACTTGCCCCACCGGCACGTGATGACATCACACACACTTCGCTGACCAGCTTTATGGAGATGCTGATTTCATTTTCCAGCAGAACTTGGCACCTGCCCACCCTGCCAAAAGTACCAATACCTGATTTAATGATCATGGTATCACTGTGCTTGATTAGCAAGCAAACTCGCCTGACCTAAACCTCATAGAGAATCTGTGGTGTATTGTCAAGTGGAAGATGAGAGACACCAGACCCAACAATGCAGATGAGCTAAAGGCCGATATCAAAGAAAACTGGGCTTCAATAACACCTTAGATGTGCCACAGGCTGATCACCTCCATGCCACGCCACATTGATGCAGTAATTAATGCAAAAGTAGCCCCGACCAAGTATTGAGTGTATACTATACTGTACATGGACATAATTAACAGTAAGCCAACATTTCTGTATTAAAAATCCTTTTTTTTTTAGATAGTACATGGTCCCAGTGAGTGTATGTTGTGGGGGCCTCTTCCTCTTGCTTCCGTGGTTGTGGTATGCAGGGCACGGTAATGCACACTTGGTGGTCCTGTCTTAAAGTAAAACATTTCTGGATCCGTATTTATAATTTAATCTACTCACTTACACAGGTGAATTTAATTAAATCGCCACAGCAAGCTCTTCTGGGATATCCAGTTGAAGGAACACCAAGACAGACAGGAAAACTTATAGCCTTAATTTTTACTGTAGCCGGGTTAGCAATAGCCAGATCTTGGAGGACACCTGCAATCCGTTTTGACTTGGTGAAAAACAAGTTGTCATGGATTATGGTGAACGAACACCTTTCGGCAATCTTATTAGACAAACAAGCTTTGTTTGAAAAAATTTGGGAACCCTGGATCAAATAGTTGTCTGACCCCTTGTAAGCTGCCGGGGATGAGATGGGTATAGATCATGGAGTGCATCTTCTTTCTCTTAGTAATCTCTCTTCTCTCTTTCTTTTCTTCTTTCTTTTCATTTACTCCATTTCCTGTACTCCAGGCGTCAAGTGCTGGGAAAAAAGTGTGGGAACTCACCCAAGATAACCCCCCACCTCAAAAATAATAAAGTGTGTGTGTATGTATATATATATATATATATATATATATATATACCTTTTGAGGTACAACCCGCTCTACTCTATGGGCCCTCCGATCCGATCCTCCCAGACAGAAGGGGACAGATCCCTTTCTGTTTTTTTAAGTGGATCGGATTGGAAATAGGCGGGTGTAAGCAGACACAAGTCCATTTACATCTGCCACTCTATAAAGGTGAATGGAGGTTCCAAATGGGTCTACCTGAAAAACAGACAGGCAGACCCGATCAGACCGATTGTGTAAAAGGGGCCTAAGGCTGCTTTCACACGGATGCACTGCAGTTTACCTGCACCTCAACTGATCTAAATCTTCACTTCTTCCTTAGGATTACTGCAGGTATCGCTGGCTGCTGCTGTCCCCCAGGCGGGTATGGCTGGTGGCTGATGCTGGCTGTCCTCCAGGGCTGATACTGCTGGCAGGTACTTCTGGCTGGTAGTGCTGGATGGTACTGCTGATGGATACTGCTGGTGAGTATTGCTGGCTGGTACTTCTGGTGGTTACTGCTGGCTGGTACTGCTGGTGGGTACTGCTGGCTGCTACTGCTGGCGGGTACTGCTGGCGGCTACTGTTGGTGGGTACTGCTGGCTGGTATTGCTGGTGGTACTGCTGATGGGTACTGCTGGCGGGTACTTCTGGCGGGTACTGCTGGTGGGTACTGTTGGCTTGTACTTCTGCTAGGTACTGTTAGTGTGCACTGCTGCCTGGTACTGCTGGTAGGTACTGCTGGGGGATACTACTGGCTGGTACTGCTGGTGGGTACTGCTGGTTGGTACTGCTGGTGGGTACTGTTGGTGGGTACTGCTGGTGGGTACTGCTGGCTGGTATTGCTGGCAGGTACTGTTGGTGGGTACTGCTGGTGGGTACTGTTGGCAGGTACTGCTGGTATGTACTGTTGGTGGGTATTGCTGGTGGGTACTGCTGGTGGGTACTGTTGGTGGGTATTGCTGGTGGGTACTGCTGGCTGGTACTGCTGGTGGGAATTTTTGGCAAGTACTTTTGGCTTGTACTGCTGGCAGGTACTGTTGGTGGGTACTGCTGGCTGGTACTGTTGGTGTGTACTACTGGCTGGTGCTGTTGATGGGTACTACTGGCTGGTACTTCTGGCAGGTACTGCTGGTGGGTACTGCCTGTGGGTACTGCTGGCGGGTACTGCCTGTGGGTACTGTTGGCGGGTACTGCTGGCTTGTATTGCTGGCAGGTACTGCTGGCTTGCATTGCTGGCGGGTACTTATGGTGGGTACTGCTGGCTGGTACTGCTGGTGGGTACTGCTGGCTGGTTCCTGACCATTAGTTTAACAGGCATAGTTTAACAGGAGCCGCGCTGGAGGAAGCATGTGTCTGCAGTAAAGAGCAGAGCCGCTGCTTCCTGTATCGCTCCTGTCCTGGCACAGGCGGAGTACATTTAATATCACTCTGCCTGTGCCAGAAGTTGGCGCTATACAGGAAGCATCAGCTCCGCTTCCTCTAGTGCCGGCTCAGTACCTTCAGTTCCTTTACACTGATGCACGGGGATGGCGGGGTCGGGAACACGCATTCTGGGCTAAACGAACCGCCATACCAGAGCAGAAGGTGACACCGGGATTCTGTTGGGGGTGGGGGGGGGGGGCACCAGGACGCGGTTACTAACGAGGATGGCATTCCTGCTGTGGAAAAAATACAGGAACGCCATTCCAATGCGTTCCTGCAGGACTCGAGCCTTGATGGAGGAGATTCCAGGAGACAGGCAGTTACTCTAGGAGAGCTGGACAGGGCCGTAGATGGTCCTTAACCCATCAGCAGGACCAGTATCTGCTGTTTAACGTGCAAGGAGAAACAAGATGAGGACTGCCAGAGCCCTACAAAATGACCTCCAGCAGGCCACTGGTGCGAATGTCTCTGACCAAACAATCAGAAACAGTCTTCATGAAGGTGGCCTGAGGGCCCAACATCCTCTAGTGGGCCCTGTGCTCACTACCCGGCACCGTAGAGCTCGTTTGCATTTGCCATTGAACACCAGAATTGGCAGGTCACCCACTGGCACCCTGTGCTTTTCACAGATGAGAGCATTGTTCACCCTGAACACTTGTGACAGACGTGAAAGGGTCTGGAGAAGCCGTAGAGAACATTATGCATCCTGTAACATTGTTCAGCATGATCGGTTTGGTAGTGGCTCAGTGATGGTCTGGGGAGGCATATCCAATAGGGACGCACAGACCTCTACAGGCTAGACAATGGCACCCTGACTGCCATTAGGTATCGGTATGAAATCCTTTGACCAATTGTCAGATCCTACGCTGGTACAGTGGGTCCTGGGTTCCCCTGGTGCACCACAATGCCTGGCCTCATGTGGGGAGAGTATGCAGCCAGTTCCTGGAGCATGAAGGAATTGATACCATTGAATGGCACCCATGCTCGCTTGACCTAAATCCAATAGAACACCTCTTGAACATTATGCTTTGCCGCCATGTTGCATCTCAGTCTGTTCAGGAGCTCAGTGATGCCCTGGTCCAGATCTGGAAGGAAATACCCCAGGACACAATCCATTGTCTCATTAGGAGCATTAAAGAGGAAGAAAGCTGCGCACAAAAAAGATGAAACTAAAGGCTGCTAGTACAAAGTATATCAAACCCAGAAAAATGTAAAGATGGTACAGCGCCACTAAATAGATAACTAACTAATATGAAGGTGAACCAAAGTCCATAAGTCCATAGGAGGGAGATTTCAGATGTTGGGAATATGACTGTGAATCCCACATCAATCTTGCAAGTAGAGTTTCAGGCAGAGATCACATAAACAATAAGGATGTAACCTTACCGGACAGTTGGACCCCCTGTTACGGAAGGTCAAACAGGCATGCGATATCCAACACCAGGGACAAAACTGCAACAGAACTCCTCTCCTATTGACCACAGACACTCCGGGTAACCATAGACCATGGATCCGGCGAACCTCACTGGACCCCAGGTGCACACAGGGGATGACTGTTTACAGGTGCTTGCAGCGCACCAAACCAACACAAGCGTTCCCAATCCAAAGACACATAGTTTTGGGATTGTCCCAAAACTATGTGTCTTTGGATTGGGAAAGCTTGTGTTGGTTTGGTGCGCTGCAAGCACCTGTAAACAGTCATCCCCTGTGTGCACCTGGGGTCCAGTGAGGTTCGCCGGATCCATGGTCTATGGTTACCCGGAGTGTCTGTGGTCGATAGGAGAGGAGTTCTGTTGCAGTTTTGTCCCTGGTGGTGGATATCGCATGCCTTTTTGACCTTCCGTAACAGGGGGTCCAACTGTCCGGTAAGGTTACATCCTTATTGTTTATGTGATCTCTGCCTGAAACTCTACTTGCAAGATTGATGTGGGATTCACAGTCATATTCCCAACATCTGAAATCTCCCTCCTATGGACTTATGGACTTTGGTTCACCTTCATATTAGTTAGTTATCTATTTAGTGGCGCTGTACCATCTTTACTCATTAGGAGCATACCCCAACATTGTCAGGTATGCATACAAGCACGTGGAGGCCGTACAAACTACTGAGTGCCTTTTTGAGCTGTTGCAATGACATTTCAGCTAAATGGATTAGCCGGCTGCATCATTTTTTTCACTTTGATTTTTGGGGTGTCTTTGAATTCAGCCCTCTGTAGGTTGGTCATTTTCATTTACATTAAACAATGTGGCCTCCCATAATTCCTAACACATTACCCATTGCATATTAGTATAGATATCCAGCATGATATTTTTTTCCATTGAAATCTGATGTGTGGTCAGAGTGCTCCTTTCATTTTTTTTGAGCAGTGTATATATATATATATATATATATATATATCCCCCCCCCACCCCCCCCCCCGGATTATCCCTAGGTCATAAAAAATGCGGTTGGATGATCTGGATGACATTTGCATTTACTGTGCAAGCATCACATACATACGTAAATGCAATATTGTTCGAAAATTTAGTTTTAAAAACCTGTGAAAAAGTCAGTGCTGTGCTAACTTGTGTCAACAACTCAGCAACCTTATCTTAATATTAAACTTACAATTTATACAAGCCATTTTCCCCCCTAAGTGTATCCCAGTGGAGGGACAAAGTGACATATAACCCTTTCAAAGTAAAGCGCTTATGGCAACTTTGAGGTTTGCCATTCTTCTACATTACATAAAAGTGGCACTTATAAGACATAATTTTATCCAGCAGACTTTGTTGATTATATTCTTCTATCGGCGTATAACACGCACTGTTACTTTTTCCTCCATTTTTAGGAGGAAAAAGTGTGTGTTATACGCCGATAAATACGGGTGTCTAAATTTGCTACCAAAATAAAAATCCAAACTGTCCAAAAGGAAATGATGTATAATACAATATTGTAGACTACAATACCTAAAAGATTTTTGTGTGCCTCAGACCCCAGGATTTAAGAGGGTTAGGAGATGGTAGGATCCCTCTAGTAGCTGGTATGGTAGTAGAAGTTTTTACTTGGCCTTTATGATTGTTCTGACACTCTTTTTAACCTTTATTTTGCATAGCAATAAAAACATGCAAGAGGCTCTTATCCCTCTCCACTCAATCAAAAACTGCTGTTATACTTTAATCTAAAGGAAATGTCCATATTGCACATATCTATTTGAACTTAGGGTATGTTTTTTGGTTATTCCTATGCAATAGTTGCAGTAATGCTCTCTTCATCTCATGGTTCCTCATGCTATAGAGAAGTGGGTGCACAAATGGTGTCAGGACAGTATATAGAATAGATTTCACAGTTTTGCCATTATATGAGTTGTCTCCAACTGGGAAGATATATATGGTGATCTGTGTGCCATAAAAGACAAAAATGGTGGCAAGGTGGGCACTACACATAGAGAAAGCTTTCCAACGACCTGCAAATGATGTTATTTTAAGAATTGATATAAAGATACAGAAGTAGGAGGTGGTAACAAACACAAATGGCATAAACATAAGGGGAATAGCAAACATGAAGTCTTCTCTCTCTACGGTTGATGTGTCTGTAGAAGCAATGGCTAGAATTGGGGCAAAATCACAGAAAAAATGTTCAATAATGTTGGAAGCGCAAAATTTTACCTGGAACAGAGAAGCTATTTC
Source organism: Pelophylax lessonae (assembly GCF_965119305.1). Classification (NCBI taxonomy): domain Eukaryota; kingdom Metazoa; phylum Chordata; class Amphibia; order Anura; family Ranidae; genus Pelophylax; species Pelophylax lessonae. Next base: position 199,272,590 of record NC_138774.1, on the reverse strand, counting down.
AACTGGAAAGAAGAAAAAACAGATCGCCCAAGGCCAGCAAAGAAAGTGAAGGCAGAGTTTTTGGTTCATGATGGAAGAATAACGCAATGGATGGCAAATAGCCAAATAGCGGTCAAAAGCCATCACAGTAAGAATCAAAGATTGGGTGTATGTGGAAGCACAGAAAACATAATATTGAATAAAGCAACCTGCAGTGGACACACCAGCTCCTTCTCTCAGTATAGCATACAACATATTTGGCATAATATTGGTTGTAAAAAGGACATCTGCCAAGGATAGGTTTCTCAGAAAAATGTACATCGGCACATTGAGATGATAGCATGTTGACACCAATACAATGACAGATAAATTACCAATTAATATTAGGATGTAAGTGATCAGAAACAGAATGAAAAGCAGGATTTTCAGGTCTGAGATATTCTTAAAACCAATCACGAAAAACTCTTTAACTTCTGTTCCATTGTCACACATGCTTATGGATGTCTACCATTTGAGACAATGAGAAAATAGTCAAAATTATAATATATTTACTAAACATTAAAAGCAGTCATGTGTTCAAACAATACACAATAGTGTGTGACACAGAAAAACCCACTTTCTCTTGTTTGCTTTGTGTCCAAACTCTACACAATAGTACTAATTTATCACATCATATAATCTGTTTTTGTGCATTGTCACAAAAAATGTGTTTAGGCAATGTATTATAGAATTATGAATCAAAATGGGGAAAAAAATGGCACATGCTTTAGTTTTGCTCTGTAGTATGTACCTACAATTAAACTAGGTTGCATGAATTTCTTTAAAAGGAACAATAATGGTTTGGTTACCTATTTTTTTATATACTCTTTATTTTGTTTCATCGAAAAGGCATACATCAATATTCAATATTCAAATGTGCATCATTTCAAGTCTGGGGGAGACAAAGGTCAGTGTTGGCTAGCATAAAAACCTTTGTTTATAAGGCCTCATGCACACAGGGTGTGTTTTTTGTCGCTTTTAGGAGCGGCAGGAGTTTTTTTTAGAGCCTAAAAACACCTCTCCATGTTATTCTATGTGTCCATGCACACATAGGCTTTTAGGAGCTGTAAGGGGCATAGGTGTTTTACAGCTGCAAAAAAAAAAAAAAAAAAACAAGGCCAGTGCGTTCTGGAGCAGCAGTGTTACAGCTGTAAAAACGCTTGACGCGACTTAACGCTGCTAAATGCGTGTTAATGCTGTGCACAGCATTAAGCCCTGTCAAGCATTTTTTTAAGCTGTAGTAATTGGATTTGGGAGTGGAGAATCGAAGCTGGCAGATAAACGCTGCAAAACGCTAACGCGGCTAAACGCGCAACAACGCCAATGAAAAATGCTTCTTAAAGCGCATTTTTACAGCCGATTATTCCTGGCATTGGTACTGGCTTTGCAGCTCGTTTTTTTAATGCCCAGTGTGCATGAGGCCTTACGGCTGTGAAATCAAAAGACGCACACTAACCAACTGAAGAAGAAAGGAGGGATTAACCAATAAACAAAGGCTTGCTAGAACAGTAATACCAAGGCTGAGCATAATGATAGGAAAGAAGAAATGTAGCCCTTCTATGGGAGATGTCTAGATGCTAATGCCTGGTACACACGGTAAGTTTAATTTAACCCAGCGTTCAACTGAGGAGATCGCTGTACTAACTATGCAATGTTAGTACAGCGATCTACCCACTGTGCTATTGTGTTCTGTTAGGGGGACCCCCCTACATCCAAAACACACCGGTCAGCACTCACAGCCATTGCCTGAGAGTGCTGATCAGATGCTGATCAGCTGCTGGTTTTCCAGCATGCTCATTCGACAGATGCTGGTCACGAGATTGGCTTCTGTCTCACAAGGACCTGTACACACAAGCCGAATGCTGCTCGGTTTCTACTGTACTAGCAGAGTTTGGATGATATTCAGGCCATGTGTACAGGGCTTTAGAACTTCAGTTTAATGGATTGGTGGTGGTTGATTGTGTGGATGTTAAAAAATTTGGCGGTATATCCATATTGTTGAAGTACCATAAAATTTATCATATTGAACTTTCTGAGAAAAGCACCAACATTCTTTCATTTCATTTCAGCCTTTAATTTACCATGAGCCAGGAAAGCTTATCTTTAAGCTGATCAAATGGGATGACTGCTGACCTACAGTTTCTAGCTATGGCGATCCTGGCAGGTATGAATATGAAAGTGAGGCGTCGTCTCTGGTTCTTCGAGGCTTAATCAACCCTGCAACCTAACAGGGCACGTTTGGGCAATTTGGTTAGATTGATTTGAGTAAGAGAAAAAATGAACTTATAAACTCTAATCCAAAATCGCCCCACCTTGGAACATTGCCACCATTTATGGTATGCCGTTCCATCCTGACCACAGCCTTTTAAACACTTCGGAGACGCTCCCGGGACATAGGAAGCCAATCTGATCTGCACCATGTACCGCCTCAAGAAAACCTTATAATTTTCTTCTATAATAGAAGTATTGATGAGTGATTTTGAAGCTGTCTGAGCAATCGAATGCCACTTCTCAAGTTCAAGGCTTTGCTGGAAGTCTTGTTCCTATTTGATCACGTAATCCTGTTCGGTTGAGGTATGCATTAGAATGGTGAACAGTTCTGATATATGATCTCGAACCCTATCTTATTTATAACACGGATATTCCATGGACGACATAGTCGCAAGATCACTATTACGAGATAAAGTGTGTAATTAGTACTGTAGTTGAATGTACCAAAAGTGTTCTTAATCTGGCATCTGGTATCTAAGGTACTAAGGTCTGTTTGGGCAACATGCCCCCATGGTTACAGAGATTGGCTATACGCAAAAGGCCTTTATTGGTCCACCAGTCAAAAGTGTGAGTGGTGAGTCCTAGGGTGAAGTCTCTATTTTGCAGCAAAGAAGCCAATGGGCAATGAGGGGGCTTAAATGCATGAGATTTGGAAAGTCTATCCCAAATGCTGAATGAGAGGGAAAGAGAGGGGCATGGAATTAGGGACCGATCCTAAGCCATGATCGTAACCCCATAGTATGAGAAATCCGACAAAAGTATAATTCTATACTTTTTTCACTCCCAAACCCCCCTTTAAGTTCTGAGTATATAATGATCGTCTGTTCACCCTAGGCCTCTTGTCCCCCCATATGAACATGAAAAGCTTTCTTTGAAATGCTAACAAATCAGATCGAACCAAAGCAATTGGTAAAGTACAGAAGAAATAAAGTATCCTAGGAAGGATGTTTATTTTTATAGAATGCAGTCTGCCAAATCACGATGGAGGATGGAGTTGCAATCTGACCAAATCTGCTTTTAGTCTTCCATATAGTGCTGGATAGTTTTGGGAGTATAAAGTATGTAAAGAGGGTGGCAAGTGTATGCCTAAGTAAGGGAGATCCTCAGATTCCCAGGTGAACTTATATGAAAATATAAGGGTTTCTAAAATATTGTCCTGTAAGGGGGATTTTTAATGCTCGTGATTTTTCGTGATTCATTGTAAGAACGGAAATCTTTGGAGAGGGCTGGAGTATTGCATATAGATTAGGGAGGGTGGAAATAGGCGTAGAAACAACCTTTAGGATTTCATCAGCCCATTTATGCTCTCTGTCTCTGCATTCTATCCCCTTTATATCCGGACATTAACAAATTTTAATAGCTAGTAGTTCTAGAGCCAACACAAACAGCAGTGGAGATAGAGGACAGTGCAGTGGGCAAGATGTACAATACACGTTAAGTGGACAAAAAATCAGAGCCAAAACCGAACCGGGTCAGAACTTAAAATAAACAAGGAGACAAGGAGTCTTGGTCACTAATTTAAATATTTTTTAGGGTTATATTTTTAAACTTACGCTTTACATCCTATTTTAAATCTCTTTCCCTATATATACATTTGTTTCACAAATAAACATTTTATTTATGACACATATCATTAACAGAGGCATGGACTCCAGAGAGAAAGATATCATTTTGCCCCTGTACAAATCATTAGTAAGACCTCATCTGGAATATGCAGTTCAGTTTTGGGCACCAGTTCTTAAAAAAGATATTAGGGAACTGGAGAAAGTGCAGAGAAGGGCAACCAAACTGATAAGAGGCATGGAGGAGCTCAGCTATGAGAAAAGATTAGAAGAACTGAATTTATTCCCTTTAAAAAGAGGCAATTAAGGGGGGATATGATTAACATGTATAAATACATAAGGGGTCCATATAGTGAACTTGGTGTTGAGTTGTTAACTTTAAGGTCCTCACAGAGGACAAGGGGCACTCTTTACGTCTAGAGGAAAACAGATTTCATCTCCAAATATGGAAAGGTTTCTTCACCGTAAGAGCCATGAAAATGTGGAATAGACTCCCTCCAGAGGTGGTTCTGGCTATCTCACTAGATTGCTTTAAAAAAGGCCTGGATTCTTTCCTAGGTGTACATAATATAAATGGGCACTAAAGTTTTTTTAGGTAAAGTTGATCCACGGAATATCCGATTGCCTCTCGGGGGATCAGAAAGGATTTTATTTCCCCTGCTGTAGCAAATCGGATCATACTTTGCTGGGGGTTTTTTTGCCTTCCTCTGGATCAACTGCGGGTATAGGATTGTGTATATGGGAATGTATGGTTGGGTTTTTTATACCGTTTTTTTTTTTTTAAACCAGATGGACTTGTGTCTTTTTACAACCTGAATAACTATGTAACTATGTAACATATGCATGTATTTTTAAAAGGCTTTCTGTTTCTGTATAGCTGTATAGGATTGAAGAGGATGGCAGTGGAGAAATCACTGATCTAACTTGGCTATTGAGCTCTGTAAACTACAGGCTTTTTTTCAGCAAAGCAGACATGGATAGTCTGGAAACATGGGAAATGAAGCTCCATGGTCAACTCACTGGCAGAAAATAAGAATGTGTAATATAAATATGCAGTATAACCTATTTACCCAACTCAAAAAATGAAAATAGTAGACTATTATTCCTGACCTCAATAAATAAATAAGTTATGTACAGCACCCTTTAAAAGAACATAAACATGTGTTAAAATGTCTAATCAGTAAAAAAGGACAAATGCAACTGCCCTTGGAAATATTTTATTACTAATCATTATCTTAATTCTATATAGCTTTTAAGTTAGCACTTGGTCAGTTATGTTTACTTATTACATATGGAGGTTCTTCTTCCTGCTTAATACCTTTGCATAGTAACTTTGCCTCGCTGCTCCTTCCTCTCAGCACATGCCTTTGGGTCAGCTCAGAACTGAATCACAACCATAAACTCTCTACAATTTATTAGGCTACAACAATAAACTCTCTACAATTTACTAGGTTCACTGAGATTGTCATAGCCATTAAGAAGGTAAGAATGCTAATCTCACTCCATAATCTACATAAGACTACTACATCTGTATATAAAAATATAGTAATTGAAATATGGAGCAGCAAGGTAAGAAAAGTAGATTTTAGGCAAAAAGGAAAAAAAAAATATTATTCCTTTGATGTATGGGGATTTCCTCAATGTGGAATGATTTTTATTTAAATTATTCAAAATTACATATATTATTTAGAAAATGTACAAACTTGGAACTGCACAGAAAAAATATCTCAAGGTGCACAATGTAATCACGTGACAATTAAGAAACATGAAAAGAAGTCATTGTGATGAAATTGAGATTCTTACCCCAAATATTCAACTCCAATACATTTTTTTTTCTAAACCCTCTGCATTAAATAATATAACTCAGTAAATGATTATAGATACTTTTAAAAATAATTAAAATGTTTAAAATTCGAAAGAATAAATAATACATTTTTACCTCAGTTTACTAAAAAAATAAACATTTCTCAATGTTATTCACAATTTTACTAAAATTGTCAATGTAAAAGCCAATTAGCTGGAAAATATTTTTTATAATCTTACCTTTTAAAGGAAGAATGTCCACTTTGTATTTACCCTTAAAAGTATATGTAACAAAAAGAAAATAAATAAAGGTTCTGTAAGGAAAGAATAAAGATGTACACAACATGTCATTTTTATGTGACAAAAAAAATATTTGACCATTGTAAAGTACATTTTAACAATGCTCTATATAGTGACCAAACTAGAACTTTTTAAAGTTGTAGATAAGATAAGGAAAGGTAAAACCTCTTTCAGATTTTTATTCCCCTTTGTGTCCTGATTGGGAAGATTTCCCCCCACTTCTTGTTGTGGAACCTAAAGTGAATCTTTCTAGTAGTGCTGAAGACAGAAACAAAATCAAACGTAGGGTTTCCAGGGACAATTATTCTTGGCTATACTGGTCTGCAGCAACAATCACTTTACTAAAAATTCACACGACTTCAAATTGCACATTTCCTAAGATGGTAGTCCTACCTCTATGTATAGCCTGTCATAGGAGCAATATTGGGGCTGCCATTGCCCACCCTTTGTGAAAATGCTGGTTGCCTGGGTCACTGACCTGGAACAATTATTTGAATCATGAAAGCCAAACATCCTTTTCTATGCATCTGTTCTGGGCCAGTGACTTAAAGAAATGAAGCAGAGGGACAGCATGACAGCCAGGAAGCATTTTTATATTTTGTTCCATCCTGACAGATGTTTTTTAAAATGTTATAAAGTTCACAAGGAGAATACACTGATCTTACTGGACCTTTCTTACCTATCCTCGCTCATGTACATTATTCTTTTTTGTATAAAAAAAATTAATTAATACAGATTGCTGAAAAAAATAGACACACAGATTTCATTTTACCTAATTCATGTTTTAGACTATGATTGAGTGATTGGTGTTAGCAGTTAGTTTAAAAAAAATAATCAGAAAGGACAATATTTACACTGGAAGGATGTTAATATTTAAGGGGTGAATCACAATTATGTGATTTACGATAGAAGAAACTTCAACAGCGATTTTATAATCTCTCACACCCCTGTCAAGTAACAACTCCCCCTTCATTGTTTTGTTTTTTGACGTATCTGATGGCATTATGTGTTGTAAATGATCCTCTGGAGACTAATTATATACTGCAAGTTGCTCAAACAGGGACAAAACAAAAATAAAAATATAGTAATGTTTATTGTGATAAAGCAACATCTGTTGCTTCACAATTACTTTGACTCATGGGACGACTTTAAAGAAAATCTTACCCTATATCCATTTTGCTTGTTTGGTTATTTTACAGTTGTATTTTTTACAGTTACAAACATTAATTTGTCAGTTTTAAAAAATAGTCATGTCTATCGAGTTCAACCAAAAACAAAAATAGATTAAAAAAACTCACATCCAGAGGAAGGCAAAAATAGCCAAAGGCATGTTCTTCCTGATCCCTTACAGCAACTGGATACTCCCAGAATCAACAATCTACCATCTCTTTATTGCAAGTAGACATTAAAATTATAGCAAAGGTTTTGGCTTCCCAACTAAACCAAGTTATACTATTCCTAGTTCATTCAGATCAAACAGGCTTTATGCCCTGTAAGAACACTGTAATGAACATTAGGCAGCTGTAAATGAACATCCAAGCTTCACATGAGACTATTGGCATTAGAGTGGTGGTGGCACTAAATGCAGCCAGGGCGTTAGATTCCTTCAAGTAGGGTTACCTCTGGGAGTGCCTGAGGAGATACAGGTTTGGCCCCAGTTTTATTAGGTGGGTACAGCTACTAGATCAACTCCCTGTAACTAGATTTTCAGTGAATGGCTGGGTGTCGGATCCCTTTCCTCTGAGCCGAAACACACGTCAGGGCTGTCCCCTTTCCCCATTATTGTATGCCCTGGCTGCAGAACCCCTGGCTATTTATCTGTGATCTCCCCCAGTAGTATATGACCTTTAGTCTGGCCACTTGGTGTAAACAGTGGACAATGTACGCTGTAACGCAGATACTATTCTATAGTTGGAGGATAGGGGGCCTTCCCTTCCCTCACTTCTGCTCTTAATGCTGTCAACCAACTGGGTGCCCATTCTGGCCTACTAATCAACTGGGACAAATCCCAAATCCTCCCCCTAGACCACTTTCCACCAACTGCTGACCAGTTACCTCTAGCTCGACTGGCATCACTCCCATATCTTGGGGTGTAGATCTCCCGGTCTCCTAAGGATTATGTCCCCTTGAATAATGGACATATGTTTACGCAAAAAACCCACACTTCCCCAAGGAGTCATGGGCAGGATCAACTTAATTAAAATTATTCTTTTACGCAAAATATTATATGTCTTTTGGCACTGCCCTATTTCTTTACCCCTTAAATTATTTAAGACCATAGACTCTATTCTAAACACTTCTGTCTGTGGCAATGGCAGTCACAAATTAACATGGTTATTTTGAAAAGCCCATCTGCTCTTACCCGACTTTAACCTATACTATCTCGCAGCCCAACTGTCCCATTTATACCACTTTGATAAAACAGACCTCAAGAGGTAACAAACATTAGTTTTCAGGCACTAGTCTTATCCGGACCACACACACACACATACAGTCTATTTTCCAGGGGGCTAGGGGCACCAGTCCTCAGTATGTACATGATAGTATTTTGTTCCATCACCAACATGTTTGGGAGATAGCTCTGTCCAGACTTGGCAACCCTTCCTCCCATAGTCACACTCCATTATGGTATAATTACCGTCTGCCTGAGCTAGTTTCAGTCCCGGACCCAGTCCCGAGAGCTTCCTTTGGTATTATCTGCTTATATTAGATGTTCACAGTTTCAGGTCTTAAAACATTTTCCCTTCCCAAACATATTGTTTTTTCGCTATACACAGATTGTACAATATCTTACTGAACCCTTCTGTGACTAAACTAGCTTACTGAGCTAAAACTAAGTGGGATTCGGACTTGGGTACTGTTGAAAAGAAAATTGCTAGACAATTACAAGCTGGTCAGATCTCTGTTCATTTAACTCAGATGTATACACTACGCAGGGCTTACTTGATTCCTGTTCATGTTCCCCGCTATGAACTTTCTCACAGTTCTTTATGCCCTCTTTGTCTGCAACATGTGGGCACTTTTCTTCATCCTTTTTGGTCTTGTCCCATTGTACAAACCTACTGGTTACAAATTATCCGGTTCCTGCATGACCATATGGGCTCACCTCTGTCCCTCAACCCCAAACCATGCCTACTTGGCCATTTTTCTGACCCGGATTTGGATAAATTCCTAAATATTCTTTTTGCAAGAAACACCCTTTGCTGCTCGCAAAGTGCTAGCACAAAACTGAATACAGGCTACTCCACCAACACTCGAAATATAGGTAGAAGAGGTGAATTCTACTCTCCCTTACAAGAAGCTAATTTACATACATAGAAGATTCTCTGGTATATACAATGTATGGGAAGTATGGTTGGCACAATCTGCCACATGTATTTGAGATGCTTATTATGTATTTTGACAGTCTGTATTGCTTGGCTATTGTTTTTATATGCAAGTCCTCCCTCATTATCTATATGTTGACACGTGTATGCTGTAATGGTATGATGTTATTCTTTGTCTCTGAACGGCCCTTTGGGCTGCACAATTGGCTTATTTTACATTATTATGTAACGTCGCATTCAATCCTGCTTTTCATCCTAATAAAGCTGTTTTTTTATGTGAAATGGGAGAAACAATACAACAGCCCTACCTAAGTAAGAGCAGCACTTCCAACGATCATCAAAACAGGGAGAAAACCTTAATCACAACATTCTAAAAGGTCTTCAATGATGTTCAGCATTCAAAATATTTAAGGGAGCATGATGAAATCTATAGGAACTTAGTTGTAGCTCTTTAAAAACACTCCACATATATATTTCAAAACTAACAGGTACCTGAAATGAAGTGGAAAAAGTTAGCATACTCCAGTACAGGTGTGCATGTGGGGGGGGGGGGGGGAGACCCAGTAGCTTCAACTGCTGAAATTATGTTTGCATCCAAATACACCTATATCTTCACTGCGGCAACACATTCACTACCAAGATGTCAGTATAATCCAGAGGCTTCAGTAGTTCACATATAAAGTTGTCCAAAATAAGCTTGCGACTCTTCCCAAAGACCCCCTCCAATATCCTGTAATGGCAAAAGCACAAGATATAAACTGTCCACCCACAGGCCACAAAAGGCCTTATAATTTAAAACCAAGGGTTCCTATACAGGCCTACCTTTTAAGTACACTCTGATCCAAAATGCAGCAGTACCATCCCCGGTGTGACTGACGGCCAGAAAAATGAAGTGGACCGGCTAGGTTCCATGCTGATAAAGCCCCCATAATGTACACAGGTGGTGATACTCCACCCATAACGGCGAACCCAAAAGGCGACAATGCATGCGAGCGTGCATGTGCCGTGAGCGCCTGTCAGGACCCAAGCATGGGCAAAGCCTGATGCACCACCAGGAACCCCTGGGTGCCGGAGGTGCGCATGACTACTAGCTAAACCAGCCGTAGCATGTGCATATCACCACCACATACTCCAAAAAGACAGTAGCATCTTACTATCTTAAAATGGGTTCTGTTTCAGCTGTGACGGTATGCGAGGTGAGGTAGTAGATAATCGCTATATTTCACCTCGCATACATTCTGTAGTGAGAGACTGAACCGGAATTCGGCCCGGGTTTTTCCAGCCTCTGTGACAGGCTAGGTTCAGGTCCAGAGATTGTGGGTAATCTGAGTCCATGCTCAGGTGGACTTTAAATGAACAGAAAGAGAGCACAGGAATGCTCTGGCCTGAGACTCAGAAGGGAATCTGAGAGAGGAGCTCTGTTTGGACTTTAAAAGAAAAGGTTTGCTTTACCATGTGTTTTTGTGGGTGATGGGGACTAGCCCCACACTGTATAGTGAGAAAAACTGCTGTTTAGTTTAGTGCCGGACGGCAAGAATTTATTTTACTGTTTTGTTGTTTTTTTATTTGCAAACCTCTGCTAAATAAAGCTGGCAACCCACCAGACTTTAAAGAAATTACATGCATGCTGGCCTTTCTTTTCCTGAAAAAGGTGATCCCTGTGAGCTAATCTCCCACACAGCGCATTAAATCCCAACCAGCTACCCCCCACACAACCCTCCAGGACCTTAAATAGACTCTAAAACCTTCAAAAAACCCAAAAGTAAAAGTGAAAATAGCATACAATAAACTTTTTATGACTTCTCTCACAAATATTCCCACCAAAACATATACAGAGCTAGATAAATTGCACTCTAAGTAAGTGAAATAAAACTAAGAGGTTATATAACCCCATGAAAACTAAAACAAGAATACAGACATATTGGGCTAAACTCTGCTCTAAGTAGGAAACACCATCCCATCAGGGAGGAGGGAACTTTTACTATACATGTACCTGCGGAAGTCGGGTGCAACACTAGACCACAGATTTACAAAAACCAAGTAAAACTGAGGACATCATTTAGACCTGGTGGCACTGTAACCTTGAGAAAATCCTATTTAATTTATTTTGTCGTTCTTTAGTTTGTTAAAATAAAAAAAAAACATTAATAAACCACACTCAATTAATTTCCTGAATCCGTAGAAATTTTGTAACACAATAAAATAATCAATGAAAGTATGGATTCCGTAACAATAAAATTAGCTAACAATTTATTCACTATAAAATCACTAACAATCACATATACAGTATCTGATTTATCGCATGACATAGACACAGGTAAATTAATATCATGTAATTACAACAATAATTAGTGCGATGAAAGATTTAGGCCTAGGAACTTAGGATGACTTATTTTGATAATTTATGATCATTTATTTTTCATTCAGAAGGTACCAGCACCACGGTCTCAGCATTCAAGCAATTAGACTATACTGGCAGACAACAAGGCCGGCCCAATCAGATCCTCCCCTTGGACACTCCTGCAGCAGAATACGAAGCTCAAATCTATGCTAACAGCTTGACTTAATTACTTGATCCTGAGGTGGTAAATATACCTTATATTAAAACATAATGCCAAAATCTTAAAGTGGTATTAAAGTTTCGTCTTTTTAAAAAAATAAAAATAAATACATCACACTTATGATAAAGATAGATATAGGATTTTGTTGTGGGACTTTTAAGGTGCAGACATACCAATAAATGATGGAGAAAAAATCATTTTGATAAAAACAATTTTACAAATTTTTATTCCAAAAATAACAGTATTTTTTAAAACCATATAAAAAGAGAAAAGAATAACTATATGGTGCCTGCTCAACATGTTTCGCCATCTATCGATAGCTTCTTCAGGAGTCTGACGGGCATCTTTAATAAGTTATTTTTCTGTATATGATAAAGAGATAACATGAGAATTTTATATTTATACATACATTTTATAGTATTTGTTATACTTAACATTGAACAATGAAAACTACATCAAAGAACATACCTCTAAGGAGACTAAATTTGTGCCTGATCTGGAATGGGCCAAGATGGAAGAGCCTCTAGACATGGAACCCAAGGATACAGTCCATCATTTTGCATACGATGCGTCATAGAGGGGGGAGGAGCCAAGCCAATTGTTTTTAGTTTGACATATTAAATCTAAACAAGCATTCAAATTTAGAGATTATGAGTAATATATTTTGTGTATATCTATGCCTATAATAAATTGAACATACCCATGTACCTCCCAAATCTTTACCTGTCTCATGATGTAAATATAGCCTCCAACCAGAAAATAGGGGGGCTCAATTGCCTCTATATATATATGTTATTTATATTGAAGCTCTCATATCGATTTAATCATACTAAAAGAAAAAGGAAAAGCAATTTCCTCTCATTCTCAGTTAAATTACATGTAAGTAGTTTAACTATTTCTTTTGAATATCATATTTTAAATATTATAAATATTTACCTTATATAGAAATATGTTTATTCAAAATATAAGGAAAGGTACCAAATTGAGAAAAAGTCCTCAAGTATCCAATCAAATAACAACATAAATTGTTATTGACCTGCAGGAATATGAATAGGCATAACGTTTTAAAAGGGCATTCCCAATATCTCCATTGAGTCATCTTCTATTAGTAAAACAATGTAGGCAATACCTGTAGCAATCCTCCCCTCCATGGACCAGTCACAAACTGACTGACCATGTGTATGCTGGCATTTATATACCCCCTCCACTCCGCAGGCGTCTGACATCACCTCCGGAGTGAGAGCAAGTACTTCTGCCCCTTGGAACTCGCCTATCGTGATAGACGCAGCGCTATTGGATTGCGGCATCATGTGACCAACCAACAACCGGAAGTACGTCACACGCTAACACGGAGACAGTTTCCGAGATCCCGTACGCCATTTTGGTTTTGGGAAACAACATACTTTTAACTTGGACAAACAAGTGTTTCAATAGAACTTACTTTTAGCTATATTTTTCTCCCTAGCGATGTTTCTTTTTTGAATGCCCAGAGTTAATGCAGGCATATTTACATAACGAAAACAGTATCTTAGATATCAAACTCTTATTTTTATACCATTACTAAACATAATTAGACTAAGCCAATATGTATATATATATATATATATATATATATATATATAAATATATATATATATATCTAAATTTAACCATATTAATTGTGAGCAATGAACTAGGGGCATTCAAAGGGGGGAAGAAAAGTTGGACAAAAAAGGTTGAGAGGTGGAGGGACAAGATTTACCCTCCGTGAATGGTTGCAATGAGGGGCTCACAGGGATATAGGTGCAGACAAAAAAAGCTTTAATGGTGAAGATAAACACACATGAAAAATATAGACAGGTAAATCTAATCAATAAAAGAGGTGTGGAAGCTCATCAGGTGAACTGTTTGACTCCGTGGACCCCTTGGGGGTCAGAATGGTACAGACAGCAATAAAACACATTGAGGTCCCCACCCACCCAGTCCCAGTATGCACTGTTGTTGGCGGGCTTAGTGTGATTAGTCGAGGAAACACGACCTGAAAATCACTCAAGAAGCCCGAGCAACTGTGCTGTGGCCAGGAGGGAACTATGGTGGGCCCGTGGAGGGAAAGTACATGGGGATGCCAATAAAGTGTGGGGAGGCACCTGAAAGAAATCTTATAGATATTGATATGACGTCATGTCAAAAAGTATCATCAGTGCATCACAAAAATTGGACAAAGTAAAGCATCATTGTCTCATGTAGTAACAGACAACACGGGCCTGCTCCCTATGATGTAAGTCTCATTTCCTGGCTGAGAGCCTCCAAGGAAACCTAGCCCAACGGGGCAGTGCACGGAATGGTGGTGCTGGGAGGGATCGTGGCTTAACCAGCCGTTTTGCTTAATCAGCAAGTACCGAAAAAAGGTAGGATATGTTGGGGGGATCCGGGCTTAACCAGCCACTTTGCTAGGACAGCAAAATAGATGAATGTTTGTTTCCTAAAAAGGATCTCCCGTGTGAGTAGAGGGAGGGCTGTATGATAGTCCCAAATAATGGCTTATCGCCAGAGATACTGGTTCACTGGGTGGCTGATCCACAAGTTGGCAGTGCCTGAACAGCTCAGACGTCTAGAGTCTGCATGAGAAAAGTCCCGGTCAGACCATTGGCTGGAGCTGCTAAAGGTTCCGGGGATGAGGTGTAGCGACCATGTATAACTGATGATCCAAAGTTGGATGTGTATTAAGGAAAGTGTTGGTCTTACCAGATATCACCCGTGCTCATCCAGGATAACAGGGATGGAGGTAGCATGCTCCGCACTTAGGTCACAGTCAGGGCAGGCAGACGCAGATGAAGGATGATTCGGCTGTCCGATGGATTTGTAACTGCCAGTGGCGTTGTGGCCTCTACCATCGAGGAAACTGCAGGGGCAGACTCAGTTCCGTGTCCGGGTGCAGTCCTGGTGCTGTTTCCGGGTCACGGTGGAAGTATACAGCCAGTCCGGTGCGATCTCCTACGGGGACGAAGGGTGGGCGGGGCGTCAACGTGTGATGTCGACGCGTTTCGCGTGCTTACGCACGCTTCCTCAGGACGTCATCACGTTCTCCGGGGTACGTTTATATAGGCTGAAACCATGGTGACAGCAATCAACATTTAGATCTTCCCGGAGATGTTAAGACTGAGGCCATCTGGTGGTATAAATGTGGTACTACCACCACTTTACCACAGCGGTACGGGTCTGGTAATGGTTCCCGATGTCGGTCAATTTGACCATATAAAAGACCTGGCGGTGAAGGGTAATAAAAGTCCAGTACAGAGGAGGGGGCGGGAGGAGGCGGGGGAAAACAAGGCCGTCTCACAGGACATAGTGTCGAGGTCTATGTAGTTTACACTTTTGCTTAACAATAACCGGGTTAGTAAATAACCATATAGTGTATAGACAAAGTAAAAACATAAATAGACACTAAGGTAAACATATATTCCCACTAGTAATTTGGCATGAGCCGGGGTACAACTCTAATGCAGAGCATGATCATCAAGGCAGGAGGTAGTGTACTGAAAGCAATTAGATGGCCTAAACCATGCTATTAGTTGAGTAAGGGGTGTACTGTCCTACAGTATGGATACTCAGGAGGGCAGAAAAAATATATATATATACAAATGATGGGAATAATGATACTATTTAGGAAGCGGCCCCTGATTAAGGGGGAACAGGGGGCAAACAGCTCATGAAGTGGGGGAGATTTAGCCATGGCTATTACAGGTCCTATAAACTAGTAGTGAGGATAAAGAGGCTAGGGGCTATGTTTAGGGGTCCAGGAAGACCTTGAGGCTTAGTTCCTTATTGAGCCCATATGGTGTAAGTGTGGAAAGCCGGAAAATCCAGGCTTTTTCAGCCCGAAGGAGTGCTTTGTCAAAGTCACCCCTGCGGGGTGAAATATTGAGGGCCCAGAACCCCTTAACTCTTAGGCCCCTGGGGTTACCTCCGTGATATTCATTGAAATGCTCTGCAAGTGGGGTGTCCTCTTTCAGCCTTATGCTTTTTAAGTGTTCCCCTATTCTGATTCTCAGAGTCCTTTTTGTCTTGCCTATGTAGTGTTTGCCACATGGGCAAGTGATCTGGTATAGGAGTTTAGATGTACTGCAATTAATGAAGGAGGTTATCCTGAATTCTTTCTTGCCAGTTGAGTCAAAGAAGACTGAGCTTTTTTCGACATATTTGCAAATGTGGCAGTGTCCACATGGGTACATACCCTTAAATTTGGGTAGGTCTGACAGCCAGTTACCATGAGATTGAGTTTTAGTGAATTCTGAATGCACCAGGTGATCACTTAGGTTCTTGGCTCTCCTGGCCACTAGAAGTGGTCTTGGGCCTACAATTTTCTTCAATCTTTCAGTGTTTTGTAGCACGTGCCAATGTCGTTCTAGGATACTACGTACTTCACCCCATTGGGTACCAAATTTGGTGATTAGTCTCGGTGGTGTCATTGTTTGGTCATTAATCTTGGGATTAGGTGTAAGGAGTTGGTCACGTGTTCTTTGTCCGGCTTGTCTTTTGGCTCTGCGAAGAGTGCGGTGGGAATATCCTCGTTCTCTAAATCGTTGGTAAAGTTTTTTGGCCTCTTTAATGTATTCACTGTATTTGGTACAATTGCGTTTAAGTCTTATGAACTGACCAACTGGAATGCCCCTCTTCAGAGCAGTAGGGTGTAGACTATCTGCCCTAAGGAGGGTATTGGCAGCCGTTTGTTTCCTAAATGTGGAAGTGACTAATCTCCCATTCTCCAGATTAATTTTTAGATCAAGAAATGAGATACATTCCTTATTCCAGGTGTAGGTGAGGTGGATATTCCGAGGATTATTATTGAGTTCGGTCAGAAACTCTTGGAGCTGATTTATTGTGCCATTCCAGACCAGCAGCACATCGTCTATGTACCTAAGCCATGTGAGTGCATGGCTCTGGTACATAGACGAGGCGTATACTGTCTCTTCCTCCCACAGTCCCAGATGCAGGCAGGCATAGGAGGGGGCCCAAGGTGCCCCCATAGCTGTGCCTCTGATTTGCTGATAATATTTGCCCGCAAACTGAAAGAAATTGTGGGACAGGGCAAAATCCAAGATGTCCACAAGAAATTCATTTTGTGCTGCACATAGGGGGAACTTTTTCTCGAGGAAGTGATAGGTGGCTAGTATGCCCCAGGCATTGGGGATGGAGGTGTATAGAGATTCCACGTCTATTCCTACCAAGATCACTTCCCCTTCAAAGTATAAGTCCCGGATTTTATTCAAAACGTCACCCGTGTCCCTGACATAGGAGGGTAAGTTACAGACTAACTCCTTGATGAGGGAATCAAGAAATTTCCCCACTTTCTCCAGAGGACCCCCTACTGCTGAGACTATGGGTCTCCCAGGGGGGTCCCGAATGTTCTTATGTATTTTCGGGATTATATAGAAAGTGGGGATATTGTAGTCAGTCACCTTCAGGAATTTTAGCTCCTTATTCGTGATAAGGCCTGCTTCTCTGGCAAATTTGAGTTTTTCATTCAATTTCGCCTGGACTTTAGGGAAGGGCGTCTCTTTGAGTTTATTGTAGGTGGATTGGTCTGAGAGAAGTCTATTTGCTTCCATTTCATAAGAAGCCTCAGAGAGCAGAACGACATTACCGCCCTTGTCACTCTTTTTGATCACTAGCCCCTTGGCCTCTTTTAGTTCTTTTAGGGCCGTTCTCTCGTCACAGGTAAGATTGTCAGGTGGCGACCATTCCCAACAAATCTTTTTGAGGTCTTCTTCAACAAGAGTGGCAAAGACATTTAGCCACTTGTTGTTTCTAAACTTGGGCATTGTGGTAGACCGTATACGGATGTTCGCCTTTCTAAGGTCAGGGGAAGAATCCAGGGATTCGTCATCACTGGATTCATTTTCGTCAAGTAATGATGTGAGAATTTCTATGGCCTCCTGGTCATTCGATTGTGACCCCTGTTGGTCACCATCAGAATTCATATCAGTAGCGTGAAGTAGTCTGTAGTAAATTTTTCTTAGGAAGAGACAGAGATCTTTGTATACCTCAAAGTGATCCATATTGTTTACTGGTGAGAAGGAGAGTCCCTTCTCCAGTAGATCAATGTGTCTCTGATCCACAGGGAAGTCAGACAGATTGATCACTTTTTGGTCCTTTGAGTCCGAGGAGGGAGCTAAAGCAAGGACCGGGGTTGGATTTAAACTCAAATTTGAATTAGGAGAAGTTATAACGGGGACCAGCATGTTATTTTGTTGATTTATCTCCGCTTCCCGGATCGTGTTCTCCGTTCTCCCATCTCCACTCTTTCTCCTCCGCTTGCCTCTCCTCTTCCTCTTCCTCTTCCCCCTGCCTTTTTGGATGTTTTCTTTAGGATACCTTTTATGGCCGCAGGGTGATTGTCCAGATCTCCCTGAGAGTCTTGTCCTAAAAAAGTCACTGACCTCTCATCGTCATCACTTCCCGAGAAGGTCGAGTCGTTCCAAGATCTGTTCCTTTGTGTGCTACCTCTCCTACGTGACCTACCTCTCCTAGAGGTGAGATCGAAGATTTCCCCAGTTTCCCAATCTCCTAAGTCCCTCTGAAATTTGGATTGCTTGGTACTGCGTAGATTTTTTTGTACCTTCTCGATTTCTTTCTTAAGATATTCGTTCTGCTGTTCGAATTCCTCGAGATCTTTCAGTGGTTCAAGTTTTTCCGTAGTTAATTTAATCTCCTGTTCTAAATCTGCCAGCTGGATTTTCTCTTCCTCGATAATGAGCTTCATTACATCAAGCCCATGCTGTATGCAGACAGCTTTCCATTTTTGTAGAAACCTATCCGTATGCAGATGTGTTGCTGGTATCACTCTCTCCCTTAAACCTCTTGGGATAATACCCTGTTCTACATATGATTCAAGGGAGAGAATATCCCATTTTCGGTTAAGTGACTTGACTAGTAATTTCTTATGTTCCTTAAATTGTGATTTAAGGTTTTCTCCAATAGTTTCTTCAGGTGTCAAGTTTTTCCCAAATGTTGCCCTAATCTCTGCATCAAAGTTGTCCCCAAGGACAAATGCCATGATAGACTAAAAAGTACAGTAAAACCTATGAACCGCCAGGTAATAAAATACACTGAGAACACGTCTGAACCCCAAAAGAGGGTCCACAGAGTCAAAATATCTTCATCCGAGTCTGCTAGTAACCACCAGCTTTTCTCAGTTAAAGTAGATTCATTGGGAATCCGGGTAACATGGCAGAAAAAATATTGATAAAAAACTGAGTGGCTGAGGTGGTACTCTCAAGCCAGACTAAGTATGTCGGCGAGAAAGCACTTGGATACGTACCACACGGTCAGATGGGACCGGGAACCCAGCGCAACCTAAGATATGAGGACAAAAAAGGTTGAGAGGTGGAGGGACAAGATTTACCCTCCGTGAATGGTTGCAATGAGGGGCTCACAGGGATATAGGTGCAGACAAAAAAAGCTTTAATGGTGAAGATAAACACACATGAAAAATATAGACAGGTAAATCTAATCAATAAAAGAGGTGTGGAAGCTCATCAGGTGAACTGCTTGACTCCGTGGACCCCTTG
Organism: Pelophylax lessonae; assembly: GCF_965119305.1. Lineage (NCBI taxonomy): Eukaryota > Metazoa > Chordata > Amphibia > Anura > Ranidae > Pelophylax > Pelophylax lessonae. The sequence continues at coordinate 199,253,199 of NC_138774.1, read as the reverse complement.
GGGGTCAGAATGGTACAGACAGCAATAAAACACATTGAGGTCCCCACCCACCCAGTCCCAGTATGCACTGTTGTTGGCGGGCTTAGTGTGATTAGTCGAGGAAACACGACCTGAAAATCACTCAAGAAGCCCGAGCAACTGTGCTGTGGCCAGGAGGGAACTATGGTGGGCCCGTGGAGGGAAAGTACATGGGGATGCCAATAAAGTGTGGGGAGGCACCTGAAAGAAATCTTATAGATATTGATATGACGTCATGTCAAAAAGTATCATCAGTGCATCACAAAAATTGGACAAAGTAAAGCATCATTGTCTCATGTAGTAACAGACAACACGGGCCTGCTCCCTATGATGTAAGTCTCATTTCCTGGCTGAGAGCCTCCAAGGAAACCTAGCCCAACGGGGCAGTGCACGGAATGGTGGTGCTGGGAGGGATCGTGGCTTAACCAGCCGTTTTGCTTAATCAGCAAGTACCGAAAAAAGGTAGGATATGTTGGGGGGATCCGGGCTTAACCAGCCACTTTGCTAGGACAGCAAAATAGATGAATGTTTGTTTCCTAAAAAGGATCTCCCGTGTGAGTAGAGGGAGGGCTGTATGATAGTCCCAAATAATGGCTTATCGCCAGAGATACTGGTTCACTGGGTGGCTGATCCACAAGTTGGCAGTGCCTGAACAGCTCAGACGTCTAGAGTCTGCATGAGAAAAGTCCCGGTCAGACCATTGGCTGGAGCTGCTAAAGGTTCCGGGGATGAGGTGTAGCGACCATGTATAACTGATGATCCAAAGTTGGATGTGTATTAAGGAAAGTGTTGGTCTTACCAGATATCACCCGTGCTCATCCAGGATAACAGGGATGGAGGTAGCATGCTCCGCACTTAGGTCACAGTCAGGGCAGGCAGACGCAGATGAAGGATGATTCGGCTGTCCGATGGATTTGTAACTGCCAGTGGCGTTGTGGCCTCTACCATCGAGGAAACTGCAGGGGCAGACTCAGTTCCGTGTCCGGGTGCAGTCCTGGTGCTGTTTCCGGGTCACGGTGGAAGTATACAGCCAGTCCGGTGCGATCTCCTACGGGGACGAAGGGTGGGCGGGGCGTCAACGTGTGATGTCGACGCGTTTCGCGTGCTTACGCACGCTTCCTCAGGACGTCATCACGTTCTCCGGGGTACGTTTATATAGGCTGAAACCATGGTGACAGCAATCAACATTTAGATCTTCCCGGAGATGTTAAGACTGAGGCCATCTGGTGGTATAAATGTGGTACTACCACCACTTTACCACAGCGGTACGGGTCTGGTATTGGTTCCCGATGTCGGTCAATTTGACCATATAAAAGACCTGGCGGTGAAGGGTAATAAAAGTCCAGTACAGAGGAGGGGGCGGGAGGAGGCGGGGGAAAACAAGGCCGTCTCACAGGACATAGTGTCGAGGTCTATGTAGTTTACACTTTTGCTTAACAATAACCGGGTTAGTAAATAACCATATAGTGTATAGACAAAGTAAAAACATAAATAGACACTAAGGTAAACATATATTCCCACTAGTAATTTGGCATGAGCCGGGGTACAACTCTAATGCAGAGCATGATCATCAAGGCAGGAGGTAGTGTACTGAAAGCAATTAGATGGCCTAAACCATGCTATTAGTTGAGTAAGGGGTGTACTGTCCTACAGTATGGATACTCAGGAGGGCAGAAAAAATATATATATATACAAATGATGGGAATAATGATACTATTTAGGAAGCGGCCCCTTTTAACTTGGACAAACAAGTGTTTCAATAGAACTTACTTTTAGCTATATTTTTCTCCCTAGCGATGTTTCTTTTTTGAATGCCCAGAGTTAATGCAGGCATATTTACATAACGAAAACAGTATCTTAGATATCAAACTCTTATTTTTATACCATTACTAAACATAATTAGACTAAGCCAATATGTATATATATATATATATATATATATATATATATATAAATATATATATATATATCTAAATTTAACCATATTAATTGTGAGCAATGAACTAGGGGCATTCAAAGGGGGGAAGAAAAGTTGGCCCTCCCACCCAGCGATCATAGGGGTTGATCACAAAGGTGGGATAGGCCTCCAGTGTTCATATGACGCATCAACTGCTGTAGGTGAACATCCGAGTTCCAAATCGAGAGGCACAGCAACACTCCAAATAGAGCACAATACAAAAGTCAAAAACAAAAACATTTTCCATATATATGTATGCATTATCCTAATCAGGGAAATGCATAAACAGCAAGATTCATCTTGAAAATGAGTAAAGAAGTCATAAGAAAGACTTGAAGCTTATCGCCTCATTCAAGCCTGGGCATTGTGTCGCAGACAAATTAAAGATCCATTTTGTTTCTCTTTGTAGTAAATTTTTATCAACACTCCCCCCTCTTTCATTGAGCGGAATGTGTTCCAAAGCAAAGAATTTCATCATATTATCATTGAAATTATGATAAAGTCCCATATGTCTACTAATAGGACCTTCAAACTTTTTGTTTTTTACCAGTTTAACATGATCTCTAACATGATGGAAGAAGGGTCTTTTTGTTTTCCAAACATAAAAGGCTTTGCACTCACATTGCATATAATACACAACTCCAACTGTTTGACAGTTGGCTCGAAAGGAAGGTTTGTATAATCTACCATTTGGAAGGACCAGTTCATTGGTATTTACAAAATTTGCATCCCCTACAGGACCAAGTGCCATTTGATCTCTCATGTTATTTTAATTTTATTGTACTATGGTGGCTATGTACTAATTTATCTCTTAGAGAATGTGACCTTTTAAAGGTAATCTCAGGACGGTTCTTTATATATTTGGCCACTGTGTTGTCAGCTTGGAGGAGATACCAATACTTGTTTAGAATTGACCGTATTTGATTATGTTGTCCGGAATATCGTGTGATAATCCGTACACTTTTTGTATTTTTGGGTCTTTTTCTTCTATATATCAATGAACTTCTATCTTGATTTTTTGCTCTGTGATAGGATCTTTTCAAACATGATTTACTATAGCCCCTGGAAAACAAACTTTGTTGTAAATCCTTAGCTTCTTTTTCAAAGTCCTCAATTTTACTGCAATTGCACCTTAGGTGCAAGTATTGACTATAGGGAATACTCAATACAACTGGTTTTGGCTTTGAACTGCCAGCATTAAGGATGGTATTCCCGGCAGTGGTTTTTCGGAACAGAGTGGAACCTAAAGTGCCATCCTCATTTACATAGATTTTTATGTCCAAGAAATCCAGACTGGTCTGACTATAAGTAGTTGTGAATTTTAAATTGAAGTTGTTTTTATTTAAAATTTCTAGAAATCTCTTCAGAGACGCAAGGGGCTTGGTCCAAATTAGGAAAACATCATCTATAAATCTCCTCCAAACAAGAACTCCCGAAAGGAGTTCTCTGATATCCTCCCTCGAGAAGAGGTCTCGCTCCCACCCCCCAGGTACAGGTTGGCGTACGATGGGGCACATTTAGTCCCCATCGCCACCCCCTGCACCTGGAGGTAGTGGGAGCCCTTGAACAAACATACATTATTGGTCAAAATAAACCTAAGAAGGGAGATAACAAAATTGTTATAGCCAATTGCAGAATTTCCCCTTTCAGATATAAAGCTCTCAGCAATTCTAACCCCACAATGATGTGGGATCGAATTGTACAGTGCCTCAACATCTATACCTACTAACCAAGCCCCCTTAGGGACCACTATACCATCCAAGGCTCTAATTAGGTCACTAGTATCCTGAATGTGGGAAGGAAGGGCCGTAACATGTGGTCTAAGGTAGTCATCAATAAGTTGACTAGCAGGTTCAGTGAGACTTCCAATTCCCGAAACTATTGGTCGACCCGGTGGCCGGGTCAAATTTTTGTGGACCTTAGGTAGTGCATATATAGTTGGAGTTTTTGGATTTTTTACATTCAAAAATGGCACATGACAATTTTTATCTCTGGGTTAAATATAAAAATGTTATCCTCATCAAAGTGTGGATATGTGCAGCCCCCCTTGTGAATAATATTATTTGTGATATTAATCTTTAAAAAGTAACTTGCTTTTATTAAGAAAAAAACATTCCCCTCTGTGTGATCTATAAACATTGCAAGGATTATAACAAACTTTGTTGCAGATTTCTACCTTTTGTTATTCTGAAGGAATAGCCCACGTCCATGTACAGCAGGGATCCTCAAACTACGGCCCTCCAGCTGTTGTTGAACTACACATCCCATGAGGCATTGTAAAACTCTGACATTCAAAGACATGACTAGGCATGATGGGAGTTGTAGTTTCTGAACAAATGGAGGGCTGTAGTTTGGAGACCCCTGATGTACAGAGTACATGTGCAGAGTGAATCTGTATGGGAGTGGTTTTATTATCAATCAGCTGCTGCACCTGCAGGGTACTAATGAGGCAAGCTGCAGGGTCTGCATCCCTTTAGATGTCATTTCCCTTTGAGAGTGTCTCACCAAAAATGACATTTTTGCTGCAGGGGATGCTCAAAATCTGATTTGTATCTTAGTGTAGACTTCTGGGAAAATCAGTAAGCCAATCACACAAGCATTAAATCTGGGGAGAGTTCTGTACACATTCTGTGTACAGAACTCTTTCAGGTAGCCATACTGCATTGCATTTTACAGAAAAGTACAGCGCTACGGAATAAACATTAAAAGGTATTTACAACTACAATATGACTTGTGTGGCAACTGTATACGCTATATTAATTTTTTTTTCATTTGCTAATTTTTTCCCCACGAAAGTGGAGTTACCCTTTAATGTAGTATTATTTTAATCATGTGACACTTGTTAAAAATGTGTGATTTATTCAAAGATCACATTTTTAGGTATTAATTATTAATCCTCAAAGGGTATCTGGTTAAATATAATGTAACATTTTCCATTTCACTTCAGACCCATAATATGAAAAAAACACTTATTTCTCATTTTAAGTATTATGATAATACCTATACTGTACATAGGTCTATATTTCTTATTATCATTAAATACTTTAGATAGCAAGATGTCCTATATGTGCATAAATAAATTACAAAGCATATAAACACTTATAGTTGTTATTTTCCAAGGGTGTCCCTCAAAGGTATAAACTATTTTGTTTTATAAAACAATGAAAAATATTAAGTTCACTTCCATTTGACCTCTCTTAGTTTTTAAGTCACTTGTAGAAAGGTTCCAGAAATATTCCCTTGTCAATCATTTTTATTGCACAATTTAGTTTGTTGTCATTCTTGATTCTTAGACAGTGCAAGGGCAGTTGTATATGCAAAGTGTAGTTTTCTCGCTGATAGATAAAAAGATTTTATCTTTCCCAGTTATAAAATTGGTCATTATTTGCATCAGCAAATGCCATGTATACAGAAAAAGGTAATTTCAATTTAAAGTGGGTTTCACGTATTCAGGCTTTGTTTCAGTATAAGTATAACCTATTGTCCATAGAATGGACATGTCTTTGATTGCAATTGATTTTCTAAATGTTTTTGGAAATCAACATTCCAAGCATCTTTCATTTTAATTTGTAACACTTGTGATACTAAGTTCATCTAAAGTTCAGTCTGTCTATCTCCTCAATATTCCATATTACTTATAATTTGATCTCAGGAAAACCCTGACAAATATTCAATTGTATGAAAATTGTGCATCAGTGAATGATCACCATAAATAGAATTCAAAGAAGAAAGTATAATGAGAAGGCAAGACAAACTGACAGATACGTTCAAACCATGGTCTTTTGATTTCCTTGATATGTAATGGTAGGCCATTTTCACCTTATTCAAATTGACTGATAAAATACAGTTTTAAAATGGTAAAAAATTTTCATTAAATCTCTATAATTTTTCCCAAGGGTCAAAATATTGGTGTAGCCCCAGATGTTACGTTATACAGTAACATTTTGACATATATATTTGTTTGTCAATTAGAACTGCTTGGCTCATAATTAGTCCCCAGAAGACTGCTTACAACATGTCAGGCTGCCAGACTTGTCAATTTAAAAAAAGGAGGGGATTTACTTCTCTACAGGGTTATAAAAACAGCTGCCAATGTTTGATTCACCAAAAATCACACCATTGTGATTTACCCCAATTGATCACAAGCTAACATAATTAAATAAATTACAGCTTCTTATTTGCCTATTTATTTTTAAAGCTAAGCTAAAATGTCTGGAAATTCAATTGAAACAATCATAATCTAAATATATTCAGGTAAGTGATAAAATGTTTTTTAAAGCCCTACACTTAACAAACAAAAGGGGCTTAACCCTAAACAAGAAAAGCTTAAGGAAGAAAGGACTTTCGAGGTGCATATACATTCATTTAAATCGATCAAGAAATTTTCAAAGGTTCTTTTTATATAAAAACTGTGTTTTATTTTATTAAATTTTAAAACCAATTGTTTTTTTTTAAATTGAGAGTCATGTCTCTTTTTTGCTAACAAACAATACATTTCCGTATGCCTTTACATATATTTCATACAACTTGCTAGAGGTTTATGGAAATGTCTTGTTTGGTAACAAAAAGAGACATGATTCTCAACTTTTGTTTTAACAATATAATATGAATAGATATGTGATGTGTATAGATAAAAAATAAAAACATACAGTTTTTAAACAAAAAGTACAAACAAAAAGTAAAAATTTGTACATTTATTGATCGAATTTAATGAACATGTATGCACCTCGAAAGTCTTCTCTTCTTTAAGCTTTTGTTTGTTCGAGCTGTTTGGGATGTGATGTCCAAAAATGTGATGTGATGTCAAAACACACATATATATATATATATATATATATATATATATATATATACATACACACACACACAATATATATATATATATATATATATATATATATGACCACTATAATGGTAAGTAGGCCGGAGTGAACATTATCACAACTACATTGGTTTATCATACTTGCAAAAAAGTTGTCTCTCAAGTCACGTTAATGGAATCTATAGATTCTAACCGTCACTTTAATTCCAATTCCAAATCACTTTAATGGAATCTATAGATTCCATTAAAAAAGCATACATTTTAAAAATAGATGAAAGAAGACACTAATAGGCAGAGTGATAAACAAATCATACCCTTAAGTCAGCTGGGACACTTCCATGAGTGCTGAACTTCTGGGTCCCCTGCAACCTTCACTGGTTCCTCCCTTTGACCTCAGGTAATTACAGTATACAGTAGTGACATGGAGGTTTGTAGGAAGAACCAGTGAGAGCTGCAGGGGACCACAGAGAATGACAATCCTTAAAAGTTTCCCAGTGGATTCTGTGGGACAATTTCACAGCAGGGGGTGGAGTATAGTGGTGTGGGCAGCGGGGAAATCTCCAAGGGCTCTTTCACACGGGCGATCAGTTTTTATTCTCCGCTCCGGTCCTTTTTTTTTTTTTCACGGCACCGTGTGTCCGCATATCATCCCATCCGTTTGCGGATGATATACGGACATAATGTAAGTCTATGGGCATTGCGGATGTCAGCGGATGACACCACTGACATCCAATTTTGCTTCCTTTCCGTTTTTTGAACGGAGGAAAAATAGGGTTCTGTTCCGTTCCAAAAAACGGAACAGAACTGAAAGGAAGAAAATTGGATGTCAGCGGATGGTATTCCACTGACATCCGCAATGCCATTGACTTACATTATGTCCGTAAATCATCCGCAAAAAAATAGGATGATTTGCGGACATACGAAGCGCCCGTCTGAAAGGGCCCTAACACTGAAAGCAAATAAACACTCTTTATTCAGTGAAGCAGGGGGAGGCTGGATCCTATATCATGGTTTGTTTGTTTTTTTATATTTTTAATTGTTACCTTGTTTATTGTTATCTGTGATCCTATTGCAGATTTTTCCTTACTTTCAGTCTGCTTAAAATGTAACTCTGTAGTAGTTTGTGTGTACGATATATACTAGCACATTATGTGATACTTACGTCCAAACAAAGCCATCGTCGTCCCCGCTGGCGGCCGCATCCATCTTCTGCCATCTTCCTTCCTGGACTGCGGACTCCGGCTACGCAACTGGCCGAGAGCCGTGTGACGTCACTCCCACACATGCGCGCGGGAGCCGCTGGTCACACACAGGTCTCTGAACAAACGGCAAGGGCGGCCAATTCTTCAGAGCGCATGTGCCGATGACATCATCGGCTGCATGAAATGTAAAAATCTCCTAAACGGTGCAAGTTTAGGATATATTTACAGTACTTATAGGTAAAATTGATCAGAGTGGGTTTACTTTAACACCCGGAGGGACAGCTGGAAATACAATTGGGCCCCCCTTACCTGTTTAGAGGCTGCCCTCTGTGGAAAAAATGGGCCAAAATCACACCTGAGAAATGCATGCAACTAGTTTCTCCATACAGGAGGCATCTTGAAGCTTATTACCAATGGATTTTGTACGAAGTATTAAGTACATTTCAGTTTGCATATTTAATACTGTTTTCCCCGTATCATCCTTTTTTGTTACACGTAACTTAATTTCTGAATTTATTTGTTTTGGTTTAATTGTAAGTATGGATTGCATGGGTTGTTACCGATATGTGGTAAACATTTAATGTCAATAGCACCTTTAGAAATAAATTTACCTAGAAAAATGGTGACTTGTACAATACTAATTTTACCCGCTGTATAATATACATCAATGCATACGGGGTACAGTGGTTAAGAATGTGTAACACAGGGGCCTTGGCACATTGGTGATCATTGGTCAGAGGGAGAAGACAAAGGTGTTATTGGAGAAAAGGGAGAAAAAAATGCCCTGATGTTAGCTGGAGGAAAACAGTCCTGTAGAAGAAAAAATGTCATCAGTAGTAGGAAAAAATCAGCAGGAAAAAATCAGCAGACCCTTAAAGTCATTTTAAATTCTCATTTTTTTCTATTAAAATAACAAACGTGTTATACTTACCTCCTCTGTATAATGTTTTGCACAGGGCAGCCTGGATCCTCCTTTTCTTGGGTCCCCCGCTGGCGCTCCTGGTCCCTCCCACCTGTCGAGTGCCCCCACAGTAAGCAGCTTGCTATTGGGGCACCTGAGCAGAGCCACAGCTCCGTGTATCCATTGAGACATGGAGCAGCGGATCCGCTCTGCCTCCTCTCTCTCCTCATTGGCTAACTGAGTTTGATTGAAAGCAGCGGGAGTCAATGGCGCCACTGCTGTGTTTCAGCCAATTAGGAGGGACCAGACGACTGAGGCATTCGTGGACATCGTTGGATTGGGAGGGGGCTGAAGTAAGTATTAGGGGGGCTGAGGGGGACTGCTGCACACAGAAGGCTTTTTATATTAATGCATAGAATGCATTCAAATAAAAAAACCTTCTGCCCTTACAATCACTTTAATATTCAGAACCCTGATCAGCCCCATATTAACTTTCAGACCCCAGATGAGCCCCTTTCAACATTCAGACCCCAGATTAGTCCCCCCTAACATTCAAACCCCAGATCAACCCTTCTTCAGACCCCAAACCACATGTAATTTAACCTTTACACCTTGTAACGCTGAGCGCTCCGGTCCCTGCTTCTGGACCGGAGCGCTCGCAGCGTTCGTTCCAGATCCACTCACCTGTGCCCGCTCCGGCTCCCTCCTCCGCTCCCCGCTCACATGGTTCCCGGAGCGCGCGCCCCTGCACCATAGGGCGCGCGCGCGCAGGTCGTTTGAAATTTAAGGGGCCTGTGCACCAGTAATTGGTGCCTGGTCCAAACCTCCCTTCCTGTTTCCTGTGACCTGTTTCCTGTTTCCTGTTTCCTGTGACCTGTGACCTGTTTCCTGTTTCCTGTGACCTGTTTCCTGTTTCCTATATAAGTGACCTGCCCCTTCCAGCCATTGCCGGATCTTTGTTGCCTTGTTGCCTTAGTGAAAGCGTTATTTGTGTAATCCTTTGCCTGTTGCCGAACCCTTTGCTAACGACTATCGCCTCTGAACCTGTGCTGCCTGCCCTGACCTTTGCTACGTCTGACTACGCCTCTGCCTGTCCCTTTTGTACTACGCCTATATCAGCAGTCGGTGAGGTTGAGCCGCTACCAGAGAACACGACCTGGTAGTTACCGCCGCAGCAAGCCCATCCCGCCTTGCGGCGGGCTCTGGTGAAAACCAGTAACTACTTAGAACCGATCCTCCGGTACGGTCCACGCCAATCCCTCACTGACACAGCAGATCCACTCCCTGCACCGCTCCTGCTACCAGTCCGGACCCTGACACACCTTATTCCAGGAGAGCAGTGGTCCGACTGGACATTGCAACACTGGATGACCTCAGCGGCCATATAGAGTCAGGGCATTGCTAATAAATAACAGTGTCCCACTGCAGTTGGCGCACAGTTGCAAAGTGGATGGAGTGGACAGAATCCACGCTGGATAGGAACAATTCATTAAGCCTAGGGAGAGGTTCCTGAGAAGGGACAAAATGGGGACACTGCTGCCAGTGCTGATAATTCCAGGACTTCTGTGCTGTGATTTAGAACCCACATCAGTCTTCTATTTGCTGATACACTACCACTTTGCCTACAGCCACCTTTCTACTCAGATGCTTCTCCAAGTGTCAATCTGTTAACTGCTGGAACCTTGCCAAAGTGCCACTAACATTACTGAGAATTTTCGCAACTGTGTTCTTGTGATATTGTGCTCCTGGTATTATGTTTTGTAGAACTATGACATTAAATACTTTGGCTCTGTACTGCGCCTTATTATTTGCCTACCTACAACGTAAATAAATAATAATTGTGCCACAATCTTTGGGTCTCTGCATGCTTTTCTTCCTCATTTAGTACCAACTCCTTGGCCCCGCCTACAGGTGTCACTCCGCAGCGTCCTATAAGAGACAGATGGAAGAAGGTCCAAAGGCACCGGTCTTCACTAAGCAACATGGTTTCATATTCCTGGGAGCAAGTGAACAATGAGCTTCGTCCAGTAGAACAAAGTGTGCCTGAACTTTTCTTCCTTCCATTTCAGAGTAGCAGTGATGTTTTTCATATGTTGTATCTCAGCAACCCTAGAAAGCCAAAGGATTATTGAGGGGGGGAGGTGTCTGCTTTTAGAGTGCAGGAATGCACGCTTTATTTAAATTTAGGTGATGAATTTATCATTATTTCCCCTGGATCTGTATATGGGGAGGTGGAATAGGTGTAGCAGGTAACGTGCTGGGTCGTCCCCTAGGTTGAAATCTGTCAATCATTTAAATAAGCCCCTTATCTAGGATCAGAAACTTCTAAGTTTACCGCAGGTCCAGAATATGTGAGGAAGCGTACCCGCTTCTTCTCTGTAGCACCAGCAGACGTCCAATGTATGTGGGAACATTTTATGCAGGGGCATTAGGACTTTATAGCATCTGTTCTGGACCTTATATCCCAATCCCTAATGTTTATTCGCTATAGAGGAGGCATATACAGTAGTGACAATGCCTTGAAAAAGTATTCACACCCCTTGAAATTTTCCACATTTTGTCATGTTACAACCAAGAACGTAATATATATTTTATTGGGATTTTATGTGATAGACCAACACAATGTGGCACATAACTGTGAAGTTAAAGTAAAATGATAAATGGTTTTCAACATTTTTTACAAAAAAATATCTGAAAAGTGTGGTGTGCATTTGTATTCAGCCACCTTTACTCTGATACCTCTGACTAAAATCTAGTGGAACCAATTGCTTTCAGAAGTCACCTAATTAGTAAATAGAGTCCACCTGTGTTATTTAGTGTCAGTATAAATACAGCTGTTCTGTGAAGCCCTCGCTTTGTTAGAGAACCTTAGTGAACAATCAGCATCATGAAGGCCAAGGAACACACCAGTCAGGTCAGGGATAAAGTTGTTGAGAAGGTTAAAGCAGGGTATGTTTTAAAAAATTTCCCAAGCTATGAACATCTCACGGAGTACTGTTCAATCCATCAACTGAAAATGGAAAGAGTATGGCAGAACTGCGAACCTACCAAGACATGGCCGTCCACCTAAACTGACAGGCTGGGCAAGGAGAGCAATAAAAAGAGAAGCAGCCAAGAGGTAACTCTGGAGGATCTGCAGAGATCCACAGCTCAGGTGGGAGAATCTGTCCACAGGACAACTATAAGTCGTGCACTCTAAAAATCTGACCTTTATGGAAGAGTGGCAAGAAGAAAGTCATTGTTGAAAGAAAGCCATGAGAAGTCCTGTTTGTAGTTTGTGAGAAGTCATGTGGGGGACACAGCAAATATGTGGAAGAAGGTGCTTTGTTCAGATGAGACCAAAATTTAACATTTTGGCCTAAAAGCAAAACGCTATTTGTGGTGGAAAACTAACACTGCACATCACCCTGAACACACCATCCCCACCGTGAAACATGGCAGCATCATGTTTTGGGGATGCTTTTCTTCAGCAGGGATAGGGAAGCTGGTCAGAGTTGATGGAAAGATAGATTGAGCCAAATGTAGGGCAATCAGGTCTCAGGTTCACCTTCCAGCAGAACAATGAACTTGAACATACAGTCAGAGCTACAATGGGATGACTTAGATCAAAGCATATTTATGTGTTAGAATGGCCCAGTCAAAATCAACCTAAATCCAATTGAGAATCTGTGGCAAGACTTGAAAGTTGCTGTTTACAGACACTCTCCGTCCAATCTGATAGAGCTTGAGCTATGTTGAAAGGAAAAACTGGCAAAAATTTCACTCTCTATATGTGCAAAGCTGGTAGAGACATACCCAAAAAGACTTGCAGCTGTAATTGCAGCTAAAGGTGATTCTACAAAGTATTGACTCAGGAGTTGAATACAAATGTACGCCACACTTTTCAGCTATTTATTTGTAAAGAATTTTGAAAACCATTTATCATTTTTCTTTCACTTCACAATTATGTGCCACTTTGTGTTGGTCTATCACATAAAATCACATAAAATAAGATCTATTTCATACAATTTGTAAATATGGCTACTTAGAATGTTTAATATGGTATAACATTAATCACCTTCTCATAATTTTTTAAGGCATTTTTAAACATGTGCGGCAATGGAACCACTGTTACAGAGTTTTTCATGATCGGTTTTAGGAGTATCTCAGGCTTGAATATCCTGCTTTTCATTCTGTTATTGATCACCTACATCCTGATATTAATTGGCAACTTCTTCATCATCTTATTAGTGTCAACATGCCAGCATCTCTATGTGCCCATGTACATCTTCCTGCGAAACCTATCCTTGGCAGATGTCCTTTTCACCACCAATATTATGCCGAAAATGTTGCATGTCATACTGAAAGAAGGATCTCGTATTTCCACCACAGGTTGCTTAATTCAGTATTATGTTTACCTTGCTTCAACGTACACTCAGTCTTTGATTCTTACTGTGATGGCTTTTGACCGCTATTTGGCCATTTGCCATCCATTGCGTTACCCTTCCATCATGAACCAAAAACTTCGCTGCCACCTTGTTTACTGGCCTTGGGCAATTTGTTTTCTCCTCCTTCAGACTGAAATAGCATCACTGTTCCAGGTAAAGTTTTGCGGTTCCAACATTATTGAACATTTCTACTGTGACATTGCCCCGATCTTAGCCATTGCTTCATCAGACACATCAGCCGTAGAGACAGAAGATTTTGTGTTTGGCATCCCTTTCATGTTTCTACCATTTATATTTGTTACTGCTTCCTATTTATGTATTTTAATTTCAATTTTTAAAATGACATCTATTGCAGGTCGATGGAAAGCCTTCTCTACGTGTAGTGCCCACCTTGCCACCATCTTGATCTTTTTTGTGACTCAGATCACCATTTACACATTTCCAGTTGGAAATGAAACATTTCAAGGCAAGACAGTGAAATATCTTCTGTATACTGTCCTGACACCATTTATTAATCCAATTCTTTATAGTATGAGGAACCATGAAATTAAGAGAGCCATACTGCAACTTTTTTTTGGAAAAAATACTAAATAACATACCCACTATTCAGGCACATTTCATGGAACAGGCAAATTCTGTCAAATTAAGAAGGTTGACAGATTAACCTGAGTTTTTCTAAACTACTTTTAAATTTGCTTATTAGAAATCAACTGGATGTGAAAAGTAGTAGGGGTGGGCCTGAAATTTCTTTAAATCTTATTTCACTGCAAAATTGCTAATCGCACATTTTCATGGAATTTGACATTATGCAAATTGAAGCCATCAGGATAATTAAGTAACTAAAAAAATACGATCACTGCCTGTCTCTTTAGATGACTCTGTAGCCACTGTACCTACCTCAGCCCCCCCCCCCTCCCCACCCCCACACAGACACACACGCTTACTACTCTCTGTCTCTCACTATCGCTAGAAAAAGCTTTCTTGACCCCCATCACTTCATCGTCTTCTCCCATAATAAAATCCTCCATTCAATTCTGAACGAGAAGGTGAATTAAGGACTTTATTGATCCATATCAATGTACTGGCTGCAATCAGCATACTACATGAATGGGTGTGTTTACAAACACAGACCATTCATAATAATTTTTAAAAAAGTGATAAAACAAAAAAATGTAAAAATAAAATTCGGTATATGCCTATTTTGCTTATCATATATTTTTGTTGTTATCTGATGTTTTTAGACAACATGAAAAAGTGTGAGAAGCGTACAAGACCAGCAAGTAACTCAAATTACTTTAAGCAACACAATCATGTAACCAGTGTTAAAAGTTGCTATTATGTCTCTATTATTTTTCTGATTGTCTGAAAAAAATCAAAAAATAAAATCCACCAAAAAAATGTGAGAACATATGTTTTTCTGGGGGGTGAGTGACACATGTTGTAGAGGGGTCTGACAAAGTCCTGATAGGTGCCAGACCCTCTGGAACTCCATCGAGGTCATTCTTGTTCTGCTTTTGTGACTGAGATTTGGTCCTACAGACAGTTCGAAAAAGAAGCAATATGCACAGTATGTTATACCCGAGGAAAAGCCATGTGTAGGGCATGATTCTGAGATGCCCTCTGCTGCATGTGTCTGGCTTGATGGCCTCCCATAAGCTAGCCAACATCTTATTGTTATCTCATTCAGTGTCTTAAAGTGTTACTAAACCCGCAACAGTAAAATCTGTCTCTATATGCAGTAAAGCATGCTTGTTATATTCACTGTAGAACCTAAGGTGTTAATCCTCTGCATTGTGTAAAAAGGTTATTTGAGTCTTTCTCCTTTGATCCTTCCCTTCATCCAGAGTCCCCAAACCATCTCAGGATAGTACACAGGCTAGGGGACAAGCTGCACATGCTCAGTTTGGTGTATATTGCTAGTGAGTTTTTTTTTCTCTTGGGAGAGTGCATGTGATCAGCACAGGGCCAATCAGCAGGGTGAGAGGTCCTGCATACTCATAGAACAGTCATGGTAGAATGAAAACCCCTCCTACATATTTTTACCAGACACTGATAGAAGTCACAATATTGCTCTAACTGCTGGTGAAAAAAGGTATTTAGCAGTTTAGATGAACTAAAACTGTTGCATTTCCATGTTCTGTGTACTGTGGGAGACCAGATATATTGAATGCAGAGTCCTGGGTTTAGTAACACTTTAAATCATACAGCATGATTACTCCTGATCGGTGTTACTATATGCTTGCCTTTGGTGGAACTAAGGAACTTTTATCCTAGGTGTAAAGAACCCAAGGTTTATTCAGGCTCCACGCACCCCTTCTGGACTATAATCAATTGTTTTCTGTTGACTAGGTCCATGGAGCCTCAGATTAAGGATTTACTTGAAAACTTTTTCCTGATATGATAGCTCCATGACTCAGGGTAGATCTGAGGGGTGACTCAACTGCTACAGCTATCTAAGAATGTTGTAAGACCTGTCCTAGTTTGCCATATGTTTAGGTACCTCTTGACCTATTGAGAACTACATCCATATTTGGATGACATATCTGTGGATGCATGGCATGCACTCTCATATAGAGGTTGTAATCCTCCTCCCCAGCTGAGAAATCACCGTTGAAATATAGCTGCTCCTTACTACCACCCCTCCCCCTTTTTCTTCCTTGGTTTTTTTTTTTTTTGGTCGGGATGTGTTTAGTTGTATTACAGTTCTTGGTTTTCCCAGCATTGGCGGGAGGCTCTTAACTACCAGTTTTGGTAGCTCATGTGACCTGGACTGATAAGGTCAACTGTTAACATGTCTTCTTGTAGTTTAGGGTATAGGCCTCTTTCTGTAAATAGTTAAAGGTTAGGTACTTGGTGCCTTGTTAGTTTCTGAAGTGCCAGGGCTGTTTGCCGTTATGAAGGCCTATGTGGTCATTACGTTTTTTTTGTTTTCTTCTTTACCAGAGATTGTAAAATAATGTACTGCAAAACAACTTAAACATGCATGTATTTTTTTCCTGACAGCTCTATGTCAGCCTACCTCTGGGTATGTTCCGCCCATACCCCCACTTGCAGGACCTAACTCATAAATTTGACTCCCTCACTCAAGCCAGCATTCCTTTCTTTTCCTCCTCACCTAGTCGGACCAAGCAGCACCCCTTACTTGGCTGCAATAAACTTGTGGCCATCCACCTGTTGCTCCCCAGGTGCAGACCTCACTTTATGGACCCTTAAATAGGCTTCTTGCGTGGGTGTTATGGCTGGCATTGGGATTGATGCTCTGTGACACCATGGCTGTGCAGCTATATTCTATGTAATTCTGCCTGATGTTATTGTCTTTTATTTGTCTCTGTGATGCATACTGCATCCTACTTCATTCCATGTATGGCAGCTGGTGTGCTTTTTGAGCTCCACAGAAGCTTGGGGATGAGAAAAGGCACCTGCTTGTGGGCTATTGAAGTTTACTCCACTTTGGTTGAATGTGCAATGATGAGAGTTACAATTCCCTTGGGTGATCTGTGTACATCAAAGAATATTATTATAATCTGGGTTTGATGAATTAATCACCTGGTGATGTCTGAGATGGTCTGGGAAGCTGCAGTATTAGCCTTCCTTAGCAGTTGTTAACCCCTTAGAGAGTTATTTCCAAGCAAACAAATTCCTATTGCATTGAATTTGTTTTTGTACTGCTTTTTTAGTCTGCAGGGCTGTAATTTGCAGGAAGTGGGTAACTTTTAAACATCTTAGTTATCTTAAGTTACCAGATGACTTAGGTAACATTGTACATGTTGTATTATTATTCTTGATGTGGAGTTCTTCTTAAATCTTGCTAAGTATCCCTGCTTGTCTGGGATTGGCTTTTACTGAGACAAGTCCTTGTTCAGCAAGCAATAAAACTGTAAGCTGTTACCACCTTGTATTTCTTACTGCCATTTTGCTGCAAAGCCATGAGCGTCGTTACCTCATCCTTGTAGCCAGTCATTGCAAAGAAGGTAAGCGGCACCATTCAGGTAAGATTTTTGCTTTTAGGTGTATGGGAAGCGAACTATGGGCTCTTGCGATTTAGTCCCTCTGGACTGGCAGGCATCATGCACTGCCTAAATTGGGCCTGTGCCACTCATGCCTTGGCAGGCAGCCCTTTATGTGGGCCATATACTCTAAAGAAGTGTTTCCACTCACCCTATGAAAGGGTTACCAATTCTTGCAATGAGCAGTCTCCAAGCCTTCCCAGGCAAACAATCCTTTTCAGACTTTACCAAAGAGAATATACATTTGAACATGACTGCAAGAATGCTGCCTTGTTCAAGCAACCAAGGATAAAGATGACAACTCCTCACAGGTTGTCACATTCATTAAGACTGCAGTCAATACACTCTAAAGGAGTGTTTCCACTCACCCTGTAAAGGGGTTACCTATTCTGGCAATGAGCAGTCTCCAAGCCTTCCCAGGCAAGGAATCCTCTTCAGACTCTTCCAAAGAGAATATATGGATAAACATGATTGCAAGAATGCTGCCTTGTTCAAGAAACCAAGGATAAAGATGACGACACCTAACAGGGTGTCACATTCATTAAGCATATAGTCAATACACTGTAAAGGCCTGTTTCCACCCACCCCGTGAAAGGGCTACCTAGTCTGGCAATGAGCAGTCTCCAAGCCTTCACAGGAAACAATCCTCTTCAGACTCTTCCAAAGAGAAGAGATACAGATAAACATGACTGTAAGAATGCTGCCTTGTTCAAGCAACCAATGATAAAGATGATGGACACCTAACAGGGTGTCACATTCATTAAGCATATGGTCAATACACTCTAAAGGAGTGTTTCCACTCACTCCGTGAAAGGGCTACCTAGTCTGGCAATGAGCAGTCTCCAAGCCTTCCCAGGCAAGCAATCCTCTTCAGACTCTTCCAAAGAGAAGATATAGATGAAAAGGATAAATATGACACCACCTAACAGGCTGTTACATTCATTAAATATGTGGTCAATACTCTCTAAAGGAGTCATCTCCACTCACCCTGTGAAGGGACAGGATCCAGGAAATTGGCACGTCTCCTACCTAGCTTGTATAAAGTATGCGCTATCCATCCTGCTCCACTGAGATGTGGTCTCTGTGTTCACATGCTAAATGCATCGTGTGTCAGGGAGCCACTCTGTTGGTCTCTGGGGCAGCATATGAGGTGTAAATCACTCTCTATTTGGAAGCAGTGCAATATCATGGCTAGAGTAGACACTTGCCTTAATATTAATACTGAGCTTCCTTATAGATGAGGCACTGCACTGCTGCTTAATAGTCATTAACTTGTTCCTAGTGCCTGCTGCTAGGGGGCGAGTGTGCACCACCGGCGGCGTGCTACCGCCCCCACTCGGCAGCGGGGACTCCGATGCACGGGGCCGGTGGCTCCAATTGCCGCCGGCCATCCGCTATCGCAGCCCGCTGAGAGAGAAGGACGTAAACACAACTGACTGTTCTTCTCTCTGGAATGATCACAGAGCACCTGTGATCCTTCTATATAGGCTAACAGGTCTCTGTGATCATTTCAAAAGCCCATCCCCCCACAGTTAGAAACACTCCCCTAGGCTTACATTTAACCCCTTGATCACCCACTGTGTTAACCCCTTCCCTGCCAGTGTCCTTATTACAGTAACAGTGCATATTTTTAACACGGATTACTGTAGTAATGTCACTGGTCCCCCCAAAAGTGTAAAAACGTCAGTTAGAGGTCCGATCTGTCCGTCGCAATGTCGCAGTCCCGCTAAAAATCGCAGATCGCCGCCCTTACTAGTAAAAAATAAAACAATAAAAATTACATAAATCTTTCCCGTAGTTAGAAGACGCAATAACTTTCAAAATACGCTTATTGTGATTTTTTTTAACCAAAAATATGTAGCAGAAAACAAATTGGCCTAAAATGTTAAAAAAATTTGATTTTTAAATTTTTTTTTGAGAATGTTAATTAGCAGAATATGAAAAATATTGTTTTTTTTTTTTTTTCAGAATTGTGGCTCTTTTTTTGTTTATAGCACAAAAAATAAAAATCGCAGAGGTAAACAAATACCATCAAAAGAAAGCTCTATTTGTAGAAAAAAAAGGACATCAATTTTATTTATGTACAGCGTTGCACGACTGCGATATTGTCTGTTAAAGTACCACAGTGCCGAATCGCAAAAAATGGCCTGGTCATTAAGGGGGCAAATCCTTCCGGTCCAGAACTGGTTAAACAAGCTCAATGTTTTTTGATTGCCTTCTGCTTCATGTGGAAACACAGATGCCAACCCCAAATAAAGACCAGCGCTACCAAAGAAGGTAGGGGACAGTGCCCATCTGCTTTCTAGGCAAACAGCCCTCTTCAGACTTATCCAAAAAGGGAGATGTGGATAAACATGACTAAATAAATCTGCTGCTAGAGAACATACTGGTGGTAAAGTGCTGAACTGTCAGCATCTGCATGCCCGGTGACTATCGGGAGCATGGTCTCTCCTGTCCTTATGTTGAGTGGCTTAGTGGACCCTTTCCAGTGGACCCCTTTCCAGGGGTTTTTCTTCAACAGTGGATATGCACCAGACTATTTATATCTCACAGACACCTAGTAAAAATCTCCTCAGTTGCCAGACAGTGGCACAAGGTCAAGTTCTCCATCCAGCTCCAGAAAAGCTTAAGTTAGCAACCTGGATTTTGAGAGGTGAAGGTTAGCAGATTTAGGTTGCTCTTCGAGAATGGTAGAAGCCCTTATGAGAGCACGGTAGAGCAGCATGAACAAAGTCTACAATAAAGTCTGGCAAAAATTCCAAGAATATGCTACTTAAGAAGTTTTCTCTAGGGAAGCAAGTTTGTCATATCCTTGGTTTTCTTCAAAGAGGTCTCGATATAAGCCTGAGCGCGAGCACACTCTAAGGACACATCTCTTCCATGTCGGCCCTTAGCAGGACTCAGTGGACCTCTGATTTCTCAATTCTCAAGGCTGTAGTAAAGTTAAGGCCTCCCAGAGCCTCCGTGTTTCTACATGGGACCTCAAAGTAGAACTCAACTTCCTGTCTGCTTCAAAAATTCAAGATGGAGTTGTCGCTATGGGAATTACCAGCTTTCCTGGTGGCAGTAGCCTCAGCTAGAAGGGTTTCTGAGTTGGTAGCTCTAGAGCAGGGGTCTCCAAACTTTGGCCCTCCAGTTGTTTAGGAACTACAATTCCCATCATGCCTAGTCATGTCTGTGAATGTCAGAGTTTTACAATGCCTTATGGGACGTGTAGTTCTGCAACAGCTGGAGGGCCGTAGTTTGGAGATCCCTGCACTAGGGTATAAAAAACCTTATAAGTCCTTCTTGGCGGACAGAGTTATTCTGCTCCCGATGCTGCATTCTATTCCAAAAGTGGCCTCAAGTTTTCATTTAGGTCTAGAAATCATGTTACCTACTTTTCATCTGAAAGATGGACAAAAAGTTAGTCCTTTGGATGTCGGGGAAACACTGAAGATGCATATCCATGCTACCCCAACTTTCAGGTCATCAGATTGCCTGTTTGTGGTTCCCAGAGGTTCACATATGGGGGCCAGAGCTTCGAGCAGAGTGATTGCTTCTTAAATTGTGAAAGTGATCTCTTTCTCATACAGTATAAGGATAGGGGGTTGGCCCTTTCAGAAGGAATAACGGCGCACTCTACAAGGGGAGCCTCAACCTCCTGGGCAGCCGCCTTTAGGGACTCAATGAAGTCAATATGCAAGGCGGCAATGTTGACATCCATACAAACCTTTATTTTGAATATCAAATACTTACTGCAATTTTCCTTTCCTTGCAAGCTCAGCACAGACTCCTACCCAGGTGCGGAAATCGAATTATGGAACTCCAGCCTGAGGGAGGGAGTCAAATTTATGAGTTAAGTCCTGCAGATGGGGGTATGGGCGGAGCATACCCAGTGGTAGGCTGACATGGAGCTCGTCAGGAAAGGAAAATTGCTGTATCTGAAATTCAATTTTCTGTTTTTGACCAAAAAAATGGAGACCTGTCACCTACTTTTTTCAGACTTTCAACATTTCAGGAGATAAAGGAGATTGTAGAATCAGATTATATAGTGTACCGTGAGCCTTACAGACTTCCAGAGACACCGTTCTGTTTTCAACACTACTGCCTGCATGTGAATATAGAGGTAGGTGAGAGCAATCTCCTGGGGGAGGGGGGAGCAGATGCAGGGTATGTGCTAATGAGGTTAGTGTAATGTTCATGCGTTTTTGTTTGTGGATGGATTTACAGCTGCAGAATTATTACACTCAGTAGCCTTGTAGAGAATCTGTTGAACAACATATCCAACTCTCAGGACTTCATCACCGTGTACAGCCTGTTATATACTATATATATATATATATATATATATATATATTAATAGATGTTTAATGGAGGGATAGCGTATATGAGGATATATAGATGAGAGACAGGCTATTGTATGGTGAGCACTAGAAGTAGTATTAGGAGAGTTGCAGGTGATGGTAAAGCAGATAGGTTCTGATGTCAAGTATAGTGCAGATGGTAAGAGGACACAGATGGAGTATTCTTAGACAGAGTAACCTAGTGCAAGGATAGTTGAAGGTAGTCCCAAGAGCTAACAGTCTATGCAGATGATAGTGGATAGATAGATACAGATAGTCTTTGGTAATTGCAGTAGATGACAGTAGGAGATTGGTTAGCAAGAATCCCCTGCGGGGTACTTATCACTTAGATAGGTTTAGGAATAACAGTGTCCATTGGAGAGGGGTGATCCCGTAGCGAGATACGGATCACCAGCGAGGTTTCCGGCTTCAGTTCAGCAAGGGAGGTATGTCAGCAGCTCCGACTTCTCAGGCGTAGGTGCGATGAACATGTGGGTTTGAACGAGCGATGAGTGAGAGCAAACCGGTGATTGAAATAGCCGCTCATAGCGGCGCTCGGCAATGATGTCATCCGGTCTTAAAGGTATATGCGTCCTTTGTTACACAAGATGGGACGCAATTAGGAGAGGAGAAATATGGAGACAAGGGTACCAGAGGTACCGGAACATTACAGTACCCCCCCCCTTAAGGCCGGCTCCGGAAGGCCTCTAGAACTGGTTTTTCCGGATATTTCGAGTGGAAATTGCGAATCAGTCTAGGGGCATGTATATCGGAGGTGTCCAGCCAGGTGTCATCTTGGGGCCCATAATTCTTCCATCGCACAAGATACTGGAGTCTTCTTCTATTGAAACGGGAATCCAAAATCTCTTTTATCTCAAATTCTTCTCCACCTTCCACTTGTACAGGAGGTGGAGGTGAGATAGTAGGCCTTATTCCTTGGTTAGGAACATGGGGCTTCAGTAGAGACACATGGAAGACAGGATGTATCTTGAGGTCTACTGGCAACGTGAGTTGTACTGCAGCTTTTCCAATAAGCTTCTCTATTGGAAAAGGTCCCAGAAATAGAGGTCCAAGTTTTTTACTAGGGATTTTTAGTCTCAGATTTTTTGTAGAAAGCCAAACAAGATCCCCAATGGCATATTGGGGAGAGGGTTTCCTACGGAGGTCGTAGTACTTTTTTTGTTGGCTATGAGCATGAGATATGGTATTGTTGAGTAATCCCAAAGAATCCTTTATCTGGGCAAGATAATCAGATGCCACTGGATTGCTTGATGGCAAGATACGTGGAGGAAGGAGTGTGGGATGAAACCCATAATTCAGGTAAAACTGACTTTGCTTAGTAGTGCTATGAGTAGCGTTGTTATAGGCGAATTCCGCCAGCGGGAGGAGATCTGCCCAATCGTCCTGTAGATACGAAGTATAGCAACGCAGGTACTGTTCAATGCACTGGTTAACTCTCTCTGTCTGTCCATTGGTCTGAGGGTGGTAGGGAGAAGTAAGGTTACGCTCTATTCGCAGTATCTGACATAGAGCTAGCCAAAACTTTGAGATGAATTGTGAACCACGGTCAGACAGCAGTGTTTTTGGAATACCATGTAACTTAAAGACATGTTTCACAAGTAATTCCGCTGTTTGTTTGGATGAAGGTAGTTTTCGGATAGGAGTGAAATGTGCCATCTTGGTCAGATGGTCCACTGACACCAAGATGGTGTTGAATCCTTTGGAAGGTGGTAGTTCCACTATGAAGTCTAAGGATACCACTTCCCACGGAACCTGGGGTATCGGTAAACTACAAAGTAACCCTGATGGTTTCGTGTTGTCAATTTTAGACCTTGCACAGATATCACAAGATGAAACGAACTTTTTTACGGTTGTCTTCATGTCTGGCCACCAAAATTGCCTAGTGAGTAGATTGAGAGTTTTAGTCATACCCATATGTCCTGCCATAGGTACATCATGCGACAATTCTAAGATCTTGGTTCGCATAGTAGGGGGTATGTATAATTTATCGTTGTAGTAGAGGAAGCCTTCTGCGTCAGTAGTTAGTTGTGGTGGAGGTGAATCCAACCCTATGCTGTGCAAAATCTCCTCCTTCAGGGAGCGAACGACTCCGATAATACGCTTAAGTGGTATTATAGGAACTGAGGGAACCTCAGTGCAATCTTTCTCGGCTAGTCGTGAGAGTGCATCCGCTTTTTTATTTTTTTCTGCGGGGGTGTAAGTTACTAAAAAATTTAATCTCAGAAAGAATAACGACCACCGTACCTGCCGGTGGGAAAGAGTTCTATTAGTCTGAAGGTATTGAAGGTTTTTGTGGTCAGTATATATCAGAATTGGCAATTGAGTGCCCTCAAGTAGATGTAGCCAATTCTCTAATGCCAGTTTTATGGCTAATAGCTCCTTCTCACCTACTGGGTAGTTCACCTTGGGGCTACTTAATGACTTTGAAAAGAAAGCAACTGGGTGAAGAGGTGAGGTGTTTGTTGGTCGTTGTGAGAGAACTGCTCCTACTGCCATATTAGACGCATCTACCTCCAAGATGTATTGAAGGGATGGGTCTGGATGGCATAGTATGGGGGCAGTAGTAAAGCTTGATTTCAGCAGAGAGAATGCTCCATTTGCTTCTTTTGTCCAATTAAATGGTTTCTTCGTGCTTGTAAGTTGTGTGAGAGGTTTCACAATCGCAGAGAAGTTTTTAATGAATTTCCTGTAGTAATTAGAGAATCCTAGGAACCTTTGTAATGCTTTGCGAGTGGTTGGCACAGGCCAATCCAGAATGCAGGATATTTTGCTCATGTCCATTTTGATTCCACTTTTAGACATAATACATCCTAGGAATAGTACTTCCTCTTTATGAAACAAACATTTCTTTGATTTAACATATAAGTTATGTGCAAGTAGTCTTGACAACACAAGTCTCACATGTTTTATGTGCTCAGGTAAGGAATGAGAATAGATAAGTATATCGTCCAAATATACTACCACACAAACATCAAGCAAGTCTCGGAATATCTCATTTATAAACCGTTGGAAGGCTGCGGGAGCATTACATAGCCCAAATGGCATTACAAGGTACTCAAACAGTCCGTATCTGGTTCTGAATGCCGTCTTCCATTCATCCCCTTTACGGATTCGAATTAAATTGTATGCCCCTTTTAGGTCCAATTTTGAAAAGAAAGAAGCCCCACGCACCTGTTCGATAAGTTCAGCAATAAGAGGTAAAGGATATCGATCCTTTATTGTGATGGCATTTAATTGTCTGAAATCAATGATAGGCCTAAGGCTAGAGTCCTTATTGCGGAGGAAGAAGAGCCCAGCAGCAGTGGAGGAAGTAGAAGGTCGGATGAATCCTTTTGCCAAGTTCTCATCCAGATACTCCTTAAGGTGAGAGAGTTCATCCTGTGAGAGAGGATATACATGTCCGTAAGGCAACTTGCTATTAGGGAGCAGATTGATACAACAATCATAGTCCCTATGGGGAGGTAGCATTTGAGCGTTTTTTTCAAGGAAAACCTCCGATAAATCTTGATAACACTTAGGAATAATGTCATCCGGCAGTACAGACAGGATCCTATCATGTGTGGGGAGGTTACATGTCGTCTCACAATAGTGAGAAGAGAAGGCTAACGTTCTTGTTTTCCAATCGATGATTGGTTGATGTATGTGTAACCAGGGAAGTCCCAAAATGATTGGAAAATGTGGTGAAGTTAATACATCAAAGGTGGTGGTCTCCACATGAGACTCGTCAGCAGTTACAAGAAGTGCCTGTGTCTGACTGGTGATAGGACCAGAGGATAAAGGGGTACCGTTAATAAAACTAACGGAGACAGGTTTGGGTTTTGAAACAATAGGTATTTTATTAAGGGAGACAAAACAAATGTCAATGTAGTTTCCACAAGATCCTGTGTCAATCATAGCCTTGGTGGTGATCCTAGTTTGGTCCCACTGCAATGTTAATTGAACAAAAAGATAAGGATTAGAAAAGGAAGTTGTGAGTCCCCCTAGCAAGACATTTGAACACTCACCCTCTTTTCTGCGGACAAGAGGACAGTCGTTTACCAAATGATTCCGGGATGCGCAGTACATGCAAAGATGTTCGGTTTTCCTCCTGGCACGTTCAGAAAGGGTCAGAGGTGGACGTATCATTCCTACTTCCATAGGAGTAGGGTCAGCAGGCAACATCCGAGAAGGACTGGAAAATGGTGAGCCCATCTTCTCAGCCTTTCTTTCTCGTAGTCGTCTGTCAATATTGATACTGGTCTGGATCAGTCCCTCTAGAGTGCCAGGTAAATCTGCTCGGGATAGCTCGTCTTTAACGGCCTCAGATAGGCCGAGTCTAAACTGCGTTCGCAAAGATGTGTCGTTCCACCCTGAATCAGGGGACCATCTTTTAAAATTCGCCACGAAATCTTCAACAGGTCTCCTTCCTTGTTTTAAGGCCCGTAATTGGGTGTCAGCGGTACTCTGCTTGTTGGGGTCTTCATATAAAGTAGCAAGTTGTGCTAGAAATAAGGGATAGGAATTAAGGAGTGGATCATCCTTTTCAAAGAGAGCATCTGCCCAGGCCCGGGGTTCACCCGTTAAGTAGGAGATGATGGTACAAACCTTAATTTGGTCAGTGGTGTAGGTTAGAGGTTTTAACAAAAAAAACAATCGACATGCGTTTTTAAATTCACGGAATTTGCTCCGATCACCAGAAAACACTATAGGAGGGTTTATCTTAGGCTCACGGGGCTGAGCAGCAGGAGGCTGTGTGAGACGGCCAAGCTGCTGTCTCAAGGTTTGATTGTCATTTTTTACCTCTGTAAGCGCAAGGATCAATGCATCTACTTGCTGTTTTAATTGTAGTACATGAGTGGATAATTCTGCTGAATCCATATTTTTTTTAAAGGCTCGTTCAATCTGTAACGTTCATGCGTTTTTGTTTGTGGATGGATTTACAGCTGCAGAATTATTACACTCAGTAGCCTTGTAGAGAATCTGTTGAACAACAAATCCAACTCTCAGGACTTCATCACCGTGTACAGCCTGTTATATACTATATATATATATATATTAATAGATGTTTAATGGAGGGATAGCGTATATGAGGATATATAGATGAGAGACAGGCTATTGTATGGTGAGCACTAGAAGTAGTATTAGGAGAGTTGCAGGTGAAGGTAAAGCAGATAGGTTCTGATGTCAAGTATAGTGCAGATGGTAAGAGGATACAGATGGAGTATTCTTAGACAGAGTAACCTAGTGCAAGGATAGTTGAAGGTAGTCCCAAGAGCTAACAGTCTATGCAGATGATAGTGGATAGATAGATACAGATAGTCTTTGGTAATTGCAGTAGATGACAGTAGGAGATTGGTTAGCAAGAATCCCCTGCGGGGTACTTATCACTTAGATAGGTTTAGGAATAACAGTGTCCATTGGAGAGGGGTGATCCCGTAGCGAGATACGGATCACCAGCGAGGTTATCGGCTTCAGTTCAGCAAGGGAGGTATGTCAGCAGCTCCGACTTCTCAGGCGTAGGTGCGATGAACATGTGGGTTTGAACGAGCGATGAGTGAGAGCAAACCGGCGATTGAAATAGCCGCTCATAGCGGCGCTCGGCAATGATGTCATCCGGTCTTAAAGGTATATGAGTCCTTTGTTACACAAGATGGGACGCAATTAGGAGAGGAGAAATATGGAGACAAGGGTACCAGAGGTACCGGAACATTACAGTTAGCTGGTGAATTACTTCCTGTGTCCTAAATCTACATACCATATAGGAACTACTTTTCTATCGAACAAGCTGGAGGCTGAGGTTAATGCCTGTCCTAAAATACATAGAAAGCTTTTTCTTTTCTGCAACAGAAGTACAATAATGGTATATTGCGACACAGGGAAGCTGGAATTTAAAAAGAAAAGGTGAATTTGGCCTTTAAGCCTGGACAGGCTGCAACTTCTAAGCAACTGAGCAGGCATTTTGCATCTGGAAATAAGAACTGAGATTCTTTTTGTTTTATATTAAAAATATACATTGAACATAATTACACCACACCTTTGAGGCCTTCATTGGTAAGCTGTAATTTATGAGGGTGAGAGTAAGTAGATTGCATCTACAAGTAAAAAATTGCTTCCTTTTTTCACAGACCGATTAGTGCTCGGTTCACACATATGCAAATTGGATACCTTCTCAACCGCATCCAATTCACATACTATGTGAATTGGAACGACTTTTAATGGAGCCGGTTCACACAATAAAAAGTTTTAAAAAGGGGCCTGTGCGTTTTTGTTCACAGGGGCTGCCCATCCAAATACAATAAAATTTGGGACCTATGGCTGCAATCTTCTGACACATGTGAATGAACCTCCACACTCCTACCCCTAGTATACATACCCGATTCCAAAAAAGTTGGGACACTGTACAAATTGTGAATAAAAATAGAATACAATGACGTGGAAGTTTAAAATTTCTATACTTTATTCAGAATACAACATAGATGACATATCAAATGTTTAAACTGAGAAAATGTATAATTTTAACAGAAAAATAAGTTGATTTTAAATTTCATGGCATCAACACATCTCAAAAAAAAGTTAGGACAAGGCCATGTTTTCCACTGTGTGGCATCCCCTCTTCTTTTTATAACAGTCTGCAAACGTCTGGGGACTGAGGAGACAAGTTACTCAAATTTAGGAATAGGAATGTTGTCCCATTCTTGTCTAATACAGGCTTCTAGTTGCTCAACTGCCTTAGGTCTTCTTTGTCGCATCTTCCTCATTATGATGCACCAAATGTTTTCTATGGGTGAAAGATCTGGACTGCAGGCTGGCCATTTCAGTACCCGGATCCTTCTTCTACGCAGCCATGATGTTGTAATTGATGCAGTATGTGGTCTGGCATTGTCATGTTGGAAAATGCAAGGTCTTCCCTGAAAGAGACGATGTCTGGATGGGAGCATATGTTGTTCTAGAACTAGGATATACCTTTAAGTATTGATGGTGCCTTTCCAGATGTGTAAGCTGCCCATGCCACATGCACTCATGCAACCCTATACCATCAGAGATGCAGGCTTCTGAACTGGGCACTGATAACAACTTGAGTTGTCCTTGTCCACTTTAGTCTGGATGACATAGCTTCCCAGTTTTCCAAAAAGAACTTCACATTTTGATTCATCTGACCATAGAACAGTCCATTTTAAATGAGCCTTGGCCCAGAAAAAACGCCTGCTCTTCTGGATCATGTTTAGATATGGCTTCTTTTTTGACCTATAGAGTTTTTAGCCAGCAATGGCGAATGGCACGGTGGATTGTGTTCACCGACAATGTTTTCTGGAAGTATTCCTGAGCCCATGTTGTGATTTCCATTACAGTTGCATTCCTGTATGTGATGCAGTGCTGTCTAAGGGCCCTAGGATTACTGGCATCCAGTATGGTTTTCTGGCGTTGACCCTGACGCACAGAGATTGTTCCAGATTCTCTGAATCTTTGGATGATATTATGCACTGTAGATGATAGAAACATAGAATGTGTCGGCAGATAAGAACCATTTGGCCCATCTAGTCTGTCCAATATATCTGAATCCTATGAATAGTCCCTGGCCCTATCTTATATGAAGGATAGCCTTATGCCTATCCCATGCATGCTTAAACTCCTTTACTGTATTTGCAGCTACCACTTCTGCAGGAAGGTTATTCCATGCATCCACAACTCTCTCAGTAAAGTAATACTTCCTCATATTACTTTTAAACCTTTGCCCCTCTAATTTAAAACTGTGTCCTCTTGTGGTCGTTTTTTTTTCTTTTTAATATGCTCTCCTCCTTTACCGAGTTGATTCCCTTTATGTATTTAAAAGTTTCTATCATATCCCCTCTGTCTCTTCTATATCTATATCCTTCTGGAGATATGGCCTCCAGTACTGCGCACAATACTCCAAGTGAGGTCTCACCAGTGTTCTGTACAGCGGCATAAGCACTTCTCTCTTTCTACTGCTTATACCTCTCCCTATACATCCAAGCATTCTGCTGGCATTTCGTGCTGCTCTATTACATTGACTTCCCACCTTTAAGTCTTCTGAAATAATTACTCCTAAATCCCTTTCCTCAGATACTGAGGTCAGGACCGTGTCAAATATTCTATTTTCTTCCCTTGGGTTTTTACGCCCCAGGTGCATTATCTTGCACTTATCCACATTAAATTTCAGTTGCCAGAGTTCTGACCATTCTTCTAGTTTTCCTAAATCCTTTTACATTTGGTGTTTCCCTCCAGGAACATCAACCCTGTTATATATCTTTGTGTCATCAGCAAAAAGACAAACCTTACCATCGAGGCCTTTTGCAATATCACTTATGAAGATATTAAACAAAATTGGTCCCAGTACAGATCCCTGAGGTACCCCACTGGTAACATGACCTTGTTCTGAATGTTCTCCATTGACTACAACCCTCTGTTGTCTGTCACTCAGCCACTGCCTAATCCACTCAACAATATGGGAGTCCATGCTCAATGACTGCAGTTTATTGATAAGTCTTCTATGTGGGACAGTGTCAAAAGCCTTACTAAAATCTAGATATGCAATGTCTACTGCACCTCCACCGTCTATTATTTTAGTCACCCAGTCAAAAAAATCTAAAAGATTTGTTTGACATGATCTCCCTGAAGTAAACCCATGTTGTTTTTCATCTTGCAATCCATGGGATTTAAGATGTTCCACAATCCTATCCTTTAATAGGGTTTCCATTAATTTGCCTACTATTGATGTCAGACTCACTGGTCTATAGTTGCTCTATTCCTCCCTACTACCTTTCTTGTGAATGGGCACCACATTTGCCAATTTCCAATGATAACTTCAAACTCTTTTCAATTTTTCTCTGAGAAACACCTTTCTGATATTGCTCCACTATTTTTCGCCGCAGCACTGGGGGAATTGGTGATCCACTGCCCATCTTGACTTCTGAGAGGCACTGCCACTCTGAGAGGCTCTTTATATACCCAATCATGTTGCAAATTGGTCCTCCAGCTGTACCTCATATGTACATTTAACTTTTCCAGCCTCTTATTTCTCCTGCTGCCGATGAATGGCCGATTCTCCTCTCCCTCCTGCAGTCAGTTAGCGGCAGCAGGAGGAATATGTAAAGATCAAATCATCTATATGCAGCTGTCCCATCCCCTCTCCTATACAACTTGCTGGCCCCCTAGTGCTCTCCAGCCCCCCCTCCCCTTGCTCTTAACACCCCCCCTGCTCTAAACACCCCACCCTGCTCTAAACACCCCCCCCTGCTCTAAACACCCCCTTGCTCTAAACACCCCCTTGCTCTAAACACCCCCCCCGCTCTAAACACCCCCCCGCTCTAAACACCCCCCCTGCTCTAAACACCCCCCCTGCTCTAAACACCCCCTTGCTCTAAACACCACCCCCGCTCTAAACACCCCCCCCCCGCTCTAAACACCCCCCAGCTCTAAACACCCCCCCTGCACTAAATACCCGCCTGCTCTAAACACCCCCTTGCTCTAAACACCCCCCCTGCTTTAAATACCCCCCCTGCTCTAAACACCCCCCAGTGCTCTAAACATCCCCCAGTGCTCTAAACACCCCCCTGCTCTTAACACTCCCCCTGCTCTTAACCCCTCAGTGCTCTTGCCCCCCCCCCCAGCGCCCCTTAGCCCCCCAGTGCTCTTCAGCTCCCCGCAGTGCTTTTCATCTCCCCCCTATGCTCTCTGGCTCTCCCAGTGCTCTCCACCCCCCTGTGCTCCCTGCCTCCCCCTCAGTGAGTTCCAGTTCCCCCCATGCTCTCCATCCCCCTGGTTTTCCCTGCCCCCCCCCCCCAGTGCTCTCCACCCCTGCGCCTTCCAACCCCCCTACAATGCTTTTCAAACCCCTCTTAATTCTCTCCAGTCCCTCTCCGCGCCCTTCAACTCTTCCAGTGCTTTCTGCTTGCCCTGTGCTCTCCGGCTCCCCTAATGCTCTTCTATCTTCTATCATGTCTGCAGTCTCTGACCTTCTTTTGTATCATGTCTGCAGTCTTTGACCATCTCTTGTATCATGTCCTCAGTCTCTGACCATCTCTTGGATCATGTCCTCAGTCTCTGACCATCTCTTGGATCATGTCCTCAGTCTCTGACCATCTCTTGGATCATGTCCTTAGTCTCTGACCATCTCTTGGATCATGTCCTCAGTCTCTGACCAACCATCTCTTGGATCATGTCCACAGTCTCTGACCATCTCCTGTATCATGTCCTTAGTCTCTGACCATCTCCTGTGTGTTGTCTGCAGTCTCTGACCATCTCTAGTATCCCGTCCGTAGTCTCTGACCATCTCTTGTATCATATCCTCAGTCTCGGATTTCTCTTGTATTGGGTCCGTAGTCTCTGACCATCTCTTGTATCATGTTCTCAGTCTCTGACCATCTCTTGTATCATGTCCTCAGTCTCTGACCATCTCTTGTATCATGTCCTCAGTCTCTGACCATCTCTTGTATCATGTCCTCAGTATCTGATTTCTTTTGTTTTAGGTCCGTAGTCTCTGACCATCTCTTGCATCATGTCCTCACTGTGATAGGGGGGCTGGGAAATTTGTGCAATAAATATTCTTGGAGACATTACAAATTTTTGCGGGTGTTTTTACATTTTAAAGTGGGGGGGGGTGCCAGATATAGGATCCGCCCCGGGTGCCAAATGCTCTAGGTACGCCACTGGGTAGAGGTCCGTCGCCAAGATGGATCTGGCCAGGCTTGGTCAATCAGAATAAAAGATGACATGGGAAAAGTTGTGCGGTTTCCCCATCCGGATTATTACTGTTAGAAACAGACTCTTGAATCTCATTAAGACTGGCTAGCCTTTGCTTTGTTGGCTATGATGCATATAGCTCAAGTTCAAGTTTCGTTGCTAAAATACTACTGCCAAGTAGATTCATCAGAGAGGGCTGCCTCTCTAACTTTCAAGAGAAGGGACCTCTTTCTTTGTGCAAAAAGGGACTCTGAACCTATCGCAGTGACACTATTGAGGAGATCCATTGGGCCATCGGGCCAGGATCCTGTTGTTAAGCAATTGAGAGAACAGTCTATGGAGTACATGGGCCATCAGGCTGAAGATAAGAGTTTTCTACAGAGAGACTCTTGTCTATGAGATGCCCTGTGAAGACTTGACAGACCAACGGGTTGTCAGTGGAACTTTGCTAGGTACCACCCCAGGAGAGGGGGTGGTGACGCAAATTTTCTTTGGTGGGGGGTGTCCTAGTGTGCGGGGTCCCCGGAGAGACTGCTAATACACCAGGTTGGACAGGTTGCTCAGGCTCCAGCAACAAAGATCCTGTCGGAAGAGGACTTTGCGTGTTTTCATGATCTGGTGGGCAGAGTTGTGGTAGCTAGTTAGTGACAGGGTTTAGTGTAACCTTTGAAGAATGCACATTAACACCGTGTCAAGCCTGCTGCCAAAGTCGTGTAGCTGGGGATAATGGGTGAGAAGACCACCTCTGCGGAGAGGGCCTTCTCACCGACTGTAGTAAGAAATGTGGAAACTTCTGTGATGTAAATGCTGAAATGCTAATGTGTTTTCCTTGCAGGTTGCCAAGGAAGTAGTTTAGTCAGTTAGGATACTGTATATACTCACCAAACAGAGTTTTGTTTGGTGGGGGTGCATTATTTTAATGCGCCTGAAATGTATTATACTGTACAGAGAAATATGTTTTTTTTTTTCACCTTAATTTATTGAATGTACATTTGTTTTTCCCTTTCCCCCTCTCCAAGTTGATGGGATACTCCATGGATTTTTCCGGTAGGAATTTTTGTAGGGGGCGGCTGCCCCAGAGCCAGTGGGGACATAGCTCATTTTTGGTGGGGGGTGGATGTAGCACCCTCCTAGATGGGTGCTAGGTAGGGAGTGTAATTTGCTCTGCCTGCTTATCAGGAGAGTGGCAGGTAAAACCTAGGTGCTTTCTCTGCCTATCAGGGGAGCCTGGTCGACAGTTAGGCCTGCTCATTGTGCTCAGTGTGTATTCATCTGGTCTGAGGGAGTGTCCCCACTGTATCTTATAGGGAGGCCTGTTGGACAGTGGAGGAAACCTGGCGAATGATACACAGGCTTTTGTAACTGTCCCAGTGGGTTGGCACCCGGAGAGGTGAATCATGGGATAGGGTATAAAAGCTGAGAGCACATGAGACAGGGGGTCTTTGGGCGGGAAGCCAAGTCCCAGAAGGAGAGTACGGCTGTTTCTCCTTCTGCAGCTGGGAAAGGTGGTCATAGGCAGTTGGCCTGGTGAAGGTGTTGTTGAACGCAGAGGTCCAGTGTATGCTGACAAGTAGAGTTTGGAGGCAACGGTGACTCTGGAAAAACAGTGTCCATGAGTACAGAGGAACTTGCCCAGGGGTCTGCCAGGAAGTGGACCACTCCAGAAGCTAGGGTCAGCAGACAGGTGTCAGCACACTGGTATTGAGAGGAAAAGGGGTGCCAGTTACAGAACCCTGAAGAGAATAACTAAAACCTTTAAAGCTATCTTCACTTCAGTGGCAAGGTGAAGCAGTGGCCTTGCCGCACACTACAGCTAGTTGTCCTCAAGATTGTGCATAGTTCATAGTTGGAGTATCCCACTCATCCCTTCTCCCAGTTTAATTAATTAACTAACACACACCTCCTACTTCACTTCTGGTTTTTAATGATCTGACCACTTAATAATAAGTTGTACTACAGGAGGAAGAGAGGTCCTATGTGACAGGTACCAAGATGCCTGCACCATTGAGGACACTACAGACAATATCACTACACCTTCTAGAGCCATATAAGATTTCTAAAATATGACAAATACAACTTCCCAGAAGCAGGAAGCACCACAGATATGACCTGGAAAGGATTGTACTCCTCACAAATCACCAGCATTATTACCTCATATCTCTGTAGGAGGAGGGTAGAGGAGGACAGATTGCACAGACCGATCTTCTGCCGCTGCTTCCTGTGGCTCCTGTCACAGGCGGTGTGCATTTCATATCACTCCGCCTGTGACAGAGCCGGAACTATACAGGAAGCAGCGGCTCTGTCACTGGCTCAGCAGACATCCGAAGTCTCCCACCGCAGCCGTGAGATCGCACGACGCTTGCGGGTGTCCGTGAGCCGCCCGCCAAGTCGCGGGAGACTTGGGATGTCTGCAGTTGCTAAAGGTAACCCAGGGGAATTCAGAAAACATAATTATCAGCAGTCCTATAGGGGACAGTGCTACATTAGATTTTATATATATATATATATATATTTTTTTTTTTTCAAAATGATGGTTCTATTTTTGTTTATAGCGCAAAAAAATAAAACCGCAGAGGTGATCAAATACCACCAAAAGAAAGCTCTATTTGTGGGGGGGGGGGGGGTACTTCAATTTTATTTGGGTACAGTGTGGCATGACCACGCAATTGTCAGTTAAAACAGCGCAGTGCCATATTGCGAAAAAATGGCCTGGTCATGAGAGGGGGTAAACCTTCTGAAGCTGAAGTGGTTAAAACAGTTTGTAAAGATGATAGAGCTTCTGTATCCAGCTGTGTAGCATTGTGTCGCCATAACAGGGAATGTGTTTGTGAGGATAAAGCTTTAGCTTTCCGCTAAAAGGCTGGACTCCAACATAATGGCCGCCCAGGGAGACATTTCTGTGTGCATTTTCGAAGACGAGGGCGGAAAAGCGCAGCGTGTAACAAGAGGTTGGTGTGGGAGGACATATTTCTGTCGACATTGACTCACTGGGTCCAGAGATTGAACTCCAACAAAATGGCCACCAGTGTTACATTTCACTTGGCGTTCGGTGTCATTTCTAGAAGACGTCAGGTCAGGTGGGTATAGAAGGGGCGGAGCGCGTTTATAAAGGAGTGCGCAGGCGCCCTAGCTTCCTCTTTGCTGTCGGCGAGGTGAGTGAGATGGCGGTTTGGGCCTGGGAGCCGGTGTGCGGGGGGTGGTAGGGGATTCCTGGCAGACCGCTGACCGGTGTTTTCTCCTTGTGTCTCCTGTGTACAGGTACCGAGCGCCATCATGGGCCGCAGACCCGCTCGCTGGTGAGTGATCCGAGGAGAGTAGCCGCCATGTGCCGGCCAGGCCGCATCCATGTAGAGTCTGAGCCGCCAGCATGGGAGGAGCGGGCCTATTCCGGGCAGGGGAGGCCGCTCATCTCTCACCCTCCATGGCTCAGGAGATATTACTGGGGGGCTCCACTGATGGGGGAGGGGAAGATGATTTATAACGAAGTGAGCAGAAAATCAAACCTTGGCCCTGCTGAGACCTCTGGGGGGGGGGGGGGGTGTTCTGATTATTGCTGTGATGGGGGGAGTCCCTCTAATTCATAACAAAAGCATATGTAGGAAACACTCTTGGCTTTCCAGGCCTACACAGCAAATTGCCCCCTTTTATAGTCAGAGGAGTGAGGCCAAGGGTGCAGCTGCTGATACTCTAGTGAGCCCCCAATTAAGAAAATTTGGGGGTGTTCTTAAAGTAGAAATCCACCTTAAAGTGTTCCAGCTGTGGGAAAAAGTCACAGCTACAAATGCTGTAGCTGCTGGCTTTTAATATATTATGACACTTGCCTGTCCAGGGAGCCCGCAATATTAGCACCCCAGCCGATTTTCAGATCGGCAGCCGTCATTTATTCTAAAGGAACCTGGCAATGAAGCCTTTCAGCTTCATAACCATTTCCCTACTGCGTGCTGCTCATTCTAATTGGTTCGGCGGCATGGGAAGGAGGATGGGGGCAGAACTTCACAGGGATGTCTCCCAGAAGTGGGGAAGGGTACTTGTCAAACGGGTACCAGTTCCTCCTATCCACCCCCCCAAAAAGTGCCAGATGTGGCACCAGAGAGCAGTGGGGGGCAGGTAAATGGAAGTTCCACTTTTAGGAATACTGAAATCCCTGCATCTACAGACATTCACAATCTAACACTAGCCTATCTAGCCCTGTAAAGAAGAAATCAGTATACATACCTTTTTTTTTTTTAAGCCAATCTGACCCGATCCCACGCTGAGCTGTCATCCGTGGCTTCGCTGTGGAGGGGGGTGCAGAGGACACAGCTAACAGAAGCCCTATAGTAAGTCCATGAGTGACGTCACTCCCCATTCATTTCCCTGCCATTGTCAGCCGTGTCCTCGGCACAGCTTCCGCTGCTGGAGACTGGATTGGCTTAAAAAAAAAGGAAGGTATACTGATTTCTTCTTTACAGGGCTTGAGTGTTAGATCGTGGAGGTCTATAGATGCAGGGATTTGTGTTAGGGCGGACTCACCCTTTAAAGTCAAATTCTAGTCTTAATGTCCTCCTCCCCGCTCCTAACAACTATACTGACAAACCTATCTAAAGAAGGTGTATACTTATTGTCTGTTCACGTGATTCTGTGGCAGCTGCAGGGGAGAGAACGCTCAATGACAGCTGGGAATGTCTGTAAGCCATGACATCACCCATAGGCTTCCATGTCCAGCAGCAGTCAGTGCTTCCGCCTCTCCCCTGCAGCTGACACGGGAGCCGGGTCATGTGACTGGAGTGGGATGAAAATGGATAAAAAAAATTTAGACAGGTTAGCCAGCAAGTTTGAGGTCGAAGGACACTTGCCACCTCTGTGCAGTTGGCTTTGTACAGGACAGCCTGGATCCTCCTTCTTGGGTCCTTCTTTGCTGCTATTAGCCCCTCCCCTCTATCGAGTGCCACCACAACAAACGGCTTGCTATGGGGGAGCCTGAGCTGCAGCTCCATGTGTCCATTCAGTCACGGAGCTGCTACCTCTCCCTTCTCCTAACTGACTTTGACCGCTGCGGAAGCCAATGGCATGCTGCTGCTGTCTCAGCCAATCGGGAGGGAGAGTCCTGAACGGCCAAGGGACTCGTAGACATAGTTGGACAGAGATAGGGCTCAGGTAAGCATGAGGGGGGCTGCTGCACACAGAAGGCTTTTAACCTCCCTGGCGGTATGATTATTTCAAATTTTAGGTGCTGAAAGCGGTATCATTTTGCATGGAAATCTGTTTTGTACATTTTGAAACTCGCCTTCCCCTGCGATCCCCCGCCGTCGTCCTGTGTGCTCGGCTGATGCTGGCACCTGTCTTCCGGTTCCCTTCCCTGTGAGCGCTGCGACGCAGGGGGTGGAACTGGTGGCAATTTCAAAAATGTAAATACACTAAATGACATGATACAAAGCTGTGATCCTAACGGATTACACTGTATCGTGCCATTTCACCACAAGATTTCACCTGGTGCCTTTTCCAGTGCCCTGCCTGTGCTTTTCCAGTTCTTTGTGCCTCGAAATTGGGAATGACCATGGCGTCCAAAATGTTGTTTTTGCGCAAAGGCGCTTTTAGACGAGCTGGAAAACGGCGACAGCTAAACTGAGTTACTTGAACTGAGCGGTAGCGATTTGTGGGAAAATTCGTGATCAGGTAGGGAAAGTGACAGCAATGATTCTGAGGTCTTCCTGGCACATCGCTCCGTTGGAAATTGTGAAGAATCATTTGATATACTTCCCAAACTCCACAAGCTATGTGCCAGAAACAGACACCAGGATCGTCGCTGTCATCACTTTCCGTACCTGATGACGAATTTTCCCATGAATCGCTCAGTTCTTCAAGTAACTCAGTTTCGCTTTCGCTGTTTTCCAGTTCGTCTAAAAGCGCTTTGCGCAAAAAAACGCTTTTTGCACGCCATGGTCGTTAAAAAATTTCCAGGCACAAAGCACTGGAAAAGCACAGGCAGGGCAGTGTAAAAGTATCCAGGTGAAATCATGTGCTGAAATGGCATGATACAGTGTAATCCGTTAGGATCACAGCTTTGTATCATGTCATTTAGTGTATTTACACTTTTGAATTTGCAGCTGGTTCCTCCACCCTGCGTCGCAACGCTCACAGGGAAGAGAACTGGCAGGAAAGTGCCAGCAATCGGCCGGGCAGAGTGCGAGGATGGCGGGGGATCGCAGGGAAGGTGAATAACAGTCTGGGGTAATCCTGAGTGTGGCTCGGGGTTACCGCTTTTGGTACTGAAATTTAACCCCGAGCCACACAGGAATACCGCTAAGGAGTTTACTCTGCGTTGCATTAGGATAAAGCCTTCTGCCTTTACAATTTAAGACTAGCTAGGTTTAGGCTGGAATTCTACTTAAAAGCTCTCTGAGGATTACAGAAAACTACCCCTACACTACTTGACTATAGGGGTAAAGCTCTGGCATGCCCCTGTCTGTGACCAGTCTCCTTAAACCTCTGCTACTAGATGGGTGTATGAAGTAATCTAGTACAATGTAAGGTCAATAGTCCTGCAATGTACAGGACTCCAGTGAGGGACCGCCCCTAGTGGAGGAGTGAAGCGTGAAGAAAGTATTAAATCTTATTCCTCGCCTGGTGTTTAAGCAAAGCTAAACTTGCCTTCAACAATCTATCCCGCACTGGCATCTTCTGGGTGCTGGGCTTTGGCAGTCTTCATTACCCATTGCGGGGTGTCCTGCCTGCGCAGGTGTCGGTCAGCCTGGCGTGTAGGGACTGTGCCTGGGATGTAAACAGCTGCCCCGCAGAAGACGGTAGGTGTTTTATTGCAGAAGAAACATTGCATGCCTCTTTTGCATTAAATACTGGGACCAAGCAGGCACTTTAACCACAGGACTTTGATTCCTCTTTAATGTGTATCTAGCCCTTGCAGTGGGACCTGGAGCACTCAAAAGTTACATTAATTCATGGCTTCAGCTTAAATAGCAGGAGCTAGTCTGACATTAGGTCCTCTTTAATGTCACTGCAGAGCTCTGCTTGTATTTTGTAGTGCCAGCACCTATTCCTCCTTGCGCTTTAGCCATCTAGTTATTGGGGGACACCTTATGAGAGGATGAGTTTGGCCATAAGATCAGAAGTGTAAAACAATCTCAGCTGTTAAGCCAAAATCCTGAGGCTTGCAGCACAACCACACTTCCTTGTTTCTGGAGTCCTTCTAAAAGATGGTTTTCAGGTAATCTTTGAGGCTTTGTCCTGCTGTGGTCCTTTGATCCCCCATCACATGCTGGGTCCCATGTCCCCCTTTTAACATCCTTGGGAGCTGGTTGTCGCTTCAGAGTTCTTGCAACTGCCCCCGATGTGCCAACATGTCAGTCCTCCAGCAGCCATCTGTAAGGATGTGTAGGATACTGGAACAGGTTTAATGTTCTACCCTAAATACAGGTGGAACGTGTAACATGATCCATAAATAAGTGAAAGAAGGCTTTAAAAGCAGTAAGTTTGCATTCTGCTTTAGGCGTAAATTTATGGGGACACAAGTGTAGCCTAGTTCATGGCCCCCTAAACTGTAGCTTAGAAGGTGTATTGGGGCTCATTAACATGGGCGAAAACATTTGTACAGTGTGCAAGAGCCTTTTTATTATGCATCTGGAGCAGTATGGAGTGGCATGTGCTGGCTGCCATGTTAGTCAGTGGAGATGCAGCAGCTCTACAGACTTGACCACACATCTGAGTTTGACAGGCATTTGTGCGTGACCCCAAACTGTCTGCATTTAGGGCCATGCAGACGGGGCTGCCTCAACAATGCTCTTGCATGCTGTACAGGCATCCTTACCCATGTGACTGAGCCATTAATGTGCCCCCCCCAAATATGACTTTACAGATATTTATTAAATATTCTGCATGTAGTGCATTGAATGTGAGTATTAAAGTATAAGGACATTGTGCCAGTGTTTTTACAGCTCCTATTGCGGATTATAAGCGCATACACTGCCGTTAAATGTTACAGGAATGTTTTTTTTTTTTTTGTACACTGTTCTAAATGGATATTCTTTTTAGTTACAGATACTGTAAAAACAAGCCCTACCCAAAGTCTCGCTTCTGTAGGGGTGTCCCAGGTAAGTTGCAACAGATTTTTTTTTTCTCTACTCACGCTTTAAACTTTATAAGAGCTCAAGCCATGTCATTAGCCTGTTGGATCCCTGGGCCTTGGTGTCAGTTTACCAGACTGAGATTTTCAATTCTAACTAAAAGCAAAAGTTTTAGTTTTGGATAGTGATGAGACCCCCTGTCAGGTTTTAATTGCTGTCTGTGCCCTGACCCTCACCCAGTTAAAGACTTGCCCTTCCAACAGGGATGCTAGGTCTAGTAACCTGGGGTCCCAAGGGGTATCCTTTGGAGAGTTCCTGTTTTGGCTATGGGACAGGAAGTAAAGGTAAATCTTAATGGGACACAAATGGGAAAAACTGACGGGTTATTACCCTCCCTTCCTATAGCCAAAATTAAAAAAAAAAAAACTGCCTTTTAGTCAAGCCCATAGTGTCTAGTTTCATATTTCTA
Source organism: Pelophylax lessonae (assembly GCF_965119305.1). Lineage (NCBI taxonomy): Eukaryota > Metazoa > Chordata > Amphibia > Anura > Ranidae > Pelophylax > Pelophylax lessonae. The sequence continues at coordinate 199,212,313 of NC_138774.1, read as the reverse complement.
AATGTGATCGCTTTATTTGGAGTGATATGTTGGGCACTCCATGGAAAGGCCCTTGTACACAGACGTCAAAAAGAACTTAAGTACCAACCAGGGTGTTTTATATGCCAAAGGATCTGTGCACGCTTATACTTCCGGTTTTTCAAAATGCACACAGAACTTTGATGTTGAGGCTCCCTGGTTTAATACAGCACTAGCTGTGGTGAGGTGAGACCAGTTATATCTATCCAGCAGAATTTGGTCAATCTACTTCTGCACCTTGCCTTTAAAATATTGTTTAATTGTAGTATCCCATTTCAAGTCATTTACACTTCAGTGTATTTGCCTTGTATGTCTGTCTTTAATAAGGAATGTTATTTTTGGAGGTCCTATTGTCCTTGATAGGATTTCAAGTTTGGCCTATTTTCAAGAAATTTAAGTTTCAATATTCAGAGAAACAGAAATTGTGTCAATGTCCATTTATCTGTAGCTGATTTTGTTTTTTAGATCCCAAAATCAGGATTTTTGACTTGGGTCGTAAGAAGGCCAAGGTGGACGAATTCCCACTATGTGGTCACATGGTCTCCGATGAGTACGAACAGCTTTCATCTGAAGGTAAGACCAACCAGCTATGGAGCTTGTTTTCTCTAAGTTTGTCTGGATAATCTGCACCACTGTTTAAGTTGTAGAGCTTTAAACTGTCAACTTTATTATTGCAGACAGAAAAGACTTGGTGCTCTTAATTGAGACAAGTATACACTATAGGAGTATGATTTGTTCATTTTCGTGTCTGTTTTCAACCACTTTAGGCTTTGGGACAGGATCTTTTTAGATGAGGAACACTCCATAAGGCTTGCTGTGTGCAATTATGTATTAATCCTTGGGCTTTATTTACGAAGATTAATTTTCACCTTGGCTTTTAACTTTAACCACTTCCAGCCCAAGCCAATACCTCATGTGTGGATTAGATGCTGTTTACATGTGTGGGCATGACCTGCAGTGCGGTCACTTCTGTGTAGAAGCATGAGGGGATGGGGCACTTTAAAAAAGTATACTTTTTTTTTTTGATCACTTATTCTTAACAGTAATGTAAACGTCCATTGTAATAGGAATAGGGTATGACAGGTCCTCTTTACGGAGCGATCTTGGGTCCATAAGTCTTGGGTCCATAAGTCCACACATCTCTCCTCTATGCTGGAAAGCCTGAGCTAAAAGTGTCTGCCAGCGCTGGAAGTGAGGTTATGACGTCCTGTGCCGGCCTCCCAAGAGTCAGATGGCCAAGGGCCATCTGGTCCCTGGCCTGCTCTATGGTAAACCGGCTCCCCGATTGCACAGGAGAAGCGCCGGAAGGGAGGGGCATCCCTTCCTGCTGCCTGTAAAAGCAGTCAAGCGGCTAAACAGCTGCTATGATTACTTTTTGCATGTGAGGAAATCGCCGGCTGAAAAATATCTGAATGATAGTTGCTGGCATCATTCAGATAGGACCACTTAAAGTTCAGGATGTCATTTGATGTCCACCTAAGGATAAGTGGTTGAAAGGTCATTGCAAAAAGTGAAAATGAAACCAGTTTTGCTGTTTGGTTTACAGCGATCAGCAGGTAAAGAGCCACTTTGGCTCATTTTATTTCACCTGTGATCTGTGCCATCTGACATTATCACAAGCATTGCGTGTGCGCAACCTTGCTGTTAAAGGTTTGAGATGTTTCCACCAACCCTGTTTTGTATAATGGCATGCTAAGAAGGTGGTTTAAAGGAAAGTGGACAGCACTTTGTATTTCAACAGACAATTTTGCCAATGGATCTCTAAAAAGCTATAAAGTTCTCATTAGATGGTTAAGCCCCTCAACATGCTCATGTAACTTCAAAATGGCTGGGATGATGCTTTCACCAGTATTGCTCACCCATTGATTTTCAAGGTCTTTCAAAGAACGGTTAACATAATAAAACAATGTATCGGAATAGGATTTGCAGCTTATTAAGCCGACCAGCTTTTGCCATTATCAGAAGCTGGTGTGCAATGGCTGCATACAGCAATTCTCTGGTTGTGTATGTGCTTTGTTTCACCCATACAAAGTGCTCTAAGGGACCATTGAGACATTTTGCTGCTGACAGAAAATGTCTTAGCAGAAGTTATTCTCTGACTTTAACAGACTTTTATTCTTTCTAGCTCTTGAAGCTGCCCGTATCTGTGCAAACAAGTACATGGTGAAGAGTTGCGGCAAGGATGGTTTCCACATCAGAGTGCGTCTCCACCCATTCCACGTCATCCGCATCAACAAAATGTTATCCTGCGCTGGAGCTGATAGGTAAACATAATAGATGATGTGAACTCTTAAGCCCCGTACACACGTACCGATGGTCGGCTTACAAATGTTCCTCTTTTCTCCCCGGGATGTCGGTGTCTGCTGAAAAGTGCAAAGACAGCACAAGGACAGCACAAGAATTTTGTCCGCCGACTGCAGAAGTGATGTCATGTAATGGTTAACTTTCCCTGTGTTTTCTATTTTCTGAGCATGCCCAGTCTTGCAAATCTGCGGTCTGTCGGCCGAATTGTGTACTGACAGGCGAACAATCGTCCGTTCTGGTGTCGGCATACAAATATTTTCATGTTTGCACGAAAGACTTTTGTCCGCGGATTGTGCGCAGACATCTGTCGGAGGCACCATACTAACACGCGTACAATCGGCAGATCCTTCGTCCACCGACGTTTGTATGCCGACGATCGGTACGTGTGTACGGGCCTTTAGGCTCAGAAACCAAGCCAATACCTTTAAGAGTTTAAGCTCCCCAGAAACTGCTTAGTTTAGAGATTCCAGCTTTGTAGGGCTAGTTAGGTTAGACCTGTTCTGGCACCATATTTTTAAGGCAGAACGCCTAGAGGAACCTGCACATAACCTGTCACTAGCGAAAATTAACGATCATATTGCTAACAGCTTGGCTAAAAGTACAAAAATCATGCTAATGTTACAAGTGTAGAATGATCAGTATTTGAGCTCAGTGCTTTGCTTCTTCTGACAGTAAGTCTTCATTTTCTTCCAGCAGCTAGTGAAATAGTCTACTTTAAGCATTTTCTAGCTTGCAGCTAATTAAGCCGACCGACTTTTGCTGTAATCAGAAGCTGGTGTGCAATGGCTGCATACAGTATAATCCTTGGCTGTGTATGTACTTTGCTGCCTATGCACAGTGCTTTAAGGGGCCTTGGAGACACCTCTGTGCCAACTTCCTCAGATTCTAACATATTTACCTCCACAGGCTCCAGACTGGAATGCGTGGTGCTTTTGGGAAACCTCAGGGCACAGTGGCCAGAGTTCACATTGGACAGGTCATAATGTCCATCCGCACTAAGACCCAAAACAAGGAGCATGTGATTGAAGCTCTGCGCAGAGCCAAGTTCAAGTTCCCTGGCCGCCAGAAGGTAAACAGATCTAACTGAAAAGTCAGATTATCAACTACACAGTACTGTCCTGTCCCTTTAGCTTCTGATTAAGGCTTCTGTTCAGATGTGTGAACCCAATATCTAATCTAGTATGGTTTGGGGGTATGTTCTGCTGTATACAGATTTGTTAATTTTTTTTTTTTTTTTGTTTATTGCAAAGTTTCTCATCTAGAAATCCTTTTGGTAATTGTACTTCTGTTGCAGGTTGAGCCATTGTCTCTTGACAGCCTTGTAAGCTTGCTGTTTGCTTTCCTTCAGTAGCTTGTTGGGCTGCCTCTGAAACCTTATGGCAATCTCAATATCAATGGCCAAATTAAGGAATGCAAACAGGCTAAGTTACTGGCCTAGTGTTGGTGGCTTGCACCAGTGCTGTTAGCATGGGCTCTGGAAATAAACTTTGCAACAGTTGAGACTTTAAACATTTGGGTTTTACATACTGAGGATCTTCATTCACAGCTGTTAATAAAAAACTGGATGGGTAGAACCTTGACTTTTTTGTAATGTCCTCTTTGGGAACATTCTGCTCTTGTCTAACCTTTTCCCTACTGGAGTCTCACTTAAAATTTGTTGACCCGGCTGCTCGATTGAAGTTGCTTGATGGTTCTGGGTTATTCAGTTGCAGGCAGTGGTGTGGTTGGGAATACAGCAGGATTATTCATAAATGGGTCATTCTATAGGTTTAACATTCTTTACAGATGTTAAAGATGACCTTTAGTCAGAAAATTAGTTCCTAAACCCAAAACAGTAAAATCAGTCTGTATATGCAGGAAAGCATGCTGGTTATACTCACTGTGGAACCAAAGGGGTTAATCCTTGACATTGTGTGAAAAGGCTATTTGATCCTGTCTTCTCTGATCCTCCATTTACACTGTCCCCAAACCATCTCCTGACAAGACAGCCTTTGGAGACTGCACATGCTCAGTTTGGTGTGTTTTTTTTTTTTTTTTCTTGGGATGATACATGTGATCAGCACAGGGCCAATTAGCACTGTCCAGACAGGTTGAGGTCCTGCAGCCTTGTAGGACAGCCAGAGAATGAAAACTCCTACAAGTGCTAACCAGACACTTGATAAGTCACAAGACTTGTACTGCTGGTGAGAAGGTATTAGCAGTTTATATTTACTAAAATTTCATTTCTATGTTCTGTACTGTGGGAGACCAGATAAAGTGAATGCAGGCTCCTGGGTTTAGTAACGCTTTAAGTCCTGCTAGATGACTCCATCTTGGCCCCCTTTGCCTCCATCTTGGCCCCCTTTGCCGCTATAGCTATGTAAAACATTAAGAGTCTGTACTTGTTAAAACCCCGTAGTACACTCTCATCCCACTCTACAAACATACTCAGTTGCTCTTCATTTTTATGCACTGCCAAATTTGTAGAGGCCATTCTGCTGACAGCCTAAAGATTTACTGCTGTTCAGAGGCTCTGGACTTCATCATAATGGCAGTCTCCAGCAAGAAGAAACAGGAGCAATGGTGGAGGCAATTTGCAGCGTCCACTAATTTTGGTAGCATAATTAATGTGGAATGTATGTTCCTTGCTAAAGATAATTATCAAGTTGTTGGGTAAAGTGTCGCTTTAAAGTGTCCCTAATCTTTTTTCCAGATTCACATTTCCAAAAAGTGGGGATTCACAAAGTTCAATGCTGAAGACTTTGAGAACATGGTGGCTGAGAAACGTCTTGTTCCTGATGGCTGCGGTGTCAAGTACATGCCTAGCCGGGGCCCTCTGGATAAGTGGAGGGCACTGCATGCTGAATGAGCTCCCCACTTTTATCTGGCCTCTGTACTCTTGAGATCTTGTTTCAATAAAGTTTTCAAGTACAATGCGTGTTCTGAAATGGTTTCACCACACAAGGCTATATATAATTAAAATGTTTTATTTATCTTTTATACATTTTGTAAGTTAGAATGCGTCAGTTTTCTCAGCCCTTTACAGGCTGCATGTTTTCCAGGTTGGTTAATTGGTGTGACCCGTGGATCAAGATATCCGATTACCCATTTAGGCTGTTAACACTTTTTTTTTTTTTTGTTAACACTAATGCAATGTGTGATTCCTGTGCAGGTTCCTGAATCGCATGTCTCGCAGGCAGTTCACACTGCCCTCGGTGAACTGCTGCGGGTGTCAATACAAAGTTAATGACACCCCAGATTGGTTCGCAGTCTGAACTGTGAAATGGTACAGGAATCGGATTGCATAAGTGTGAACACCCATGCGATCAGATTCCAGTGTTGACCAAAAAAGGCCTGCACTATTTTGGTCCAAATGCAATGTGAATTCAGCCATACGATCTGGCTGAATTTGCATTGCATGTGATCTGCACAGCAATGCGGTGTGAATCTCGTATGAATTCTGACATCGCAACAGTGTGAACCCAGCCTTAAAGTGGTTGTAAAGGTTTTATATCCATGCATGTCTCTTGATCCAGCGATGTGTGTGAGGGTGGGGCCAAACCATGGGTCTGTGTGTGAATGGAAACTGCTGTGGATCGGAAGCACACCTGCTTGCTGTGGGGGCATCTGGCAGGAGGGAGGGGCCATGAGTTCCAGTGTTCTGTCAAGAGCTAACTTGTCAAAATCTCCTAACGTCACTACCGGTGACTCTCCAGCAGCAGTAACTGCAGATTTTGACGACATGGCTGTTTTCACAGGACACCGGCAGCCTATACACTACAGTACACCATATAATGAAAGAACACTTTTTCCTTTGCTGGTGTTTTGGTAAAACACTCAATTTGTTGTGTAGTGTATAGGCTACCGGTGTTCTGCAAAAATAGCCAAGTCGTCAATCTGCAATAAATGCTGCTGGAGTCATCGGAAGGGACGTAATTGGAGATTTTGACAAGTTTGCTGTTATGAGAAAACACTGGCATGGGACCCAAGAAGAGGATGATCCAGTCTACTTTGTGCAAAACTGTTGCACATAGCAGGTAAGTATCTAATGTTTGTTATTAGAAAAAAAACTTTAATATTGCTTTTAGGCCTCAAAAGCACTTTGAATGTTTGACCATCCCTCCAAGATGCATTTCCTGGCAGTAGCATTTTGGTAAAGAAAAATGCTTGACATTTGTAAATTGGTGGTCATTTTTTATTGGCCCTAATTTTATTCTGCCCATTGAAATGAATGCTAAATGCTCCTAGTGTTTAAGCAGTAGTAAACTGGCCAAAAATCAAGGGCCCCTGCAGGTTTATGCCATAACGTGCTAGTATACACCGCATGACAAACTTATCTTTCTCATCTTCCAGGACGGCCTACGCATGAGAAATTATAGGCTCCTCCCAGAAACACAATCCAGATACAACTTGTTTAAAGGCCCCAGCCTTCCCCTTGTCCCTCAGTTTAGATTGGGTTTCTTCCTACAGCGAAATGTTTTTCACTGACCTGAAGACTTGGAAGTCTGGTCCACCTGTGAGCCAGGTTCAGGAATGCCGGTGAGAGCTGCACTCTACCTGCCGCCTCTTTAGGCTTCTCACAGGTCGCCTCCATTTTGCACAGGCCGTCGGTCACCAGGGTGTCCCTCTAGGCCTGTCTCTGGCTATCCAGCAGTCTCCTCCATGCTAGTAATTCGAAAAGCCCGCCGGATGGTTGTCTCAAGCCTCACTGTGAAACCGGAACTTCCGGCGTAGCATGTGCAGCGCCGTACGGAAGAGAAGCAATGTGGAGGAGACGCCGGACAGACTCCCAGGCCCCAGGAGCCCGAACAGCTGCAGGGGAAATGAAGCCTACTGCTACCCACCTCATGGAGGAGGGAAGGCCGGTTCAGGTGACTGCAGCCAAACCCAGGTTGGAACCGGGGAGAAGAGGGAAGGCCGGTCCAGGTGACTGCAGCCAAACCCAGGTCGGAACCGGGTAAGTGCTGACTGCTGGTGTTAACAAGAACCCTAGAAGGTCCTTTCCCCTGACCATAGTCGAACCCATATTTTGTCCTTTTCTAAGGTTTTATTCTTATGGAAGAGTGATACATTTCCCAAGTCATCCTCCAGGACGGTCACATGAGAGATGGCTCCTCCTACAGGAAACACAAGCACAGTTAGGTTTAACCACTTAAGCCCCGGAAGATTTTACCCCCATTCCGACCAGGGGGTATTTTGCGATTCGGCACTGCGTGAATTTAACGCACAATTGCGCGGTCGTGCGACGCTGTACCTAAACGAATTTGACGTCCTTTTTTTCCCACAAACAGAGCTTTCTTTTGGTGGTATTTGATCACCTGTGCGATTTTTTGATCACGCGCTATAAACAAAAAAAGAGCGTCAATTTTGCAAAAATAGCAATATTTTTCACATTTTTTTATATGAAATTCCCCCAAAAAAAAATGTAAAAATCAAAATTTTTAAAAATTTTCGGCCAATTTATTTTATGCTACCTATGTTTGGTAAAAAAAATCGCAAAAAGCGTATTTTGATTGGTTTGCGCAAAAGTTATCGCGTTTACTAACAAAGGGAAAGATTTTTGTCATTTTTGTTGTTTTTTTTTTTTAACGCGTAATGGCGGCGATCTGCGATTTTTTTTTTTGCGGTACTGCGACATTGCGGCGGACAGATCGGACCCTTGACTGACATTTTTGACACTTTTGGGGTTACCAGTGACATTTCTACAGTAATCAGTGCTATATATATGCACTGTTACTGTAAAAATACACTGGTAGTGAAGGGGTTAACTTTATTTGGAAGGGAGGGGCTGTGTGTGTCCCTAGGGGCGTGGTTTCTACTGTGATTGGCTGTGGCTCTAGCTGTAAAGACACTGATCAACGGATCTACATACCAGATCCGTTTTATCAGTGTCTTTGCAGCGAAGAGAATGACAGGCAGTTTGTTTACACAAGCTGCCTGACATTCTCCCTCTCCCCCGCCGATCGCCGAGTGACCGGCGGACATCGGGTCCGCTGGTCACACGCGCGGGGGGGTCCGTGACCACGCGGGAGCGCGCCCCGGGGGGCGCGCGCTCGCTCCCTAGACCCTCACAAGCAAGCAACGTAGCCCTACGTTAGTTTGCCTGTGAGGGGCTGACCGCCGACGTAGATAGTCGTGCGGCGGTCGGCAAGTGGTTAAAAGGCTGCCCCTCAGTTTCTTGTGTTTCCTGTCCTGCTTTCACAAGCATGGTCTTCTTTTTTCATCCCCTGTTTGTTATTTTCATTCCCCCGTCCTGGGCAGGCATCCCGGGACACCTCCTCCCTCCACCGGCACACAGCCGATGAGGTCATCAGACGTGCAGGTACCAGCATCAGGGGGGAGGGAGGAGGACTTCCCTAGGGGGGGGGGGGGGAGATGAGGTGCTAAGGGGGCCCACTCTTTCCTTAACAGGGCAGAACTGGCCACCCCTAGCTTTGAGGGGTTAGCTGGTCACAGGATTCAGCTTACCTCACTCTTACAAGGCTGAGGGGAAGCGGACCACGGAGGGATCTTTGCGGCCAGCCGGAGGCAATCCTGAGCCGCATGCCATCCCCTTCCAAAGGGTCCAAACATGCAGGGTGAGTCCCAGATCGCGTGTGCAGCAGCCAGCGTCGCCGCTGACGCAGCGGAAGTGACGTCATCAAGATGGCACTGGAAGTAGGGCAGCGGCCATCTTGGAAGTGGGCAAAACGCCAAAAAATCAAAAAGCTGATTTCTGGCGGGATTTTTAAACTTATAAGGTGCCCCAGCTCATTTGCAAGTGGGCTCTTCTTGGCTACAGTCGGCTGCTGCACCGACCTTCCCTCCAGGCGGTCCTTATGGCGGAGGACCTGACCCATATACCAGAGGCTGCTGATCTTGGCCCCAGCCTGTCTATGGTAAGTGGAGGGAAGAAAAGGGGGGGGTACACCCCGCACACCCACCCCCCCCCCGGGAAAAAAAAAAAAAGAGGGAGAGGGGTAAAAGGGGGGTAGGTCTGGCATTTTCCCCCTGTCCTTTTTAAGGGGAGGGGGGGCGCATTGGGGCAGGACCGTGACCTCCCCAGCACTGACAGAAATTGTTCCTTGTCTCGTTTTCTCTCTCTCTGCTCATAGCCCAAGTCCGCAGAGGTGACCGATCCTTTGGTCAAATCGAAAAAGTACTGTCGCACCTGTGGGACAAAAATGCCGACCGATTCTGACAAATTACTATGCCATAAATGCATCAAAAAGATTCTCAACGAAGAATCCAAACCTCTAAGTAAAGATTTCCTGCAGTTCAAGAAGGTTACATCCACACTGAAGTCGCAGCAAACTTCCATCGCGGAGATTAAAAAAAGCTGATCAGCCTTCCACATCTACCGCAGGCAGACACCGCATGAAGATAATTAAGCATCAAGCGGTCACCAAACTACGGGAAGACCTTTCAGATTCAGAGTCCCAGGAGGAGGAAGGGGAGGTCCTCTTCGGGGACAGTTCAGATTCAGAGGATCGGGACAGGGAGGTACCAGAGAAAGTAACTAAACATTTATTTCCAACAGATGAAACGGAAGAGCTACTGAAGGCTATCTACGTTACAGAGGATCTGCAAGAGGACGAAGCGCCAAAATCAGTAAGACTGGCTGTACAGAGGCCTTCAGGTACCCAAAACCCGAACCTTCCCGGTCCATCAATCCCTGAAGGGAATCATTAATAAAGAATGGGAATGCCCAGAGAACAAGCTCTTTTTACAAAGGCAATGAAGAAAAGATTTTCCTTTGAGGAATCAGAGGGCATCTTGTCCAAGTGCCCCAAGCTAGACGCATCACTAGCCAAGGTGTCGAAGAAATCAGACCTATCTTTTGAGAACATGGGGCAACTAAAGAACCCAATGGACAAAAAGATAGATGTGACGCTCAGGAGGGCATACGTGGCAGGAGCAGCATCATTCCAGCCAAACATGGCAAACGCCTGCGTGGCCAGGAACGTATCCTTCTGGTTAGAACAACTAAGAGTACAGTTGGAGAAGGTTCCAGGCACAGAAGAGGCGCAGGATTCCCTCCTCCTGATTGAAAAAGGGGTCGCTTACATGGCCGATGCGGCCGCAGAAGCGGTATGGATATCAGCCCGAACAACTGGCCTGATAAACTCGGCCAGAAGAGCCCTATGGCTCAAAACATGGGAGGGAGATTACGCCTCCAGAAATCAGCTTTGTAGCATTCCCTTAGACGGAAAACTCCTATTCGGCCCAGAATTGGATAAAGTCCTAGAGAGATCAGCGGACAAATCCAAGGGGTTCCCTTCCAAAAGGAAGGAAAAACAAAGGAAATTTTTTCAACGCCCAAGGGGAGACACCCAATTCAAAGGGGAGAAACCAAAACTCCCAAAGGAAGTGGGTGTTCAACAAGAACAAGGGCAGACCAAATGCCCTTTTTTCCAATGCCAGCAGCAACATCAGAAAACCCCAGTGACGCCAGATGGCCTGTGGGGGGGGAAGCTGCGATTCTTTGTCCCACAATGGGAGAAGTTTTGCCCAAACCCTTTCATACTACAGATCATCAGAGAGGGTTACAAAATAGAATTTACAGCAAGTCCTCTTCACAAATTCCGGACAACATCCCTACCGGGAGCATCTCCGGCAAAGGAAGCCTGGGAAGCATCCATCTTGAACCTTCTACAAGAAAAGGTGATAAGGGAGATACCTTTTTCACATCATCGGTCAGGTTTCTTCTCCCGAGTCTTTCTCAGACTGAAACCATCGGGCAAACACCGCCTTATCTTCAACCTCAAAGACCTCAACCGTCTGGTGAGGTACAGGAAGTTCAAGATGGAATCCATCTTCTCGGTGAGAACTCTGCTCCTGGAAGGAGCATTTATGGTGACCTTGGACCTACAAGATGCGTATTTGCACGTACCAATTCACCCAAGTCATCAAAAATTCCTAAGGTTCGCTACCCGCACAGGGCCACAGACACGCCTGTTCCAATTTCAGGCGCTCCCCTTCGGAATCACCTCAGCCCCCAGAATCTTCACCAAGATCATGGCGGAGGTAGTCCAGGACCTCCGGGTAAGAGGGGTACGAATAATTCCCTACCTGGACGATTTTCTGATTTACGGCCAATCAAAGTCGGAGGTATTGAAGAATCTTCAGACGACAGAGGACTTCCTCACCTCACTGGGGTGGGTGATCAACGCCCAGAAGTCCAACAAAATCCCCTCACAGGAGATAGTATTCTTGGGATACCAGGAAAATACAGTGTCACAAAGAATCTTGCTCCCAGAGAGCAAGATAACGAAGCTCAAGGAGGCTACGAGGCGCCTAATGGAACTACACAGAATCTCAAGAAAGGATACCATGGCGGTCCTGGGCCTCATGTCGGCAGCCATCCCAGCGATACAGTGGGCTCAGCTACACATGAGGCCTCTCCAGGGTCCCCTCCTGAGCCACTGGGATGGGAAAACCGCTTCGCTGGACGGACTGATCTCGATCCCATCAGCCATAAAGAAGTCGCTGACTTGGTGGCTAAGAGAAGACTCCCTTTCCCAGGGAAGACTCTGGATGCCCACCATCCAAGTCAGAATAACAACAGATGCAAGCCTCTTCAGATGGGGGGCACACATAGGACACCAAGTAAGGCAAGGCACTTGGTGGCAAACTGGGGAGGAGATATCCTCAAACATGAGAGAACTAACGGCTGTCAGAGAGGCCCTGAATGGGTTTCAGGGAGAAACAATAGGAAAACATGTCTAGGTCCTGTCAGACAACATCACGACGGTTTCCTACATCAACCACCAGGGTGGCACGCGCTCAAAACACCTGATGAGGATAGCCCACGACATTCTGACAGGTGCAGAAGCAAACTTGCTATCCCTCTCGGCGGTACACATAAAAGGGTCAACAAACGTGCTGGCGGACCTCCTGAGCTGGAAGAGCCTGGACCCAGCAGAATGGGAACTGAATCATCAAATCTTCAATACGCTGGTACAGAAGTGGGGGACCCCGGAAGTAGACCTTTTTGCCACCAAAAACAACAAAAAAGCGGAAAAAATGTTCTCGCTACACAAAGAAAAGAACGCACTGGGCATAGACGCCCTGGGATTCCCCTGGAGGTTCAATCTGGCATATGCTTTTCCACCAATCCAACTGATCCCCAGAACAATCAGGAAAATCCGCCTGGAAAGAGCAAGGGTGATTCTAATAGCACCCTTTTGGCCGAAACGGGCGTGGTTCACCCCACTACAGAAAATGGCAGAAGAAGATCCCTGGGTCCTGCCGGCTCAGAGCGACCTTCTGGCACAAGGGGGGGCACATCACCCTCACAGCCAGACGCTAAAGTTAGCAGCCTGGATCCCGAACGGAACATTCTTCTGAACAAAGGACTGTCCACCAGGGTCACGGAGGTCCTGCTCCAAAGCAGGAAACCCGTGACCAGGAAAATTTATAACAAGGTATGGAAAACATACAGATCAAAGGATCCCAATAACAGGAACCTGAGTGACATCAGCACTGTGTTGGATTTCTTCCTAGACTGCGTTGACAAAGGTCTTGCGATAAGCACACTCAAAGTGCAGGCAGCAGCTCTGTCAATCTTCTTGGAAAGACCCATAGCCGAAGATCCTCTGGTGAAGCGGTTCTTCAGATCCATTGAAAGATCTCGGCCCAGCAAAAACCTCAGCGTGGCCCCCTGGGATCTAGCACTGGTATTACAGGCACTCACCAAAGCCACGTTTGAGCCTATAATGGACTGTAATTTGAAGAACCTTACCTTGAAAACGGCCTTTCTGGTAGCAATCACCTCCGCTAGGAGGGTGAGTGATCTACAGGCCCTTCCCATCAAGGAACCCTTTTTGACGATCTTTCCAGACAAGGTAATCCTCAGGATAGACCCTCTCTTCCTTCCGAAGGTGTCCTCGACATTTCATCGCTCACAAGAAGTAATTCTTCCTTCATTTTGCCAAAACCCAACCTCCCCGGGGGAGGAAGCTTTTGCCACGCTGGACGTCAAGAGGTGCATTCTACATTACATAGAAGTCACCAAAGAGGTCAGGAAGTCATCCAGCTTATTCATTCTTTTCGGAGGCACTCGGAAGGGTAAAGCGGCCTCAAAGTCCTCCATAGCCAGATGGATCAGAATGACCATCATTGCAGCCTACACCGCTCAAGCATCAAGGCTCACTCCACTCGAGCCATATCCACATCTTGGGCAGAAAAGGCTGGGGCCTCAGCAGATCAAATCTGCAAAGCAGCCACCTGGGCCAGCGACTTGACGTTCGCCAAGCACTACAGGGTCGATCTGGTCTCCGCCCAGGATCTATCCTTTGGTCGCAAAGTTCTACAGGCAGTAGTCCCACCCTAGGTATGCATCGTTGGGGTCTCGTGACCGTCCTGGAGGATGACTTGGGAAAGTCTGAGTTATTACCTGATAACTCCCTTTCCAGGAATCCTCCAGGGCGGTGGACCCCCGCCCTATTGGTTGGTCGACTATGTCTATAGTATGTTGGGCTATTCGCCTAAGCTGTCCAGTTCATCTTTTAACAACTGAGGGGCAGCCTGATGGGCAGCCTTTTAAACCTAACTGTGCTTGTGTTTCCTGTAGGAGGAGGAGCCATCTCTCATGTGACCGTCCTGGAGGATTCCTGGAAAGGGAGTTAGGTAATAACTCAGACTTTTTGTCTGTATTTTCTCTTCCAGAGCGGTTTACAAGAAACCTCTAGTACTGTACCCCCCTTATCTACAGGTGACGGTACCTCAAAAAAGTGTGGTAATTGTGGGGACAGACTATCTAGCTCCCAAACTTAGCCTTTCTGCTATAAATGCATCAATAAATTAGCTGGTAAAGAGGCATCTGCATTAATGATTTTTTTAAATCTGTCCAGGAAGAAATGCTGGCTACAATTCAGTCATTTCGTTCCTCGGTGGTTTCCCCCAAGTCATAGAATCCAAGTGAGCCGACCCCTAAGGAGGGGGGTTTCTTCCCAGGAAAGCTCAGCTTCCAGGGCAGATCCTTCAGGGTCGTTATTTTCCCAGAACCCCCCCAAGCACAGCCCAGGGAGGAAGAAAGGTTGACAAGTGAGGCAAACCACTCTGACTCCCAAACCAGTTCAGAAGGTGAGGGAGAAAGGGACTCAGAAAGTGAAGCCGAGGATTCAGGAGTAAATAGGAATTTATTCGGGTTGGAAGATATGCAGTGAGTCCTTCAGGCCATTTTATGCCTCGCAAGAGATCCCTGAACCCCCGAAGGAAACTTCAGCACAGGACAGAATGTATAAGGATCTAGGAAAGAACCCCTCAAAGGTCGTACCTGTGCATCAGTCCTTGAAAGGATTAATCCTTCAAGAGTGGCAGTTTCCAGAAAGCAAGCTAGTCAAACCGAAGTCATGGAAAAGATTTCCCTTTAAGGAGGAAGATGTGGAAAGGTCTCTAAAAAAAAATCTGATCTCTCCTTTGTGGATACAGGCAATATTAAAATGCCATGAGCCGGAAGGCAGAGTCCTTACTAAATAAGGCTTGGGATGCCAATGCATCAGCAATGGCCCCAGCCCTAGCTGCTTCTTGTGTGGCAAGAAACGCTAACTGTTGGGTGGAAAGACTGACTAAACACCTGTCTCAGGTTAAAACCCAAGACTTACAGGACTCCCTGTCAGTTATAGGTAAAGCGGTTGCCTATCTGGCTGGAGGGGGGAATGGGACCAGTAATAGTGCTGGTGGGGAGAGGGGTGTATGGGATCAGTGACAGGATTGGTGTGGGGGGGGGGGGAATGGGACCAATAATATCAGTTATAGATTCAGCTAAAGTGGGGGCTCTTCTGAATTCAGCCAGAAGGGCCATCTGGCTTAAGGAATGGGAAGGTGACTTCACTTCGAAAACCAAGCTCTGTGGTTTGCCTTTTGAGGGGTTGTTACTCTTCGGGTCAGGCCTAGATGAAGTTCTGACCAGATCCTCAGAAAAAGGGAAAAAGTTTCCTGCCAAACCTAGGAGGGATAGAGGCAGGACATTTTTTCGTGGCCCCCCAGGACAAAGGCAGCAAAAAAACAGGAAAGAACCTGCTAAAAGATTGGGCTTTGGAAAAGGGAGGCAAAGAAACAGTTTGCTTTTCCCCCGCATCTGGCACAAGAGATAAGTGATGCCAGAATCAAAGTGGGGGGCAGACTAAGCCAATTTCTGTCCCAATGGGAAGAAATTGCAGTGACCCCTTATATCCATTCCCTCATAAAAGAAGGTTATTACCTGCAATTTACATCAAAACCCCTCCAAATGATAACTCTTACCCATCCTATGGAAATTCAAAAAAGGGTCCTGTTACAAGGAATTCAAAAACTGGCAGAGCAGTTAGTGATAGTCCCTGTACTGGTAGATCAGCTCTTCCAAGGCTTCTACTCCCATGTGTTTGTGGTCCCCAAACCCTTGGGAAAACATTGCCTCATAATAAACTTAAAGAACTTGAACGAGTTTTTACTATACAAGAAGTTTTCAATGGAAACCATCTATTCAGTACGAAAAAACCTGCTGAAAGGTGTTTTCATGACTACCCCGGATCTCAGAGATGCATACCTGCATGTTCCTATTCATCAGGAACATCAGCCCTTTCTGATATTTGCGGTAGTTACCAAAGAGGGAACAGCACACTGGCAGTTCAGGGCACTTCCCTTTGGGCTAGCAGCAAGCCTGAGAATCTTTACAAAACTCTAGCGGATGCAGTGGCCCATCTCCAAGGTATAGCCTTAATCCCCTATCTGTACGACCTGCTTATTTTTGGCTTGTCAGCAGATCAGGTGAACTCAGACACCAGGCAGGTGTTTAGATTCCTACAAAAACTAGGCTGGCTAATCAGCCTAGAAAAATCTTCCCTGGAACCAACCCAGGTGCAAACCTATCTGGGGTACCGTATAGACTCAAAGGTACAAAGGCTCTTTCTTCCGGTGGAAAAAGTGGAGAAAATAGTCTCTTCAGTAGGAGCTCTGAAGAGCGCATCCTCTTGTTCCAGGAGAGAAATCCTAAGAGTCCTGGGACTCATGTCAACCAGCATCCCAGCGGTTGTTTGGGCTCAGCTGCACTCAAGAGACCTTCACTTCTTCCACCTGTTCTCCTGGGACAGGAAGTTGGAGTCACTAGACGAGAATGTCAACCTCACACCTCAAATCCAGGCGTCATTAGAATGGTGGTTGGACCCAAGCAATCTGGGGAAAGGCAGACCGTGGGGTCAGTGGAACCCTGTAAAAATCACCACAGGCGCGAGCACCTGGGGATGGGGGGCTCACCTGGAAGGGGCTCAAGCTCAGGGGGTCTGGGACGAGCCAGAAGCTCAGGGGGTCTGGGACAAGCCAGTAGCCCAGGCCTCATCCAACTTCAGGGAGCTGAAAGCAGTGGGAGAAGCTCTGAAAGCTTTTGAGAGCTCCATCTTAGGTAGGAAAGTGCAGATCCTGTCCGACAACACCACAACTGTGGTCTATACAAATCGTCAAGGGGGTACCAGGTCAAATTCCCTCTTAGCACTGACCAAGGAAATTCTAGGGTGGGCCGAAAGGAAGGTAATCTCCCTGATGGCCATTTATATAAGGGAGAAGAACAACGGGCAAGCAGACTTCCTCAGTCGTCACCCTATAAGAGAAGGAGAGTGGGAGCTAAATCCCAAAATCTTCCAATTGTTGGTCCAAAGGTTCGGGTACCCGGAGATGGATTTATTTGCCACCCTGCAACAAAACAGGAAGGTAAAAGGATTATTTTCCCTTACGCAGGAGAAAGGGATGCTGGGCTTGGACGCCCTGGCTCAAGAATGGCAGTTCAAGCTGGCTTATGCCTTCCCCTGGCTCTAATTCCCAGAATTTTACAGAAACTAAGTCGGTCTCCAGGCCTGTGACTTATCCTAATTGGCCCTTGGTGGCCAAAGAGAGCATGGTTTGCAACTCTGAAAGCCATGTCAGTAGCTTCCCCATGGGAACTCCCAAATCTCCCAGACCTGCTGTCTCAGGAGTCGGTTGTGTATCCAAAACCAGAATTCTTCCATCTGACAGCTTGGTTAGTGAGCGCCAGATTCTAAAAAAATGAAGGGTTGCTCAGATAGAGTGGTAGATACACTCTTACTGAGCAGAAAACCAGTCACTAGAAATATATATCTTAAAATTTTGAAAAAAATTTTGTACCTGGCATAGGCAAAGAAACTTTGCCTCCACCTCTATTCCTATGGTTTTGGAATTTTTACAAGATGTAGTAGATAAGGGTGTGTCAACGAACACCCTTGGGGTACAAATAGCGGCTCTTTCAGTATTTTTGGATACAAGGCTAGCAAAAGAGCTGTTGGTCAAAAGGTTTTCTCAAGTCGTCTTCCAGGACAGCCCATAAGACCTAGGGCTCCTCCTACCAGGGCAGGAAACAAATAAATCCAATCAGATTAAAAGGCGGCCCTCTGGTCCTCGCCTTCAGTATTAGTGTTTCCTCCGGACAGGGGGGTAACATGTTCCTGGAACTACTCCTGGTCTCATGGACTGTCCTTGAAGACTGGGAAAAAGATGCATCTTCTCCTGCCCAAGTGCGGTACCCCTACTTACTGGCATAGGGGTGACCGCTTTGTCTCCTGTATCTCAGTGGTCTGGGGAAGACAGGACCGTGGATGTCATCAAGGATCGCAGGGGGAGTCCTCTTCCGTTCCTGGCGGCGTCCTTGGAGCAGCGGGGAGCTGTGTACCCGTGACGCCGCTGATTCAGAGCAGGGAGAGAGGCCTGCAGATTTGAATCTGGCGCCACGGACAGAGAGGGCGGAACTCCTGCGTTCCACCCTGGTCCTAGGAAGTTACAATGTCACTTCCGGCGCAGTGACGCACATCCGTGGGCGCCGGAAACAGCGGTTCCAATTTCCATGGCATGAACAGGCCGGTGTGAGGTGAAGACCCAGCACAGGCTGCGGACCACCAGACAGAGCAGGATGGATTCCACGGCAGCATCCGCTCAGGCGGCAGAAGCAGGCTCTGGCTCCGGAACCTCCCAGGTAAGTGATGGGAGTCTTCCCTCTCTGCAGATACCCGTTTGGGGGTCTTTTTTCCTTTCCCTTCCCTTTAGCTTAAAGGCTCTGGCACCGGTCTAGACCTAGCCCTCTCTGATCCAGGAGAAGACAGAGACACATCAAAAACGTGAGTTCCACCAAGCAGCACACTAACACTATCACACATAGGCACATTTAACCCCTTGATCACCCCCCAAACCCCTCACAGTGAACACTATATACAGTGGTATACAGATCTTTTACTGATCACTGTATAAGTGTCACTTGTGAGCCTAATTTACGCTTGCGTTAGGCACAAATAGGGTTAGGGCACCCGCCATCTATCCCCTAATAAAGTTTTAACCCCATTGATCACCCCCAGTTAACCCCTTCACTCCCTATCACTCTGTGCACTAAATACAGTATATAGGTAAATACTGATCACTGTATTTAGTGTCACTTGTGACCCTAATTTGCACTAAGCCCAGATAGGGTTAGGGAACCCGCCATCAATCCCCTAATAAACTTTTAACCCCTTGATTTCCCCCAGTTA
The DNA here is from genome assembly GCF_965119305.1 of Pelophylax lessonae. Taxonomy (NCBI): domain Eukaryota; kingdom Metazoa; phylum Chordata; class Amphibia; order Anura; family Ranidae; genus Pelophylax; species Pelophylax lessonae. The sequence goes on along the minus strand of NC_138774.1, from coordinate 199,193,525 downwards.
ACCCCTTCACTCCCTATCACACAGTGCACTAATATATACAGTATATCAGATAACTACTGATCACTGTATTAGTGTCACTTGTGACCCTAATTTGCGCTAAGCCCAAATAGGTTTAGGTCACCCGCCATATATCCCCTATAAAGGTTTAACCCCTTGATCTCCCCCTGTTAACCCCTTCACTGCCCTGTCACAGTGTTCACTATGTACAGTGATTACCGATCACTGTATTATTGTCACGGGTGACACAAATTAGGCTAGTTAGCGTCAGGGTCCCACTACACCACTGTTATTTAGCGTCAGTTAGAGTCAAGTACACACACACACCTCCATTACTAGTATAGTGTTTGAACAGATCAATATCTAATATCAATATTTACTATAATTTATCCCAATACTGCAAATTCGATTTATTGTGTATTTTATTTTAATTTTATTTTGGGATTTAATATCATGGGTCCTTGGAATATAGTTCACATTCAGATTTACCATGTATATATGATTTATCAGTGCCGCCTGGTGGTTTGGGTCCTTTGATCCAATTCACCCTTTTATTTTTATTAGATATGTTTTATAGCAGAAAAAAATAAATATATATATTTTTTTTAATTTTTTTTTGTTTATAGCGCAAAAAATAAAAAACGCAGTGGTCATCAACTATCACCAAAAGAAAGCTCTATTTGTGGGCAAAAAAATGACATACATTTTATTTGGGTACAGCGTTGCATGACTGCGCAATTAAAGTATCGCAGTGCCATATAGCAAAAAATGGCCTGGTCACAAAGTGGGGTAAATCTTCCAGAGGCCAAGTGGCTAAAATTAATCTATAACATAGTGCTATATAAACATGAATTATAATTCACAGTCTTCAATAATAAAAGTAATTGTGCAAAGTGCCCAGAGAAAACAAAACACTCATTTTGTATGAGAAGCCAGTGCTTAAGTTTAGCTGCCCTGCCTCCCAGTAGATGCAATAATGTGGAGACAGAGTTCTCAAAATAAAAGTTTTATTGGAGTTTCATGCCTTCTGCTTGATTAAACCAGTGAGGTCATTTGATCAAGAACGCAACCCAGACTGAAATGTAACAATGCCATTAAGCCTTTTTATTGATCAGCAACAAAACGTACAATTCATTTGTTGGAATGAAATGGACAGTTATAGCTCCCTGTCCATCCGTGGGTCTGTCCGGATATTGACCTCCACTGGGAAGTGGTCACTGACCTCCAGAGCCTGTGAAGAAGAAAACACATTAAAATTTGCATTCTTCATTAAAGGGAATCTGTGCCATGTGTAGCTCTCAGCTGCATTAGGTGGACTTGCTAGGAGCAGTGCCAGGACAAGCTCATCTAGAGCCCAGTATCACCTTTTTGTATAATCGTTTACCATAGTAGTACACCAGTAAACTCCTTGTAATTTGGTATATCTGTAAGAAGCCGCCACACTCGCCGGGGAGACGTTTTTGCATGCCACGCACCTTTCTATTTTTCCATCTAGCCATCTGAGGTACTGCATGGGGGGCATGTGGGGTCGTTATTTGCTCTCCTATTATATTAACACTCTCAAAGTATTTATGTCTGTATATATCTATGTATAATTATTTGTATTGATGTTTTATAGACAGTAATGATATCCTTATCAAGCTAATCCGCCCCTGAAGAAGCTTTGTATAGCGAAACATGTCGGGCAAGGATTCAAGTGGTGGCATCAATAGCCCCACACCAATATAAGGAGGATCTTATTTGTCAAACAACCTTGAATTGTCACCAATATTTTGTTGGTCATGTATTGATTTTTTCTTTATGTATGTTCTGTAATGTCAATGTGCAAATTTCAATGTCTTGTTAGATATCAATAAATAGTATCATTTTTATACAAATGTATGAGTAGTCGTACAACTTTGAGTATGATACCAGTAAAGTCCCCCCAAGCCCACACCTTACCAATGTCCTCTAGGAGGAATTGGTATTATTAGACTAAACACACACTGTTTAATCTACATTGTCCCTTCTCTTTCTGTATATGGATGATGCAACTGTAATTATTTTAATAAAATATAAAGCAGGGAAACATAAGTAGGAGGAGCTTCTTTTCCTCTGCTGCTGCTCACATGTTAAAAAATAATATAGAGAAAAAATAAATATTTAATATCAATAAACTGTTTTAAATTGTCATACAAATATATATTTGAAATCAAATCTTTATTATTTTGTGGAAATAACATGGTGTGGGCAGATTTCTGCCAGACACAGTCTGTGTTACATCCCTCCAAGCTGTGTCTTAGAATAAGAGGGAGGGGAAGTCTTCATTAATCTACATGTAATAGCCTGCCCCTATTGTGCTTAGCTGGTTAGTGAGCAAGAAGGAGGAGGGAGGGAGTGGGCTGTCATTTACCACTGTGTATACGCCCGCATCTGTGACTCTATAGTCACATGGCTGCTCACATGTGAGCAGGAAGGAAATGCTCACCATAGAAACTCACTAAAAACTGAGCATGTGTAGAGTTGCCACCAAAAAACAAATCTCATAGTGACTGAGTGAGTATGAACAGTATGTAATACACCATTTATTGATAGTTTTTTTATAATGTAGGTTTAGTGACACTTTAAATTTAGATTCTGGATGAAATTTTGATTTGTAGCTTTGAGCTAAAGAAGAACCTGCGAATAAGCAAATCTGTCCTCTTTTCTAGAAGATTATTCCTGCATTCATAATAAATGTAAAGTGCCAGCGCTTAGGATAATAAAATATATAATCAATAAATATCAACTGAATAGCTGCTGCTGATAAAAGGGGGGGTTCCTTTAAAAATGAATAAAATTATGTATCAGCGCTGCTCCGTATACTATATTTCTTTCAATATACCAATAGATGTCTCAACCTCACTAATTTTAATCTGCGCTTGTTGTAAATAAAGTGATATTATGGTGATAAATTAACAATACATTGTTTTCTTAAATAAATAACATTTCTCAAAAATAAATGTCCAGAATGTGTGCTACACAGTATAAATTCAATAATAAAGTTTCCAGTGCTCAGGTGATTAAATACGATTTTGAAAATGCTCTGATTGGCGGAGCGAAGCGCGTTAAGCCGTCTGACTTACGTACTACGCAATTTCCGGTTTCCGGTTTATGCAGGTGGAACGCACGGCCATTGTTTGGCGTCCTGCATGGGGAAATACGAATGCTGACTGTTGACTGCAACATTGTAAGTGTATTCTTTTTAGCATGTGAATAAAGAGTTTAAACATATTGCACGATGAAGGCTATTCTTTTTTCATGTTAACCGTGCATGGATAAGCAATCCTGGATGGTGTTAGTTGGAGAATGCTCTGGTTTATATCGATGCTTGGTGACTTCCCTTGATCCCAACCAGTGAGGATTATCTTATAAGGCTCATATATTACCATTGTCTGGTGAGTAGGGAACCGAGAAGGGAGCACCTGATTGCACTTGGAGAGCATTGGGGCTTTGGATGTCTTTTCTTGGCAAAGTGGGCACTGAGCACCTTTTCTGAGGAGTTGTTTTTGCCCAGAGACTGGCACCTAGCACTTTGGATTATTATATGTATTTTATATCTTATTTAATCACCTGAGCACTGGACACTTTATTATTGAATTTATACTGTGTAGCACACATTCTGGACATTTATTTATGAGAAATGTTATTTATTTATTTAAGAAAACAATGTATTGTTAATTTATCACCAAAATATAACTTTATTTTCAACAAGCACAGATTAAAATTAGTGAGGTTGAGACATCTATTGGTATATTGAAAGAAATATAGTATACGGAGCAGCACTGATACATCATTTTATGCATTCATTTGCAGCTGACTAGGGTCCACAGGCCCTGTGCGCTGTCAGTTAATGCTTTAAGGCCCTACCTACAGGAGCCGCAGTTGCGACCTGGCCCCATGCTCCAGGGGGCCTGTGCAGCTCCCTGGTACACCTGGATAGGAAAGGTGGCAAGGGTGGCATATAGAGGAGCCAATCCCTCCATTTTCTTTCTGTTCCTCTAAATGCCGCCCCGCCTCCCTTTCTATCCAGCTTCTTTCGGCTTCACATTTTAGGGTAAGGAAGCCTTCCATGTAGAAAAAGTTGGTAACCAGGTGAGAATGAATGAAATGCCTCTCTATTTCATCCAAGGAGTACACATGTTCCAAACAGAGCCAACACTAGCGCTAGTTACCATGGTTAGTGTTGGCTCTGTTTGGAACATGTGTACTCCTTGGACGAAATAGAGAGACGTTCATTCTCACCAGGTTGATGACTTTATCAATGTGACAGACCCAACCAGTACAGGGGCTTTTGGAGGGGGATGCAGGCTAGCCTCTTGCTTACTGACTATGGGCCCCTAGCATTTGAGGTAGCTACAAGCATTTATGAAGATATCCTGTTATATAATGCAAGAGGACATTATTACATTTAACTTTCAAGGAAGCCATGATGGTCGCTGCCAACGTGAAACTCAGTAAGTGAAAAGAAAGCTGGTAATGAGATTTGGACAGCCCTGGGTTTTCTTGAATAGTGTTGCTGGACAGTCTGGGACTCTAACCAAAGCAATTGTCTAGGTGTGAATTCCCATTCACCTATTGTTTCTGCCTATTGGCTAATTTGGCTAACTCTTGGAGGATCCTCTATGATGGGATTAGCCTTGTGTCAGCTCTACCTCATTATCTAAACTGTTGTGTGATTTTCTGGGTAAATATTTGGTTTTATTGTTCAGGTGGTGACTGACCTACTTTTGAAGTGTATAAAAACTTGTAGTTCTGTTCAATAAACAGTCCTTCCTTTGGAGTTTACCTCAACATCTTGTCTGTGTATGATGATTGGAGTAACAGGGCTGGTATTAGCTATCAATCTGCTGTAACGGTTTGAAGGGCAGGAGGCACTGTTTGGCGAAAGGAAGCACCCAAGCGGGGTGCCCAAGCGGTTCTGTCACAATCTACATGGAAGGACTCTTGTGTTGTGAGGTGGAGACCGCAAGTCAGGCATGATGAGTGGAAACAGAGAGCTCTTGCTGGCCCTGATTGCATGATTGGGTTGCAGTGCCGTTATCTTTCATGTGTGTTCAGGGTAAGGAAGGTTCACTTTCATGTGGAGGGATGGTGGTGTACAAAGATGAGTCTGCAGCCACTATGGAACCCACTATGACACCCGAGAGCAAGACCAGCCAGATGAATCAAGCATCAGCAGTGGCATCTACGGCTGAGAGCAAGCACCCAGAGGAACGAAGAGCAGGCACGACAAGTTTCAGAGGCTCCAACTCCTTTTTAAAGCTAGCCAAGGGTGGGGAAAACTGTTTTTTAAGCCAGCGAGTGAGCGGCAATTGCCTGACAGCTCTCATAGAGCCGCTGAAATTGTGAAACTACAGTGACAAGCATAACAACCAGTAGGACAAAGATATAGCATGTCAATTGGGGACTTTTTTTACAAGTAAAATGTATTCTTCGGGGGACATTATAGGTGGACTGATTTGACAATGTAACAATTAAATAAAAACATAAATAGATAAATGGCAACATATTCTATTAACGGTAAAACTGGAAAGGATATATGGAGAAAAAACTTCATAAAAACTACCATAATAAATGGGTGTAAAAGAGGTGAAAATAAAAGTTGAATTATAAAAACTCAAAATAAACACACCCATCCATCCGCAGACATGCATGCACAGGAACGCACTGAAAATTATGCCAGAAACGTATATATTCATGCATGCACAAACGTGGACGCACATGTACACACCATAGGCTGAAATCTGTGCATATCCACAAAAAAAAAGCTTCAGTTTGTGAATGAACAGAAATCTCTTTTCAGAGCTATTCCTGTCCATTCATTTTGTGCATCTGAGGCTGCAGAGATAGTGATTGGAACAAAGGATCAAAGGTGGAACATCAGAGTTCTGTTTAGATCCCTGATATCTCACCAAAGCCCCCCAACAGGATTCCTAAAAAAAATATTAAAAAAAATAATATTGTAAAAAAAAAAAAAAAATAATATAACAAAAATAAAAAAACTACTTACGCCAGTGGCGGAACTACCAGGGTCGCAATGGTCACATTTGTGACCAAGCCCTGAAGTTCTTCCACCGGGCTCGGGGGGAAGCACCCCAGCTGGGGGTCAGGGAGGCCCTGAAGGTTCTAGTTACATCTCTGGCTTTACAACTTATAATGAAGGTTTTCTACAAATTAGTAATCTGTGTTGGGATACCTATGCACTGCTATGTCCAAAAAAAGATAAAATAGTAGTGATAAATGGTAATATAGATAGTTCCTAATAGTTAACAAACAGAACAGCTGCAACCATTAAATAGTGAAACTCAGACAGGAGGATATCCAGGTAGGATATGGTAATTATATAAATGGTGTGCATTGTTCAAATCCCCTTACATATTATTACATGAAAAACATGTAGAAATATCAACTTGTATCATTAAATTAAAATATTATGTGTATAAAGAGTTCAAAACAATTGTGGATGTCCACTTTATGCATGCAGGTGCTCTATTCAAAATAAACCTGATTACCTTAAGAAGTCATGTGACCAGTGACGCAACGCTTTGGGTGGAGCCAGTGACGTCATTTCCGACCACTCCGTTACTCAGAAGTGCGGTGAGGAGGCGACCTATTGAGCCTGATCTATTGATATGCAATGTTTAATTTGTTTTAATGTGAGTGGATATCTTTACTTTTAAATAAATATGGATGGTTTTTAGCAATATTGTGCTATGAATCTCTCTTTATGTTCTGTGCAAAACAGGAGGATAAGATTGGGATAACCCCCACAGAGGGACCAGTGGAGATAATTGTGGACCTGGTTACATGGATCGCACTGGATGGAAGTAATTAGAAGCTGAGGACCAATACCTTACATCTAAAAGAGCGCAGTTTGACCTTATGGTCATTCCCTGAGGTGAGTGGCTATTTGTAATGTTCTGGTACCTCTGGTACCCTTATTTCCACATTTCTCTCTTAATATTGCGTCCCATCTTGCTATCCAAATGGGACGCATACACCTTTAAGGGCAATGACATCATCGCCGAGCGCCGTTATGAGCGGAACCTCGCTGCCGATCCGTATCTCGCTACTGGATCACCTCTCACTACTGAACTTTGTTACTACTACCTATCTAGTGATAAGTACCCCACAGGGGATTCCTTACTAACCTGCACTTCTACTGTCATCTACTGCATATACCAGGACTATCTCTATCTAAGCTATTTCCTATCATCTGCATAGACTGTTAGCTCTTGGGACTACCATCAACTATCCTTGCACTAGGTTACTCTGTCTTGTATACTACATCTGCTGTCCCCTACCATCTGCACTATACTTGACATTAGAACCTATCTGCTTACTACCATCACCTAAACACTCTCCTAATACTACTCCTAGGTGCTCACCATACTATAGCCTGTCTCTCACCTATATACTCTCACATATTCTATCCCTCTATTAACATCAGATTGAGTGTATGTATATTGCATAAACAGGCTGTGCACAGTGATGAAGTCCTGAGAGTTGGATATGTTTGTTCAACAGAATCTCTACACGACTACTGAGTGTGACAATTCTGCAGCTGCAAATCCATCCACTAACAAAAACGCATGAGCGTTACACTATTTCACCTGAAGGTGGCTGGTGCAGGCTATATATTTATCTTTATAAGAGTTTCTTTTGTGTTTTTGGGCACATGTATCTTGCAACAGCTAGTTTATTTTGAACGGAGAACCTGCATGCATGAAGTGGAAATCCGCAATTGTTTTGCTCTCTTTGAACACATTTTCTGAACTTTTAAAGAAGATTTAAGTGCACTTCTAACTGGACACCTTTGTTTAATTTTTTGTTGTGTGGATATTTTATTGATACAAGTTTATATTTCTACATGTTTCTCATGAAATATTATGTAAGGGGATTTGAACAATGCGCACCATTTATATAATTACCATTGCTACAAATGAGAACATTTATGACAAAACCCAGCAAGAGTCCCCTCCTACCTCTTCTTCAGAGAGCCCAAATTTTTTCTGGAAGTTAAACGGTTTGGCAGATCCTGGTATAATTGCTTTGAGGAATTCTTCTCCATGTACAACAATGCTGTGTGAATATAAGGGAATTTGGTTATTTCAAATACATTAGGACCAGAATTGACCCGTCTCTTCCATCCCTGTATTTACCGGTCATAGGCACAATGTGTTTTGGTGTTTACTGTTGTGTCGTCTTTATCACTGATGAGCCAGTGGAAGGTATCACTGCTCTGCATTTGAATATTCTTCCATTCCTTGTTCGTCACATAGCCACAAGCTGCATTCAGATCTCCAAGAAGCATAACATTCTAAGATGAGAGAAAATGTAATACATTATTTTCCATACAAAGGTACCCGTTGCTGTAGTCCTGCTACAAACATTCCTATGGATATCTGTAGTATATGAGCTAGTACACTTGCCCTGCTGCATTGGGAATGTGGGTTAAATCTACACCAGGGCTCTATTTGCATGGCAATTGTGTATTTCCCCTGTTTTTGTGGGCCTCCACCTTCAAAAAATGTAATCAAGTATATAGGAAGATGTACTGTGTGTGTCTTATTATTAACCTTTTGTAGTTACTTACATAACAGGGGGCAGCAAAGTTGTTAAAGTTGTTCTTCACCCTGACAACAAAAATGTTAAGGTCAGCAGCTAAAAATACTATAGCTGCTGACTTTTCATAATAGGTCACTTACCTGTCCAAGGATCCAGCGCTGTCCTCACCGGAGCCGGCTCTTCAGCTGTCTTCAGTTCCAGGCACCGGCATGTCTACTTTGGGAAGCTGCATGTGACTGCTTGCTGCTTCACAGCCGGCCCATTGTGTATGTGTGAGCCGTGCTGCACTTTGCGAATGGTCCAGCAGCTTCCTGGGACCTATGACGTGCCCAGAAGGCTGCGATCAAAGGGGAGGGAGGTCAACTTTTGCAGCAATCCGACCAGGACTGACAAAATCAGGTACCTGCTCCCCTGACCCCCCCCCTCAAAGTGCCAAAGTTAAAAGAGGAGAAAGCAGACAAGCAGATTCTCCCCTTAGAGAAGCGAACATAGAGCTTATATATCAGGGAGTGGGTATACAGGGAGTGGGTGTACAGGGAGTGAACCTGATGAACCAGCCGTAACTTGGTTTGTCTGCTGCCTCCCACATGGCATCCCAATTAGATAGAGGTACTGTTCAGGTATTTTGACAGCTGGCAGAGCTAACAGAATACAATACCCACAGCGAGAGATTCGTCCATCAATTCTGTGATGGGGGAATCTGATAAATGCTGGCTGAACAGAAAAAAACTCATTTGGACCGCTTTCAAATATGTAGACTTAGCAGGAGTCTCTCTGACATTTCTGCTCTGCGTGCTTGCTGCAGGCCAGTGATTCATGAAGTTTTGAAGCCAGAGGATCAATATGACAGCTGATGAACTATTATTTTCAGGCAGAAGTTCGCAATGGCAGCCTTTACATTCTATTCAGTAACATGCTGCTGATAAAAACATCCTTCACCAAAACCGTCACTAATGTTTGTGCCTGTATGACTGCCGTTGTTGAGCTTAAAGCGGAGTTCCGGCCTCAAATACATTTTTTAACCAGAAATACCCCTATAATACTAATCCATCGCCCTTTACAGAACCACTATTCTCATACTTACAAGGTGTACAGTATTGGATTTTAGTCAAAATCTTACTTTTAAAAAAGCTGTCTGGGCGAGGCCATCTTGGATGTGGGCATTGTAATCTGCTGTGTCCTTCTTCCTGATTCCAGGGAGTGTTCTGGGAGTTCTTCCCGATTCCAGCCTCCTGGGAGTGATGACAAACAGCTCCCAGGATGCAATGCAAAGGCGGAAGTGATGTCAGTGGCCGTGGCCACAGAGGGGGGAGAAGGAGGAAGTACAATCAAAAATGCCCTGAAAATAAGGTAAGGGACCCCCCAAAAAAAATGAAAATGCCCAATTGTTGATCAGCATAGCGAGCACTCCAGGAATCACTAAAGTTGCAAAATAGGCCGGAACTCCACTTTAATCTGGCCCTGTGGAGGTTAGGAAAACAATGATCTATAGAACAAGCCTCTCCATGCCTACCTCAATTCTCCAGCGACTCTTCACCTCCAACATGACCTGCAGGAGACGGTTTATCTCCTTGGCCGCTTCCCTTGGGCAAGTGTGATGAGACATCAGGGCAAAGTCTTTAATAACTGTCACAAAGAACATTTGAAATTTTTACATAGAGTTGATCATCACAACGTAATACCCATTGAAAAAGCCTTTGATGGAAGCTACAGCTGTCCTACTGCAGTACTCAGGGGCAGTCTGTTACCTAATATGCATGAAAGCTTTACTGCCAGCCTGGGCCATGTAAAGACCATTTCCTACTTCTTTGTGGTTTTTAGCAATTAGTGTTTTGTTGATGTGACCTTTAGCAGACATATACTGGCCCCTTAAGGATTATTTTGTCCTAAATGCAGACCTCTGTTCCATTTGAAGCGACATGCCAGTTCTATACAGAAACAGCAACAGTCAATAACTACAACCTACCTGTCCTTGGTGAGTGGAAGCGGACAACAAATGGTTCTCTTGCAAAGGCCTCAGGGTGATCTGGATGGTCTTCCACATACTGATACCAGTCGACCACCTTTACTGAGTCAGATCTGCCAAGTGAGGAGAGCCATAATTACTCTAGGTGGAGACAATTGCAGACCTGCAGCAAGTAAATTGTGCAAGTTGTAGGAGTTATTGGCAGCTACTAAAAATTATGTTGGTCCAGGACTGAGATCACACTTCACAACCTCATCATCTACATCAAACAGTAATGAAATGTTTGCCAACAGCAGTTTGTATTAAAGTAAACCTTTCACAGATCTGGGAAATTCAAAATAGACATAAAGTCACTTCTAGTCAAAATCATCAGCAGATCCAGAGATATACACATTTGAGTATAAAGTATATAAATATTGACTTTCCTTGTAGTAGGTAAAGTTGGCACCACTGCCCTACAAAAACAAGAACAGAGGGCACACCAGCCTTGCGCATTACCTTAATAACACATTTTATTGGAATAGTAAAACAGATATATACTCAAGCTCATCAGTATCCAACAGTCACAGACCACATGGTCCACTAGGCAATTCACAACCATGAGAAGACCCTCAGTGATGGCTGACGTGTTTTGAGGGGGGATTCCCCCTTTCTCAGAGCCAATCCACTGCCTTCTACCCCCCTGGGCCTCCCTGATATTTTTTTAATGTGATGGGTGGTGTAATTGGCCAATAGGGAGGTAAAAGGGACAGAGCCAAGATTGATTGATTGATTTTCTTTGTTTAAGAAAAATATTCAATTCTGTATAACTTCAGCTGCCTTTAGCTATAGCTCTGATCTCCTGAATGTTTTGATGTGTTTTCAAAGTAATTGTAAAGCATGTTTTTTTTTTTTTTTTTAATTTAAATAACAACCATGTTAGACCTACCTGCCTATCTACAATGGTATTGCACAGAGCTGCCCCGAACCTCCTCTTCTGGGGGTCGAGGGGTAGAAGATTTGTGCTAGGAAGGGGACATTTTTTTTTGGGGGGGGGGGGATTTGTGCTGGGTGCATATGGGGAGAGAGGATTTCAGCTGGGAGGCAAATATGTGTGCATGCAGATTAGTGCTTGATTTATATTAGGGGGGGGGGAATTTTGACACATAATGCTCATACATCTTGGGGGCGGGGGGGGCGCAATTTAGCATGCTCGCCCTGGGCTCTAGATGACCTTGTCCCGTCATTGGGTCCAAGGAAGGAAAAACAGCAAACTGGTAAATGGTCATGGGCGGCCAGGGTCCATTGATACACGTAGGGAGAGCAGGCTGGCCTGTGTAGTCTGTTCCAAGAGAAGAACTACTGTAGCTCAAATTGCATAAAAAGCTAATGTTGGTTCCAATAGAAAGGTGTCAGAACATACAGTGCATTACCATTTGTTGCATATGAGGCTGCGTAGCTGCAGACCGGTCAGGGTGCCCATACTAACCTACAGTACAATGGGCATGTGAGCATCAGAACTGGAACACAGGGCTATGGAAGAAGGTGGCCTGGTCTGATGCATTTAGGAATGGTTTGAGGAACACAATGAGTTTGAGGTGTTCACTCGGCCTCCGCATTCTCTAGATCTCAATGCAATCAAACATCTGTGGGATGTGCTGGAAAAACAAGTCCGATCCATGGAGGCCTCACCTTACAGGACCTAATGGATCAGCTACTAACGGCTTGGTGCCAGATTCCACAGCATACCTACAGAGGTCTCCTTCAGAGGTGGGTGGTCATAATGTTATAGCTGATTTGTGTGGATTGGGATCCAGGGGCAGACTGGCAACTTTTGGCCCAGGGGGCAAGTACAAACCAGAGGCCCATGGTGCAGCAACTTGGCCCCCCTTCCAATCTCCCTCTTCCTGTCCTCCTCCTGACCCCCATTTCAGGCTAAAGCCCTGCTCCAGGTACTCTCTACTCACTGGATGAATCCAGGTTCCTAACCTGGCCAGCAGGGTGCAGTTGGGGGGAGCTGGGGCACCCTTCTGGCACTGAGGCATGGAACTGGCCTCTGCTCAGACACAGTTTACACCATCCCTGCGCTCTGTCCTTGTCTTCATCCCGCCCTCGTAGGTCAGTGGTGGGGACTTTTTACTTCTATATATATGTCTGTGGCAGAAGCAGTGCAGCCTTTCTACAGGACATCAGAGTGGCCCAGGGGGCAATTGCCTCCCTGCCCCCTGGCCCAGTCCTCCCCTGTTGGGATCATGCTTTTGTTGCATTTGTGTTTGGGCGTTTTTACCTTTGGATAGAGTTGGAAAGCACCCTCTGCTGGCTTTTTATTACTGTCTGTATTTATTTTTGTTATTGGAACATAAACAGAAGGCAAAATCCAACATGTTATGGTTGTCACTAAAACAGGAGGCGAGGGGAAATTATCCAGAAGGGGCACCTGTTCAGGGGACAACTATTAATAGTGAAATTCCCCATGCTTTGGGGGGACTTCCACTTACCATGATTCTGGGACTAAAAGTGAAGGAAAATTTCCCGGATAGGGACAGCAAAAAAACAGGAAAATTGTAATTCTACCTTATTTTAACAAAATCTAAAGCAAAAAAAAAAGCCTTTGGCTTACATTCTTCTTTAAAGAAACATCTACCTGGTCCATACCTGTAGATGAAGACAAACTGCTCTTTGTAGCTGTTCTTTCCCAATCTTTTACTCTCCACATGTTTGTATTGATGGATGGAGTCATACCTACATCAAAAGAAAAGGAGAATGTTTAGACCCAGCAGCACAAAAGTGTACAGAAAGATTTTACACAATACACCACAATCACAAAGTGTAATAACAGCTTATTTTATAAACCTGTGTCTTTGAAATCTAATAAATGATGGAGAGGAATAAAAATTAAGGTAAAGAAGAAAAAATTTAAAAAATGGACATTAATTATGATAGAGCAATGTTAGTTTGAAGTGGAACTTTCCCAATCAACACTGATTATTTTTAATACTTATGCTGCTAGCATTAGAAAAATAGACAGGAAAGTATATTAAATGTACTTGTTTTTACATTTCTTCAGTTAATTCTTGGTTTCCATGCCTAGGTAAATTATGTCATACATCCCAAGTAGTCTTCAGGAGGGGTTTTCTCAGCTAAGCACACCCTCCTGCTTGCATGCCTGAGCTAAGGGCAGATGGATTCCAGGAAATAAATGCAACATGAATCATTTTCCCTTACTCCAGATAGCTACAGCCAGAAATGATAGGGGGTATTTTTCAAAGTGATTTCTCAGCAATATAAAGCACGGAGACATGGATGGATGGGTGACTGGTTTGAAAATTAAAAATTAATTACATGTTGTTTTTGGTGCTCAGGTGCAGCGTAGTTCCACTTTAAAGCAGCATTAAGCCAAAAAAGCATACGCTTACTACATTGCAGCTTTCCAATTCTTAAATGTGGTGACTGCATTTGTCTTCTTTTTTCAGGTTTCTTCTATTTTCATCTGGTGATCTGGCCAGTAAGTGTTGTTTTTCAAAAAAAACAATCTATCTTCCCGATCAGTTTACAGGGATGAGTCACACCATTTACCATGGACCTGGTTTTATTTACTTTTGTAAAACCTTTATCCCCAAGGGTAAAAAAAAAAAAAAAAAAACTTTTTGCTGTAACTGATTATAAAATCTGAGCTGGAGTTTGGCTTCAATTTCTTAGTGAAATAAAATCACCAGACAACACTGCTGTGTTCATTCAGTCAGAGTGAGGGTTCTCTAATACAGTAGGTGTGTTACTGGCCAGTTCACCAGGTGAAAACAGAGGGAAAAAGCCCAATAAAATAGAAAACAAATGCAGTCACTGCATCTAATGATTGGTAAACTGCAGTATATTACATACAGTATCTCACAAAAGTGAGTACACCCCTCACAGTTTTGTAAATACTTTCTTATATCTTTTCATGTGACAACACTGAAGAAATGACACTTTGCTACAATGTAACGTAGTGAGTGTACAGCTTGTACAACAGTGTAAATAAATAACTCAACACACAGCCATTAATGTCTAAACCGCAGGCAACTAAAATGAGTGCACCCTAAGTGAAAATGTCCAAATTGGGCTCAATTATCCTTTTTCCCTCCCCGGTGTCATGTGACTGGTTAGTATTTCAAGGTTTCAGCTGTGAATGGGGAGCGGGTGTGTTAAATTTGGTGTTATCGCTCTCACTCTCTCATACTGGTCACTGGAAGTTCAACATGGCACCTCATGGCAAAGAAATCTCTGAGGATCTGAAAGAAAGAATTGTTGCTCTACATAAAGATGGCCTAGGCTATAAGAAGATTGCCAAGACCCTGAAACTGAGATGCAGCACGGTGGCCAAGACCATACAACGGTTTAACAAGACAGGTTCCACTCAGAACAGGCTGCCCCATGGTTGACCAAAGGAGTTGAGTGCACATGCTCAGCGTCATATCCAGAGGTTGTCTTTGGGAAATAGACGTATGAGTGCTGCCAGCATTGCTGCAGATGTTGAAGGGGTGGTGGGGTCAGCCTGTCAGTGATCAGACCATACACCGCACACTGCATCAAATTGGTCTGCATAGTCGTCTCAGAAGGAAGCCTTTTCTAAAGGTGATGCACAATAAAGACAGTTTGCTGAAGACAAGCAGACAAGCATGGATTACTGGAACCATGTTCTGTGGTCTGATGAGACCAAAATAAACCTATTTGGTTCAGATGGTGTCAAGCACGTGTGGCCGCAGCCAGTTGAGGAGTACAAAGACAAGTGGGTCTTGCCTACAGTCAAGCATGGTGGTGGAAGTGTCATGGTCTTTGGTTTCATGACTGCTGGGAACTGGGTAGCTACAGTTTATTGAGGGAACCATGAATGCAAACATATACTGTGACATAATGAGGCAGAGCATGATCCCCTCCCTTTGGAGACTGAGCCACAGGGCAGTATTCCTACAGGATAACGACCCCAAACACACCTCCAAGACGATCACTGCCTTGCTAAAGAAGCAGATGGTAAAGGTGATGGACTGGCCAAGCATATCTCCAGACCTAAACCCTATTGAGTATCTGTGGGGCGTCCTTAAACAGAAGGTGTAGGAGCGCAAGGTCTCTAACCTCCACCAGCTTCGTGATGTCATTGTGAAGGTGTGGAAGAGGACTCCAGTGGCAACCTGTGAAGCTCTGGTGAACTCCATGCCCAAGAGGGTCAAGGCAGTGCTGGAAAATAATGGTGGTCACGCAAAATATTGACACTTTGGGCCCAATTTGGACATTTCCACTTAGAGTTGTACTCACTTGCCAGCGGTTTAGACATTAATGGCTGTGTGTTTTTTTATTTTGAGGGTACCGCAAATTTACACTATTATACAAGCTGTACACTCACTACTTTACATTGTAGCAAAGTGTAATTTCTTCAGTGTTGTCACATAAAATGTTATAATAAAATATTTAAAAAAATGTGAGGGGTGTACTCACTTTTGTGAGATACTGTATATTACATTCTTGGTTTAGGGTTTAATACCACTTTAAAGACATGTGGAGAGGGCAGCATAATGCGCTACATATATATTTGTGTGTATGTGTTTTCCCAGAATGCACTTTGGAGTTACCGGTTGAGTTCAGTCATAAGAGCTGGGACAGCTTCTCCCTTGGAATCTCTGACCTCTTGGATGGCACTGATGTCACAACGTGACAGAATCTGTTAAAAAAGGAGGGTCATGTGACTTTTTCTTTTTGCTCTGCACAGTGGTTTTACAAAAAGTAGCCCTGATCCTCTTCTTTTTGGGTCCCCTACCATCAGTCCCAGCTCCTGCCTCCTGCCCTCAATGGCAAGCCTCTTGCTATGGGGTCACTCGAGCAGGCTCACTCCCAAACTGCGCTCCTGCGAATAGACATTGTCCATTCACACACAGAGCTAAGTTGGGCCCCGCTCTCTCCTCATTGGAATCACTGGATTCAGATGGGGCTCAGGTAAGTGTAAGAGGTTGTAGCTGCACCCAGGAGGTTTTTTTACCCCCAATGCATAGAATCCATGAAAGTGATACTAAAGTTTCATTTATTTTTGTTTAAAACTAACAAACATACTTACCTACTCTGTACAATGGTTTTGCACAGAGCAGCCCCGATCCTCCTTTTCTCGGGTCCCTCGCCGGAGCTCCTGGCCCCTCCCTCCTGCAAGCAGCTTGCTATGGGGGCACCCAAGCCGAGCCACAGCTCCCTGTGTCTATACAGACATGGAGCCATGTCCCGGCCCGGCCCGGCTGATTGACAGCAGCGGGAGCAAATGGCGCTTTGCTGCTGTCTCAGCCAATAAGGAGGGAGAATCTCGGACAGCCGAGTCTCTCGTGCAACAGCGCTGGATCTAGATGGGCACAGGTAAGTATTAGGGGAGCTGAGGGGGGCTGCTGCACATAGAATGCATTAAAATAAAAAACCTTCTGCCTTGACAACCACTTTAAAGTGTAAAGTCTCGTCTTTTTTTTTTTCCTTAAAAATAACATATTGTACTTGCCTCCTCTGTTCAGTTTATTTTGCACAGAGTGGCCCAGATCCTACTCTTCGCGGCTCCCTCTTTTGTGTTCCTGGCCCCTCCCTCCTGTTGAGTGTCCCCACAGTAAGCAGCTTGCTATGGGGACACCCGAGCAGAGTCACTGCTCTGTGTGTCCATTCAGACATGGAGCTGTGGTTTAGCCCTGCCCTCTATCTTCTCATTGGCTAACTAACTTTGATTGACAGCAGTGAGAGCCAATGGCACCACTGCTTTGTCCCAGCCAATCAGGAGGGAGAGTCCCAGACAGCTGAGGCACTCGTGCAACATCACTGGAGGAAGATTAGGCTAAGGTAAGTATTAGAGGGGCTGCTGCACGCAGAAGGTTTTTTATCTGAATGCATAGAATGCATTCAGATAGAAAAAAAACTTCTACCTTTACAACCGCTTTAAGGTGAAAAAACCTTTTGCCATTAGAACCAGTTAACAGCAAAAAAAGGGTAATATTTGTGCATACATGGTAGGATGTTTTTCTGTTCACACCAGTGTGATTTGTCGTACAATTTCACAGTTCAAAATCTCATGAAAAGTCACACCCCACTGCCGGCAATGGAACAATTCAAATAGTTGCGACTATGAAAAAGGTTCCTGCAGTGCGTTTTTGCGATTTCACTGTGACTTGCATAGACTTCTGGTAAATGAAGTCGCAAGCTGCAATAAAATTGAAGGTCCAAATTGCACTGATCTGAAGTAGCGAAAGCTCAAAGTCGCAATGGTGTGAACCAGGGCTTAAAAAAGAACATCCAGAGAGATAATTAACTGTAAGAAATCTTCCACGGCCAAAGCTCATCCCACTACTTTTAAGAATTAGCCCTTTTTGATACATGATATTCAGTAGATCCAAAAGCACAGCCTGCAATATGCAGGTTTTGGTTTCATCCCTGACTATGCTCCAATCTACACAGAGTATTTCTATCTCCAATAGCCTAAAAAGGTGACTATGCACAGAGGAGTTACTGTTCTTAGCTTGTCCCTAATAAATTATTGCAGGGCTAACTACATAATATTTTTCAAAAACTTTTTTACCCAGTTACAATTACCCACCTTCACCAGTGTGCCCATTATCTTCTTATTTGATGCTTTAGCTTCTCCAAAACTTTTGATGTTAAAAGCACAGATCTTGAAGGTAGCTGCAGAGACATGCAGACCCAGCAGGAAAAGTAGAAGGACAGGGGTTTTCATCATGTAGCTGTAAAAACAAGAACTTACAATCTAATACATCATTGCAACTTAAGGGCTGGTTGCTTCACTTGCTTCAAAACAGGCTTGCGACACACTTTGTTAAAGCTTTCTGAACACCAGTCAAAGCTCCTGTCACTAAATAATATGGTTAGCTTACAGTCCTGTTTACACCTTGTGTTTGCTTTGCTTCGGTTTCACTTTAAAAAATATACCCCATTTTGCTTTAGTGGTGTTTCCAAGTGTCTTCAAAGCCTCCATAGAAGTATATGGCAAAGCTTGCTTGAAACACCTACAGCTTTTGAGAGGCTTTCATTTAGCTTAAAGCGGAGTTCCGGCCACCAAAAAAAAAATTTCAATGAAAATACCCCCGGGACAGTCAGGGCTAGTGTATTCCACAATGGATAGCCTCTGATCTGTCCCGGTTTGCACTTACCTGCAAGAAGAAATACTCACTTTTAAAATTTCTTCTCCAGCGCTGCCATCTCAGGTGTGGGCAGCTTGAAGCCAGCACGATCCTCTTCTGCGTCCTCTTCCGTCCTCTTCGGTCCACAATGCACTGCGCCGTCCCCGCCGTCACTTCCGGGGCCGCAGCGTCAAACCTGCACAGCTTCTGGGCATGCCCAGAAGCTGTTTAGCAAGGTATGACACGCCTGAACAGGAACTGACGTCGGGGCCGGTGCAGGCGCATTGATTCCTGGGAGCGATGACGTTCAGCTCCCAGGAATCATTGCAAAGCGGAAGTGACGGTGCGGGCCACCGCCGCCACGGGAGGAAGTGGAAGAAAGGTGAGTATATTTTTCTGCAATTACAAGGTAAAAAAAAAAAAAAAAAAATCGTAATTATCCATTTCTGTTTCAGGTGACCTATAGCAAGCGCATGGCCCAAAATCGACTATGTCGATTTTGGGGCCAGAACTCCGCTTTAAGCTTCACTTTTTTTTTTTGAGAAATTGCATGTATATGATATCAACACACACACAGGGCACCTGCCAATCTTCATAAAAGCTTCAAAAAAGCACCACTGAAGCATCATCGAAGCACCACCGAAGCATCATCAAAGCACCACCTAAGCATCAAAAACACATAAAAAAAGGATGTTGAAGCTGTAGGCGCTTTATTATGTGTTGAAGTCTAAGCAAGTGTAAATGAGCCCTTTGATAATTAAAGCTGGTTCTGAGGAATAAACAGTACTTACCTCTTAGCAGGGTATGATCTCTTTTCACTGAACTGTGAAGGTGAGAATTCCTTAATGTTTAAGAATATGTGGTTGAGGCAGTTCAAAGAAGCCAAACTACTGATTGTCCATTACAACACTATCATTGTGTTACTAAGTAAAAAAAAATGCTGGTATTATTTTCGTAAATGATAGATTGATGTATTTAGCAGAGAAATATTAAACCTAGGAGGGTGCCGTAGGAGATAAAAATATGGTACAGTAGATACTACCTCAATTCAGGAGAAGCAGGCTGGGTCTCTGGTACAGGGAAGGATAAGGATTGCTAATGTGATGTCTGATGAATATCATGGGTCTACTAATGCAAAACCCACACGACTGGAAAGGCTAGATAGTATAACTGAAACAAGCAAAGTTAGAGTTAGGGTAATTGGATGAAGTACCAGCACAGTAACTCATAAGGAGGTACAGAGGAAAAAAAAATTATCAAATCCAAAGGTTGCAGAAACCACACAGAAGGGATGTAGAAGACGAGTAACCATCAATAATGCCAGGAATGCCCAAGGGAACCAGAAAAACAGAATCCTCAAAACTCGTAAATTTAGGATGAAGAAATAACCTGGGAAATGCTTGAAATAATTAGAAATGTCCAAATTAAAAGAGAAAAATGTTGATCCTTAGCAGGTTTCTAATTTAGCCATCCAGAATTTGAACTTCAAAGAAATTACTCGAACCAGTACAATATATACTTCAAATCCTTAGGAATTCCCCATAAAATCAAGAATGTAACTCCTTGAATATATGTCCGTGTTACTGAAGCTTAAGTTACCAGAGGATTAGACAGGACAAAAACCAAATCAATGGATGATGAATGATCACAGTCGACGCTGTTAATGTCCAGAAGTAACAGGTTCATATACACACAGAGCAGGTTTGTGAACAGAGGACAGAGAGGTGCCTGCTGTGTCAGTGCTGGGTCAGCAGGCTCTGGAACATAAGAGAATGGACAATACACAAGGCTGGAGCCTGCAGGAGGACCATTCTGCAATGTACATAACGTTTTTATAGTCGTCCCATGCGGTGTGCCTCATGACAATCTGGTGGCCACTGCCTAGAAAAGCTAAATTGTCCTTCAGTCCCAATAAATTATTACATGGACTGTAGTGGTTATAAAAATCCTGTAACCTCAATAAATATACTTTAAAGCACGGGACTTTTCTGCATCTCCTTAACGCAAAGTGTTATTTTCCCAACAGTATGGTTCATGTGCAAAGAGCAATAAACAGCAACTAGTCATCTTTTACTGAGCTAACAACACTGTTGATTGAGTGACCAAGTATCATTGCGATTTTCATTGCCGATTATTTTCAAATTGATGCCTTCATATCAGTAGCTGAAAGGCAAAGTGGTCATATGTAATGCACCGTCAACTGATGCTTTCCTATAGCTTTTATCCATAGGAGTCCACTACATCTAGTATCATTTCATAGAAACATACAGTAGATATGCTATTGGTGAAAAATCTAATACATACCAAAATAATGACAAAGTTGCACATTTTATTTCAAATTGTTATTAAATATTTATTGTTGAGCTTTATGTATCTAGGTATATGTACCTGTAAAGAAAACTGATGACAGGAGTGCGTCCAAACTGTGGTGATAAATAGCATATCTTCACAATGGTCTGTAGTTGGGAAAGGGGTGCCCTAGGGCTCTAGCCTGGGACCAATTCTGTTTAACTTGTTCATATTCATAAATGATACAGAGATTAGTATAAATAGTTGAATTTTAGTGTTTACTGACAATACAAAGCTAAGCAGGGCATTACCTTCACAGCAGAATATAGAAACTTTACAAGAAAACCTCAATAAAAATAGAGGAATGGGCAAATACTTGGCAAATGAGGTTCAATGTAAGTAAATTATAAAGTACACTTGGAGGCTAAAATTATGAATGTAAGCTACACACTATGGAGAGAACCATGGAAATCAAGAATAGAAGACGATCTGGAGGTTCTAGTAGATCACAGACTGAGCAATATCATGCAATGCCATGCAGCAAGCAAGCAAGGCTAGCAGACTACCAGCATGCATTAAAAAATGGTATTTACTCAAGAGATAAATCTATAATTCTACCAGTTAACAAAACTCTGGTTCAGTCGCATCTTGAGTATGCTGTCCAGTTCTGGTCATCAGTTCTCAGGAAGGATGTGCTGGAACTAGAGAGAGTCCAGAGAAGGGCAACAAAGCTAAGCGAACTTATGAGGAACACTACAAGCATTAAACTTTTTCTCTCTGGAGAAGAGACGCTTAAGAGAAGATATGATTGCAATACATAAATATCTAAATGGTGATTCTAGCATAGGGAGGAAACTTCAGTCTCAGGTTGCTTAAGAGAACACATGGCCACTCAATGAAGTTGGATAAGAAGTGTAACCTTAAACTGCTAGGGGGTTCTTTACTGTTAGAACGGTAAGGATGTGGAATGGCCTTCCACAATCGGTGGTGTCAGTGGGAAGTGTCAATTATTTAAAAAACTGACAGACACCTGCGATCATTCCCCGTTATAAACACAGCCGACCATCCTTTTCCCTGGGATGATCGCAGAGCTCATGTGATCCTGCTATATAGGATCACATGTCTCTGTGGTCATCTCAGAAGCCACGCCCCCCACAGTTAGAATCACTCCCCTAGAGTCACATTTAACCCCTTGATCACCTATACTGTTAACCCCTTCCCTGCCAGTGTCATTATTACTGTAACAGTGCATATTTTTAGCACTGATTACTGTAGTAATGTCACTGTTACCCCCAAAAGTGTCAAAAATGTCAGTTAGGGGTCTGATCTGTGAGCCGCAATGTCGTAGTCCCGCAAAAAAATCACAGATCGACGCCATTACTAGTATAAAAAAAAAAACAATAAAAAATTACATAAATCTTTCCCGTAGTTAATAGACGCGATAACTTTTGCGCAAACCAATCAAAATACGCTTATTGCGATTTTTTTTTCTTTTACCAAAAATATGTAGCAGAAAAAACATTGGCCTAAAATGTTAAAACATTTAGATTTTTACATTTTTTTTTGGGAATGATATAGCAGAAAGTGAAAAATATTGTTTATTTTTTTCAAAATTGTCGCTCTTTTTTTGTTTATAAAGCAGAAAAAAAAAAAAAAATAAATCACACAGGTTATCAAATACCACCAAAAGAAAGCTCTATTTGTGGGGGAAAAAAACAGGACATACATTTCGTTTGGGTACAGCGTCGCATGACCGCACAATTGTCCGTTAAAATAACGCAGTGTCGAATCGCAAAATAGGGCCTGGTCATTAAGGGGGCAAATCCTTCTGGTCCAGAACTGGTTAAGTGGTTTCCATGTATTGCTGCATGTATTTGTTTATTGGTGATTCCTTGCAGTCATTCTAATGATTTCATTTTCTATTTCTGTTGTTGTTTTACAAGTAAACTCTAATAAAAATTGATTACAAAAAAAAAAAACGAGGTTGTATAATATAGGAAATTAGGGATTGAAAGGCATTGTGCTTTACAGGCCATGCCCCATATATAAAATCCCTATCTGTCTTTATACTGCATCCACCAAGGGGATGGAGGTGTACTGCTTCTCAGCTGGTCCTTTCCAGTTTGTACCATTGTTACAACTTAGTTATTTGAGTTTTGAGACAACAGACCAGTCATGGATGGGGGTGGGTTGGGGGAGGTTTGGGCTGTCTCCCTCCCACCTGTTCCCCCATCCATCCATTAGCAGCCATGTGTTTCCAGTGTGGAGACACTAAATTAGAAAGTGTTAGGACTGCAGATAAAACAGGGTGCCGTGAAGTGGCTCTGCAGCTTACACATGCCTTTGCAAATGTGTGTCAACTAATCCCCTGTTCTTTGTATCATGAGACAGGTCTACTTGGTTGATGACAGACTGGAGGGTTAGTAAATCAGACTGGGGGCTGGCTGACTTCCATGCACCTCTTATAATCCTTCAACCTCATTTTTTTTCTTGATATAGGGATGGAGACGCCGGGCACTACCCTCTGGGGTCTCACTTAAAGTCCCACCTAGCCTATTGTGTCTAGGTTGTATAATATTATTACATATATACAGAAATAATTCTGTCTAAATTCTACCTCAAAGCACAACTATAATCAAAAATGTCTTTCATAATTTAAAAAAAACAAAATAGATTTTATTAATTTTAACACAATTTGCAGAAGAGCACTTAGGCAGGAGGCAGAACAATTGAGACTCAGAAATCTATGGAAAGGAATGTACAAAATCATGTACTAAAATACTGATCAGTAGAAAAAAAGGGTGCAGGTGGGAAACTCAGTATATTATAGGTAATCAGGGAGGGCCAGCCCCTGGTACTGTGTCTAGGGTGAAAGGTGGGGACCAGACAAAATAAAAGACAGAGTAGGGGAGGAAGATACATAAGAAGGGGGGAAAGGGGAAGAGGGGGATCCAGTTGGAGTAGCCCCGCTTCCTAAGCGTGAATTCTATGAAACTAATCAGATCAGAAGAAGGATTAGAGATGAGAGGAATTACATTCAATCCACAGGCCCTACATTGCAACATAGTTGTGATAGCAGTCATGTAAGTGAGCAGTTCATTCCCCATGCTCATGTTATTTAATTCAGCAACCCATTCCCTGATGTGTGGAACAGTGGTTGACTTCCTGCCAGAGGATCAGTGCCCTGCCCAAGGAAAAGAGAAAATGGAGAAGGCCCATCTTCACTACTACTGAAGCTGGAAAGGAGGGCTATCGCTGGGTATCTGGCCAAGACATACCTGTAAGTTGGTTACATAGACCAACATCTCATGCCAGAACTGTTGAAATGTCAACAAACGCACCAAATGTGGAGCATTTTACCCTCTTCCATTCTGCGTCTCCAGTACTGGCCCGGAAACTGAGGGACAGATTTTATGTAGTATAGAGAGCAATTAAAACAACTGGTCAACTGTTTATAGTTTCTTTCCTGAACCTAACTCGCAATACAAGCTTTGATGGCCAAGAAGAAAAATTGTCTCAATCTGTGTTTAATGGCCCTTTTTCCTCTCTGGCTCCTTAGTGTAAAAAGGCCAGTTCGGGAAGGCTAATAGGATGTTGTAAATTTGTGAAATCGGATGAGTGTGGTCCTCAATGTTCATACATACTGTAGGTTCTCAAAGGGTGTTGGGTTCCTAGTCAACTATACCAGGGCTGTGAAAGAGGCAAATAAATGCTTGAGTTGTACATATGCAAACCACTGGTCTGGATAGGTTAGATCTGGTGGGCAAAGCTCATGCACTGATTTAAGGCCAGCAGTCGCCATGGCTTGCACAGTTGGAGAGGACCGTTTTAGGGGAGGAATATCCAAGTTCCCCAGGGGAAACTCTGGTTTTCTAGAAGAAGTGTTAAGGGTCACACATGGGAAGAAATGTTATATGCATGTATCGCCATATTCCCAGCAAGGAATTAACCATGGGGGGAAGATCCTGGGAAGGTAGTCTAAAAGCCTGGCAAATCCAAAGAAGCAATGTAAGTGGGGACAGTTGTTGAGTGCCTCTATATGGACACCCACAGTTTAACAGGAGTAGGGAAAAACAGTCAACAGTATGGCTAAGAATAGCTGCTGTAAGACAGAGGCCCATATGGGTCAAGTCAGTTCCACTGTCCTTTTTACATTTAACTATAAGAATATTGTGGTCTAAACAGGCTAAGTATCAGGGCCATAGAAAGCAGAGCAGTGAGGAGAGTAGAGTGTAAAAAATAGGAAGTGTCTAAAATCGGTAAAGAAAGCAAAGCAGGGCATCCATTTTACAGAGGGACATCCTAACAAACCATGAATGCTTCATACTAGGCCATAAGTTCAACATTTGCTGAGAAGCAGGCAGCAAGGGCAGATAGTTGAGATCATACTGTTTTTCTGTGTTTGCGGAGATCCAAACTCTGAGATAAGAAATTAGTGATGGTATTAATTACTGATTAGTGATCAGATTAGTGTTTAGTGATAGTAAGAAATGGCTAAAGGGGAAGGAATCCTGCAAAAAAGTTTGTTCAAAAAACCCCAAAGGGATGTTTAAGCATTCCAACTTGGTTGCAATATTCTTGAAACTACTAAAGAGGCCAAGCAGCTCCAGCACTTTTGGCAGGGAGGGAAAGCAGTTCATGGGGTTGGTCACAAATAGGAGTAAGTCATCGGCAAACAAGCTTACTTTATGAATGATGCTGCCAATAGAGAAGCCCTGAATTGAACTGTTCATACAGAGCTCTTCAGCAAGGGGCTCAGTGGCCATATATATGGAAGATGAGAGGTGGCAGCCCTGGGGGTGCCAATGGAGATTGGGACTGAATCAGAGAGGGGGCTTTTAGTGACACAGGGGACAAGAAAAGAGGGCAACAGGGGACACAGACAGGAAGACACCAAAATCAATAGAAAACTCAACGAGATTTTCAAACCTTTACCCCTGTGCATAAAAGTTGTATTTTTCTTCCCCCAGTTGGGAGAGATTTATCTTTCCCTCTGACGCCTGTTACATAGTCAAGTAAGGAGGAATCTTCATATGACAGTCTCAAATCAAATCACTGCCATCAGAATGTGACACTAGGAGTCTCAGATTGTGTCACAGAGAATGATTTACACAACCTGTAGAATGGCTCATGTGTAGAAGTAGAAGTAAAACACCATTTACAACATCTGCTGTAGCACTTCTGAACTTTAAAGCTGATATCCATGTTTCATTTAAAGCGGAACTCCATTTTTGTTGAGAAAAAAACATTCCCCTCTGGGTGATCTATGTACATTACAAGGATTTTAACAAACTTTGTTGCCGATTCCTACCTTTTGTTATTCTGAAGAAATCATTGTTTGTTCCTCTGTGCTGAGTGGGTCAAATGGGAGTGGTTTTATAATTATCTATCAGCTGTGGCAGCTGCAGGGCTCTAATGAGGAAATCTGCTGGGCCTGCATCCCTTTAGATGTGTTCCTATTGGGGGTATCTCACCAAAAATGACATTTTTGTTGCAGGGGATGCCATAAATCTGACTTGCATCTTAGGCAGACTTCTGGGAAAATCGGTGAGCCAATCACACAAGCAGGAAATGATGTTTCTGGGGTGTGGTCAGTATATATTCTGTGTACAGAACAGCTCCAGGTAGCCATATTGAATTGCATTTTCAGAAAGTTACAACAGCTGCAGATTGAAAAGAAAAGGTAATTTTTAGTAACATTCAATAACAATATGATTTGTGTCGCATTTGTATACGCTATATTGTTTTTTTCTTTATTTGCTGATTTTTTTTAATCACGAAAGTGGAGTTACCCTTTAACTTTAAATAGTTTGTTTGGACCAATCTGATCCAAATTAATTATTTACTCAGTTCTTTGCCTGGAAAAAATCTGATCTTTTTGTCACTGGCTGGTCGAAATATAGAGAAATTAGGGAGGCACAGTGTTTAGTTTAACTGTTAGAGTCCAGATTTGAACCTGGGACTTCTGTATCTGTATTCTGTCTGATCCCTTGGACAATCTTGCCATGTATCTTGTTTCTGGTAAACCTTGAACTCTGTGCTCCTTCCATGAACTTCCTGTTTTAAGCCAGGTCTCTGCACTTCCTGTTTGCCAGATTTTTGTGATCTCTCCAGCTGATATCTTGCTCCTTGTGTACCTACAGCTGTCTTTATCTTCGCTGCCATTTGTTACCATACTTTGGCTTGTTCCTTGACTATACTTTTGCTTAATCCCAACCTGCAACCACTTGTTGCCAACCTTTGGCTGGTTTACTGACTACACTTCTGCTGATCCCTGCCTACAATATCTGTTACCAACCCCGGCTTGCTCACCTCCTGATGGGGAAAATCCATATTACTAACTTGTACCCCAGGGATGTTCTTATTGAAGCACTAGAGGCAGGCTCTTTTAAAGTTACCATGACTTACAGGGACAATTCTTAAATCATTCTCAGACTCACAACTAGAATTTGCTCTTCCCCTAAATCAATTCTATAGATATTTACAATTGAGACATGCTCTTCACTCTCAGTCTCGTTTTTCTAATTTGTGCCTCACTGATCACCCTGTCATGCAAGATGTCATTTAGTGAAGGACAAAAAAAGTATGATCTCTAGAAGTTACTCAATCCTTCTTTCTGCAATACAGGAATTCTCTGCCTTACCATGTCGTAAAGGGTGGAAAAAAGACTTGGGTGGGATTTATGGTTAAAGATGGGAGTTATGCTTAGTCTTGGCCCCGATAGTTTCAGTCTTGGCTTCACATAATCTTTTCCATCTCTACCTACTTCATAGGGCATACCTGACCCCAGTTCAACTAAAACTATAAATGGGGGCGTAGACCTATGCCTTTTTGTCCAAAACATACACGAGATCATGGTGATCTTGTCCACATGCTTTGGAGATACCCCAAGCTTACTCAATATTGGACCGAGGTTATTGACACAATATCTCAGATGTATATGTTTAGACTCCCGAGGGACCCTGTTGTCTGCCTGTTGGGCGTCTTGGAGGAGGAATCTCTTACTCCACATGCTCATGTAGCGGTTCTACAATTATTATATACAGCTCGCAAGCTTATTGCTCGGTGTTGGATTGCTCCTCGGGTACCCACCAGGGGACAGTGGATAGAACAAGTGAACAATATTCTCATCCGTGAGAAATTAACATAGAAATGTTCCCGGAAAATTTTAATCTATGTGGCATCCATGGTTGGACGTCCCGGGGCCTAGCACCACACCAGTTGGTGAGGGACAGAAACCTCCAGGGTTAGGTTCAGTCCAGGGTACTGACGGGAAAATAGGTCTGATTGGTTCAGAGGACAATAGTCCTTCTATAATTGTGATAATGGAGGTCATGTGTGGTTTTCTTTTTTTCCCTTTTTTTTCCTTTAAACAAATTTTATTTCCTTTTTTTTTGTGTAATTTTTTTTTTTTTTACTTTCTTGAGAGGTCCTAGAGTTCTGGGAGGCAATTCACACCTTTCATAGCTAAATAAGCTAAGTTATTGTGTACATCCTACGTGACTGGGTATATTCCATTCTTTGTTAGTTTGATTTTCAAGCAGAGGGAAGGTGTTTGTATTGTAATGCACTTTTCTTTTTCTTCCTAGCTACCTGCTTATACCTTGTATTGAGTTAATATATACCATTGTATGTTCACATCTTTCTGATATGTATCTATTGGTTTTTACAATTAACATTTTCTGATTTAAAAAAAAAAAAGTTACCCCGACTTGCCCTACTTTATCTTTATTATTAAAGTTATGGATTGCCAATCCGTCAGGGGATCATTTATACACACGCGGTGGGGGTGTCCCAAAACTAGACCCTTGCAGTCAAAAGTTACTGAATTTATAGCTAATACATTTGATTTGCCAAACATATGCAATCCTCTGGTTTGTCTTTTAGGGGTCCTGGAAGATGAAACAATGGACAACACTACTAAGATTTTTGAGGCTCCTGTACTTTTATGTAAGAAAATTAATAAACTGGATACGTACTACTACCCTTGAATTGGTAGCTTGGAAGAAACTGGTTAACTCTGATATCACACTTTATGAGATGACATATGAGGCTAGAGGATGCCCAAAGAAATTTAGGAAGATATGGTACAGGTGGGTGTATTCCTCTTAAACAGTGACTGAAAACCCGTAAATAGATCAAGGGTAGACCCTAATATCTTAGCTACAAAGGAATAGTTGAGCAAAGGGGTACCCTGTATGATTCATGAGGTTTTATTTTATTAACTCCGGTAAGGTTCTTGGGTTTGTTTATTTTCCTCTGATATATTTTGGTGGATCTTTTTTCTTCTTCTTTGTGCTTAGTGGGTATTTGTCCACTTCTTATATACATATACTGTACACATATTAACGGTTATTTGTGAATAAGATAATGTGGGAAATCTATATAGTTCAGGAGTCCTGATCATACATTTTTTCACTGTAATTTTGTTCCAGTATCCTTGACGTGTATATACAACGATGTAAATTTTCATATATTTATTGAATACTGAATAGAAAACGTAGGTGATTTAACCACGTACCCATCAGCCGCCGTAGTTTTACTGCTGCAGGTCGGCTCTATTACGCAAAACAACGTACCTGTACGTTGTTTTGTGTAATAGACAGTGGTGGTGTGCCAGTGATTGGCCAGAGGGGGAGCAAATCAGCGGGTCCGGTGGACGCAATGTCCGCCGGCCACCCGTGATCGCTCCCTATGGAGACAGAACAGAGGTCTGCCTATGTTAACAAGGCAGACCGCCGTTCTGTCACAGATGAGCGCATGGAATCCTGTTATTTATCTCTATGTTCATCTAATAAGTCCATCCCCCACACAGTTAGAAAGCACTCCCTAGGAGCACACTTAGCCCTTTGATCTCACCATTGCATTAACCTCTTCCCTGCCAGTGTCATTAGCACAGTAACAGTGCATATTTTTAGCACTGATCACTGTAATAATGTCACTGGTCCCCTCAAAAGTGTCAGTTAGATGTCCGATCTGTACACCGCAATGTTGCAGTCCCGATAAAAATCGCTGATCACTGCCAGAACTAGTAAAAAAAAAAAAAGACAAATCTATCCCCTAGTTTGTAGACACAATAACTTTTGTGCAAACCAATCAATATACACCTATTGGGATTTTTTTACCATACATATGTGGCAGAATACATATTGGCCTAAACTGAAAAAAAATATTAGATTTTTAAATTATTTTTTATTGGATATGATTTATAGCAGTAAAAAAATTGTTTTTTTTTTTTTAAGAATTTTCGCTCCTTTTTTGTTTATAGCATAAAAAAAATTGTTTATTTGGGTACAGCATCACACGACTGCGCAATTTTCAGTTAAAGTAATGCAGTGCCATATCACAAAAAATGGCCTGGTCATTAAGGGGTAAAACTTTCCGGTCCTTAAGTGGTTAACATAAGAACAGTGGACATATATACTGGAAATGCTTTCCAAAATATCCCTCTAGCTTTTCCAAAAACTGGCCCAATTGTTCATACTTCACAGGTCATACTGCACAGCCCAAAAACAATTTCAATTTTGCAATCACCAAGATGCTTCATGCCTGAGATTTAGGCTGTCTCCTCTCCTTGCACCTTTTTGCATATACTGTTACATACTGTAGATACTGAATGGAAATTCTATCTACTAAAAACTACTGTGCTTTCAAATTTGGCCCAAAGTTATGCCTGTTAGGCCTTATGGATGAGAAATCAATACCCCCCCACAACTCAGATATTAATACATTGCTGCTTATTTTTAGGCCCTAAGCTAATCGTACAGCAATAGATAGCTCCTTTGCCCCAGACTAATTTTATTTGGTTAACATTCATTAATAACACTCTAACCAGAGAAAAATCAACATATGCTAAAGGTTGTTGTCCCCACAAGTTTGATAAATTATGGGGAGACGGTTTAAACACTCCAGGATAGCCTCTTGGGCAGATTACCTACCTGACATTGCTTCTCCTGTATTTATCCCTCCATAGTTCATTCTGCTAAATCAATAGTAATCTTGTGACACTGTCCTTACTGGTTCTATATGTGTGTGATAAATACCTTTGAAAGATTTGGGCCTAGAAATATGAAATGACACTCCCATATGTAGATTGTTCAGATAACCTAAAAATGACACAAAATCTTTCCTTTTTGTGCAAACTTATTTTTATTGTTAAAGCATAAATTCTTTTGAAACAATTATTTTTTTCGTATTAATCACCTCATGCAGAGTTTTACCAGCAACTGTTTGTTACCCAAAACGCCAATTCTGACATTTGTTCAGTGTTCATTCAGGATTTGAGCCTATTAGATCTACCAACAACGGAGTCAAGCTTTCTGCGGAGCATGATAGAGTAGATGTCCCTGGAGGACATCACAGTCACACCTCCTAGACGTCAGTTACAGATTGATAGAAAGACAACAATTTTATCAGCTTTGTGTACAATATTAAAGTACAGTACTATCATAGCAAAGTATAGGATTTTATGAATAACTTCATGAGAAAGTATTAATGCTACAGAAGATGTTGTAGCCCCATTATTCCTGATACATACTGTATGCAGGTCTTTCTCTGAATCACCTGGAGAAGAGGTAGAGAGGGTGGAACTTACAATATATATGTTATTTAAGATTCAAATGTCAAAAAACACTCCTGAGGGTATCCAAGTTATTGCACTGGAAGAGCTTATGAAGACTGTATGAACAGGAGAATCCAGATGTGAATTGTGGAAATGGAGCTCTAAAACAAAGCAACTAAAGGGAAAAAAAGGCTTTATAACTGAACCAGTCCAAGAATAAAGCCATCTAGGCAATCTTTGCCCACAGATTCCAGAAAGTTCCTTCAGTGATTCTTACATTAACATTAATTTCAGCTATTATTTCCAAGTCATTAGACCTCATGATCTATATTTGACGTGGACCCCATCTTTTGTTGATGACGTTTTTCTGTGGAACAGAAGATCCAGAAGACTTAATCCGGGGACAGTGATATAAGCATGGATATTGAGAGCTATATAAAACTGCAGTAATCAGATAGAGGAGAAAGCCAGTGGTTAGAAATGTTAAGTGACTTAGCTCCTCTTGTAGGTCATAAGATACCACAAAGTAATTACACATTTCATCATTATTTTACACACAATGGGATAAGGTTAGCATAAAAAATAGCATCAGAAGATAGAGGTCCTGAGGTTTCTTTTGCAAGAAAGTGGTTTCTGCGTTTTTCTGGACATTTCCTTTACCCTCATTGTACAGTTTTTGTTCCTTCAGCAGCTAAGAGACTCAGAACAATGAGGATAACAGATGGAAGCAAAGTTTGAGCACCACTAAATTTCAGGTTAAGATCTGCCTCCACTGGATAATGATCACTGACTTTAAGGGCCTGCAAGATAACACAAAAAGAGATCACTGAAGAGGCAAACAACATTCAGTATCATTATACAAAAAATAAAACGGTGGATGGAGATACAATTGATCTGTCACCTACAGAGATACAGTAAGGCAACTATTTAATTACTAGAAATTGCAGATAGGAAAATGTACCACATTAGGAAGTAGAGTTGAAAATATGTGGCTTATCAGATAACCAGTAATTAGTTTTATTGGGCCATCTTGCACTATGTAAATATACAACTGTGTTCAAAAGTTTGCCTACACTGGCAGAAATCGTGAAATTTTGTCATATATGATAACATATGATATGATATGACATACTATGACTGATCATGTGAAAAAAAACTTTTATTCAAGGATAGTGATCCTATGAAGCCATTTATTATCGCATAGTTGTTTGGCTCCTTTGTCAATCATAATGATAACAGAAATCACCCAAATGGCCCTGATTAAAAGGTGACATACCCTGGAATGTTTGGCCTTGGTACAGACACACAAGGTGACACACTCAGGTTAAAATGGCAATTAAAGGTTAATTTCCCACATATGTGGCTTTTTTTTTAAAAGACCTGTGTAACAAGGTAATGGAACTTTATGGAGATGGAAAAGGATATAAAAAGATATCCAAAGCCTTGAAAATTACATTTTTCAATCACTTATTAAGAAGTGGAAAATTCAGGGATCTCTTGATACCAAGCCAAGGTCAGGTAGATCAAGAAAAATTGCAGCCAAAACTGCCAGAGGTATTGTTCAGGATACAAAAAAATACTCACAGGTAACCTCAGGAAAAATACAGGCTGCTCTGGAAAACGGTGGTGTGCTTGAACGAAAAAGTAGCCAGAAGGAACCCTTTACTAAAAAAGTCAGACGAGGCATGTCAAGGTGTTGCCGGGCATATTGTAAGCAGGCTTTTTTGTGGCATTAGCACAGTAAAGGCTTCTTTCTGGCAACTTGACCATGTGTGTCAGGAAGGCTCTGTCAGAAGACAGGTTAATGCCCACAGGCAAGTCCCTGTTCCCCGAACCTCCCAAAGAAATAGGCAAAAAAGTTATTCGGGTTCAGTGCTTTATCCTGGATACTGCCATCATCCCTCTATGTAATGTAGAGCAAAAAAGTTCCCCTATGGGTGGGATTTTTGAGGCAGAGACCAGGACTTGAGTCATTAGAGTAACAAGTTTTATTGTTTGGTGATTTTATAGGTAATTCATACAAAATAATATAAATGATAATACATATAGAATAAACCACATGGGAAACTAAAAAAACATGGAAGAAAACATGGTTATAGATACGTCTCTGGTAGGGAGCGGTTCTGATTCCCCAATCTTGTTTCACCACAAGGATCCCAAAAAAGGGAGGTCCGTATTGAGGGATGTCGTGGCTGTAAGTGGAGTAGTGCTTGTCTTCACATTGCCCTTGGTGTAATAGAGTATGTAAGGTTTCTCCAGTATGAGGTCCACCAATAGGACACGTTTTCTTACCGATCCTTAGTACAGGAGTAATGGCGGCGCGCTCAGTGGGGTTATCCTACCCTCTCACTCAGTATTTTACCACTCAGAAACTCAACTTTAGGGGATCTTCCTAACAACCCCATTCCGTTAGTAAATCATAAATAAGTACAGATCAAATGGCGGCCTTTTGGCATTGTGAGTCCACACTCCGATAGGATTTTAATTTTCCACATGGTCTTTTCCAGTTTGTCACACTGAGAACCTTTCCATTTTGTCTGAGATCTGTCTCTCTTTGTTGGACTATTGAAAAAAGCAAAACCGAAACGCGTCTGGTCCCTTCCAGATATCTCAGACAGTTCTCCCTACCAGAGACGTATCTATGACCATGTTTTCTTCCATGTTTTTTTAGTTTTCCATGTGGTTTATTCTATATGTATTATCATTTATATTATTTTGTATGAATTACCTATAAAATCACCAAACAATAAAACTTGTTACTCTAATGACTCAAGTCCTGGTCTCTGCCTCAAAAATCCCACCCATAGGGGAACTTTTTTGCTCTACATCCCAAAGAAATAGTGCGTTAGCACGTGCTAACGTGCACCCGCATCTGCGCACACCCACCAATATACGAACGAATGTGCGCATGCTCGCACAATTGTGCGCCGCGCATCCTGTGGCGGATGGGGGCACTAAATGGGCAATTTAACTGGATCAGAACCCAGGATCAGTGCTATCTCGTCTACAGTGTTCTGTGATTGTCCTGTTCCCTGTTACCTGCATCTGCTCTTGAAATACTGA
Source organism: Pelophylax lessonae (assembly GCF_965119305.1). NCBI lineage: Eukaryota > Metazoa > Chordata > Amphibia > Anura > Ranidae > Pelophylax > Pelophylax lessonae. The sequence continues at coordinate 199,158,955 of NC_138774.1, read as the reverse complement.
TCCGGCTTGCTCATGACTATTCCTGCTCTCCACCAGCATCAACCCCAGCTTGTTCTTTAACTATTCTCCTGTCTTCACATCTGTACCTGACCTGATCGCTCTGTGCATGGCCCTGCTTGACTGACTCTGCTTATGTTCCAATCCATTTGGAGCTACCAAGTTGCAAACACCTGTCCATCTACTACTGGGATATCTGCTGCCATCTGGCATCCTACTTAACCAGGAGCCCAGCAGCTAGCACGTCTACTGGCACTCGTGCAACTCTGCACTCCTGCACCACCTGTATACTCTACCAGGTGCCCCTAACCAGAGGTGTAAGAGAAGCCTTCCTCTGCATAAACCAGGCTCTACCTACCAGGTACGCAACAATGCGGCTCATTTTTTTTCAGTATCCTTGTATTGTGCTCCTTAAAATCAACCACACCTTCTTCTTCCAGAGCAGCCTGTATTTTTTTGGAGGTGACCTGTGAATTTTACTTTGTATCCTGAACAATTTTTGCTGGCAATTGTGTCTGCAAACAACTATGTGATAATAAATGGCTTCATATGATCACTCTCCTTAAATATGGCATAAACAGTCATATTTTCAATAATTAGCTATACAATATGTGCCTCATTTAATTTTATAAATTAATGAAAATATAGGTCTACAATTCATAAAGTATGTGATCCAGAAAATAAATATGAACAAAACCAAATAATCTACAGGTATATACATAAAAAATTTGCATATTCAAACCCTTCTGATTGGGAACAACGATAGGATCAGTGAATATTACCACAATTTAGTGCAAAAGAAGAGAACTCTTAAAGGAATGAAATATAGTCCATACTGTAAATTCATCCAACTTGAATCTTCATTTCCACAACGTAGGAAAGGAAAAAATATTCTCATAGTGTGGTAAGTTTATTTATAAAAGAATAAAGGACATAAAAAACAGATGTATCAGCTCTTACATTATTTAGTGCCAGATTTCTCTGATTAATGTAAGAGGCCATTTTTCTGTTTTTTACGTCCTTTATGCTTTTATTAATAAAACTTACCACACTATGAGAACATTTTGGCCCCTTTCACATGGACTTTCCTATCAGGTCCGCCTGTCAGTTTTTCAGGTGGACCTGATCAGATGCTCCATGTATCTCGATAGAGTGGTGGATGTTAGCGGTGACATGCCCGCTGACACCCGCTGCTATCCGATCCAACTTTCCATCGGTCTGGAGGATCAGATCAGATGAAAACGAACAGGCAGTCCATTTTTGAGTCCATTTTCATTCGATCTCCCATAGAGGAGAACAGGGATCTGACAGGTCCATCTCAGCACAGAGTGGAGACTAACCTGTCACCAGCCTGCTCAGCCGGGATCAGCCGCTGAGCAAAACTAAGTCCACCGGGTGGAAAGCCCGCGTGAAAGGACCCTTTCTTCTCCTAGGCCATTTGGTTACATGTGTGAGGTGTATTGAAGGAGTATCCTATAATTGCCAAGGCTGGTTCCTTCTTGGAATTAGGTGAAGTGGAACCAAGTGCATACTGACTACTTTTGAAGTGGTCACTGTGGAGTGTTTAGTGTGCGCACTAGGCACTAGGTGTTTTTGCATGGTGTGCAAAGAAAGATTTAAGTTGAATGAATTTATGTACTATAGTACATTCTTATGATAATTCCTTTCTTTTGCACTAAATTGTGGTGGTATTCACTGATCCTATGATTGTTCACAATCAGAAGGGTTTGATTATTATTATACAGGATTTATAAAGCGCCAACAGTTTTCACAGCACTTTACAAAATGAAGGCAGACATTACAGTTACAATACAATTTAGTATAAAAGGAATCAGAGGACCCTGCTCATTAGAACTTACAATGTAAGAGTATGCACATTTCTATGTTAATTGTAGATTTTTTGGTTTTGTTCACATTTATTTCTTGGATCACATAATTTATTAATTGTAGTGCTATATTTTCATTAATTTATCAAATTGACAAATTGAATAGATAGTTAATTTGGTTATCACTAGCGCCCCCTACATTTCACATTTACTGTTGCTTTAAGTGTTTTCACACTTGATGGGTGGCAGCAAGTTTTCATATATCGTTTATTTATTGTTTTTTCATTTATTTATTGTTTTTTCATTTATCGTTTTTTATTTTAAACTTTAACATAGTGTTTTGTGGCACACAGGTTTAGTAATTAATTGCTATTACTGGACCTTAGTGAACCAATAGATATCTCAGCTATGCCTAGCCCATAGAATGGCTGTAACAAGCATGTTCCTTATATACTGTATTGCCTTTCTATTGAAAATTAATGAATCAGAAGGTTGATTTTGCACAGTTACTAGTTTACACTAGGGCTGGGTTCACACTGATGCGAATTGGATGCGGGTTTCCACACATCCAATTTGCATGACAGGAGACTGTGACCGGCTGTTAATGGAGCCAGTTCACACACCTCCGGGGTGGCTGCGGAGCACACTGGAAAAGGGTCCTGTGCATCTTTGGCTCAGTTTCAGGTCCAAATACAGGCAATAATTCGGATCTGATTCACACCTGAAAGGGTGACACGCAACAGAGTGAACCCAGTCTTAAATATGGTTACTGACACTGTGTGTAAGCCCACTTTAGGTGGAGTGCCCAAAAAGGTTTGGTTTAAATAAAACAAGTAAAGGTTAGAATCTCTAACAGGATTTATTGCTGCCATTGGAGAGATTTCTCATCTTTTTGAGGACAGGATGTGAGGGTAAATTTCCCTCCAGCAATGAAAAAGTGCTATTCAAACTAAACCGTCTACACCCTATCCAAAACCTAAACCATAGTCCCCTAAATGTGTCTGCACATACTTTATTGATCTCATAAAGTCATGACTGTCTCCTCATCTTCACTTCATACCTCATCCTCTGTGAGTCCCAACTCCTTTGTAAAATTGTAAATTCCAGCAGAATTCACCAAATTTGCCAATTCCTCACCGTACACCACTATCCTGGAGAAGAAAAGTAACAAAAGTTAGAGACTGAAAAATATGCTTTCTCCTGCCTGCAGATTACTTATGACATCATCTGAGCCTAGGCAAAAATCACTTGACTGTAGCTGAAGGACTGTTTTTTAATAAAAATAGGTAGTGTTTGTAAAAAATTAAACTGACTGTATATTGTGACATAAGGATCTTATTTGCACACTCTTGTACTTACTGAAAGGACCACTTTAAGATATACTATTTATTGCTTAAACCATGCTATCATTAAATGCAGTAATTTTGACTGTGATGCCATTTTAGCATGCCTTAAAGAGGAAGTAACCCCTCCTCTGTAACTTTTACCTATAGGTAAGCCTATATTAAGGCTTACCTATAGGTACTGTACATATCTTCTAAACATGTACAGTTTAGGAGATATTTACCTTACATGCAGCCAGTGACGTCACTGGCGCATGCGCTCTGAAGGAACGGCCGCTGGTGCCGTTCCTTCAGAGTCCCGTGCCGTGACCGTCGGCTCCCGCGCGCGTGCGCAGGAGTGACGTCACCGCGGGTCCGGCCAAACAGATGGCCGGATGGCGCGATCCCGGAAGACGGGCGACTGAACATGTCGCCCGTCATACAGGTGAGTGAGCGGCACGGCGGGGGCTCGTTGTAAGGTAAGTATTTCATAATGAGCTAGTATGCGATGCATACTAGCTCATTATGCGTTTGTCTTTCAGGTTGTAAAAAAAAAAATTGAAACGAGTTTACAACCTCTTTAAGTAGATGTTACTCCCGCATTCAGGCAATAATGCATCCAATGGTATCACTGTAAGGCTCCATTCACACCTGAGTATAGCTTTTTACAAGCATTTTTAAAGCATTTTATAAGCATATTGCAAGTCTTTTACAGCTTCAGGCATTTTTGTTTATCCAATAGAAAGCACCAGGGGAGGAGAGGGAGAGAAAATTAGAGGGGGGAGAGCTGCTGTTTGAGTAGAAAACGAGGGAAAAACGCTTGTAAGGCCTAATGCACACTGGACGTTTTTACAGCGGCTGTTTTTGGCGTCAGACGTTTTTTTCTGCAGCCAGTAAACTCCCCAGCATGTTATCCTATGTGTCCATGCACACAAAGGCTGTTATCAGCAGTTTTTGGCAGGGATGTTTTCTGGCTGGAAAAAACCCAGAAGTAGTGGGTTTTAGGAGTCGTTTTTCAGCTTTAAAAATGCTCTAACTCTGAAAAAAGCTGAAAAACACCAAAAAACGCTTTTATTAAGGTTTTTGAGTTATAAGCTTTTTTTGGAGTATAGTTTTGTTATAAAAAAGCTTAAAAATGCTACAGCTGAAAAAGAGCTAAGAAAAGCAGAAAAACGTTGCTGCAAAAAAAAAAGCTGAAAACTCAGTCTACAGCTACAACTTTCTACTGACGTTTTGTAAATTTCCAGTGTGCATGAAGCTCAAAGCAATCAAGTCAGGCATTTCTATTGAAGTCTATGGGGCCAAAAACACTTGTAATCTGCCAAAAAAGAAGCTCATGTGCTTTTTGGAGCGACAGGCCTTTTGCTTCAGGCGACAGAATGCTCAGATGTGAACAGGGGCCATTGAAATGAACAGGATTTGACTTGTTGATCATTTTAGAACTACAAGCTTCAAGCAGAAAATCACTCAGGTGTGAACGGGGCTTAATGCTTTGCCAGATGTAGCCCTCCTCAGATCCGGTAATCTTCAACACTGCAAAAAACATACAGGAGGGTGCAAACGCCTAGTGCATTACCACCACATTGTTTATTGAAGCAAAAGTCATCAGTATACCCACAAACATAGTAAGAAACAAGCATGTAAGAAATCAATTCCAGCCATGAGGCGACACTATCTGACCATGTACACCACAGTTGGTAGGCTAACGCATTTTGGGGGACACAGCCCCTTCCTCTGAGCTAATCCAACCAAGTGAAACTCCACATTTTTAATGATGCATTACCATAGGTTTACACACATGCCGCAGGTACTGCAACCCATTATTTTGAATGGGCTGTTGTACCCGGGAGAATACATGGGTAAAGAAGTCCCCAATCTTTTTTTTAAAAAAAGTGCTGCGTGAAATGGCATGATGCCCTGGCACTATGCAGTTTTAAGCGTATGCAAAACAGGCACGGGTGCCCAAGCATGGAGGTGCCATTAACAAATAATGGCAGCCCCGTGCATCAGCTAAAGAGAAGCACGCTTCTGTGTGGGTCCTGAACACGTGCGATAATGCAAGCATTTCCAACCTGAACATATGTAAAAACCTAGCCTTATTGTCCTGTAACCCTATAGGTTACTAATTCCACCTCTTCCTTAAATGAACCTGTACTGAGAAATATGCCAAGGCTACCCTTGCAGGCTTCCTCTTGCTAATTGCCTGGCTGTCACACACACTCAATTACTTTAGGGTTTTGAGTCACTGAGTGGGAATGAGTATGCAGATCAGAAAAGTCACAATGAAGTTTTAACTCCTACCTTACATACGTTCTAGGTCAGTGACTCAGAAATTACTAACACTACTAATCCAGCTTTACAGGCAGGCAACTAGCATTTAAGGGACGGTATGCAGTCACAACTTTTCTTCTTTAATACAGGTTTAAAGCAGACTGTATTGTACAATATATACTCACTGGCCACGTTATTAGGTACACTTTGGTAGTACCAGGTTGGACCCCCTTTTGCCTTCAAAATTGCCCTAATTCTTCTTGGCATGGATTAAACAAGGTGTTGGAAACATTCTTCAAATATTTTGGTCCATACTGATATGATAGCATCATGCAGTTGCTGCAGATTTGTCGGCTGCACATCCATGATGCGAATCTCCCGTTCCACCACATACCAAAGGTGCTCTATTGGATTGAGATCTGGTGAGTGTGGAGGCCATTGGAGTACAGTGATGTCATTGTCATGTTGAAGAAAGCAGTGGTGAGATGATTTGAGCTTTGTGACATGGGGCATTATCCTGCTGGAAGGAGCCACCAGAAGATGGGTACACTGTAGTCATAAAGTGATGGAAAAGGTCAGCAACAATACTCAGGTAGGCCGTGGTGTTCTAAATGATGTTCAGTTGGTACTAAGGGGCCTAAAGTGTGCCAAGAAAATATCCCCCAAACCATTATACCACCACCACCACCAGCCTGAACCATTGATACAAGACAGGATGGATCCATGCTTTCATGTTGTTTACGCCAAATTCTGCCCCTACCATCTGAATGTCTCAGCTGAAATGGAGACTTATCAGACCCCGAAACGGTTTTCCAATCTTCTATTGTCCAATTTTGGGGAGCCTGTGTGAATTGTAGCCTCAGTTTCCTGTTCTTAGCGGACATGAGCGACACTCGTGTGGTGTACTGCTACTGTACCCATCTGCTTCAAGGTTCGATGTGTTGTGCATTCAAAGATGGTATTCTGCATACCTTGGTTGTAAGGAGAGGTTATTTGAGTCACCGTTGACTTTCTATCACCTCAAACCAATCTGCCCATTCTCCTCTGACCTCCGACTTAAACAAGGCATTTTCGTCCACACAGCTGCCGCTTTCTAAATATTTTCTTTTTTTCGGACGATTCTCTGTAAACCCTTGAGATGGTGATGTGTGAAAACCCCAGTAGATCAGCAGTTTTTGAAATACTCAGACCAGCCCGTCTGGCACCAACAACCATGCCACATTCAAAGTCACCTAAATCCCCTTTCTTCCCCATTCTGATGCTCGGTTTGAAATTCAGCAAGTCGTCTTTACCACATTTAGATGCCTACATGCATTGAGTTGCTGCCGTGTGATTGGCTGATTAGCAATTTGTGTTACCAAGCAATGGAACAGGTGTACCTAAATAAAGTGGCTGGTGAGTGTATGGTCACAATTGTGTGGAATTTTGGAGGAGATAATTGGAGGGCACAAGTACAGACATATTGTCCTAATGCCACCACAGTAGCAGACATCTGGCCTCTAAGGTAATTGCATCATGTGTCTAAGGCTGGTCCTGGCTCTCATCTACCTTCTCAATACTGTATATATTTCCCTTTCTCACCTGTCATAGGGACACTTTGTGCTTTCTCTCACTGTAGTGTCAATGTCATCCCCAATCAGCCAGTGAAAGTTTAGATCACTATACAAGCGGAGAGCGCGCCTCTTCTTCTTAGAGAGGTAATTGCATCCAGCGTTAAAGTCTCCCATAAAAACCAGATTCTGTTATAAATATAAAGAAGAGAAAATCATTTCTGAGTAGATTCTAAAAAAAAAAAAAATATATATTGTTGCCACGTGAAGTAAAACTCACATATATAGAGTATATAGAGTGTAGAGTGTGTTGTTTTTTTTTTTTTTTTTTTTGCTATCTGTGTTCCATTGGGGAGATTTTCCCTCATTTCCTGTCCTGGGAAAATAAGTGAGGAAAAATCTCTCTCAAATGAAGAGAAATATTCTTAGATATCCGTTTCCAGAAAAGTTGTCCCCAATTGAGGATTTCCTCTCGCTTATTGTTCTTTGACAACTGTAATATATTACATTTCCAGTACTGACAGAGGTTCTAATGCTTCACCATTCTATAGAAGACAAATTCTACATTAAAATGTAACTCTAGAAATTTCTAAGTGTGATTAGGATTCTGTTCGTAACAGACAGTGAAATAAGCCAAAAAAAAACACAACTAGTTAAAGCGTATCTGAACCAAGCCTCCTAAAGCCCCGTACACATGATAAGAAATTCGGAAGGGAAATTTCGTTCGACGACCGATCTGCCGATTTTCGGCTTGTTAGTATGGTGCTTTCGACAGCCGACTACAACTTTTCGCCTGACAAAATCCTGATGTGCAGGCATTAAAATTTTTGTCCTCCGTCAACACACGTCCGATTTTTGTCTCATTTTACAGATTTCGACGGGGGAAAATCTTATGAGCAAGACTAGGCATGCTCAGAGATGAAAGAACACATACAAAACAATCCAACACATGACATCACTTCTGAAGTAGAATTCTGTAGTACGGAAAAATTTGTGTGCAGTATAGAGCACATTCCAACCAACAGACACCACTCTGGACAAAAGACGGACCACCGGTCGGCGGAAATTCGTAGCGTGTATACGGGGCTTAACTTTGGAATTTGAAAAAAGGGACATCGGCAGACAGAAAAGACATGTGAGAATGGGCATCGCTACATTGTCCTGAATATTGGGCGTGGTATAATGGAGCATGGTCAAATAAGAATCTGAACCAACATAGTGTATACGCTGCACACAATCTGCAGTCCTTATACCCAAAAACAAGAATTGGTTCAGAGCGAGAGATTATATGTGAACAAATCCACGTTGAAAAGTGCTGTCGTCCTGACATGTTTCAGGCACCAGGAGCAAAAGGAGGAAATTTTAAGGCAGGATTACTGGAGAGGTGGAACACAGGGAGACCCTCACCAGTGAAGTGATTTTCATAAAAGTCTAGTTTATAGCTATGTAGCGAACAGAATAGCAAATATTTTATCAGTTAAAACTATTTATATAGAAGTATGTGTTTCACTGGTATATTTAGCGGCTTCATTGGAGTTGGATCTGCTTTTTTTTTTAAATATCAGAATAATTGTTTCTTACTTACATTACAGCGCCAGTGTTCCATGACGTTCAAAAATACATCATAAAGGGCTTCAAGTTCCTCATCAGCTTTATCTGGGGCAGTATGCTGTGGAATCACAACCAGGTCTTGCAGGTCTGAAGAGAAGAAGAGGTAACGCATGTATGTGTATATATATATATATATATATATATATATATATATATATATATATATATATATATGTATATATATATATATATATATATATCATAGGTAAAAAGGCGCTGGTAATCTTAATATATCACGCGTTATAAAAATTAATAGGTGATTTAAAGTGTAATATATGTGATTAAAAATTGCTACAAATATATATATGATCTACTATTGGTGCAAGATCATATATATATTTGTAGCAATTTTTAATCACATATATTACACTTTAAATCACCTATTAATTTTTATAACGCGTGATATATTAAGATTACCAGCGCCTTTTTACCTATGATATATACCTATTTATTGTTTTATTACAATTAAAAGGGCAGCAGGTTCAAAAATCTTTTATTTAAAGGGCCAGGCGCCTTCTCTTTTCTTTTTATTGATATATATATATATATACAGTGCCTTGCGAAAGTATTCGGCCCCCTTGAACTTTGCGACCTTTTGCCACATTTCAGGCTTCAAACATAAAGATATAAAACTGTAATTTTTTGTGAAGAATCAACAACAAGTGGGACACAATCATGAAGTGGAATGAAATTTATTGGATATTTCAAACTTTTTTTAACAAATAAAAAAACTGAAAAATTGGGCGTGCAAAATTATTCAGCCCCCTTAAGTTAATACTTTGTAGCGCCACCTTTTGCTGCGATTACAGCTACATAGTTACATAGTTACATAGTTAGTGAGGTTGAAAAAAGACAACAGTCCATCCAGTTCAACCTATGATGTGTGTGTGTGTTTGCTTTTAACTGTACATTGTATACCCCTGTATGTTGTGGTCTTTAAGGTGTCCATCTAATAGTTTTTTGAAACTATCAATGCTCCCTGCTGATACGACTGCTTGTTGAAGAGAATTCCACATCCTTACCGCTCTTACAGTGAAGAACCCCTTACGCACTTTAAGGTTAAACCGCCTTTCCTCTAGTTTTAGTGAGTGGCCACGTGTCTTATTGTATCTCCTTTCTCTGAATAGTTTGTTCCTTATGCTCGGGTCACCAGTACAGTATTTGTACATTGATATCATATCCCCCCTCAATCGTCTTTTCTCCAGAGAGAAAAGGTTCAGTGCTTGTAGTCTTTCCTCATAGCTGATGTCCTCCATTCCCCTAATTATTTTTGTTGCCCTTCTCTGGACTTTCTCCAGTTCCAGCACATCCTTCCTGAGGACCAGTGCCCAGAACTGGACAGCATACTCCAGATGTGGCCGGACCAGAGTCTTGTAGAGTGGGAGAATAATCTCTTTATTTCTGGAGTGAATCCCCTTTTTTATACATCCCAGTATTCTGTTGGCTTTGCTTGCGGCGGCTTGGCATTGCATGCCACTGCCAAGCTTGTTGTCTACCAGTACCCCTAAGTCCTTTTCCATCCTAGACTCACCCAGAGGTTCCCCCCCTAGTGAGTAGCTTGCTTTCTGGTTTCTGGCCCCCAAGTGCATTACTTTACATTTATCAACATTAAACCTCATCTGCCATGTAGTTGCCCACCCCGTTATTTTGTTCAGGTCTGCTTGCAAGGTTTCCACATCCTGCATAGAAGATATTGGCATGCCTAGTTTAGTATCATCTGCAAATACTGAGATTGTACTCGATATACCCTCCTCTAGATCATTTATGAACAAATTAAACAGGATTGGTCCCAGGACAGAACCCTGGGGGACCCCACTTTCCACACCCGCCCAATCCGAGTACTCCCCATTAATCACCACCCTCTGTACTCTCCCCTGGAGCCAGTTCTCTATCCAGGTACTCACCTTCTGATCCATACCTACCTTCCTTAGTTTGTACAGTAATCGTTTGTGGGGAACGGTGTCAAAGGCCTTTGCAAAGTCCAGATATACCACATCCACAGGCTTACCTTTATCTAGGTGGCTGCTCACTTCATCGTAGAAGGTTAATAGATTGGTTTGGCACGAACGATTTTTCATGAATCCATGCTGATTACTACTTATAATACCATTTTCATTACTAAAGTCTTGTATGTGGTCCCTTAACATCCCCTCCAAAATTTTGCAGACTACAGATGTTAGGCTGACCGGCCTATAGTTACCCGGGATATATCTCGGCCCCTTCTTAAATATTGGTACCACGTTGGCTTTTTTCCAATCAGCTGGCACCATACCCGTCTGTAAACTATCCTTAAAGATCAAGAATAATGGTCTGGCAATCACCTGGCTGAGCTCATTAAGAACCCTCGGGTGCAAGCCATCTGGTCCCGGGGATTTATTTATGTTAAGTTTCTCTAGTTTAGCTCTAAGTCTATCTTCTGTTAACCATGGCGGCACTTCCTGAGGTGTATTATTTAGTTCGGCCTTACAAGCTGGGTTTGTGTAGCCCCCCGATTCTTTTGTGAAGACTGAAGAGAAGAAATGATTTAACACTTCCGCCTTTTCTCTGTCCTCAGTGGCCATATTTCCTTTATCATCTTTTATGGGGCCAATGTGTTCTGGCCTCGCTTTCTTACTGTTTATATACTTAAAGAACTTCTTGGGGTTCTTTTTACTCTCCTCCGCTTTATGTCTCTCGTGTTCTATTTTAGCCGCCCTGATTTCATCTTTATATTTCTTATTACACTCTTTGTAATGCTTAAATGCTGCCAATGACCCCTCAGTCTTGTATTTTTTGAAGGCCTTTTCTTTAGCTCTAATATACATTTTTATGTTGGAGTTTAGCCACCCAGGGTTTATTTTTGCTCTTTTAAATTTATTTCCCTTTGGAATGCACTGGCCAATCCCCCTGTTTAGTATGCTCTTGAAGCACTCCCATTTTTCCTCCGTGTTCTTTGTTCCCAGGGTTCTATCCCAATTGATATTTTCTAGCAGCAAGCGCAGTTTAGGGAAATTGGCTCTTTTGAAATTCAGGGTCCTTATATTACCCCTCAGCTTCCTATTACTGTAATTAATACTGAAACTTATTGACCTATGGTCACTGTTTCCTAAGTTGTCCCGTATTTCTATATCCGTGATCAGGTCTGTATCGTTGCTAATCAGTAGGTCAAGTACCGCATTGTTTCTTGTCGGTGCATTCACCATCTGACCCATGAAATTGTCCTTCAAAACATTTAGGAACTGCCTAGCCTTGGCTGAGTGCGCGGTTCCTTCTGCCCAGTCTATATCTGGATAATTAAAGTCCCCCATTATAATGACATTTCCCATCCTTGCTGCCAATCCTATCTGTAAAAGGAGGTCCGCCTCACCCTCCTCCCTCTGGTTGGGGGGCCTATAGCATACGCCCAATATTACCTTCCCCGCCGTGCCTTCCCTTTGAAGCTCTACCCATAGGGATTCTGCCTCATCCATAGCTCCATTATTAATATCATCCCTCATATTTACCTGTATACTGTTCTTAATATACAGACATACCCCTCCCCCTTTTTTACCCTCTCTATCTCTGCGATAAAGGGAATACCCCTGAATGGTCGCCATCCAGTCATGAGAGCTGTCAAACCAAGTCTTAAGTTATCCCCACAAAATCTAAGTCCTCCTCAAACATCAGCAGCTCCAGCTCTCCCATCTTGTTGGCCAGGCTTCTGGCATTGGTATACAAACCTCTTAATTTTGATCGGTTACATTTATCCTCATTTGATGTTTTTAGGCTGCTCTCTTGATTTTTCCCCATACCCACCCTGGGTTTAGGAGCTCCGAACACCCTACCGCTAATGCCCCCATTTCTGCCCTCTGAAACTTGCTTTCCCCTGGTTAATTCTACATCTGTACCCTCCCCCCCATTCCCTAGTTTAAAAGCCCCTCTAACTTTTTGGCCATCCTTGCACCAAGTACGGCTGCACCCACCCCATTTAGGTGCAATCCGTCCCTACCAAAGAGCCGGTGACCGACTGAGAAGTCGGCCCAGTTCTCCAGGAACCCGAAACCCTCCTTACTACACTGGCTGTAAGTCGCTTGGGGTATGTCTCTATCAGTTTTGCACATCGAGAGACTGACATTTTTGCCCATTCCTCCTTGCAAAACAGCTCGAGCTCAGTGAGGTTGGATGGAGAGCGTTTGTGAACAGCAGTTTTCAGTTCTTTCCACAGATTCTTGATTGGATTCAGGTCTGGACTTTGACTTGGCCATTCTAACACCTGGATATGTTTATTTGTGAGCCATTCCATTGTAGATTTTGTCTTGTTAGAAGACAAATCTCTGTCCCAGTCTCAGGTCTTTTGCAGACTCCATCAGGTTTTCTTCCAGAATGGTCCTGTATTTGGCTCCATCCATCTTCCCATCAATTTTAACCATCTTCCCTGTCCCTGCTGAAGAAAAGCAGGCCCAAACCATGATGCTGCCACCACCATGTTTGACAGTGGGGATGGTGTGTTCAGGGTGATGAGCTGTGTTGCTTTTACGCATAACGTTTTGCATTGTTTCCAAAAAGTTCGATTTTGGTTCCATCTGACCAGAGCACCTTCTTCCACATGTTTGGTGTGTCTCCCAGGTGGCTTGTGGCAAACTTTAAATGACACTTTTTATGGATATCTTTAAGAAATGGCTTTCTTCTTGCCACTCTTCCATAAAGGCCAGATTTGTCCAGTATACGACTGAATGTTGTCCTATGGACAGAGTCTCCCACCTCAGCTGTAGATCTCTGCAGTTCATCCAGAGTGATCATGGGCCTCTTGGCTGCATCTCTGATCAGTCTTCTCCTTGTATGAGCTGAAAGTTTAGAGGGACGGCCAGGTCTTCGTAGATTTGCAGTGGTCTGATACTCCTTTTATTTCAATATTATCACTTGCACAGTGCTCCTTGGGATGTTTAAAGCTTGGGAAATCTTTTTGTATCCAAATCCAGCTTTAAACTTCTCCACAACAGTATCTCGGATCTGTCTGGTGTGTTCCTTGTTCTTCATGATGCTCTCTGCTCTTTAAACGGACCTCTGAGACTATCACAGTGCAGGTGCATTTATACAGAGACTTGATTACACACAGGTGGATTCTATTTATCATCATTAGTCATTTAGGTCAACATTGGATCATTCAGAGATCCTCACTGAACTTCTGGCAAGAGTTTGCTGCACTGAAAGTAAAGGGGCTGAATAATTTTGCACGCCCAATTTTTCAGTTTTTTTATTTGTTAACAAAGTTTGAAATATCCAATAAATTTCGTTCCAATTCATGATTGTGTCCCACTTGTTGTTGATTCTTCACAAAAAATTACAGATTTATATCTTTATGTTTGAGTCCCGGTTCACACTGATGCGGCTGCGCCGATCGCATGCAATATCGGAGCGCACTGCTCCTTCATTACATGCGATCGGCTGTGCGGTGCGAGTTTAGCCATACACTTTGTATGGCTAAATTTGCACCGCACCCGCAGCAAACACGCACAGGACCCTTTTTTGCAGCCGCATCAGGATCGGATCGCACAGCGGTTCACACTTGTGCGATCCGATCCTGTGCGAACTGCAAGATCGCACTGCGATATGCGATCAAACTGGGGGTGTCGTTAAGATTACATTGACACCCCCAACGTATCGCATATGGCAGTGTGAACTGCCGGGGGTGCGTTTGCGATGCGGGAACAGGCTGCGAATTCCCGCATCGCATAAGTGTGAACCGAGCCTGAAGCCTGAAATGTGGCAAAAGGTTGCAAAAAAGTTCAAGGGGGCCGAATACTTTCGCAAGGCACTGTACACACACACACACACACAGTATCTCGCAAAAGTTAGTACACCCCTCTCATTTTTGTAAATATTTTATCATATCTTTTCATGTGACAACACTGAAGAAATGACACTTTGCTACAATGTAAAGTAGTGAGTGTACAGCTTGTATAACAGTGTAAGTCCCGGTTCACACTTCTGCGATGCGGGAACGTTGCGAATATGCAGTGTGTTTCCGCATCGCATCCGCACCCCTGGCAGTTCACACTGCCATATGCGATACCCAGGGGGTGTCAATTAAAAGTTAACGACACTCCCAGTTGAGTTAGCATATCGCAGTGCGATCTGCAAGTTCGCACAGAATCGGATCGCACTAGTGTGAACCACCATGCGAACCAATTCTGCTGCGGATAAAAAAAAGGTTCATGTGCGTGTTTAGTGCGATTGCGGTGCGAATTCAGCCGAATTCAGCCATACAAACTATATGGCTGAAATTTGCACCGCACAGAGACTGCATATCATTTAGGAGCAGTGCGCTCCGAATTACATGTGATCTCTGTGATCGCACTAATGTGAACCGGCACTAAATTTGCTGTCCCCTCAAAATAACTCAACACACAGCCATTAATGTCTAAACCACTGGAAACAAAAGTGAGAACACCCCAAAGTGAAAATGTTCAAACTGAGGCCCAATTAGCCATTTTCCCTCCCCAGTGTCATGTGACTCATTAGTGTTACAAGGTCTCAGGTGTGAATGGGGAGCAGGTGTGTTAAATTTGGTGTTATCGCTCTCACTCTCTCTTACTGGTGACTGGAAGTTAAACATGGCACCTCATAGCAAAGAACTCTGATCCCTGCACGGTGGCCAAGACCATACAGCAGTTTAACAGGCCAGGTTACACTCAGAACAGGCCTCCACCATGGAAGAAGTTAAATGCATGTGCTCAGCCTCATATCCAGAGGTTGTCTTTGGGAAATAGACGTATGAGTGCTGCCAGCATTGCTGCAGAGGTTGAATGGGTAGGGAGTCAGCCTGTCAGTGCTCAGACCATAGGCCGCACACTGCATCAAATTGGTCTGAATGGCTGTCATCCCAGAAGGAAGCCTCTTCTAAAGATGATGCACAAGAAAGCGTGCAAACAGTTTGCTGAAGACAAGCAGACTAAAGACATGGATTACTGGAATCATGTTCTGTGGTCTGATGAGACCAAGATAAACTTATTTTGTTTAGATGGTGTCAAGCGTGTGTCGGCAACTAGGTGAGGAGTACAAAGACAAGTGTATCTTGCCTACAGTCAAGTATGGTGGTGGGAGTGTCATGGTCTGGGACGGTATGAGTGCTGCCAGCACTGGGGAGCTACAGTTCATTGAGGGAACCATGAATGCCAACATATACTGTGACATACTGAAGCAGAGCATGATCCCCTCCCTTTGGAGACTGGCTGCAGGACAGTATTCCAACATGATAATGACCTCAAACACACCACCAAGATGACCACTGCCTTGCTAAAGAAGTTGAGGGTAAAGGCGATGGACTGGCCAAGCATGTCTCCTGACCTAAACCCTATTGAGCATCTGTGGGGCATCCTCAAACGGAAGGTGGAGGAGCGCAAGGTCTCTAACATCAACCAGCTCCATGATGTCGTCATGGAGGAGTGGAAGAGGACTCCAGTGGCAGCCTGTGAAGCTCTGGTGAACTCCATGCCCAAGAGGGTTGAGGCAGTGCTGGAAAATAATGGTGGCCACACAAAATGTTGATACTTTGGGCCCAATTTTTTAATTTTCACTTAGGTTGTACTCACTTTTGTTGCCAGTGGTTTAGACATTAATGGCTGTGTGTTGAGTTATTTTGAAGGGACAGCAAATTTGCACTATTATACAAGCTGTACACTCACTACTCTACATTGTAGCCAAATGTCATTTCTTCAGTGTTGTCACATTAAAAGTTATAATAAAATATTTATAAAATTGTGAGGGGTGTACTCACTTTTGTAAGATACTATATATACATGTATATATATATATATATGTATATATACACACACATACACATACACACACAGTATATATTGTGACAGTATATATTTGTGAATTGTTTTACTGTGTAAAATTGAAACCGCTGTATAGGGAAGTTTAATGGACTTTACTTTCGTTGTGTGTTTACTATAAGTCAGCTGGCAAGCCCTGAAATGAAGTTCAGACTGGCATGGTTTTCATTTACAAATGCTTTTACCACGGAGCTGAATTCCCTATATTACAATGTATAGGTTATGGAGAGTCAGCCTGGGGCAGGATCAAAAGGGGGTTAACTGTAGATGGCAGGTACTTTAGCCCTGCTTTTTAATTAGCTGAACAGAGAGTGAGTGGAGCTGCATGCAGTCTGGAAGACTTGATTGTCTGAGATTTACCTGATTGGTGAGCCTGCCTCTAAGGCCCCTTACACACAAGTGGTCCGATTGGGTCTGCCGCCATTTTTTCATCTATGGAGCGGCCGATGTAAACGGACGTGTGTCTGTTTACACCCCCCCCCCCCCACCTCCAATCCGATCCAGCAAAAACAAATGAAAGGGGATCTGTTCCCCTCCATCTGGCCGGATTGGGAGACAGTCAGGTGTAAATGGACAGCCAGTTCATTTATATCCGACTGTTCATAGAGTAGAGTGGGCTGTGTCCATGCTTGCTCTGCATAAGTGGAGCGAACACAGACCTTTCATCCGCCCACTCAGCACTACAGCTGTTTGGTTGCAGCTGCTGATCAAATAAAAATTTTCCAACATTCCTGTTCAACCTTTAGTCAAAGGTTAGAACAACTTCTGTCAGGTGAGAATGGCCATAAATTAATCAAAATTTTGATAGTCCCTGCTGAACCGTCTGAATTTCCCTCCTGTACCACAATTCCGCTAAAGCTGTACAAAATTGTACAAAAATAAAGACATGTAACTGTTGTGCAACAGCAACCATTCACATATTTCAGTTTAGTGCACTAGTGGGTTTCCATGAGAAAAGGGAACAACCCTGTCACATACATTTTAAACAACTGAGCACAATAAACTGTAAAAAAATGTACAGTATATAGATTACTATTAATAGCAATTCCGAGATTAAATGTCTACTTGAAAATTATCCTTGCATGACTTGATCAGCAGCAGTTAAAAGAAAATCAAAACTACAATACAGAAGAATCTTAGAATACTGTAGATCATAGCAAAAATTACTATAGCTGGGTTCTACTTGTGTATTGTTGATCGTACATACATCTTGAAAAAGTACAGGATGGGAGTGTTTTTTTTTCTGGAGGAAGAAGCAGGCCACGTATACCAAAAATGTCACATATGGGTGGACTGACCCCATAAGCTGTGGTTTATTATCAGGACAGTAAGTCTAGTTCACAACTATGTGGTTGAGGTCCATACGTTTTTCAGGCACGTTTTGCGGTGCATTTTTAAACTTGCGTTTTTGCATGGATTTTTCATGTATTTTGTGTTTTACATTTTATGTTTTTATTTTGTATATCCCTTTAAAAACACTGTATATAGCTGGCTGCAATATACAATGAGGGAAAAAAGTATTTGATCTCCTGCTGATTTTGTACGTTTTCCCACTGACAAAGAAATGATCAGTCTATAATTCTAATGGTAGGTTTATTTTAACAGTGAGAGACAGAATAATAAAAATATCCAAAAAAAAAAAAAACCACATTTCAAAAAAGTTATAAATTGATTTGCATTTTAATGAGTGAAATAAGTATTTGATCTATCAATCAGCAAGATTTCTGGCTCCCAGATGTCTTCTTTGCAGGTAACGAGCTGAGATTTGGAGCACTCTTAAAGGGAGTACTCCTAATCTCAGCTTGCTTCCTGTATAAAAGACACCTGTCCACAGAAGCAATCAATCAATCAGATTCTAATCTCTCCACCATGACCAATACCAAAGAGCTGTCCAAGGATGTCAGGGACAAGATTGTAGACCTACACAAGACTAGAATGGGCTACAAGACCATCACCAAGCAAATTGGTGAGAGGGTGACAACAGGTGGTGCGATTATTCGCAAATGGAAGAAGCACAAAATAACTGTCAATCTTCCTCAGTCTGGGGCTCCTTACAAGATCTCCCCTCATGGAGTTTTAATGATCATGAGAATGGTGAGGAATCAGCCCAAAACTACACGGAAGAATTTTGTCAATAATCTCAAGGCAGCTGGGATTACAGTCACCAAGAAAACAATTGGTAACACACTATGCCGTGAAGGACTGAAATCCTGCAGCGCTCGCAAGGTCCCCCTGTTCAAGAAAGCACATATACAGGCCTGTCTGAAGTTTGCTAATGAATATCTTTATGATTCAGAGGAGAACTGGGTGAAAGTGTTGTGGTCAGATAAGACCAAAATCGATCTTTTTGGCATCAACTCAACTCTACTGTTTGGAGGAGGAGGAATGCTGCCTATGACCCCAAGAACCAAACGTCAACCTCGAAACCCTAAAGACTTGGGGAGGATCTGCAAAGAGGTGTGGGACAAAATCCTTCCTGAGATGTGTGCAAACCTGGTGGCCAGCTACAAGAAATGTCTGACCTCTGTGATTGCCAACAAGGGTTTTGCTACCGAGTACTAAGCCATGTTTTGCAAAGGGGTGAAATGCACATGAATTTATAACTTTTTTTAAATGTATAACTTTTTTAAAAAATCAGCAGGTGATCAAGTACTTTTTTCTCTTACTGTATACTGTATATAGCTGGTTGTTTTAATTTTGGCCGCGGGGCCTGGTATGGATTTGGGAGGGACTCCAAGTCGCGCTCCTTAGCAACTAGCTACAATTACACCCCTGAGCTACATAAAGTGTTTTTAAAAGGGGGGGGGGGGTGGAAACGCAAAAAAATCCCTCCAGTGGAGACACAGATAAGGCCTTGTTAATACAGGGCATATAATTTCATACCCTAGGGTGCACCTAAACAAAAGTCACATTGGAAGCAGCAGTTGTGTCCCTGCAGCCACCGTGTCCCAATAGAAAACAAAGGTACTGACCGCACAGGGAAGCAGGAAACACCTGTAGATCCCTGTGCAGGTAGGCAGGGCCATCACATTGGGCATAGATTCATACACCCCATGTAAAAATGGCCTTAACCTGACAGAGGTTGTCATCCTTTCCCACTCTATACAACATTAAAAAAATAAAAAGTTTTGTTGTTCCACTTTAACCGGTTGCCGACCGCCGCACGACTATATACTGCGGCGGTCAGCCCCGGCCAGGCAGAGTGACGTATGGATACGTCACTCGGCTGTCACTGACTTGAGAGCCACGGCTCGTTCACAGACAAGTCAGTGCGTGTGACCGGCAGATTCGATGTCCGCCGGTCACACTACGATCGCTCCGGTGAAGGGAGAAAGGCGGAGCAGCTTATGTAAACAAGCCGCTGTCATTCTCCCTGGTGTAAAAATGAAGATCAGACGGTTCTACTATGTAGGACCGTTGATCTTTGTTTTTACACCAATAGCCATGTCCCTATACAGTTAGAATCACGCCCCTAGGACACACTTAACCTCTCCCTCTCCAATAAAGTTAACCCCTTCCCTGCCAGTGTCATTTTTGCAGTAACAGTGCATATGTATAGCACTGATTACTGCAGTAATGTCACTGGTACCCCCAAAAGTGTCAAAAATGTCAGTCAAGGGTCCGATCTGTCCGCCGCAATATCGCAGTACCGAAAAAAAAATCGCAGATCGCCGCCATTACGCATTAAAAAAAAAAACACCAAAAATGACAAAAATCTTTCCCTTTGTTAGTAAACGCGATAACTTTTGCGCAAACCAATCAAAATACGCTTTTTGCAATTTTTTTTACCAAACATATGTAGCATAAAACAAATTGGCCGAAAATGTTAAAAAATTTTGATTTTTACATTTTTTTTTGGGGAATTTCATATAAAAAAATTTGAAAAATATAGTTATTTTTGCAAAATCGACGCTTTTTTTTGTTTATAGCGCATGATCAAAAAATTGCACAGGTGATCAAATACCACCAAAAGAAAGCTCTGTTTGTGGGAAAAAAAGGACGTCAAATTCGTTTAGGTACAGCGTCGCACAACCGCGCAATTGTCCGTTAAAGTCACGCAGTAAAAAATCGCAAAAAAACCCCTGGTCTTTTAGCAGCCAAATCCTCCGGGGCTTAAGTGGTTAAAACCTATATGTATGTAAGTATGAATATGATTCTTTCTATTGATACATCCCAGTCACCAATGTAATTTCAAAACCTACAATGTTCCCGCATTTACTGACCTGGGTATCGCAATGTGAAGCGGACCACATATGGTTCCCGAGCAAACACGTCTGGTTTCTTTGGGTCATTGTCATGGTATTTGTACTGATCCCTCACAGAAATCTTGTCTGATCTAAGAAGGTAATCGGGAGGAGATTAGGATTAGGAGAAGGTGAGGAATCAGTTAAAGACTGAGGCTGGGTTCACACCTAATGCGGATGCGGTTCACAGCAGTGGTTTCGGTGGGTCCCTGTTCTCCATTTTTGGGAGGAATCAGGCCCGAATTTTTGCCTGAATTGTCCCTGAAGACCCCTGTGCAATCCGCTCCGAAGCAGCCATGGAGATGTGTGTATCGGCTCCATTGAGAACCGGTCACCATCTCCTTCCATGGGAATTGGATGCAGGGAAACCCAGTCTAAAGTGATTGTAAAGTCTGATTTTTTTTTTTCTATTAAAATAACAAACATGCCATACTTACCTGTTTTGTGTAATAGTTTTGCACAGAGCAGCCCAGGTCCCCCTCTTCTTGGGTCCCTGACTGGAGCGCCTGGTCTCTCCCTCCTGTTAAGTGCCCCCACAGCAAGCAGCTTGCTATGGGGGCACCTGAGCCAAGCCACATCTCCTTGTATCCATTCAGACACAGATCTGCGGTTTGGCCCCGCCCCCTCTCTCTCCTCGTTGGCTGAGTTTGATTGACAGCAGCAGGAGCCAATGGCGCCGCTGCTGTGTCACATCCAATCAGGAGGGAGAGTCCCCAAGGACCAAGGCATTTGTGGACATCCCTGGATCGAGGGGGGGCTCAGGTAAGTATTAGGGGGGCCGAAGAAGGCTGCTGCACAGAGAAGGCTTTTTATCTTAATGCATAGAATACATTAAGTATTAGGGGGCTGAGGAAGGCTGCTGCACAGAGAAGGCTTTTTATCTTCATGCATAGAATACATTAAGATAAACATACTTCTGCCTTTACAACCACCTTAAATCAGATATAAAATTTTACATATTAATATTATGTACTTCTTAAGTCAGCAGATCCAAGCTTATTTTCACACATTTGACACATTTTTCATAAACTTCTAAGCTCCATAGTTGAAAAAAATAAACAAAAAAACTGTTGATTATAGTGCTCAATAGCTCAAGCTGAAATTTACACATACAAGTGAATTGGAGCAGTGACCTCCTTTCCTCCTTCCCCTTCAATATGGTTCCATCTGCGGTTTTTAATCAGAAAGCGAGTAGCTGAAATTAGACAACTACTGCTGTGCTCTTGGTTTAGAAAACCCATAGAGCTGTGAAAATCCTGTGTCATGAGAGCACCCAGTATTACATGTTCATTTGTAAAACTATTTTTATAAATATATAAAAAGATAAACAACAGAAGTTTATGACTGCATAAGTTTAAAAAAAAAAAAAATTGACCCCCAAAGTAAATACACTATGCCTTAACAGTAATCCTATCACAAACAAGAATGCAGGTACTGGCATTGCAGACCAATCTGTATAGTAGTCTAGGTCAGTGTCTGAAAATACTGAAATAGGAGGATCAGCATGACAGTCAGGCAATTGTCATTTTCAGGAGAGGTCAGCCGTGGCAGCTCTGTGTCTGGCTCACAGGGCAATTTTAAAGAAAAACCTGGTCATCCTATAGGGGTAGCTAGGTAGGTAGCTAATGGTAGCTACCCATCTTTGTAATCTACCGAGAGGTCAGCAGTTTAACGTAAAGTAGAACTTTACCCATAACAATTTAATAAAAATAACATAAATACCACATTAATAATTATGTTACCAAAATGAGTTTGTGCTGCCTCCAGTATTGTTCCTGTTTCTTCTTGCTGGAGGCTGCCATTTTGCTGAAGCCTAGAGCCCCTGAACAGCAGTAAATCTTTAGGCTGTCTGTAGATCAGCCTCTACAAGTTCGGCACAGTGCCTAAAAATAGAGAGCAACTGAGCATGTGCAGAGCAGGGTAAGACAGTGTATTATTTTAAACAGTATAGGCACTTCTTTTTATGTTTTACATAGCTATACCTGCAAAAGGAGCCAGCCTGAATGATTTATCAGGACTTCATTTTATGACTAAAGTTCCACTTTAACCACTTAAGGACCGGAAGGTTTTACCCCCTTAACCACTTGCCGACCGAGTACGGTAGTACTACTGCGGCAAAGTGGTTCGTTATCGTCTGACGACGTAGTATTAACGTCGTCAGACACTCCCCCTTCTGGGCGGCGCTTGCGCGCTGCCGGAGGCTCGCTCCCGCTGTTTTCATTCACAGCGGGAGTCGGGCCAGGGGAGGAGCAGCGGCGATCGCCGCTGCTCTGCCCCGATCGCCAGGGATCTAGTTGTGAGATCCGCCCGCCTGTGTAAACACAAGCGGGCGGATCTCCATAGTGACAGGGAGTGACAGATCGGACTGTTCAGCATAGCTGGACATCCGATCTGTCCATGACTCACACAGTCACCTCCCCCCCTACATGTCAGTAAGCACCAGGCATACATTAACCCCTCCCTCTCCAATAAAATTAACCCCTTCCCTGCCAGTGTCATTTTTACAGTAACAGTGCATATATATAGCACTGATTACTGCAGTAATGTCACTGGTACCCCCAAAAGTGTCAAAAATGTCAGTCAAGGGTCCGATCTGTCCGCCGCAATGTCGCAGTCCCACAAAAAAAATCGCAGATCGCCGCCATTACGCGTTAAAAAAAAAACACCAAAAATGACAGAAATCTTTCCCTTTGTTAGTAAACGCAATAACTTTTGCGCAAACCAATCAAAATACGCTTATTGCGATTTTTTTTTACCAAACATAGGTAGCAGAAAACAAATTGGCCAAAAATTTTTTAAAAAATTGGTTTTTACATCTTTTTTGGGGGGAATTTCATATAAAAAAATGTTAAAAATATTGTTATTTTTTCAAAATAAACGCTCTTTTTTTGTTTATAGCGCAAAAAGTAAAAATCGCACAGGTGATCAAATACCACCAAAAGAAAGCTCTGTTTGTGGGAAAAAAAGGACGTAAATTTGGGTACGGCTTTGCACGACCGCGCAATTGTCAGTTAAAGTCGCACAGCGCCGAATCGCAAAAAGTGGCCTGGACGGAAGACAGCAAAATCCTCCGGTGGTAAAGTGGTTAATGACCAGGCCATTTTTTGCAATTTGGCACTGTGTGATTTTAACTGGTAATTGCGCGGTCATGCAATGCTATACCCAAACGACATTTATGTCCTTTTTCCCCACAAACCGAGCTTTCTTTTGGTGTATTTGATCACCTCTGCGGTTTTTATTTTTTTAAATATAAACTAAAAAAAGACCAAAGATTTTGAGAAAAAATTACATTTTCTACTTTTTCTTATATAAAAAATCCAATAAACTCAATTTTTGTCATACATTTAGGCCAAAATGTATTTAGCTACGTCTTTGATAAAAAAAAAATCTCAATAAACCTGTATTTATTGGTTTGCGCAAAAGTTGTAGCGTCTACAAACTATGGTGTATATACTGGAATTTACGCAGCTTTTACTTTCTGACTGCCTATCTCATTTCTTGAAGTGCTAAAATGGCAGGGCAGTACAACCCCTCCCCCCCCCAAATTACCCCTTCTTGGAAAGTAGACACCCCAAGGATTTTCCTGAGAGGCATGTCGAGCCCATTGAATATTTAATTTTTTTTGTCACAGGTGTTTGAAAAATGACAACAAAATACATATATATATTTTTTTTACACAAAGTTGTCACTTAAATGATATATTGCTCAAACATGCCATTGGCTATATGTGAAATGACACCCCAAAAATGCATTCTACTGCTTCTCCTGAGTATGGGGATACCACATGTGTGAGACTTTTTGGCAGTCTAGAAAATTACTTTGAACCCCCAAACATTCTATATTTTTTTAAAGCAGAGGCCCTACAGAACAAAATGGTTTGTGTTGCAATTTTCTTTGTCACACGATATTTGCGCAGAGATTTTCCAAACACACATTTTTTATAATTCAATGCACAAATACACTATATATTGCCCAATTGTTTGGTAAAATATAAAAGATGATCTTATGCTGAGTACATAGATACCAAATATGACATGCTCTAAAATTGCGCACACCTGTGCAGCGGCAACAAACTACATACATTTTTTCAGGGGCGGGAGTGTCCGGAAGTCGTGCGGGACGGACGTGCCAGAGGAGAGCTCCGATATCACCGCTCTCTATCCTTTGTAATCCTCCTTCATCTACCCTCTGAGGGGGCTGCAAACACCTCGGGGGGAACCATCTGCACCCCAGGAATCAATATTGGACATTATTGAAAAAAAAAACGCCGGATCGAAGGATCGTTTTTTTAGCTCCGAAGCCGCGGCCTTTCCTGGAGCGGGCCGCGATCGCGAACCCCGGGATCCGGTAAGGCTGCAGTACACAGGGGTCCTCCTTTGGGTGCCCCCCTCACCTACGCATCCCCTCCTACTCCTCACAGAAAGGCCCCATCAAAATCTACAGCTCCCACAGCACAGCAGTCCGCCATCTTGGCTGCAGAAGGGGACAGAGACATCCAACAGGCAGCACACTGCTCACCCTATCCAGCAATCGCCCCTGAATATATACTGGTTCTGTTGGCTGTAATACCGCACACCCGCTAGCCCCTCTCTGGCATCCCAAGAAATCTGGCACTATTTGCACTTGGCGGGGAATATGTAAAGAAGGGGCTCCCCCACCCGTCCGCCTGATACTGCAGTACTTGAGGTAACAAACTACATACATTTTGAAAATCTTTTACAGGTTACCACTTTAGATTTACAGAGGGGAACTATGGCAAGAATTACTTCCCTAGATCTGACATTTGCGGTGATACCTCACATGCATACACAGGGGAGATAGGGGTGCTTGATTTTTTTTTTTTTTTGACACCTTCCCTTTCATTTTTTGAAATACATTTTTTTGGTTTTACAGGGAATTTAAATATCCCCTATGATAGCAAAAAAAAATTGGGGTCTGTTAGACTCTAGATCTCTTCTCTGCCCTTAACCGCTTGCCGACTGCGCACAGTATATTTACTGCGGCAGTCGGCCCCGGCCAGGCAGAGTGACGTAGGTCTACGTCGCTCGCCTGTCACTCCTTCCAGAGCCAATAGCGGGCGGGCGCGCGCCCGCCGAGGCGCGCGCCCGCCGAGGCTCGTTCACGGAGGAGTGCGGGAGTGTGACTGGCGGACCCGATGTCCGCCGGTCACACTACGATCGCCGCTACAGCGGGAGAAAGACAGAGCGGCTTGTGTAAACAAGCCACCTGTCAGTTCTCCCTGTGTAAAAGTGAAGATCAAACAGTTCTACTATGTAGAACTGTTGATCTTTGTTTTTACACTAGTAGACCTGTCCCTACACAGTTAGAATCACGCCCCTAGGACACACTTAACCCCTCCCTGTCCAATACTGTTAACCCCTTCCCTGCCAGTGTCATTTTTGCAGTAACAGTGCATATATATAGCACTGATTACTGCAGTAATGTCACTGGTACCCCCAAAAGTGTCAAAAATGTCAGTCAAGGGTCCGATCTGTCCGCCGCAATGTCGCAGTACCGCAAAAAAAATCGCAGATCGCCGCCATTACTCGTTAAAAAAAAAAACACCAAAAATGACAAAAATCTTTCCCTTTGTTAGTAAACGCGATAACTTTTGCGCAAACCAATCAAAATACGCTTTTTGCGATTTTTTTTACCAAACATAGGTAGCGTAAAACAAATTGGCCGAAAATTTTAAAAAATTTTGATTTTTACATTTTTTTTTGGGGGAATTTCATATAAAAAAAAGTGAAAAATATTGTTGTTTTTGCAAAAATTACGCTCTTTTTTTGTTTATAGCGCGTGATCAAAAAATCGCACAGGTGATCAAATACCACCAAAAGAAAGCTCTGTTTGTGGGAAAAAAAGGACGTGAAATTCGTTTAGGTACAGCGTCGCACGACCGCGCGATTGTCCGTTAAAGTCACGCAGTAAAAAATCGCAAAATAACCCCTGGTCTTTTAGCAGGAAAATCCTCCGGTGGTAAAGTGGTTAAAGCATCTGACCACACCAAGATTGGTGTGATAAGATGCTTTTCCAATTTCCCAATGGTGCTGTTTAAATCTGGTGAAACCGAAGTCATGAAATGCTCGTAGCTTCCGGTATCTTAGGCCATAGAGATGATTGGAGCCATTTTGGTCTCTATGGTCAGCTCTATGGTCAGATGACGGAACCACCGGCTACAGTCTCGAGTTACCCGGTGGGACAGGAGAGCCCGAGAACACCGTGAAAGGGGGCGGGCGTGTCTGCTTGTAAAAGCAGTCTAGTGGATAATTAGCCGCTAGGATTGCTTTTACATGAAAGCCGACTGCTGGCTGTAAAAAACGATACCAAGATGATGCCTAAATCTGCAGGCATCATCCTAGTATGACCACTTAAAAGTCCAGCGACGTACCAGTACCAGTACATCGCTGGTCCTTGTTGGTCATATGTTGTACGGTTCTTTTTTTTTATGCAGCCTGTGGGCTGAACGAAAAAAAGAGAACCTAACAGATTCCTTCATTCACATCGATCGATGTGGATAAAGAAATCTCTTCCAGAAAGTGTGTGGCATGCCCACCAATAAGTTCTCTCCTCACACGCTGGAACTGAAAATCATTGGCCAATCATTGGCCAATCATTGGCCTGGACCTGATGACTGATCGATTCTTAACCAAATCGGCACATCGCAGGGACGGTGGGTGCGAGCGCCCCCTGCCCCCCGTATTTTGACCCTGCCTACGTCACACGGTCGACGCTGAGTCCCAGCCTGCCTCGAGAGCCCGGTCTCGGGGAAGAGAGAGCCGGCATCTCCCCGCCATTCCATCTACCGGATAAGATCATCACCATATTCTCCCTCTCGGCAGCAGCAACATGGACAGCTTGATCCCAGGACGTTACATTTGAGCCTTCAATTATTTTACATCCAGTGAGTTACTATTTACTGTATGTTTACTTTTCAATAAACGTATTGCACTTAAGAGGCGCTCCGCTTGTTTTTTGCTTCACTCCGTCCACAGATTGACTTCCTGTGCAGCAGAGCTGGCCCTTCGTGCAGACTTCTATCCCACTGCTCATCATCCCTTCACCGAATGGACTTTACCCCAGCCTATTGTCATATAGGTAATTCATTAATTTATGCGCCTATGATCTGACCCATGATCTTGCTTCCACACTAGCCGTATCTCAGTGCACCAGAGCGCCGGCCTCTCTTTTATTTTCTATCAATTTTATTGAGGTATAGCATTGCATGACCGCGCAATTGTCCGTTAAAGTAACGCAGTGCCAAATTGCAAAATAGGGCCTGGTCAGGAAGGGGGCAAATCCTTCTGGTCTTAAAGTGGTTAAAGTGGTTCTAAAGGCAGAAGTTTTTTATTTTTTTTTATTTTAATCTTAACACATTTAACCCCTTCATTTAGCCCCCCTTATACCTACCTGAGCCCGATCTTGATCCAGTGATGTGCACAAGAGCAGCGGCTCTCTCAGCTCTCTCACTCCCCATTGACTCCCACTGCTGTCAATCAAAGCCAGGGAGGACAGGGTGGGGCCAAGCTGCTCTCTGTGTATCAATGGACACACAGAGCCAGCTCAAGAGTGAGACCGCACATATGCTCCCAGAGCAAGTGGCTTGTGCTATAGTGGGCACTTGGCAGGGGGGGGGGGAAGAAGCCAGGAACGGCTGCGAGAAGCCCCAGAAGAGGAGGATCTGGGCTACTCTGTGCAAAATAATTGCTCAGAGCAAGTAGGCATAACATGTTTGTTATTTAAAAAAAATTAAAGTTTACAATCACTTTAACTCACATAGAAGGCTGTGAGTATGTTATTACGCATACATAACTTACTTATATATAAAGGCATATTGTTCAGTGTAAGAATTCCGGCCCAGAGGTGGACTAACGACAAGCTGGAAAAGTTCTTGTTGCCTATGAAAAAAAAGTAGCATATTAAAGTAGAGCTAATATATAAATAAATAAAAACCCAGATATTCTTTACCATATTCATTTTTTTTTTTAAAATGCTGTCTTCAATCTTTTTAAACCTGCTGCTTGCATTAACAATGTACCTAGTGATAGTGAACCTGCAATGAAAGTCATTGTTCAGGTACTTCCTGTTATGGGGTGACAACAGTCTTCCAATTGTGTTTCTGCATTGTCACCCTACCATATGTACAGTACCCCTAATGAACTACAAGGGACTATGCGAATACACCTTACACAGGCATGATCCATCATTGTATCTCTCAGGAAACTCATTCAAAGCAATTGATTTGGAGCAAGTTCGTGTAGAAAGGAAGTTCCTGAAATACGCTGGAGTAGCTCAGCAACACTCATAAGCATAAACAATGAGAACATTTTTATTTATTTTTTTTTAATGCCAAAAGATAATACACAGTGCTTCAAAAAACTAAATGACAGTCAGATATGTTTTTTTATTTAATTTAAAGTGGTATTAAATTCAAAACCAAAAATGTAATATATTACAGCTTAGAGGTCATTAGATGTGGTGGCAGCATTTGCTTTTTTTTTTTTAGGCTTTTTTCCTCCTGTTTTCACCTAGTAATCTGGCAAGTAACAAACCCCCTTTATTAGAGTGCCTCCACTTTAGATAAAGATGCAAAGGGGTCACCTTTGAACAGCAGTATTGCTAGTCTGAGGAGTGGGGAGTATTAGATGAACTAGCAGATTTAGATGCACTAATAAATTAAAGTCACACTCTAGCTCACATTGCAGTTACACAAGCAATTACAGTAAGGGCTCTTTCACACGGGCGATCTGATCAGATCCGCCTGTCAGTTTTTTAGGCGGATCTGATCGGATCCTCCATACAGCTCTATGGGGCAGCGGGTGACACCCGCTGCCATCCGTATCCGATCCTGTCCGTGAAATCTGGACGGATGGAAACCCTATTTTTCCATCCGTTCAGTAATCGGATCGGATCTGATGAGAGCGGACAGGTGGTCCGCTCTCATCCGATCCCCCATAGAGGGCAGCGGGGGCTGAGACACCTCCCTCTCCGCTCTGCAAGCGAAGACGGAGCTGTTATCCGCCGGCTCAGCGGGGATTGCGGATCGATCCCCGCTGAGCAACACGGATCCGCCTACGGAGGCGGACCGTGTGAAAGAGCCCTAACAGTTTTTTTGGGTTTTTTTTGGGATAAAGGTTTTACATGAATGGATTAAAGATGAATATGAAAAAATAAAAAAACACCCCTGTCGGTGGTTAAATATCTCAACACTCTAACTTCTACATGTGCAAGAGAGCCTTTTTGGTTGAAAAACAGACTTACTGGCTGGATCACCAGGTGAAAATAAATAAAAAAGAAAACAAATGCAGCAATCCCATCTAAGAATTGGTAAGCTGCAATATTATAAATCTTTTACATCTTTTATTTTGTTTATAAATGTATTTATTTTAAATCTTTTATTTTTAAATCTTTTTCTTTGAGCTCCTGTCAGTTTTTCTTGCTCCACCTACCTGTTCAGTCCCTGCAGGAGTTTTGACAAGGCTTGGCCTTTGGTGTCCCGCACTTCCTGGAGAAGACAGATGTCACACCGCTGCACGATCTATAAGAAAAAAAATCACGAGACATTTTCTAAAAAAGTTGCTTTGCCACAAATTTAATTTTTATTTAAGATAAGTTATCCATATAACAGAAATATATACTGTATGTATTATATGCACTGTACAAAGGTCACGTCACCTTTTAAAAATATAAAAATCTCTACTTTCTGGAATGCTTATCATATCAGGCCCCGTTCACACTGGGGCGATCCGACTTAGGGGGGCGACCTCCGAGGTCGCGGTGCGAGCAGCGCGCCGCGACCTCGGAGCGGCCGGCACGGACTTCATAACATTGAAGTCTATGGCGGTCGCCTCCAGGTCGCCCCAAAGAAGCTCCGGACCCTTTTTCTATGTCGGAGCGACTTGTGTCTCTCCTATTAGAACGGGTCCGCAGCTTCCCTATGGAAGGCGACCTACGGCGACCTGTGAGGCGACCAGGTCGCCTCACAGGTCGCCTTAGTGTGAACGGGGACTAAATCTAACTGTGTACTATTTTCAAGGAACACAATCTATCTTCAAGGTTGCTGTAAAACAAAGTAAATACATGGTTTATTATGTAAAGTGGTTGTAAACTTTAGACATGAAATATGAACAAAGCATATCCCTCTATAATGTGTGCTTGGCTCAATCCAGAGCACTAAGTGTCATTTCTGTCTGCTACCTCATTCCTCTCCTATTAGCATGAATCACTTCTGACAAGTTTTCCTGACACCAGGAGGAAAATGATATCAGGGGAGGGCACAGTCTGTGATTGACAGCCTCAGCCCTGTTCCTTTGTCGGAGGGTCCCTTCCCTCCAATCAGCTCTCAGAGCTTGTCTCACAAATGTAACTTCAGCTCCCCTCCCCCAGATTTTCAGAGATCTTGTGTAAAGTCTGCACTGAATGAATGTAAGGGAAAGACAGCTGTAGATAAACAGGTACAACGTATATAGGATGATTTGTTTCATCTCTGTGTATCACCAGAGGCAAGTCACTTTACTGGGTATATGTAAGGGTTTACAATCACTTTAAAATAAACCACTACCTTTGTTAAAAACTGATATAACTTTTAAAAGCTATACAGGCTAATTTGTAATATGTTGTTGAACGTAACCATTGTATATCATTAATCTTCAGTCAGCTATGATCATAAAGAAAAAAAAATAATAATTCTCTCGCAAGCCTGGTGATAGTACTCTGCTTTTGTACAGACCTCCCAGAATTCCTATCTCCTGCTAATGTGATTGGCTTGTTCCAGAAGTCTGCACAGAGCTTGAAGTCTAATCACATGCATCTCCTGCGTTGGCATTTTTCATCTTCTGTTCAAGACTCATAGTCTGCACATACATAAAGAGATGCAATGTTTCCAACACTTTCTTTTCCAACACTGCGCCTCACCAGATGGCTATAATGAAGGGAGGTTCTCCTACTTAACTGTCAGTTTAAGAAAGGGCGTACCAGGGGCCTATATGCATTTTACGAACATTTAAAAAAAATATATATTAAACCTGATTTTTATTTTTTTTTTAATTCCATGTGAGTTACGTATATAACATTTCTAATATGTTCTTGGAATTTGCTCAACCAAAATGCTGGCTGTTCCTCGTGTAAGGGAATTTGCCTCAATTGTGACACCTATCAAGTTGACAGTGTGTTAGGAGGAATGCTACCAATGAGGACACAGATGAAAATAAATATCAAAGACAAAGCTAAGGTAAACAAAAAAAAAACAAAAAAACTGGAAATGGGTTTAAGATTGTCTGGTAGTAGCACTGAATATCACATTAACAGATTTTGTTCTCCATACTACCTTGACCAAAATATCCAGCACCTCCTGGTTGGCGGTCTTCTTCTCCGCAAAGTGCTGGGCATTAAAGGCGCAGATTCTGAAGGACCACACATGGGTCCACAGGAGGTGAAATAGTAGGAGTTGGAGCCAACAGAACATTTCAATTCTTTTCGATTACCTCCTCATGTTCTGCAAGATACAATGAATGGGCTGTCAAAAACCTGCTCTTTCATAAGGTGGTTTATGTAATACAATCAAGATATTAATTTTTATCACATCAGGAGCATTATATATGCTATTTATATGTTATGCATAATATAATTTTATGTGCAGCTCTTTGATGATGTCCTAACTAAGCCTTCAACTGCTTTTCTGGCATGGCCACAGTCTCTATCTCCTGTAGCATGTTGAAAACGTATGACCATCCTGTAGCATGTATACAGTCTCTGACTATCACCTGTAGCATTTCCATAGTCTCTGACCATCTCCTGTAGCATATCTGCAGTCTCTGTCCATCCTGTAGCATGTATACAGTCTCTGACTATCACCTATAGCATTTCCATAGTCTCTGACCATCTCCTGTAGCATATCTGCAGTCTCTGACGATCTCCTGTAGCATATCTGCAGTCTCTGACGATCTCCTGTAGCATATCTGCAGTCTCTGACGATCTCCTGTAGCATGTCCACAGTCTGTGACCGTCTCCTGTAGCATATCTGCAGTCGCTGACCATCTCCTGTAGCATATCTGCAGTCTCTGATCATCTCCTGTAGCATATCTGCAGTCTCTGACCATCTCCTGTAGCATATCTGCAGTCTCTGACCATCTCCTGTAGCATATCTGCAGTCTCTGACAATCTCCTGTAGCATGTCCGCAGTCTGTGACCGTCTCCTGTAGCATATCTGCAGTCTCTGACCATCTCCTGTAGCATATGTGCAGTCTCTGATCATCTCCTGTAGCATATCTGCAGTCTCTGACCATCTCCTGTAGCATATCTGCAGTCTCTGACCATCTCCTGTAGCATATCTGCAGTCTCTGACCATCTCCTGTAGCATATCTGCAGTCTCTGACAATCTCCTGTAGCATGTCCGCAGTCTGTGACCATCTCCTGTAGCATATCTGCAGTCTCTGACAATCTCCTGTAGCATGTCCACAGTCTGTGACCGTCTCCTGTAACATGATTTCAAGTTTCTTTGCTGTTGCAGAACTAAAGACAGTTTTAAAGTTTTAGGTTGTGTTCTAATCTGCTCGCTCCTCCAACGCTAATTATAAATTCATTCTTCACTGAGGAAGTTGGAGTTTCCCTCTGAGGTCACTGAGGGCCCAGGCTGAAAAACTCTTTAAAAAAGGTGCGCTTAAACTGGAACTTCACTCTCCCAATCAACATTATTTTTAAAGTGGTATTAAAGGTTCAGCTTTGAAAAAAACAAAACAAAGAAACATCATACTTACCTGCTCTGTGCAGTGGTTTTGCACAGAGCAGCCCCGATCCTCTTCTCAGGTCCACTGCCGAGGCTCCTCCCCCCTTTACCAGTGCCCCAATAGCAAGTCACTTAAACCGCTTGCAATGGGGGCACTGGTGAGTGTTTGCTCCCAAGCCCTGCTCTCTGCATCAATAAGACACAGAGCCGCAGCTCAGCCCCACCCTTGCTCTCTCCAAATTGGCTCACTGGCTATGACTGACTCAGCCAATAAGGAGAGGGAGTCTTGGGACAGATGAGGCTCTCGTGCACATCGCTGGATCGAGAGGGAGCTCAGGTGAGTATTAGGGGGGCTGTGAGGGGGAGCAGCACACTGAAAGTTTTTACCTTCAGCCTTTGCAACCACTTTAATCCTCATGCTGCTAGCATTAGTAAATAGATAGGAAAGTATATAATATTTACTTGTTTTAAACTTTTTTTTACATTTCTTCAATTACTTCCTCGTCTCCAGGCCTTGCTCCCGTGGCTCCAGGAAGGGCTTCCTCCGTGTGTCATACATCCAAGGAGTCGTCAAGAGGAGAGAAGAGGAGGGGGTCTCTCTCTCCCCCCCTCTCCCCCCCCCTCTCTCTCTCCCTCTCTCTCCCTCTCTCTCCCTCTCTCTCTCCCCCTCTCTCTCTCCCTCTCTCCCCCTCTCTCTCTCCCTCTCTCTCCCCCTCTCTCTCCCTCTCTCTCTCCCCCTCACTCTCTCCCTCTCTCCCCCTCTCTCTCTCCCTCTCTCTCTCCCTCTCTCCCCACCCTCTCTCTCTCCCCTCTATCTCTCTCTCTCTCCCCTCTATCTCTCTCTCTCTCTCCCCCCTCTCTCTCTCCCTCTCCCCCTCTCCACCTCTCTCTCTCTCTCTCCCTCTCCCTCTCTCCCCCCCTCTCTCTCTCTCCCCCCCCTCTCTCTCTGGGCCCCAGTGCACTGCATTGCATCTGGACCATGTCACTTTTGAGCCATTGTGGATCATTTGGGCTGTGTGAATATCATCCTCATTATGGACATGAGCTCCCCCATGCTCCTTTGAATACACAGAGCTGAAGAAAGTATTTTTGCATTCTTGATTTCCTTTTTACATGTTCTGTTATATTTTTTACAACATTTAAACGATGATAGTGTTTCTTCATTTTTATATTTTTAAAAAGCTCTTTTCTTAATAATTATAGCTTATTTAACTTTATCTGTGAGCCACATAGGTTTTGTTTTTAGCCTTTTTAAATGTATTGCCCATGGGAATATACTTTGCAGTAAGTTCACATACAGTCTTTTTGAAGAATTCCCATTTCTGTTCTCTGTTCATCAATGTCAATATTCCCTCCCAGTCTAAGTCTTGGAGAGCAGCCCTCATCCTTGGAAAATTTGCTCTCTTAAAGTTAAGTGTTGTTATATTTCCCGTATGTGTCTGTTGCTTACAGCTAACATTAAATGGAATTGTGTTATGCTCACTGCTACCCAGATGTTCTTTTATATGAATATTGGTAATAAGCTCTGCATGGTTTGAGATTACCAGGACCAGCAGAGCATCATTCCTAGTCAGGGCCTCAAACTAGACCATAAAATTGTCTTGTAATAGGTTTATACATTTTTGACCTTTAACTGTTCCAGCAGTGCCATTACTCCAGTCAATTTCCTGGTAGTTAAAATCCCCCATTATTATCGCTGTCTCAGCCCTTGCAGCCTTTTCTATCTGTGCAAGGAGCGGAGTCTCTACCTCCTCATTAACACTGAGAGGTCTATAACAAACGTCAATGATAACCTTTGTAGTATGCACACCCAATGCTTCAGACTTATCACACTCTACATCAACTAGGTCCTCTTTCACACTCGCTTTGAGATGACTTCTCACATTGAGACAGACACCACCACCCCTTTCTGAAAGACAGCATAGCCAGGAATATTAGAAGCCTAGTCATGGGAAGAATGAAGCCAAGATTCAGCAATACCAATTAAATCATAATTATCTTTGTGCACCAGAGCTTCCAACTCACCTATTTTGTTTGGCAGACTTCTGGCATTGGTAAACAAACACTTTAATTCATTATCACGTTTTGCACACTTAGTCCCGGTTCACACTTGTGCGATGCGGGAAGGCTGCGAATTCGCAGCCTGTTTCCGCATCGCAAACGCACATCTGGCAGTTCACACTGCCATATGTAATACGCAGGGGGTGTCAATTAAATGTTAACGACACCCCCAGTTTGATCGCATATCGCAGTGCAATCTGACAGTTCGCACAGGATTGGATCGCACAAGTGTGGAAAAAAGGGTCATGTGCGTCTTTTGTGCAGGTGCAGTGCGAATTTCAGCCATACAAAGTGTATGGCTGAATTCACATCCGCACATCCGATCGCATGTAATGAAGGAGCAGTGTGCTCCGATATTACATGCGATCGCCGCACTCGCAAGAGTGTGAACCGGCCCTTACAGTATTTTGCATATTTTTTATTTTAGTACAAAAATAGTACCATTTCCTATGGTTGTTTGTAACATGGGAACCTGGTTATCACCTGACATAGCCCTCCCCCCATCTTCCCCAATTCCACCCACCAATGGGGCTGACTCCTGTCTGACCTGTCTGCCCCATTATAATCTAATTCACCCTGTCCCCCAGCACAGCAGACCAAGGGTGTAGGAGCCCACACAAATCTGGGGGGGACAGCATTTTTACTCGCCAGGTATATGCTTTTTCAGTAAACTGCGAGAGAGAGAGAGTGTGTGCGTGCGCGTGCGTGTACGTGTGCGTGCATGAATTTTTTTTAATTATTTAAAAAAAGCAAAAGAGTTTAAAGGAAGCTGCACCCAACTAAAACCCTCCCAACCACCCCCAACCCCATTTCCCTGTTGCCTGTAGGTGAACACCTCCACCAGCACAGTATGTAACCAAAGGTGACATAGATCTACATCAAAACCTGCACATATTAAAGTCTTAGGGCTCTTTCACACGGCCGCTCCGCTGTTCTTATCCGCTGCGGGACTTTTTTTTTTTCACGGAGCGGATGACACTTGTGTCATCCGCTCCGTGTGTCCGCATATCATCCCATCCGTTTGCGGATGATATGCGGACATAATGTAAGTATATGGGCATTGCGGATGTCAGTGGATGACACCGCTGACATCCGATTTTCCTTCCTTTCCGTTTTTTACACGGATGAAAAAAATAGGGTTCTGTTCCAAAAAACGGAACAGAACTGAAAGGAGGAAAATTGGATGTCAGCGGATGGAATTCCGCTGACATCCGCAGTGCCATTGACTTACATTATGTCCGCAAATCATCCGCAAAAAAATAGGATGATTTGCGGACAAGCGGAGCGGCCGTGTGAAAGAGCCCTTAATTAAAGACCAGATAGCAGAGCTTAGGAGGTCTTCTGGGCTAGGCTAATATTTTTTAATTAGTAAAAAAGCAAAAGAGTTTAAAGGAAGCTGCACCCAACTAAAACCCTCCCAATCACCCCCAACCCCATATCCCGGTTGCCTGTAGGTGAACACCTCCACCAGCACAGTATGTAACCAAAGGTGACATAGATCTACATCAAAACCTGCACATATTAAAGTTTTAATCCACTGCT
Organism: Pelophylax lessonae; assembly: GCF_965119305.1. NCBI lineage: Eukaryota > Metazoa > Chordata > Amphibia > Anura > Ranidae > Pelophylax > Pelophylax lessonae. The sequence goes on along the minus strand of NC_138774.1, from coordinate 199,122,011 downwards.
TAACAGGCTGGGTGATACAAATTAACAGCAAAACCTGAACATATTAAAGTCTGAAGCCACTGCAGGCTGGCCTGGGAAGGGTTAAGCTCAAAGAAGAGGGTCACAAATAATTGAAGCTGCTGAAGAACCTAGTGACTTTTCAAGCCCAGCTCCCATGCCTTTAAATAAAAGTTTTCTGAAGTAGTGGAGAAGTGCTGGAGATCTAGGAAGAGACTGAGAAGAGGTCTATATGAAGCCCCCCACACCACTAAAAGAGAAATAGAGCCCATAGGGCAAACATTGGGGAATAGATCTGCCACAAATAAATCATTAAAGACATGTCCAGCTGTCTCCATCCCTAATAACATAGAGCAAAAAAGGAGAAAAAAGTGGGACTTTAAATGAGTTCAGCTGAACATATATAATTTTTATTTGATGTATAATATGTATAGCCTGAAAGATCTCAGAAATCGAGAATCAATCGGTAATTAGATGTTAGGTAAATAATTAATTATATGGGACATGACAGATATGGCTCTCAATAAGACTAGCCAAAACATTATTAATTGAGCGAATACATGTAGAAATGACATATCTAAAACTAAAATTCATAAATACACGATTTATTGTGACAACAGATATTCCATGGGTGCTCAGTCTACCAACATATAAAGTTGATACACAATCAATACACACTATTCTCCTTATGCTCCTGATGAGTGGACGTAGAGCCACGAAACGCGTCGAGCTTACAAGTATTTTAATCATAAATATTCATCAAATCTCCGTTCATTCTAAGATCATGTCTTCAAGAAAATTCCAGTCCTTTAACGAATTTGTTCTGTATATATCATCTTCATGGATCTATTATTAATGTATTTATCCTTATTTATATACTGCTTATATTCTGTGTACATTATTTGAGATGAGGATTTGTATATGTCATATTCTAGATTGTGAATGTAATATTGGATTGTTACTTGTGTCAACGTCCTAGTGGTCCCCATTTTCTGGGTCACATTAAAGTTTGTATATCAACTTTATATGTTGGTAGACTGAGCACCCATGGAATATCTGTTGTCACAATAAATCGTGTATTTATGAATTTTAGTTTTAGATATGTCATTTCTACATGTATTCGCTCAATTAATAATGTTTTGGCTAGTCTTATTGAGAGCCATATCTGTCATGTCCCATATAATTAATTATTTACCTAACATCTAATTACCGATTGATTCTCGATTTCTGAGATCTTTCAGGCTATACATATTATACATCAAATAAAAATTATATATGTTCAGCTGAACTCATTTAAAGTCCCACTTTTTTCTCCTTTTTTGCTCTATGTTATTAGGGATGGAGACAGCTGGACATGTCTTTAATGATTTATTTGTGGCAGATCTATTCCCCAATGTTTGCCCTATCAGATTTTCTGGGTGGAAGACACCCGTTATATAGGTCTGCCACCTATGTTCCCTACATTCATCAATCATTAATTTTTCTGCTTATCAATATATATTCTACCTAATATATTTTTTTTTTTTTATTTCTACTTCTTATAGTATTTTCTTCTATCACATACATAATATTGCCCTTTATTTTCAGCTACTATATATCTTTATAATTTCTGACTAGATATTCATCCCCACTCTAATTTGGAGGTCATGGTTGCAGCCCGGTTTTCCTTTTCCCGGGGCTGCGATGGTACTTTTAGCCGCCCCTTCCCCGAGTCTGCCTCTGTTTTTACACCCAGACTGGGGGCGGGGCTATGCTCCTACCATCGGCGCTATGCATAGCGGGCGAGCTAGGCGGCGTCTATTTGACGCCGCGTTGCTATGGCTGCCATTATCCATCTGCGATCGGAGGCGGATCTATCCGACCAACATCCGGTCCTCTGACCGGATATGGGAGGTCCTGTTCTCCGCCCTCATATATCCGACGCCAACATAGCGTTGGCGTGGTTCACATCCATACTCTGGGACTTGCAGGCTGGTCATGAACTTATCTTCTATCGTTACACTGGACCTCGGTGATGTATTTATATATCCTATCTGCGGTAATTAAGCCTACGATCTGCTAATACAACCGTCATCCCTATTGCATGGAATTTTCTTTGCTGTCTGTATATGATTTATCACATCTTTAGGACACCCTTGGACTTTACTAGAGCCTCCATACTTACTATGGTATCTAGTCTTTATTCTTTTTCACACTGGATTTCGGTGACTCTCTGTATATGTTACCCATGACTTTCTGGTTCATTTATTAATAAATCTTCTTTTTTTTTTTTTTTCTTTTTTTCTTTCCCCCCCGTGTTTTTGGGACGCCTCACTATTACTTTCATACACCCACGTTTATAACTGCACTTCCTCACTCACTTTGGGCTTCATTCCACTTTCTCTGGATATACTATTCAGGTGATTGTTATTTTATAACATATTTGGGTTTACTATTTGTACACACAACTATAATAATCTGTGTTGTCTCATTCACTTCGGGCTTCACCTCATTCATCCTTTCCTTTTTACCACTGCACTCTGGTGATTCTTCTTTATTTTTATATCACATGTGGGTCTATCCTGTTCACCAATTGCATACATAACTAGTAGATTCACGGCATAAATCAGTCTATGACATATGCCTTATTATGGCTTTCTAATCAACCCCTGTTTGCACTTATATTTTTCACATCCCCTATACTGGTTGTATATCACATTTCTTCACTTAATATTTATTTCTCATCATTTTTCCTTGCCGTTTATTCCTGTTTTTTACTTTTCCTTTGGTGAAGATATCTATCCAGTTTTTCCACTCTTCCTGGTACCCTCTCTGATTGACTAATACTTTCTGATACACGTATATCTCGGGGATCTATTTTGATGTCTCACCCTGGTCCTCTCATCTTTAAACAGAGATTTCTCCTTTTGGCTTTGCTCCTCTGCTCTTATTTTTGAACAGAGTTTTCTCTGTATCTGGCAAATATTAGTCTCTTTATGAACATCAGTTTCTTCTCTGACAAGAAAGATTTTAACTGAATGCAGTGTAATTTAGTATATATGATTTCAGATCTCATTGACTTTGGAGTTTCCACTATGTCAATCTTTGATGAGAAAAACTACAGCTCAACTCTATGTCCCCTTATCTTCAACTTTGGCTCATACCTCCCTGCTGCTCGCTCCCATTATAGTGGATGTGGTCCATGCCTCAGCCCCGGGTCAGGCTTCTCCCGGCTCGTTTCCTATAAACCTCCTCTCTAAAAGTGGATTGTTTGGAGGTATTACATCACTTCAGTAAGTGTTTACTCCATACTTTCCTATATATAACTATTTTTATTTATTTTTCTTCCCCTCTTTCTCTTCCCCTGTTTGTAATATTAATACTTTGGTATAATATATATTCACTTTTTCAGATACACAATCAATACACACTATTCTCCTTATGCTCCTGATGAGTGGACGTAGAGCCACGAAACGCGTCGAGCTTACAAGTATTTTAATCATAAATATTCATCAAATCTCCGTTCATTCTAAGATCATGTCTTCAAGAAAATTCCAGTCCTTTAACGAATTTGTTCTGTATATATCATCTTCATGGATCTATTATTAATGTATTTATCCTTATTTATATACTGCTTATATTCTGTGTACATTATTTGAGATGAGGATTTGTATATGTCATATTCTAGATTGTGAATGTAATATTGGATTGTTACTTGTGTCAACGTCCTAGTGGTCCCCATTTTCTGGGTCACATTAAAGTTTGTATATCAACTTTATATGTTGGTAGACTGAGCACCCATGGAATATCTGTTGTCACAATAAATCGTGTATTTATGAATTTTAGTTTTAGATATGTCATTTCTACATGTATTCGCTCAATTAATAATGTTTTGGCTAGTCTTATTGAGAGCCATATCTGTCATGTCCCATATAATTAATTATTTACCTAACATCTAATTACCGATTGATTCTCGATTTCTGAGATCTTTCAGGCTATACATATTATACATCAAATAAAAATTATATATGTTCAGCTGAACTCATTTAAAGTCCCACTTTTTTCTCCTTTTTTGCTCTATGTTATTAGGGATGGAGACAGCTGGACATGTCTTTAATGATTTATTTGTGGCAGATCTATTCCCCAATGTTTGCCCTATCAGATTTTCTGGGTGGAAGACACCCGTTATATAGGTCTGCCACCTATGTTCCCTACATTCATCAATCATTAATTTTTCTGCTTATCAATATATATTCTACCTAATATATTTTTTTTTTTTTATTTCTACTTCTTATAGTATTTTCTTCTATCACATACATAATATTGCCCTTTATTTTCAGCTACTATATATCTTTATAATTTCTGACTAGATATTCATCCCCACTCTAATTTGGAGGTCATGGTTGCAGCCCGGTTTTCCTTTTCCCGGGGCTGCGATGGTACTTTTAGCCGCCCCTTCCCCGAGTCTGCCTCTGTTTTTACACCCAGACTGGGGGCGGGGCTATGCTCCTACCATCGGCGCTATGCATAGCGGGCGAGCTAGGCGGCGTCTATTTGACGCCGCGTTGCTATGGCTGCCATTATCCATCTGCGATCGGAGGCGGATCTATCCGACCAACATCCGGTCCTCTGACCGGATATGGGAGGTCCTGTTCTCCGCCCTCATATATCCGACGCCAACATAGCGTTGGCGTGGTTCACATCCATACTCTGGGACTTGCAGGCTGGTCATGAACTTATCTTCTATCGTTACACTGGACCTCGGTGATGTATTTATATATCCTATCTGCGGTAATTAAGCCTACGATCTGCTAATACAACCGTCATCCCTATTGCATGGAATTTTCTTTGCTGTCTGTATATGATTTATCACATCTTTAGGACACCCTTGGACTTTACTAGAGCCTCCATACTTACTATGGTATCTAGTCTTTATTCTTTTTCACACTGGATTTCGGTGACTCTCTGTATATGTTACCCATGACTTTCTGGTTCATTTATTAATAAATCTTCTTTTTTTTTTTTTTTTTTTTCTTTTTTTCTTTCCCCCCCGTGTTTTTGGGACGCCTCACTATTACTTTCATACACCCACGTTTATAACTGCACTTCCTCACTCACTTTGGGCTTCATTCCACTTTCTCTGGATATACTATTCAGGTGATTGTTATTTTATAACATATTTGGGTTTACTATTTGTACACACAACTATAATAATCTGTGTTGTCTCATTCACTTCGGGCTTCACCTCATTCATCCTTTCCTTTTTACCACTGCACTCTGGTGATTCTTCTTTATTTTTATATCACATGTGGGTCTATCCTGTTCACCAATTGCATACATAACTAGTAGATTCACGGCATAAATCAGTCTATGACATATGCCTTATTATGGCTTTCTAATCAACCCCTGTTTGCACTTATATTTTTCACATCCCCTATACTGGTTGTATATCACATTTCTTCACTTAATATTTATTTCTCATCATTTTTCCTTGCCGTTTATTCCTGTTTTTTACTTTTCCTTTGGTGAAGATATCTATCCAGTTTTTCCACTCTTCCTGGTACCCTCTCTGATTGACTAATACTTTCTGATACACGTATATCTCGGGGATCTATTTTGATGTCTCACCCTGGTCCTCTCATCTTTAAACAGAGATTTCTCCTTTTGGCTTTGCTCCTCTGCTCTTATTTTTGAACAGAGTTTTCTCTGTATCTGGCAAATATTAGTCTCTTTATGAACATCAGTTTCTTCTCTGACAAGAAAGATTTTAACTGAATGCAGTGTAATTTAGTATATATGATTTCAGATCTCATTGACTTTGGAGTTTCCACTATGTCAATCTTTGATGAGAAAAACTACAGCTCAACTCTATGTCCCCTTATCTTCAACTTTGGCTCATACCTCCCTGCTGCTCGCTCCCATTATAGTGGATGTGGTCCATGCCTCAGCCCCGGGTCAGGCTTCTCCCGGCTCGTTTCCTATAAACCTCCTCTCTAAAAGTGGATTGTTTGGAGGTATTACATCACTTCAGTAAGTGTTTACTCCATACTTTCCTATATATAACTATTTTTATTTATTTTTCTTCCCCTCTTTCTCTTCCCCTGTTTGTAATATTAATACTTTGGTATAATATATATTCACTTTTTCAGATACACAATCAATACACACTATTCTCCTTATGCTCCTGATGAGTGGACGTAGAGCCACGAAACGCGTCGAGCTTACAAGTATTTTAATCATAAATATTCATCAAATCTCCGTTCATTCTAAGATCATGTCTTCAAGAAAATTCCAGTCCTTTAACGAATTTGTTCTGTATATATCATCTTCATGGATCTATTATTAATGTATTTATCCTTATTTATATACTGCTTATATTCTGTGTACATTATTTGAGATGAGGATTTGTATATGTCATATTCTAGATTGTGAATGTAATATTGGATTGTTACTTGTGTCAACGTCCTAGTGGTCCCCATTTTCTGGGTCACATTAAAGTTTGTATATCAACTTTATATGTTGGTAGACTGAGCACCCATGGAATATCTGTTGTCACAATAAATCGTGTATTTATGAATTTTAGTTTTAGATATGTCATTTCTACATGTATTCGCTCAATTAATAATGTTTTGGCTAGTCTTATTGAGAGCCATATCTGTCATGTCCCATATAATTAATTATTTACCTAACATCTAATTACCGATTGATTCTCGATTTCTGAGATCTTTCAGGCTATACATATTATACATCAAATAAAAATTATATATGTTCAGCTGAACTCATTTAAAGTCCCACTTTTTTCTCCTTTTTTGCTCTAGAAATAGAGCCCAAGTCCACATGCTGACAACACACCCAGAAGTAGCAAAGCCTTCTCTGTGTCTCTAATACCAAGCCTAATTAAAGAAAGAAAAAAAAATCTAGCTCAGCTAAGGGTGGGGAGGGGGGGATCCCCAGAATACTTGGCTGATCTGTGAAGCAGAACCCCCTTGTATTGTCGCACCCCCCCCCCTCCTCCTAGGAACATGAAGGGGGTCTGGGGTCATTGAGACAAACGAGAAAGCAGCGACTAAAGCAGAACTTGCTGTGCTTTGGATGGGGGTGCAAGGGAAGGGGGGAGTGGGGGTGCAAGGCTTCTCAGCTAGCTAGCCCCGCATGCATGCAGCTGCCTGCTGCTGGGTGGCTAAGGCCCCTTTCACACATACAGTCCGTTCAGTTCATCAGTTCAGTCACGTCAAATGTATCAGTTTTTCATCCGTTTTTCATCAGTTTTTCATCCGTTTTTCGTCAGTTGTCATCAGTTTTTCATCCGTTTTTCGTCAGTTGTTATCCGTTTTCATCAGTTGTTATCCGTTTTTCATCCGTTTTTCATCCGTTGTCATCCGTTTTTCGTCCGATCCGTTTTTTTGACGGATGAAAAATAGGGCATTCATCCGTTCAAAAAAACGGACATTGACGGAAGTGGATGAAAACGGATGTTAACTGATGATCATCAGTTGTCATCCGTTTTTACATAGAGATGCATTGATCTCCGTTTTTCATCCGTCAACGGATGGATGAAAAACGGACAAACGGACAGCATGTGTGAAAGGGGCCTTAGGCTGCTCGCTGTTGTGCTTGCCTGTCCAGCTCTTTGCCTGTAATCTGAGCCTGCAGAGGCTGAGGAGAGGGAGGGGGGGAGTCCCGGGGGACGGAGAAGAAAAGAGAGAAAAGCTAGCGGTCTGTGTTGTCACTCCTTGCCTACAGGAACCGTGAAGCTGCACAAAGTTTTGAGCAAGCCTGCCTGCAGAGGTAGGGGGACTCCAGCAAGCCCCCCCAGAAAAGCTGCAACTCACCCATGGCCACGGAGAGAGAGAGGAGAAGACCTGGGACTAAGTGAAACCGGAAGGAGATCCCGGAGTGCTGACTACGCTGTTCGTGGTGTAGTTAACAGCACTCTCCAAGTACTAAACTGGGGAGGATTTCCCCATACCTGTTCCCCCCGCATTATTTCCTGGGGGGGGATGTGTCCGTCCCCCCCGTCCCCCCCGGTTCCTGCGCCCATGCAGCAGACCCCCTTCCATTTAGGTGCAAACCAGCTTTAGCATATAGGTTGTACCCCAATGAAAAGTCAGCACAGTGCTCTAAAAACCCAAATCCCTCCTTCTTACACCAGGTCTTCAGCCATGCATTCTGTTCTCCAATCTCTGCCTGTCTTTCCTGCGCTGCGCATGGCACAGGCAATATTTCAGAGATTATCATATTGGAGGTTCTTCCCTTTAACTTGCGGCCTAGTTCTTTAAATTGGTTCTTAAGGAGCCTCTACCTTCCATATATTCTGTCATTGGATCTGTAAATGGTAGCAGTGACATCTAGGGCTGCCACCTCTGAGTTTGCCACCCCCCACGTCTTCACCCAACTACTACATACTACTACAGACTAAATTAATCAAGAACAGAGAAAAATATCCCAATAAGTAAACATACCACAAATGTCATGAAACTTTTCAAAAACTTTATTCACCTACTCACTTTGGGTCTATAACCCAACACTAATGAATGCACAATTATATGTGAACTCAACCTTTTGTTTAATCTTTTTCAAATAAATCAATTTTATTTACATCCTTGTATATAAACTCACTTGCCCACAAAGTCCCAACCCCCCTTGGTGTGAGGCACCAACCAACTCCACAAATTAAAAATTTTCCCTTACTCAAGATGGCCATGGCCAGAAAGGCTAAGGGGGTGTTTTTCAAAGTGATTTCACAACAAAATAAAGCATGAAAACATGGATGGATATACGGATGGGGGAGTTTGCTTTGAATATTAAAAATTATTTAAATTGTGCTTCTGGTTTGTAGTGCTCAAATGCAACGAAGATCCGCTTTAAACAGGCTCACTAAGCAGTTTATCATAAACTTTTTGGATAAAAATATACACTGCTAAAAAAAAAAATTAAAGGAACACTTTTTGATCAGAGAATAGCATTAAGTCAATTAAACTCCTGGGATATCTGGTAAGTTAAGTAGCAGAGGGGGTTGTTAATCAGTTTCAGCTGCTTTGGTGTTAATGAGATTAACAACAGGTGCACTAGATGGGCAACAATGAGAAGACCTTCAAAACAGGAATGTTTTATAGGTGGAGGCCACTGACCTTTTCTTTCCCTACTCATCTTTTCTGACTGTTTTTCACTAGTTTTACATATGGCTAGGGTCAGTGTCACTACCAGTAGCATGAGGCGATACCTGGACCCTATAAAGGTTGCACAGGCAGTTCAACTCCTACAGGATGGCACATCAATATGTGCCATTACCAGAAGGTTTGCTGTGTTATTCAGCACAGTCTCAGGAGCATGGAGGAGATTCCAGGTGACAGGCAGTTACTCTAGGAGAGCTGGACAGGGCCATAAAAAGTCCTTAACCTATCAGCAGGACCGGTATCTGCTCCTTTATGCAAAGAGGAACAGGATGAGCACTGCCAGAGCCCTACATAATGACCTCCAGCAGGCCACTGGTGTGAATGTCCCTGACCAAACAATCAGAAATCGATTTCATGAGGGTGGCCTGAGGGCCCGATAGCCTCTAGTGGGCCCTGTGCTCACTGCCGGCACCATGGAGCTCGACCAGCATTTGCCACTGGCGCCCTGTGCTTTTTACAGATGAGACAGGTTCACCCTGAGCACAGACGTGAAAGGGTCTGGAGAAGCCGTGGAGAACGTTATCCTGCCTGTAACATGGTTCCGCATGACCAGCTTGGTGGTGGGTCATTGATGGTCTGGGAGGCATATCCATGGAGGGGCATACAGACCTCTACAGGCTAGACAATGGCACCCTGACTGCCATTAGGTATCAGAAAGAAACCCTTGGACCCATTGTCAGACCATATGCTGATGCAGTGAGTCCTGGGTTCCCCCTGGTGCACAATAATGCCCGGCCTTATGTGGTGGGAGTATGCAGCCAGTTCCTGAAGGATGAAAGAATTGATACCATTGAATGTCCCCAACGCTCGCCTGACCTTAATCCAATAGGACACCTCTGGGACATTATGTTTCGGTCCATCTGACGCCGCCAGGTTGCACCTCATTCTGTTTAGGAGCTCAGTGATGCCCTGGTCCAGATCTGGGAGGATCAACACCCCAGGACCCCATCCGTCTCTTCAAGAGCATGCCTCGATGTTGTCAGGCATGCATACAAGCACGTGGGTGCCATACAAACTACTGAGTACCATTTTGAGTTGCTGCAATGATATTTCAGCAAAATAGACTAGCCTGCTGCATATTTTTTTCCACTTTGATTTTTGGGGTGTCTGATTTCAGCCCTTTGTAGGTTGATAAGTTTCATTTCCATCAAACGATGTGGCATCCTTTCCTTCCTAACACATTACCCAGTCCATATCAGTATAGCTATCCAGCATGATATTTTTCCCCATTGAGATCGGATGTGTTTTTAAAGCTTTCATTTAATTTTTTTTTTTTTTAGCAGTGTAGTTTCATTTCTCATTGCTGATTATTGGAAATGTGTTGGATTAGTTGTAAACTCAACATAATCATCATTTTTGGCTGTTTAAGAGCATCCAAAACCATACAAGTGGCTTTGAATTCTAACAGCAAAATAAAAATGAAAAAAAATAAAATAAATGTAGAAAAACATAAATGTAGATATGGTTTGAAATACAAAAAAAAGTGGGGAATTGTGAGCAGAAAGGACAAGTGTAAAGTACAGTTGTCTGGGCAGCAAGCATGTCATTCCTCAGTATGGTGCCACTGTGTGAAAGCTGAATTTGGCACAGGAATGTGATGCTTTTGCCAGGCAGGTTAAAGTCTGGAGAATGAAGCCACATGACCGGCGTTACTGTATAACCCGCTGCCCTTTTACAATATTCTATTATAGAGTAAATTATTCTGCGCATCCTTTATTAAGTGTTGACACTGCAAGGGTTTCCACAGTTAATATAAAGAGTGCTATTTATACAACACTAACATTACTATCGCTAAACTCTTACTACTTTTCCTTGCACACTACTCAGCAGTTGCTGGTTCCTCTAGACAGTGGCATGTTTGGCAATGACACATTAGTTGCACCATCAGTTGTACTGGCCTGCGAGCCTTGCACCCTTGTACACTCTCCTCCCACAGTATTTTCCCTGCAATATCTCACACCCTGCACTATCACCCGGCATCACACTCCATCCACGGCTCATCTGAGCTCACACTCATGTCTACTGAGAATGCAGCTCACCCTCTGGGTTATATTAAACATTTCATCTCTGGAGGAATGGGGGGAGTGTGTCTCACACTGGCTGGGCAGCCTCTTGACACCATAAAGGTGAGTCATCTTTTCACTACTGTTGAACATGTGTTCAAGGGACAGCTTAGAAATTGTTTGTGACCGCTGTGCTCACTATTTATGCATGCAGAAGTCATCTGTCATTGGTTCTGACTGTTACTACTATGTTGGAAAATGTTTGTTGCTTAACAGCAGGTACTGCGTTTCTGTTGCATTGTTTCCTATAATTCCTTCGAAATTAGAATGGTGGTTGCTTGGTTGCTGGAATGGAAAAAGAGCAATTTCCATGCTGGAGTTTGCACTGACCTAAAGTGTCACCATTAGCTTAAAGGATGAACCCACCCATAACTAATTTTTTAGTGTTTGGTAGCTGCTGGAGAGTTAAACCACCTGCCATTTTCTTATATCACTTGGGGGACTATTGGTGAGATTTATGCACAGAGTTTCCGGGTCTGGTGTATTGCTGTGACTATCTTGGGGAGCTGGAACATAGAAAGATGGACAAGACCAACCAAAACTTCCAGATGGACAAGCAGAGTTTGGAATGATGGAAAGATCTTATTGTTAGAGTATCCATGACAAAAATCAAGGGGCTGACCCGGCCCACCAGGTATACCTACAACTGAAATACCACTTTTGGGTCTGCTGACCCTTTAGCACATAATTTCCCCCCCAGGCATGGGAGATACATTCCCATTTTTCATACCTGTGGGTGCATCTCCTAAACAGCTAGATGGTGATTGATTACCTCACATAACTAAAATATTGACAATCCGTTACGGAGCCACCAACCATTGCCAAACTTACAAATATAGAAAATAGGAACAGGAAAATCAGCTAACAAATTGTCCTGCCGGTTCTCCTACACAGGAAATAATGGGAAATCTCTTTAATGGAAAAAAACTGACAATATCATTTTTAACATAAGTTCTGTTTCTTCCCAGCTTTACCCACTTTAAGGATGAAGGCTCTAACCATTAAAGATTTACATTAATCCACTATTGCAGAACCTTGTTCTAAATTATTCATTTTTTTCTAATATCATCTAGACACTTACCATTTTATAGCTGTTACAGAGATCCGTGGAGCTGCTCTGTAGGAAGATAAGACTCTAACAGGGTAGAGCAGATGCGCTGTGATCTCTTGCCTTCTATCTGTAGTCACAGATCTGGGTGAGGTCTTTTTCCTGCTGACTACAGACACTACTCTTTATCATTTATACCATTCTCAAAACCCCTGAAGACTCACAGTCCTGTCTGCTGCCATCTGGGCAACTACAAAATGGTAAAACCATTTAGGCTCACAGTAGACAGACAAATATCTACCAAGGAAAAACAATTGGTGAGAGATCTACCGAGAACCCCAGATATTCTGTCATCATTCATAGGTGACATGTGGCCAATGTTCATTAGCATGCGTACATAGTATAAGGCTTACGTCAGCAATTTTCCTTGTTTTGTTTTTGCATTGGAAGGGTTAAAAATTATGCCTGTGTCCCCAATAGCATGATTTCCCCTCAATTCCTGTCTCTTTGGAGAACAGAAAATAAGGAGGTCAGTCATCCCTGGGACAGCATGTGGCTGGCCTCCTGTGTTCACAAAGCAGCAAGGCAGCTGCCTGGAATGGAACCAGAAACTAGTGGAGATCACAGAACTAGCAATGTCTAAAACAGTGATTTTCAGCTTTTAGGGGGGATCCCACAAGAATGGTATATGCATAGTTACGCTGGATCAATATAACTATGTAAAAAAATCCCATTCCTGGAATTATTCTTTAAAACATATTGTCTTGAGAAAAATATATGGGCGGCCATTGCTGATCTGAATCTGAAAATGTTAGTTGCCACGTTGTCTATGGTTTTGAGTCACTTACCTAGGAAAAGCACTAAAGTCAAGAGTCATGATTTCACTTTAAATTTTCTGGCTGCATGCCCTTTGCAACTAGCATTTTCAGAAGCTGAGACCCTCTACATTTACTGAAGACTTAACCATGTAACAATGTCATTGTAGGTGAATCTACAGATTCAAGCCCGACCTGAATTAGGTGTAGCCCCTCGTTATAACAGCACTGCGGACTGTTTCCGAAAGATTGTCACCCAGCAGGTATGTACCAATCTCTAAAATTAGATTATAGCAGAATTTATTATATGAGAAATAGTCATGATTTAGTGATATATCTGTAACACAACCTCCAAATGATTGAGGAGGATAATGAAACCAATAATGATAATGACCAGAGTTCTTTCCCACTAGCGCAGGGTCTGCCAGCACACCACAGCACAAATTCCAAGCACATTGACACAAGCAGAAAGCAGTCTAGGGAAATCATTTTCATGATTTATTGCTAATAACTTGAACAGTGAGAGGGTGCAGGGTATGGGATACTCCAGGATATAAGAGTCAAAAGCAAAAGGACACTCTTATCTGAACTAAGCTTCCCTGAGACTTTTTCTCTGCTGAGCTTCAGTATACAGTTCTCCTCCTTGAGACAGCGGGAAGGCCAGAAACAAGGATCCTGTGCGAGCAGCCCCCCTAAGAGATCTACACTGGCACTGATATCCCGAAAGTACACAGCCACCAGGATCTTGTATTACAGTTAGTACACACAAGGCCATAGAGTACTCACAAGACCATAGAGCAGCTGCACACTCTTGGCCTCCTCCAGCTGCATTTAAGTGATATTGTTTGGACCAGATCCCTCACGTGAAATCTCGGGGTGTCAGAGAGGATTCAGGTGTAGGCCCACAGCTGGGACCTCGATGACTGCTAGCTTGAATCAGTAGAAATGCCTGCTGGGGAAGGCATCAACCCCCACCCAGTCTGGTGGAATCCCTGCAGCAAGAAGACCCATCTGTCCCAGAGCCCACACTATTTATTAGCTTCCCCAGCCACCTGCTGGTCATTCCTCCGATGGATTGGCTAGAGCTCAATAACTATTCAGGCTACCCATTTGTGTCTCCCTATCCTATGTTCTGAAAACATTAAGAAAGCAGGAGTGCAATCAAATCTACAGCCTGTGAATAACCCAAAGCAATTGAAGGCCAATTTACTGATTACAGTGATAACAGAAAAAAAAACTAACTTCACTTAGCAACTAGCAGCCTAGCTTGAGTGATGTCAAGAGACTGTGAACAACCCCCTGAGATCCCACCATGGTTTATGCCACAGTAATCCTGTCATGGACTATTATTTTGTAAGACAGAAAGCTAGAAAAAGATGTTTCCTTAAAGCCTTTTTGTTTTAATTGTTTTTACACACATTACAATTTTTTTTACTTAGTGTTCTGACACCGCAACACCCTAAGGCAAGCAATTTACCTAGTGGAGTAGGAAAATGTTTGCAGCAATAGCTAGAATAGTGCAGTGAAACAAGAGTCGTTTTCTTTTAAAGATCTTTATAAATAGACCCAAAACCTGACGTCCAACCAGTGACCAACAGGTTGCATGAGACAGTAACAGTCAGTAATGGAAGAATTGATTTGTAAAGGCTTGGTAATGACAGATATTTTCTAGCAGTCTGATGTAACACGATTCCAGTGGTAACGAGTTAGGGTTCAGTTTTAACCCGGAGGTTTGGCTGCTATTGCTGGGCCAAAGAGCTGCAGGTGGGAGGTACACACAATGGGGCGGGGATGCTTGTGACGTCAATGACCTAATATGGGCACATGGCCATATTAGGTCAATGATGTAATCAGCATTACCACCCCTTTATATATTCATGCAGTTAAGTGGACAAGAATCTCTCGCCTGCAGCTCATTAGCTCAGCAATGAAAGCTAATATCTGGGCTTGTGCTAAACATAAGCTCATCCCCTTTTTGGTTTAATATTTGGCTGATGCCTGCTGAAATTCATTGGCCCTACAAGCATCTCCTGGCTTAAATGTTGATTTAAAAATTGACTTAGCTGGTTGACCTGTGACTGCATCCTATCAGCTGTAATCACTGTTTGAGTATTCAGGCATCTGTGGGTGCTGCAGCTACCAGAAAACAAAAGATGGCAGTGTGGATTCCTCCATCTGCTCCGACTGAACTAGAGGAATCTAGCCATGTATGGGCCAGTGTTTGACTGTTTCCTGCAACATGCCTCTAGTAGGGTTGCCACCTCATCCCTTTAAACCCAAACACATATGAATTGCACAGGTTCTGGGGCTATGTAATTAATATGTGCTTGGGTTTAAAGTGATGAGGTGGCAACCCTAGCCTCTAGTCTCCAACCACACCTGTAGCATGTCCACAGTCCCAGAATGGTCATTCATGTCTGGAGATGCGGAATGGTCACAGTCATGTTCACAGTTGCAGAATGGTCACAGTCATGTCTGCAGTCTCGGAATGGTCACAGTCTTGTCCGCAGTTTTGGAATGGTTGCAGTCTCACAAAGGCTGCAGTCATGCCCACAGTCTCGGAACAGTCACAGTTACAGCCATAGTCTTGAAACGGTCGCAGTCATGTCGAAAGTTGAAGAATAGTCAGAGTGATGTCAGCAGTTTCTGAACGGTCACGGTCTTGCATACATTCAATGAATGCTCACAGTCTCGTATACAGTCTCTGAGCGGTCACAGTCGTGTATATAGTCTCTGAACGGTCACAGTCGTGTATACAGTCTCTGAACGGTCACAGTCGTGTATACAGTCTCTGAATGGTCACAGTCGTGTATACAGTCTCTGAGCAGTCACAGTCTCGTATACAGTCCCTAAACGTTCACAGTCTCGTATATACTCTCTGAACGCTCACAGTCTCGTATACAGTCTCTGAGCGGTCACAGTCGTGTATATAGTCTCTGAGCGGTCACAGTCGTGTATACAGTCTCTGAACGGTCACAGTCGTGTATACAGTCTCTGAACGGTCACAGTCGTGTATACAGTCTCTGAACGCTCACAGTAGTGTATACAGTCTCTGAGCAGTCACAGTCTCGTATACAGTCCCTAAACGCTCACAGTCTCGTATACACTCTCTGAACGCTCACAGTCTCGTATACAGTCTCTGAGCGGTCACAGTCGTGTATACAGTCTCTGAGCGGTCACAGTCGTGTATACAGTCCCTGAACGGTCACAGTCGTGTATACAGTCTCTGAACGCTCACAGTCTTGTATACAGTCTCTGAACGCTCACAGTCTTGTATACAGTCACTGAACGGTCACAGTCCTGTATACAGTCTCTGAACAGTCACAATCATGTATACAGTCTCTGAACGGTCACGGGCTCGTATACAGTCTCTGAACGGTCACAGTCTCGTATACAGTCTCTGAACGATCACAGTCGTGTATATAGTCTCTGAACGGTCACAGTCGTGTATACAGTCTCTGAACGGTCACAGTTGTGTATACAGTCTCTGAACGGTCACAGTCGTGTATACAGTCTCTGAATGGTCACAGTCGTGTATACAGTCTCTGAGCAGTCACAGTCTCGTATACAGTCCCTAAACGCTCACAGTCTCGTATATACTCTCTGAACGCTCACAGTCTCGTATACAGTCTCTGAGCGGTCACAGTCGTGTATATAGTCTCTGAGCGGTCACAGTCGTGTATACAGTCCCTGAACGGTCACAGTCGTGTATACAGTCTCTGAACGCTCACAGTCTTGTATACAGTCTCTGAACGCTCACAGTCTTGTATACAGTCACTGAACGGTCACAGTCCTGTATACAGTCTCTGAACAGTCACAATCATGTATACAGTCTCTGAACGGTCACAGTCGTGTATACAGTCTCTGAACGGTCACAGTCGTGTATACAGTCTCTGAATGGTCACAGTCCTGTATACAGTCTCTGAACGCTCACAGTAGTGTATACAGTCTCTGAGCAGTCACAGTCTCGTATACAGTCCCTAAACGCTCACAGTCTCGTATACAGTCTCTGAGCAGTCACAGTCTCGTATACAGTCCCTAAACGCTCACAGTCTCGTATACACTCTCTGAACGCTCACAGTCTCGTATACAGTCTCTGAGCGGTCACAGTCCTGTATACAGTCTCTGAGCGGTCACAGTCCTGTATACAGTCTCTGAGCGGTCACAGTCGTGTATACAGTCCCTGAACGGTCACAGTCGTGTATACAGTCTCTGAACGCTCACAGTCCTGTATACAGTCTCTGAGCGGTCACAGTCCTGTATACAGTCTCTGAGCGGTCACAGTCGTGTATACAGTCCCTGAACGGTCACAGTCGTGTATACAGTCTCTGAACGCTCACAGTCTTGTATACAGTCACTGAACGGTCACAGTCCTGTATACAGTCTCTGAACAGTCACAATCATGTATACAGTCTCTGAATGGTCACAGTCTCGTATACAGTCTCTGAACGGTCACAGTCTTGTATACAGTCTCTGAACGGTCACAGTCACGTATACAGTCTCTGAACGGTCACAGTCATGTATACAGTCTCTGTACGGTCACAGTCATGTATACAGTCTCTGAACGGTCACAGTCTTGTATACAGTCTCTGAACGGTCACAGTCATGTATACAGTCTCTGAACGGTCACAGTCATGTATACAGTCACTGAACGGTCACAGTCCTGTATACAGTCTCTGAACAGTCACAATCATGTATACAGTCTCTGAACGGTCACAGTCTCGTATACAGTCTCTGAACGGTCACAGTCTCGTATACAGTCTCTGAACAGTCACAGTCTTGTATACAGTCTCTGAACGGTCACAGTCATGTATACAGTCTCTGAACGGTCACAGTCATGTATACAGTCTCTGAATGGTCACAGTCATGTATACAGTCTCTGAACGGTCACAGTCTTGTATACAGTCTCTGAACGGTCACAGTCATGTATACAGTCTCTGAACGGTCACAGTCATGTATACAGTCTCTGAATGGTCACAGTCATGTATACAGTCTCTGAACGGTCACAGTCTTGTATACAGTCTCTGAACGGTCACAGTCATGTATACAGTCTCTGAACGGTCACAGTCATGTATACAGTCTCTGAACGGTCACAGTCATGTATACAGTCTCTGAACGGTCGCAGTCATGTATACAGTCTCTGAACGGTCACAGTCTTGTATACAGTCTCTGAACGGTCACAGCATTGATCAGTCTCGGACCAGTTCCTGAAGGAAGTTTGCAGTTTCTGACTTTTGTACATTCCTATTC
This sequence comes from Pelophylax lessonae, assembly GCF_965119305.1. Classification (NCBI taxonomy): domain Eukaryota; kingdom Metazoa; phylum Chordata; class Amphibia; order Anura; family Ranidae; genus Pelophylax; species Pelophylax lessonae. The sequence continues at coordinate 199,103,683 of NC_138774.1, read as the reverse complement.
TGTAACAGTCTTCTGTAGCATTTTTACAACGAATAATATGTACAGCACTTTGGAGCTGTCAGGGTCCCCAGTAAAGGCTCTCTATATGAAATAAGTTGATTTTAGCTGTGTAAAAAGTTCCTCCGCCAAACATTAATGAAAATCCCTGGTATTGCAGACAGTGACAAGAAGACAAATTGCAGTTACTGATTTCCTGATTGCTGTATGTTACCTGAGTGGTGCAGGGCCTCCTCGCTCTGTACTTTATCCACCGCCTGGACATGTATTGTGTATGAGTCACTAACTCAGGAGTAATGCACCCCCTTCTTCCTGAACTGGGGTGGGTGCCAGAGCCCAGCTGTCTGCCAGGGCGGGATCTGTGACCAATCAGGAAGGAGATGGGATGTCATATCTTCCTAAAACAGAACATCAGTTTGCAATAATCTGCAGAAATAAAAAACACAAACTACTTCCCAATTCACAGCCTCATCGGGGCACATTATGCTGTGCAAATCATAGCGGGTAAAATCTTGCAATCCTTTATACACTGGATGGTTATAATGTTTCTCCTACACCTGTTAACACTTTGTGATTTCTTTTTATTCGTTGACAAATCCTTGCAGCTGGTGTCTAAATTTAGGTTGTTGAGTGCAAACAAAAAGGAATCTGTTACTAAGAGTTCTTGGACATGCAGCATTTAACGAATCCAAAGAAAAAGCATGTTAATCTTATGTCAAGCCTCTCTGTGTCAAACTAAGGTTCCATTTACACCTAGGCATGTTGCTTTTCAGCATTTCTGTAGTGCTTTTTGCTGTGCTTTCCACGTTTTTTTACCGCAATTTCCCCGCAATTTGCGTATTTTATGCTTTTTTTTTGTGGAAAATTTGTTGTTGGGCAGATTTAAAATTGCAAATTGCGGCAAATTAGTGGTAAAAATTTAGTACATGCACGCTACATGCTTTTATGCAGCTTCTCCATTGAAGTCTATTGAACCAACAAAAAAGCACAGTTTTGCGGTTAAAAAAGTCCCTGACCCTTTCCAAAAATGCAGAGGTGAAAAAATACATTGATGTGAGCGTGTTTCTTAGGAACCCATGTTATAAAAATGTCCTGCATTTCTGAAAAAAGCATGAAAAAAACGCATTGGTGTGAATGGAGCCTTAAAGCGGTAGTATACTCCGCTTTTTAACTTTTAACTACAGGTAATCCTAAAATAAGGCTTACCTGTCAGAAAAAATGAATATCTCCTAAACCTGCACGGTTTAGGAGACATTTGCCCTGCATGCAGCCGCTGACACCAGCGGCGCCTGCGCTCTGAAGGTCAGGCAGACCTTCAGAGCTCCTTGCCGGAAAGTGAACTCCCGCATGCATGCGCGGGAGTGATGTCATCGCGGCTCCGGCCACTCATCCTAAAATAAGGCTTACCTGTCGGAAAAAATGAATATCTCCTAAACCTGCACGGTTTAGGAGACATTTGCCCTGCATGCAGCCGCTGACACCAGCGGCGCATGCCCTCTGAAGGTCAGGCAGACCTTCAGAGCTCCTTGCCGGAAAGTGAACTCCCGCATGCATGCGCGGGAGTGATGTCATCGCGGCTCCGGCCACTCACAGTGTCGGAGCCACCGAGCCCAAAAGAGATACCGATCGAAGATGTCGGCTGCCTCAGCGATGTATACTAGCTCAATATGTCTTTGTCCTGCAGGGGTTTTTTTTTTGAGGATACAACCGCTTTAAAGTGGTTAAAAAGGAAAGGTTTTTTTTTTACCTTAAAGTATAGCTATAGGCAATTTTATTTTCCAGTTTGGATAGAGGAAGGGAGGGTTAGAACCCCTGCTATCTCTGTCCTATTGCAGAGATTTCCTTTTACTTCCTGTCCCATAGACAAACAGGAAGGGAGAGGAATTTCCTGCAAATTAAGGTAGGGTGACCAGACGTCCCCGAACTGGGGACACTGTCCCTGGAGCCAGTCTGTCCCGGGATTTCTCTCCGGATTGCAGGGATGGCGCTAGGTGCAGGGCCGATCGTCGGTCAGTGCAGAGGGGGGTGCCGAAGCCAGTGGCATACCAACGAGGGGTGGTCAGCCCCAGATGCCACACATTGGGGGGGAGTCAGGCCAGCGTCGCCTACTGTGTCAGCTTTAATTTGAATCACTGGGCACCAGCTGTCGCCTCCTGGTTTGGCCCCTTTGATAGACAGCACACTTGTCCAATGCTGGGACGTGTGCGGTCTATCATAGGTAGGAGCCGATCCAGGAGGCGGGGCTTGTTTGATGGCAGGCGCCCGGAGATTCAAATTAAAGTTGACAAAGTGGGCGACACCAGCCTGTGTGATGATCCGGACAGCTCTCCTCTTCTCTCTGATCCCCTGCACTGGCGAGGCTGCGTCGCTAGACACTGGCGAGGCTGCATCGCTGGGCACAGCTGAGCATTGCATTATTTATGTAGCGCACTCCGGAGCCCTGCATTCTTTATGTAGCACGCTCCTGAGTGCTACTTAGCCCTGCATTCTTCCTGCATGTAACGCACTCCTGAACTCTGCACTCTGTTTTTTCTCTATTTTATCTTCATAACATTTGGTAGTCATATCTCAAAAAATTCAAAGTATATCTTTATCTCATGGACGAAAAGTGAGAAATAAGGTAATCATACATTCATTCCATAAACACATACCACATACACTGCATATATAATTTGAGAAAAATATGCTTATAAAATAGTTTACCATTTGCGAATAAAAAAAAAAAAAAAATGTCCCTGGATTTCCTTTTAAAAATCTGGTCACCTTAAATTAAGGGAATTCCTTGGGGACCCCCAGGTCACCAAAACTAGTGTCCCCTTTGGAACATTTCCCCTCTATTACTTTTCTAGAGACAACCCAAAATGTTGGCTTTTTTTTTTCAACTTTCACTTTCAATGATAATAATAAACATCAAAATTAGAGAGGTTGAATTAACTTAATGGGGGCCCAGACAGCAACAAAAACCTTATCTTACATTACCTTACCTTACATTACCTAAAATCATACCTCCCAACTTTTTGAGATGGGAATGAGGGACACCTATTAGCAAAACTATGTAGGCATAGGACACACCCCCTGCCACGGCACCCTAAAGGAGAATTTTACAAATAAATATGTAGCTCTGCCCCCTAGAGGACTGCTGGTGATTGACACTTTTGGATTCTCCTGGGACTCGGCTTCCCACCAAAGACCTCTACCTCATGTGCTCCTGGCTTTTTATACCCTGCCCCCACAACGAGAAAAAAACAGTCTGTGCAAATCCCTGGAGCTGTATCAAAAGCCTGCATGTCATTGGCCAGTTTTCCTCCACTGTCCAATGTGCCTCCCCATTTGATCAGTTGGGACACTCCCTTAGACCATACGAATCACACCCTGAGCACACTGAGCAGACCTAACTCACAGATCCTGCTCCCTTTTAAGCAGAGAGAATATAGAATTTACCTGCTGCTCCTCTGATAGGCAGACAGAGCCAAAAACTATACTCACTCACTCTCTAGCACCTACCTAGGAGGGTGCTACAGAAAAAGATTAGATAAACCCACAAGTGTTTATTTTACCACTGCTTTTACTTTATTTTGGCTTTTTGAATTTTTAAAAATGCAGCAATTTAGAAATTGGATGCAAACTTTTGAAAGCTAAAAAGTGCATTTTATATAGGACTATATAGATCAGACCAAAATGAGGGGAAAGAGGGACAGATGGATCTTGTTCCAAATTGGGGACAGTTGTGAGCTATGCTTTCATGCATTCTCTGCATTAAGGTAAAAAAACTTTCAAAAGCTGCCCCCCCCCCCCTCCATAATCTCTTGCGGACCAGCCGCCGCACTTTTACTACGGCAGGTTGGCTCTATTACGCAAAACTACGTACCTCTACGCCGTTTCGTGTAACAGGCAGTGGGGGCGCCGCGCGCACTGATTGGCCAGAGGAGCGTCCAATAACCGGTCTAGCGGACGCAATGTCCGCCAGCCACCCATAATTGCTCCCCATAAAACAGAACGGGGGTCTGCCTATGTAAACACGTCAGGCGGTGGCCTTTCTGTCGGAGATGAAAACAGTGATCTTGTGTTCCTGCTATTTAGGAACACAGATCTCTATATTAATCTAGTGAGTAAATCCCCCACATATTTATAAAGCACCCCCTAGGAACACACTTAACCCTTTGATCACCCCTGGTGTTAACCCTTTCCCTGCCAGTGTCATTAATACAGTAACAGTGCATATTTTTAGCACTGATTTCTGTAGTAATGTCACTGGTCCCCCCAAAAGTGTCAGTTAGGTGTCCAATCTGTCTGCCGCAATGTCGCAGTCCCGCTAAAAATCGCTGATCGCCGCCATTACTAGTAAAAATAAAATAAAATAGATAAAAATGAAATAAATCTTTCCCCTAGTTTGTAGACGCAATAACTTTTGCGCAAACCAATCAATATACACTTATTGGGATTTTTTCCCCAAAAAATATGTTCAGTAGCAGAAAAAAAAATTGGCCTACATTGATGAAAAAATTTGATTTTTAAATTTTTTTTCATTGACTGTATTTTATAGCAGAAAGTAAAAAATATTGTTGTTGTTTTTTTTTCAGAATTGTCTCTCTTTTTTTGTTTAAAACAGCAGAGGTGAGCAATTACCACCAAAAGAAAGCTCTATTTGTGGGGAAAAAAGGACATCAATTTTATTTGAGTACAGCTTCGCAAGACCACCGAATTGTCAGTTAAAATAACGCAGTGCAGTATCGCAAAAAATGGCCTGGTCATTAAAGTGGAGTTCCACCCTAAAATTAAACTTACCTCCATCTTCTCGCTCCGGGTCACCTGAAAAACAAATGGATAATCGCAATTTTTTTTTTTTTTTTACTTACCTCGTTTAGAAGATAATATACTCACCTTACTTCCTTCTTCCTCCCCTCGGCAGCCGCGGCGAGTCATCACTTCCTGGCATGCAATGATTCCTGGGAGCTGAACGTCATCGCTCCCAGGAATCAATGCGCCTGCACCGGCCCCGACGTCAGTTCCGGTGCAGGCGCCGTGATACCTTGCAAAGCAGCTTCTGGGCATGCCCAGAAGCTGTGCAGGGATGACGATGCGGCACCGGAAGTGACGGCGGGGCCGGTGCAGTGCATTGTGGGACCGAAGAAGATGGAAGAGGACACAGAAGGGGATCGCGCTGGCTTCAAGCTGCCCACACCTGAGATGGCAGCGCTGGAGAATACATTTTCAAGGTAAGTATTTCTTCTAAAAGGTAAGTGCGAACCGGGACAGATCAGAGGCTAGCCATTGTGGAATGCACTAGCCCTGACTGTCCCGGGGGTATTTTTTTTTAAAAAAAGGTTCACTGGGTGGAACTCCGCTTTAAGGGGGTAAAACCTTCCGGTCCTTAAATGGTTAAACACATACCTGAGCCCAATCTCAATCCAGCGTTGTGCCTATCTGCAACATCTCTTCTCCCCTCTCTCTCTTCTCCTAGGAGACTCGGCAGTAGTGGGGGAACCATTGGCTCCTGCTGCTGTCAGTCAAATCCTGTGAGCTGGGAGCAGGGGGGGTGGGGCCAGGCCACGCTGTGTGTGTCTATGGATGCACACAGCTCAGCTCAGGATCGAGCCCACATGAGTGCCCCCATAGCAAGCGAACTATCACTTTTGTTGCCAGCGGTTTAGACATTAATGGCTCTGTGTTGAGTTATTTTGAGAGGACAGCAAATGTACACTGTTATACAAGCTGTACACTCACTACTTTATATTGTAGCAAAGTGTAATTTCTTCAGTGTTGTCACATGAAAAGATATAATAAAATATTTACAAAAATGTGAGGGGTGTACTCATTTTTGTGAGTTACTGTACATATGCATATCATGTGTATATAAAGCCAAAACTTTGTTCTACTTTGCATAGAGTATGGAAGAGTTAAAGCCATCATGGTGTCTCATTAGGCAGATTTCCTTTCACTTTTTGTCCTGTAGGCTCAACAGGAAGTGAGAGGATATCTTTCCATTGTGAAGGATATCCCATCTTAGACAGCTGTCACAAGAAGAAATGTCTCCATTGAGGGGATTACCTCTCTACTGCTCTTCTGGTGGCAACTCAGGATATCAGAATTACCCTCAATTCCCTTCACAGTGACATTGGTGATAACGGCAAGTCGTGAAAGTGAATCTCCCTAGTTGGGACACAGTCAGCAAGGATAACAAAAAACCAACCCGTCACCACTCTACCCAAATCTAAAAAATTTAAAGAGTCCCTCCACATTAAACAAATGCTTCAGAGTTTGATGGATGCTGGTGAGGTAAACCATTTGAAAGTTTCTTCTATTACTTGGAACTCTCTGGGCTGAGTTGCCAGATCTGCACACCTGCTATGCACATTTGGAAGGGCTCTCACTTTTTTTTGTTGTTGCACTTTTTGTATTTATTTTAAATTCAATAAAGTAAAGCAATAAAAAAAAAAAAAAAAAAACAGCAGGTTAGTCAGCCAATCATACTTCAGCTTTACCTGAAATAATTTTTTTTTCAGTGAACTTACCCGTTAATATCAAGGTTCGATCATGTAGGCAGCCACTGGGGTTTTGGTTTTTTGTAGCCCTCCAACCACCCACCTAAACTAAAAAATGCAGTCAATTGGGGCTTGACCCCTTGCCATAGCCATGATGCTTTGTTTTGTGAATAAATTAAACGGCATGTTGCATTCAGTGAATAGGGCCATGCCGCAATTGTGCATGAAATGCACACGGTTGTGGTGCAGTGGGTCAGCATTTTTACAATCATATCATATCCTCCTGCCAAACGCCCTCATCCATCTCAGATCACATTTCAAGAGGGCTGTCAGTATAGCCCAAAGGCAAGCTTTACATAATGAGTAGCATAACATGTGTTAATGTCTGCAGAGGTGTGAGATCAGCCTCAATTTTCCAGTACTTTCTAAATCAATGAGTGCCGGTTCACACTAGGTCGCTCTGACTTAGGGGGAGACCTGTGAAGTCGCGTGCAGTGCGACTTCGGTGCGACTTGTAAGGACTTCATAAAATGAATGTCTATGCAAGTCGCTTCCAGGTCGCCCCGAAGTAGTACAGGACCCTTTTTCTAAGTCGGAGCGACTTGTGTCGCTCCTATTAGAACGGCTCCTGTACTACACAATGGGAGCGTGACAGACCGCGACTTGTCAGGCTGACAAGTCGTGGTCCAAGTCGGATCAATGGGAATGTGGTCTAAACCAGAACAACTATAGCGATAATTTTTTTTTTTTTTTTTTGGTGAATGGCTGTGATGTATAACAGTCAGATACAGTCAGGTAATTAGAATTTTCAAAATGAGGTTAGTAATGACAGCCTCTATTGTTTCTCCTGTGATTCGTGTACTTTAAACATGTGGTGCTGGACACTATTTATCACTGCACAGTGCTAAGCAATGACAGTTAGAATGAAAGAAGTTAAGTTATTTCTTCCCTGTTTTAACCACTTTAGCCCCGAAAGGTTTTACCCCCTTATTAACCAGGCTATTTTTTGCGATATGGCATTGCGTTATTTTGCCTGACAATTGCACGGCCGTGCAAAGCTGTACCCAAATAAAATTGATGTCCTTTTTCTCACACAAATAGTGCTTTTTTTTTGGAGGTATTTGATCACGTCTGCGGTTTTTATTTTTCGCGCTATAAACAAAAAAAGAGCAACAGTTTTGAAAAAAAATATATATAAATTTTTTACATTCTGCTATAAAACTTACTCAATGAAAAAATGTAAAAAATCTAATTTATAAATTAATTTAAGCCAATATGTATTCTGTTACATATTTTTGGTAAAAAAAAATTCCAATAGGTGTATATTAACCACTTTAGCCCCGGAAGATTTGGCTGCTCAAAGACCAGGCCCTATTTTGCGATTTGGCACTGCATGATTTTAACGGACAATTGCGCGGTCGTGCGACGCTGTTTCCAAACAAAATTGACGTCCTTTTTTTCCCATAAACGGAGCTTTCTTTTGGTGGTATTTGATCACCTGTGCGATTTTTATTTTTTGCGCTATAAACAAAAAAAGAGCGACAATTTAAAAAAAAAAATAATTTTTATATGAAATTCTCAAAAAAAATGTAAAAATCAAAATTTTTTAACATTTTAGGCTGATTTTTCTGCTACATTTTTTTGGGAAAAAAATTGCAATAAGCATATTTTGATTGGTTTGCCCAAAAGGTATTGCGTTTACTAACTACGGGCAAGATTTACGTCATTTTTATTGGGGGTTTTTTTAACTAGTAATGGCGGCGATCTGCGTTTCTTTTTTTTTTTTTGCGGGACTGCAACATTGCGGCGGACAGATCGGACCCCAAACTGACATTTTTGACACTTTTGGGGGTACCAGTGACATTACTATAAATATGCACTGTTACTGTCAAAATGACACTTGCAGGGAAGGGGTTAACTTTATTGGTGATCAAGGGGTTAAGGGTGACCCTAGGGGCATGATTCTAACTGTCAGGGGGCGTGGCTTGTTAGATCATCACAGAAACATACGATCCTACATAGCAGGTTCACATAGCATCTGTGATGATCTAAGGGAGAATGACAGATGGCTGTGTTTACATCAGCCGTCTGTCTTTCTCCCTCTGCTGCGGTTGATTGTGAGTGACTGGTGGCTATCGGAGCCGCCAGTCACCCGTGCTAGCTCCCCAGGGAACTAGCGGGGGCGGGAGCTATGACCTGACCAGCTCTGAGGAAGGGAGCTTGACTCCCGAAACGCGTTAGCGGTTACAATTTCCAGGACATGTTCTAACATACGTGTGACGGGAATTTGTAACACGATTTCTATTCTTCATATTTGTGAGTATGCATTCAGCATTTGATTAAATCATTTTAAACAGTACCACGGGTAATGCACTAGGTGTTTGCGCCTCCTTTTCCTTTTTCTTTCATGCACCCATTTTGGAGTTCCCTGCCTCCAGGAGAGCAGCACGCCAGTCTTCCTCTGTCGAGTGAGCGCTTGGCTGAAATTTTTGTTTGGGGGCGGAAGCACGCCTACAGGCAGCTGAGCGAGCGACTAATGGATACGTCGCTTTGCCCAGCAGCGGCGGAGTGCCGCATTATATGCACGGCGGGTGGGGGTAAAGAGGTTAATTGGTTTGCAGTTATAGCGTCTACAATCTATGGGATAAATTTATGGAGTTTTTAGTTTTTTTTTACAATTAATGGCAGCGATCAGTGATTTTTAACTGGACTCTGACATTGTGGTGGACAAATCTGACACTACATGACTTTTTGGGGACCAGTGACACCAATACAGTGATCAGTACTAAAAAAAAATGCACTGTCACTGTTCTAATGACACTGGCAGGGAAGGGGTTAACATCAGGGGCAATCAAAGGGTTAGGTGTGCGCCTAGGGAGTGCTAACTGCGTTGGTGGTGGACTAACTGGAGGAAGACAGAGATCCGTATTTTTGCTTAGAAGAAACACAAGGCCTCCATCTTCCGCTCTGACAGAACGGAGGTCTGCCTTGTTTACATAGGCAGACCGCTGTTCTGCCTCTCCTTTAAACGAGCCGGACCCTCCGATTGGCGGAAGCAGTTCACCGGCTGCACACGCGCGCCCAAGACCCAGAGCACGAGCCGACGTACAGGTAAGTTGCTTCGCACAGGAGGGCCGCCCTGCCGCAGTATATCTGCGTGGGGCGGTCCTTATGTGGTTAATATATTCTGCACTATTTGTATATTTTGTTCCATGTGACAAATTCATATCAGCTTATCCTCATCAAAACGAATGACCCTGAATGATATCAGGACCACAGTTTGAGTTCTTTCCACAGACACCATGGTGAAAGAGCCTGGGAAATAATGCATCATCTGTACAATCAAAAAATGAATATTGGAGAATGTCTTCAGTATGGTCCACCAATACCTGGTCATTGCCATAACAAAGTATCCCATGTGCTTTTCTCCCTTAGGGGTTATGGGGTCTCTACAGAGGAATGGGGGCCCCCCTGGCTGGTGTGACCCCTATAATGGCAGTCACATTTTTTGGATTTAGTTTGGGAAAGAAGCTACAGCAGAACCATCCAAGTGAGCTACTCAGGTGAGATATGGCTGCCTAACAGGTGTAGGTGACAGGTCCACTTTAAAAAAAGACCTACCTGCTTACATGTTTTTCTTCTTTTTGTTCTAGACCCCGTCAGGTTTTTGCAGCGGGAATGTTGGCAGGACTGTTCGGTGCTGTTATCGTCATTCCTGCTGAGCGGATCAAATGCTTGCTACAGGTGAGAGACAAACTTGCCAAAACTGTCTGCCTGATGTGCACAGAGCCATAAGCCACAGCAACCAATCAGATTTTAGTTTGCAGTAGTCAGATCTCTAAATATTACATTTTGATTGGATGCCTTACACATTGCATCCTGTCCAATGAATTAGCTGGTGTGAGGTTCCTTCAAAATGTAAGTTTTTTCTGTTGGTTGCCTTACTGTTTCTTTTCAAGTTAGTATTGTTTGCTCATTAAAGTGAACCTGTCACTAACATAACTATCTGACACTAGACATCACAAGGGACCTGCACCTACCTTTTTGTGACGTGAAGGATGGTACTTTTCTTCTTGGGAATCTCTGATCAGAGTCATAGTCTGTATTCACAGTATAATATGGAGAAAAGTCATATCGGTGGCATCCTTCAAAGCAATGTATGCTCCTCAATGATCTACAGAAAAGTTTGCTCTGTAAAATGCTGAAATGCAGCCCCTCCAAAAAGTGGTTCACAGTAGACAGGCAGCTAGGAATCAACACCACCTGTTTTAACCCAAAGCCCGCACCGCCTTGCCGCAACTGCACATGGCTGCAGGGTAGTTGTAATGCGACCCCATTCACTTGAATGGGTCACATTCAGCGGTGGTACTACCTGCCAAATTAGATTTTAGAGGTACAGATAAAGAGCCTGATCAACGTGCACTTTCATCCCATGATGCTTGCACTCAAGTACTTAGGTTAAGTTGCTCAGGTTAATGACAGGTTCACTTTAATCTACCCACTAAGTATGATTGCCAAAAAATTAAATTTCTATACATGGCAGTTAGGTGACAATGAAAGCCAGCTCAGGTTATGTATTTTACTTTTCTACAATGCATCATTTTATTCTGCAGAATGTTACAGAGCACATAAACCATACTCATCACTGGTGCTACCGCTGTGGAGCTTACTCTCTAATGTCCCCCACTTTATAATGTCCCTAGTCAAATCACTATACTGATTTACTGAATAAGCCTGAGTGTTAGAACAGAAATACTACCCTTGGTTATGTCATCAAATCAGCCAGTTCTCTCTCTAACTACTCCTTGTATATTCCATCTCTCCTTTATCTCTCTCACTTTAATATTTTTCTTATTCTTTTATTAAACCTGAACTCCAGAAAACCTAAAAATCCTCCCTTGCGTCTTGTATTAAATGCTTGTTTAGTCAAGGGCAGGGGTCTCCAAACTTTCTAAACAAAGGGCCACTTTACTGTCCTTCAAACTTCAGAGGGGGCTAAACCATGGCCAGTGGGAGAAGAAAGTGTCCTGGTGTCAGTGGGAGTAAACAATGCCCCATCATTGCTATTAGCTAATAGTAGGGAGTAATAGTGCCCATCATTGGTGTCAGTGGGAGAAATAGTGCCCCATTGTTGGTGCCAGTGGGAGGAAAAGTGTCCCATAGTTGGTTTCAGTGGGCAAAATTGTGCTCCATCATTGGTGTCTGTGGAGGAATAGTATTCCATCGTTGGTGTCAGTGGGAGGAAAAGTGACCCATCGTTGGTGCCAGTGGGAGGAAAAGTGTCCCATTGTTGGTTTCAGTGGGCGAAATTGTGCTCCATCATTGGTGTCTGTGGGAGGAATAGTATTCCATAGTTGGTGTCAGTGGGAGGAAAAGTGCCCCATCTATGGTATAAGTGGGAGGAATAGTGCCCGTCATTGGTATCAGAGGGAGGAATAGTGCCCCATCTTTGATATCAGTGGGAGGAATAGTGCCCCAACATTGGTTTCAGAGGGACGAATAGTGTCCCATCATTGGTGTCATTCGGAGGGATAGTGTCCCATCGTTGGTGTCAGTGGGAGTAATAGTGCTCCATCATTGGTGTCTGTGGGTGGAATAGTATTCTATCGTTGGTGTCAGTGGGAGGAATAGTGCCCCATCATTGGTATCAGTGGGAGGAATAGTGTCCCATCATTGGTATCAGTGGGAGGAATAGTACCCCATCATTGGTATCAGTGGGAGAAATAGTACCCCATCATTGGTATCAGTGGGAGGAATTGTGCCCCATCGTTGGTATCAATGGAAGGAATGGTGCCTTATCATTGGTGCGAGTGAGAGGACTAGCTCCCCATTATGGGGGTCATTGGGGGGAACTATGCCCCACTATTAAACTGATCCTTCACTCCCCAGTAAATGGCACTCCCCTACACTCAGGGAGTGGACTTTCCCTTGGCGTTCTCACATCCAGTTTAGGACTATGAACCCTGCATTAGACCCTCATGACTTCAGAGAACCTTAGACTGCTGGATTTCAGAAGAGAAGGAGGTGTCAGCAGGAATGATACTGCGAAAGTGGAGGATCGGGCAGGAAACACTGCTTTTTCCCAGTCCCCCCCAGACATAATTTATTCAGAGCGAAGCCCCACTACAAGGGAAGACTTTTACTTTTCCTGGAGCTTATCTTAATTTTACTATTTTTTTTAATCACCCCTTTCATTTTGTCTTTCTGTGAATCAGCCACTTCTTTTTTTCCTTCCCTATTTTTTACTTTTTCTATAATTTCTCCCCACAATTCTCCATTCTAACCCTCATTCCATCCAAACTAATACATTAAAATGCCTTTAGCTATAGTTATGAATTCTCTCGCTCTCAGGCTCAGGCAAACAGCTCAGTGAAAAGGTTTGCAGGACCTATAGATTGTGCCCAACAACTGTACCGGGAGCAAGGGATCCAGAGTTTGTACCGAGGCACCGTCCTCACTCTTCTAAGAGGTAAGAACTTCCTTCTTTACTTCTCTGCTTTAGAGATTTTTATCTAAAATGACCAAAAAATACTCTCAACACAAATATCAGAAAAATATATTTCCCATGCCAAATATCTTACCCATTAGGGTCCTTTTACAAGAGCGGTGCGCTCGGCGGACTACGTTTTTCTTAGCCGGGATCAATCTGCCAATCCCTGGTGTGCAGGCGGATGACAGCTCCGTCTCCGCTTTCTTTGCAGAGACGACGAAGCTGTCAGAGTCCTGCTCTCCTCTATGGGAGATCAGATAAAAATGGACCATCTGTCTGTTTTCATCCGATCCTCCAGAAGGATGGAAAATAGGGTTTCCATCCATCCGGATTTCACAGACAGGATTGGATCGGATAGCAGCAGGTGTCAGCGGACTTGTCACCGCTGACATCTGCTGGCCCATAGAGGTACATGGAGCATCCAATCAGGTCGACAGGCGGACCTGATCGGAAAGCCCATGTGAAAGGGAGGCCTTAAGGGTGTCTCTCTGGTATCATAACAATCTAAAAGAATTGTAGCCGTGTGCTTGGTTAAGAATGAGAGTGAAAGAAACCCTGGCTGCAGCTGCAGCTGCTGCCCTGTGGTGCTGAGCTATTCCAGCAAAAGGAAGGAGCTGTAGAAAGAGTTCAGTAGACTGAGTCAGTCAGCAATGCACTGTGGGAACTGTAGTCCTGGGGAGAGACGCCACTGTGTAATTTAAGAGCTTTTGAACTACATTTCCCAGAGAGGAGATTGCCGGGAGGTGGCGAAAGAACTGCATTTTCCCAGGCTGTACAGGATACAGCTTCCTTTTGGCATTGGGGAGACCAGTGAGGGCACATCGCCGTTCAGTGTGCACCACCACTGCTGCATATTGGCACCCCGAGCGGGATCCAGAGCGCTAGGTTTGGGAGTGCTGACAGCTAGAGTCACCTAGGTGCAGAACAGAGAGTGGACTGATCGCTGTGTGTGACTGGATGGTGAGCGCAGTATTATTATTATTATACAGGATTTATATAGCGCCAACAGTTTGCGCAGCACTTTACAATGTGAGGGAAGACAATACAGTTACAATACAATTCAATACAGGAGGAATTAGAGGGCCCTGCTCTTTAGAGCTTACAATCTGGTGAGCGCAGTATCGCCTGAACCGGGGAGCTGCTTCTATGGGGTTTTACTATCTGCTTCTAGAGAGACTGAGCCCTTTAGGAACTGACCATACATCCATTTAGTAGCCTTATTGCTGCCTGCAGGCTTGATTAGGACTGTTTTCATGTGCACCAACGGTACAACTGGGCCCCAACGCTAGCCAGCCAAAGAGTTAGGACTTAAGATTGTCCCTTTATTTCTGCTACACGATACCTTTACCTATTGCTTATGCTAAGAAGTAACTCTCAGGGAACATTGGACCATATCCTAGCCATTCTCCTAGAATGCACTGCAGACTAATTTTAGTATGATTATTCACATTGCAGTTAACGCTTATATACACTGTTTATTGATTACTTTGCTAATTTATGAGTTAATCCCAGTCTAATGGTACAGAACTCTAAGTTACTTTGGCATAGTGATTTTACTGTCTTAACCTACCTTCTGTGTCTTGATTTGTGTACTCAAACCCATTTATTCTAAACTGCGCCAATACATTGAGTTAATTTACCACTAAACAGTTTTGTGTCTATTTCCTGGTGCTAATTCACAGTCAAGTTAAAGGTGTACTCATGTTCTTATAAGTGCTTGCAGTAACTTTCATTCATCCGGGTGTGCCAGAGGGGCTGAGGATGTTTTTTGGGGCAAAGCGAAAAACCGAGAACCTAAATTACCAAGTGGCTCCTTCGGAGGTAGCGCTACAGAAGCTTACAATCTGTGTAACAATCACCTGTCCTGACACTGAGGGATATTAGTATATGAATTTAATATTACCTGATATTTTTCTGATCACTCTCTATGTTCTCTATAAGATATCCCCGCCACTGGAATGTACTTCATGAGCTATGAGTGGATGAAACAGATGCTTACACCAGAAGGTCAAAGGTGACTAATGACTCAATAATTAATCACCAATACTGAAGTAAATTGCTACATAGCGTAAAGCTACAAATTTTACAAAAATGCTAGACACAAGCATAATAAAGGAATATGCTATGTAATATTGTCTATATTTATGGCAGAAAATTGAGCACATGGTCAGCCCTAGGAGCCCGTCAGGCTAGGCTGATGTGCTGGCAGGAGGAGAGTACAGAGTGGCGAACTCACCAGCAGGCTGCTACTCTTTCACTGTACAGTCAACAGGCAGGACACATGTTCCAAGCTGGCTGTTTTGTTTTACAGGGGCACCTGATTTACAAGTTGGCTGCACAGAATTACAAATCCTTTATGGTGTTAAACATGTTTTATACATGTATGTCAGCTGTGTATATAGTCCCTTACCTGATGTTGAGCATTACATTTTAAATGTTCATCAACCCCCAGATATCTTTGGAAATTTCAGAGCTATCTGACAATGACAGCAGCAGTTCTAGCATCAGTTCTAGCAGAACAGGCGGGATGGACACAATGGGGTTGATTTACTAAAACTGGAGAGTGCAAAATCTCGTGCAGCTGTGCATGGTAGCCAGTCAGCTTCTAACTTCAGCTTGTTCAATTAGGCTTTGACAATAAAACCTGGAAGCTTATTGGTTTCTATGCAGAGCTGCCTAAGATTTTTAGTAAATAAACCCCGATGTTATGTTGGCACACATTTATTTTCATACTACAAACACAGAATACAGATGTACCAGGAGCTGAGAAATAAATGTTACCCCAAGGAGTGGAAGTCTCAGCCTGCAGAACAAAAGCTACAAAATGACACTGACTGATAGACATAGAAACTGACTGAGACACGTTATAAAATATTTTACAGAGAGTGACTGTTAATACTATGTGGTTGCAGTTTTCCTTGTTTTATTGGAGTCTAAGTTCAGTGGAAAGTGTAGGGCCCAAGCAGACAGCAAATGCCAATCAAATTTCAAGATTGCATGGTGTTTATAGAAATCAGGACAGTGAAAAGGAATTCTGGTTTGTCAGTATCAGTTGCAGTATTTTATCTTGATCTTCTAACACTGTACATCTGTAATGTGTTCATCCTTGTATCTTCTGAATCTCACAGCGTCAACAATCTCAGTGCAGTGCGTATTTTGCTCGCAGGAGGTGTGGCTGGCATGTGTAACTGGGTAGTGGCCATTCCGATGGACGTACTAAAGTCTCGATTCCAGACAGGTATCTCAGCCTTTTCTACATACCTGTGCTCCATGTACAATGATAAAAAATTATTTAAAGAAAAGGTGTGCTAACTCACACACCTCCCCCTTTAGCATGACACAGATGAGAGGCTTGTATCCCATCATCTGTGTCCCATCCTCTATAAGTAGCTTGCGCTACGTTGATCCATACAGTGGGGAAAATAATTATTTGATCCCCTGCAGATTTTGTTAATTTGCCCACTTACAAAGAAATAAAGGGTCTAAAATTTTCATCATAGGTATATTTTAAATGACAGAGACAGAATATCAACCAAAAATCCACGACACAAATGTTATAAATTGAGTTGCATTTCACTGAGTAAAACAAGTATTTGATCCCCTACCCCGCCAACAATAATTCTGGCTCCCACAGACTGGCTACAGTATGTGCTCATGTGGTGCACAGATTAGTCCTGTCAAAAAAGGTGCTCCTAACGACAACTATGTGTATAAAAGACACATGTCCACAGAATCTCTTTCTTCCATTTACACCTCACCATCAAGGGCAAGACCAAAGAGCTGTCAAAGAACATCAGGAACAAGATTGTAGACCGGCACAAGGCTGGAATGGGCTACAAGACCACCAGCCAGAAGCTTGGTGAGAAGAAGACAACTGTTGGAGCAATTATTTGCAAATGGAAGAAATACAAAATAACCATCAATTGCCCTCAATCTGGAGCTCTTTGCAAGATTTGGCTTCATGGGGTAAGGATAATCATGAGAAAAGTGAGGGATCAGCCCAGAACTACACAGGAGGAGCTTGTCAATGATCTCAAGGCAGTTGGGACCATAGTCACCAAACAAACTATTGATAACATAATACGGCGCCATGGATTGAAATCCTGCCGCGCCCGCAAGGTCCCCCTCATTAAGAAGGCACATATACAGACATGCCAATGAATCTGAATAATTCAGAGAAGGATTGGGAGAAAGTGTTGTAGTCAGATGAAACCAAAATTGAGCTCTTTGGCATTAACTCGACTTGCCCTGTTTGGAGGAAGAAAAATGCTGACTATGACCTTAAGAACACCATCCCTACAGTTAAGCATGGAGGTGGAAACATTTTGCTTTGGGGCTGTTTCTGTGCTAAGGGTATAGGCTGACTTTGCCACATTGAGGGGCCAATAGACTGGGCCATGTATTGTAAAATCTTGGATGAGAACCTTCTTCCCTCAGCCAGAACACTGAAGATGGGTCGTGGATGGGTCTTCCAGCATGACAATGACCCAAAACATACCGCCAAGGCAACAAAGGAGTGGCTCAAGAAGAAGCACATTAAGGTCATGGAGTGACCTAGCCAGTCTCCAGACCTTAATCCTATAGAAAATTTATGGAGGGAGCTGAAACTTCGAATTGTCAAGTCACAGCCAAGAAACCTTAAGGATTTAGAGAAGATCTGTGAAGATGAGTGGACCAAACTTCCTCCTGAGATGTGTGCAAACCTGGTCACCAACTACAAGAAACGTCTTAATTCTGTGCTTGCCAACAAGGGTCTCTCCACCAAGTACTAAGTCATGTTTTGCTTGGGGATTGAATACTTATTTTACTCACTGAACTGCAGCTCAATTTATAACATTTGTATTATGTGTTTTTTCTGGATTTGTGGTTTATATTCTGTCTCCATCATTTAAAATACATCTATGATAAAAATTATAGACCCTTCATTTCTTTGTAAGTGGGCAAACGTACAAAATCTGCAGGGGATCAAATAATTATTTTCCCCACTGTATATGCTTTTCCAGCTTGATGTGAACAAGGAGACAGGGGCACAGACACTGGGCTATAAGATCTGCAGCTTTCCCAATGCAAGAAAAGAGAGAACTAGATGCAATTGTTAGTACATTTGTGATATTCCTTGTAAACAATATTAACCACTTGACCTCCAGAATATTTACCCCCCTTCATGACCAGGCAATTTTTTTGCGATATGGCACTGTGCTACTTTAACTGACAATTGCGCAGTCGTGCAACACTGTACCCAAATAGAATTTATATCCTTTTTCCCCTCACAAATAAAGCTTACTTTTGGTGGTATTTGATCACCTCTGTGTTTTTATTTTTTTGCCCTATAAACAAACAAAAAAAAAGACATTTAAAAACAAAAATAAAAATGTATATATTCTGCTATAAAACATATTCAATAAAAAAAAAATGGAAAAATCAAATCTCTTCATAAATTTAGGTCAGTATGTAATCTGCTATATATTTCCCAATAAGCCTATATTGATTAGTTTGCGCAAACATTATAGGGTCTACAAACTATGGGATATTTTGATTTCATTTTATTTTTTTTTTTACTAATGGCAGCGATCAGCGACTTATAGCAGGACTACGATATTCTGACATTAACTTACACTTGACACTTTTTGGGAACCAGTGACATTAATACAGTGATCAATGCTAAAAATATGCACTGTACTAATGACACTGGCTGGGAAGGGGTTAAACATCAGGGGCGATCAAACGGCTTCCACTGTGTATAATGGCATGTGCAACCCCTATCTGGAAGTATCAGATCACACACATATATATATACGCGATTTGGTGCATGGGTGCTGCCCTGTAGCAGTAAAACTGTTATAGGTCGGTCTGGAAGCTGTAAAAACCTAAGTTTAGGTAATTTTTCTTTTTTTTTAAATGAGCACAAGGGATGTTACTTAAATTTAATGCAAAGTGGGATAATGGGATAGTGAAGATCTGAGGTCCTCCGCCCACCCCCTACTGGAGGCTGCCAATGCCTGCTCTTTCCACCCCATCCTTCATCCATAGAAGCTGCACTATAGCTTATTTGAATGAAAAGCACTTTTTAAATGGAAGACGGGTGGATGAATGGAAGGTCCGCCTTTTCCATTCAAAGATCGTTATTTATTCATGGAAAGTATAGTATGGTTTCTGTGAATAAAGGAGGCGAGTGGACGGGCGCGCACAGGGCCGCTGATAGAAATCATGGGGCCCCGTACAGCCTACCTGACGGGGCCCCCTTTAGCCCCACCCTCAACTCCGCCCCTGGTCCCGCCCCAGACCCTGCCTTATATGTGCTGCTTTTACTAACAGAACAGTCTGTTTTTTCTCCTTGCTTTGCAGTGAGACTAAATAGCCAGATTGCTGATCTGTGTACAAAGCATACAGCAAAGTCAGTATAACTAGCAGAAGATGGAGATATATAGGCTCACAACATGCACTGCTCTTTTACGTTTGGAAAATTGTTACTGCCATCAGAACCTTATCACATGGGTATTTTGTTACATGGCAGGGTCTCTTAAAGAAATACAGTGATTATAAAAATTTGTAATCAGCCATTGCTGACCATTGCTTTTGAAAATGCTAGCTGCTTTACTGGCACATGATGCAGTGGCTTCAATACATTCTGCAATTTTAGCTAAAATTAGCAAAACTAATTTAGGTGGGTCTTATATTACAAAGCAAAGTATGCTTATTTATTTAGGGCCCCTTCTCCATGCTGCAGTACAATTCTAAATAAAAAACCTGTGGGGAAAAAATGTTAATAATTTACTTAGGAAACGTACTAAACCTGCAGCTTACATGTGCTCCATCCACAATATAGTGTGGCTCCCTCTGCTCACTGTAAGCTGTCTCTCCTTGCCACTGCTGCTGCCACCCGCCTCACATAAGCCTCTTGATCTCGGCTGCTGAGTGGGGACCTGAGCGGAGGAAGATCACTCCGCCAGGGTAGGCAATGGGCAGCCACAGTGGCAGGCATCCAGGACTTTAGCACAGCAGCCAGCAACATGCGGAGCAGGTGCGGGAATGCGCATGCGCCCAAAATTGAAAAAAAAAAAGTCCCTCAACTGCTCCGCCTCCACCATCCCATAATCAGAAAGGGGCCCTGGAATTGCATGTAGTATATAACACCCCCTAAGCTAGTAGGAGTGGAATGAGCGGGGGGTGCATTTTGTCTGTGAGGCTGCCCGGGCCCTCCCTGCTAAGCTCATGTACTGGCTTATCAGTGGCCCTCCACTGAGAACCCTCAAGTGTTTTTCTAATGGGGTAATGTCTGTTGAGGACCATAGCATCAGGAAGTCCTGAACCTCTTGCAAGTCAGAACCCGGGATCCATAGGACCTTGAAGTGCCTAGCCCCGAACTGATCCACAATGGGGTCGGGCCCCAAAATCATGCCAATCAATAGCCCTGTCTATGAATGACTTGTAATGTCTCTATGGGTGGCCAGATGTAAATGCACTCATATCCATTTTACATCATGCTAGCTTTGATCTATAACATTTAGGTCTGCAGACCCGGAGGAAGGAGGGTGTATGGACACAAGTCCATTTACATCCAAACCCCCATAGACCTACATGGAACATTCAATCAGATCCGCATGTAAAGCTGACAGGCGGACCTAATTGAAAAGCTTGGTTGAAAGGCTATTTAAGGGGAGCGGTGGTAGTGGGAGGTAAAAACATGGCTCAGCTGCATGTTCTTACTCCCCCCTTTCCCCTTCCAAACACAAGAGTGAACTAGCAACTCATGCTTATAATCATATTCATTATGATGATCACAGCACAGCATGTACTTTATGGCTCTGTGTCACATGGCTGCTGGGTGCTGACTTTGTTAAGGCTGCACTGTGTTACAATCAGTATGGCCATAAGTTAACAAAGTCAGCACCCAAAAGCCATATAACACAGAGCCAGAGCCATAAAGTACATGCTGTGCTGTGATCATCATAATGAATATGATTATAAGCACACAGTCAGGGAGTCTGGGAGCTGTACCTTCCTTCCATAGAAGTCTGTCAGTGTCACTGTGTGCTGCTGGTCTGTGCACTGCTGAGCCCTCTCATCCATCTCTCATCAGTCACTTCCTCATTCCACAGCATGCACAAACGAATCACTCCGCCAGGGCGGCCGGAACTACATATTCATTCAGTGCAGCATATTCACAGTGCACAAGGTTAGTGTGCCTACACCCCGAAAATGGAAATAAAGTCCCTCCTCTGCTATCACCTCCTGGGCCCCTCTGTTGACCTCATGGGGCCCAGGAAAATATATTTATACACCCTGTAATGAAATTGAAGTGGGGGATGGAATTTAAAGGATTTCTATTTATTTAGGCAGAAGTTAACTTTAAAGCTGCCCGGGCCCCTAGTGGAGCTCATGGAGCCCGGCCGGTACAGCAGGGCTGGTTGTACTGCCCTATCAGCGGCCCTGGGCGCGCATTGTCGGCTGTCTTGAGGAGTGCCTCCTCAGGGCCATTAACTCACGCAGCACCAGAAGATTACAGCTGCAGAAGTATTGTACAACCAAATTGTAAGGTTATGACAAGCTAGTGTCACCCCTGTCAATTTTCATTGCTGTCTGTGTCCCCGTTAGGGAGTCACCCCCTCTCTGTTTGTCCTGTTTACTGTTATCATGAAAGTGAAAGTAAAAGAAAATCCTACATTTTTGGTTGAGAATAGAAGGGAAATCTTCCAGAGGGGAAACGCTGGTTCTGGTTATTCTGGTGACACACCAGGATTCCCTCACTTTGGAGGGATTTCCTCTCAGTTCCTGTTTTGACTATGGAACAGGAAATGAAGGGAAATCTCCCCAATGTGACATATATGACAAAAAAAACCCCAGATAGGGGTTATAACCTTCCCTTACTGTATTCAAAATGAAAAAAACGAATTTAGTGACACTTTAGGCTTTGTCATTAACAGTTTTTTTTTTTTTTTTGTCTCATTCCAGCTCATGCTGACCAATACAGAGGTGCCCTGGATGTCTTAAGAGAAGTTATGAAAAATGAAGGGCCCAGGGGGTTGTACAGGGGCTTTACAGCAGCTATGTTGCGAGCATTCCCAGCCAATGCGGTGAGTACTGAAAAAGAAATAAATAAATGCTTTCCCCTGAGAAAATCCATGTTTACATAGAGATCACTTTCCCCCATCTAGGTGCAAATGTCCGTGTTTGTAAACCAATCTATTACAAGACAAAGACAACTTAGTGCATCTAAAGGCATTGTTTTAATTTAGAAGGAGTAGAGAAGAGGTAAAACTCCTGTTATAAATTTTTTTTCTCCCTAATGGGAGATTTACCTTCACTTTCTGTCCTGCAGACACAAAGTGAAGTGAGGGAATATCTATCCAAAGTAAGCGTAATCCTGTTTTCTCTAGCGCTCATTGACAGACGTAGTCCTCGGTGATACACCACCTTCGGGTTATGTTGCCTCCACAGGAGCAGGACTAGACAGGAAATTAAAAAGCTCTGGCCACACCCTAGGGGCAGTCCCAGAGGGTATATCCTCTCTCTCTCTGCCTCAGCAAATCAGTTATTTTCTGTCTAGTTAGGAGTAAGGACCTAGATACCTTGCTGGGATCTTAGGTCCTGGCAAGAATTTTTTCTTAAAGGATTTTTTAGACAGCCTTTTTTCTCCAGTGTTCCTGTGAGATCTTCAAGCAATAAAGCTGAACTGGGCGACGGGCTGGATGTTGAGATCCGGTGGTCACCCCAGTTCAGCCTACGAGCGCGTGCAGGCCATAGCTCCGCGCTGGGTCGGCCGCGACAAAGTCCCATTAAAGGACTGACCCCGCGAGTTAAACGTCTCGCTGAAACGCCAAAGACCATGAGTCACGGCGTCCGTATCGGTCGACAGCCCTCCCGCCCCGGTGGAGAGGGGTACTGTCAGGAGTTGGTGCCCGCCTGGTTCCGGTATGGTGAGTAGTATGTTCCCCCTTTTCCCCTGACGGGTCTTGTGGTGAACGCGGGCCCCTCTCTGTATGGTAAGATAGAGTCCCTCTCTATCCTATAACATGACACAGATCCTCCTACTTTGAGTGTGATTTTATGTGCAAAAAGCCAGGAGGCTTGGTTTGGGAGCTAACAATCTAATTGTATACATGTTAAAAAGATGTAATCTGTGGCATTCTGGGAATCTTACGGTGATAAGAATAAGCTACCTACCAGTCAGAAGCCACGGACATGTAGACTGCCTTCCTAATCAGATCTCCAGCTATTAGCAGGCCTCCCGAATGGCCATGCGGTCCGCCAGGGCCGGTACCGCCAACCACGCCATATCCCCATGCAGAGAGAGTGTTGTGTGCCCTGCAGCACACCGCTATTCAGTACAGGCCGCCGCCATTTTTTTTGCTGGATCGCACGAGCCGCCATTTTGGCATAGCCTCGTGTCTCCAGCATGGGGGCGGCCATGTTTGAGGTGATCCAAACACCTCGTGGAGCTTGGGGGAGGCGCCGGAAGGCGTGCAGAGGGGCGGAGCCGCCTCCTTTCTTCCTGGGCAGCCAGCCAAAAGACTTCCTGTTTGTCAAGACAGCGCTGTAACCTGTTGCAGTTAAACTCTGAGCATCAAGTGGTGAGCCTGGGGGTCTATCTCTCTCTCTCTCTCGATCGATAGGGATCCCTAGCAGGTAACACTAAGGGGCTTTTTGTGGCGCTGGGGGTCTGGAAAAAAAAAAAAAAAAAGTTTTTTATTTTTGAATTATATTATCCAGGAAGTGACTGGAATTATCATGGACCCTGCCACACATATTCCCCCACCTGTTTCCCTCGAGGGGGCCACGGGACCCGCCGGTGCACAGAGTGTAGAGTCATTTACAGCAATTTTGGAGTCTATGGTGGCTCGGGTGGAGGCGGCCTGTCAGGGACGGGGGTCAAGGAAGCGACCCCCGCCTACCCCTATACTATCTGACACCTCTGACTCAGATTCAGAGATGGTCACTGCAGTTGCAGGTTCCTCTGCAAGGGCTGTTATCCCAGGTAAAGCCCCCTCAGACAGTGAGGAGGACGCTTCTTCTCCTGCTATAATTCAGGAAGAAGCATTGGTGGACGCACTAGTTGTGGCAGTGCAGGAAACCTTAAAACTTGAGGCTTTACCGGCAGAGGCAACTGAAACAGAGATTCCTTTTGGTACTAATAAGCCCATCAAAACGGTGAAGGTTTTTCCTGTACCCAAATGTTTCGGTAATCAGATTAAAGGAGAATGGGAGCATTCTAAACGTACCTTTACTATTTCCAAGCGTATTGCTAGACGCTATCCGTTTGAGGAATCCATCATTAAGAAATGGACGGTACCACCAGTGGTGGATCCACCTATTTCCAGGCTGAATAAAGCCACGGTTATCCCAGTGGAGGACACTTCGTCCTTTAAGGATCCGGTGGATCGAAAGATGGAAGCAGAGTCCCGCACCATCTTCTCTCTGATAGGGTCAGCATTTAGACCAGTAATTGTTATTGGTCTAGTTTCCCAGACACTTACGGAATGGGCGAAAATGGTACGCCAAGACCTTAGGGGAAAAGATATTCCCCAGGAGACATCTGATTTGATGGAACAGATTATACTAGGGCTACAGTTTATCTGTGACGCAGCCTTGGACACTACTCCCTTATTAGGGCATGCATCTATGTCAGCGGTGATCCTCAGACGTGTGCTGTGGTTAAAATGCTGGTCAGCTGACCTAGGTTCTAAGAAGACCTTGACAAATCTCCCTTTTCAGGGGAATCGTCTATTTGGGGCCAACCTAGATGAAATCATTAAGGATGCCACTGGGGGCAAGAGCACTTTTTTGCCACAGGCTGCTAAAGCTAAGGGACCTCGCAACAAGCGAGGACCTTTCTTTACCGCCCATAAAGGGCGCCCGGCTGGTACTAGCGGGAAAGGCAAGACTCCTCCAGGAGGGTTCAAGAAGGGCTGGTCGGACAAACAGAGGACCAACCCAGCCAAACCCGAAGCAAAGGAGTACACAGCCTGAAGGTGCGCCCCCACCCGGTTTCAGGGTGGGGGGACGTTTTCACCGGTATTCAGGACATTAGATCGAGCATCAACCACTACTACCGGTGCGATTCTTCCCTTCCAACATTTAAGTACTACAGGAAGCGGTAGTTACCGTTCCCTGAATAGATCTTTTCCTTTACCTTTTCCTAAGATTAGTCCCTATACCTCACAGGAATCGGATCTGGTTGACCAGATAGGCCAAGTAGCCTCTAGTCGGGTGACTTCGGTCCCTGAGGTTCAACCAGAAAAGATCACCCTTCCTGATAACAATCAGGTATCTGATAAATGTGTGGGAACAGAAAACGACCAGACTTTCTCGGATGGTC
The DNA here is from genome assembly GCF_965119305.1 of Pelophylax lessonae. Lineage (NCBI taxonomy): Eukaryota > Metazoa > Chordata > Amphibia > Anura > Ranidae > Pelophylax > Pelophylax lessonae. The sequence continues at coordinate 199,078,398 of NC_138774.1, read as the reverse complement.
GGGGCCAGATACCTCTAGGGACGCCTGGTTCAGATTCTATCAGCGCCAGTGGTCCTAGAAATTCTAGGCTGGCCTCCTCAAGCCGGCCTGGCCGACTTGAACATGCTAGTCGCAGACGTTCCGTGGGAACTTCGTCTCAGGGAGTGTCTGTGGTCTCAAGGACCAATTTACCATCATGCTTTACAGTCGCTGGGTTTAATGGCTTGGCCATTGAAACCCAAGTACTGAAGGACAGAGGTTTGTCAGCTTCAGTCATTCCTACCCTAATTCAAGCAAGGAAAGCGACTTCCAGCAAGGTCTATTATCACACATGGAAGACTTATATTGCGTGGTGCGAATCTTTAGGATTTCCTCCACGTACCTATTCGGTGACTCGAATATTGGCTTTTTTGCAACAAGGGGTTGAGCAGAAGCTAGCCTTGAGCACCATCAAGGGTCAAGTTTCAGCATTAGCAATCTTCTTTCAGAAACCTTTAGCTACCAAGTCCTTGGTGCGGAATTTCATCCAGGGGGTGCGGCACCTGGCTCCTCCAGTCCGCGCGCCCTTACCGCCCTGGGATCTTAATTTGGTTTTGTCGGTTCTACAGAAACCTCCCTTTGAAAACATCAGGGAGATTCCCTTGCTTACTTTATCCCAGAAGGTGGCCTTCCTGGTGGCTATTACTTCTGCTCGCAGGGTGTCAGAACTGGCTGCATTATCATGCCAGTCCCCATACCTAGTGATTCATAGGGATAAGGTAGTACTTCATCCTAAGCCATCCTTTCTTCCTAAGGTGGTTTCAGATTTTCATCTGAATGAAGATATTGTACTACCTTCCTTGTGTCCTCAGCCCAAGCATCATCGGGAACATGCGTTGCATTCCTTAGATGTGGTTCGGGCAATCAGGGTATACCTGAAAGCTACGGAATCATTCCGTAAGACGGATTCACTTTTTGTGATCACGGATGGCCCCAGAAAGGGTTTGCCTGCATCTGCCGCGACCATTGCCAAATGGATTAGACAAACGGTGGTACAGGCTTATTCTATTAAGGGTCAGAGTCCTCCGTTCCCTGTTAGGGCGCACTCCACTCGAGCGCTCAGTACTTCCTGGGCCTTTCGCCATCAGGCGTCAGTGGTCCAGGTATGTAAGGCGGCCACCTGGTCGTCGGTACATACCTTTACAAAATTCTATAAAATTGATGTGACGGCATCGGCGGATGCCTCATTTGGCCGCAAGGTTTTGCAGGCCGCAATTTGAGGAGACCGGTGGTCTACCTCGAGGGTTTTTTTCTGTTTGAAAAAAAAAAAAAATTTTTTTTCTCTTTTTTGTTGAGTCTCATCATTAAGGATGAGCATTGTAAACTTCTAGTTGGCACCGGTTGGGCCTTCTAGATTGGGATTTGATTTCATTTTCCCACCCCTCAGTTGTGATACTGCTCTGGGACGTCCCGAAGGTGGTGTATCACCGAGGACTACGTCTGTCAATGAGCGCTAGAGAAAAATGGATTTTTGTAAGATCTTACCGTAAAATCCTTTTCTCTTAGCTCATTGACAGACGTAGTCCCCGCCCCTCTGTGTTTTGAGTTGGGTTGGGTTAAATCTCTAAAGACTGCTTTTTCACATAACTGATTTGCTGAGGCAGAGAGAGAGAGGATATACCCTCTGGGACTGCCCCTAGGGTGTGGCCAGAGCTTTTTAATTTCCTGTCTAGTCCTGCTCCTGTGGAGGCAACATAACCCGAAGGTGGTGTATCACCGAGGACTACGTCTGTCAATGAGCTAAGAGAAAAGGATTTTACGGTAAGATCTTACAAAAATCCATTTTTTGACAGTTGCCTTTACAATATATGTCCATACTACATTTTACCAGGGCTTTTTTTCAGCTGGAACCTGGTGGAACTCAGTTCCACCACCTCTGACTCAGACCCTGCTCACCACTGTCGCTTGTAAAAGCAGAAGTCTGGCTTCTGTGTTTACAAGTGACAGCTTGTCTCTCAACGGCTTCCACAGATCTGATCTCCTGAGTGGCTCATGTGGAGGCACTGGAGGAGGGTTGCATGAAGGAGAATCTCCACAGTGTGGATACGCAGCAATAAAAACTCTAACCATTCAGCACTCATAAACAAATAAAAGAAGTTCTGGCTTTGTATATCATTTTCAAATGAAACTGAACTCAAAAGGGGAAGACTTGCTTTGTTATAGGAATATCTTTTTTTTTATAATAATCTTATATAATATAAAAAAAATCTGTATTCATTTTCCATATATTAAATACAAAGCATTAAAATTGTTCTTATTAACATTTTTTAATTACTCAATCCCCCCCCCCCTTCCTCTTTTCCCATCCCCACCTCACACCCCTCTACTCAATCTATTATTTCTATGTGTTTACCCTTCTTCTTCTCTCTTATATTCCCACCATTCCTGCATATTTCTTTGTTTTTTTTAAATCTATCCAAACTTTCCACACGCCAGTGAAATTTTCATTCTCGTCCTCCTCACTGCATCGCAAGTATTCCGTATTGTATGTATTTTCCACTTTTTTGATCCAATCTCCTATTGTGGGGCTCTGTGATTCTTGCCAGTATCATGGTATCTGACTTTTTACCGCACTAATTAAATGCGTTATCACTGTATTTTTGTACCGTGAAATAAACATACCCACGGATCTGGTATTTCTATGTTTGTAATCTCTTTTATTTGTTGCAACGCCTCCCACCAGTTTTTCTTTATTTTTGGAAGCTCCCACCATATATGGGCCATGGTTCCTACTACTTTACATCCTCACGAACAGTATGGTGATTTCCCTATTTGATATTTTCATGCTTTATCTGGTGTTATATACCATCTTGTATGGTGTTATGATACCCTGCACTGGATATACCAAAAGCTGTCGCAAGCAACCATTTTGTTCAAGCAACCATTTTGTTCAAGCAGCCATGACAGTTTACAAAGACCCTCATTCACACAGCCCCCTCCTCAAGCTAATTCATTCCTGGAAGGCAGAGGGCTTCGACTTCAAACGGCCCTTCAAAGAAACCTTATCTCAGCACAGACAGGAATCCTAGCAGATGTGGTTTCTTCCAGAACAGGCCGGTCGTAAATCTGAGCAAATCCATTAAGGCTGACCAGAGCCGTGTCGTAAATATCACGTAGCCCAGCTGCTCATTAGAAATTGAACAATACATACACAATTCATAACTTTAAACACAAACAAGATATGTCTCTAGAAAGTGTATAGTTAAATGCAAAATAAAATACTGAACGGAACGAGATCATACATGACCACTTTAGCTCCTATGGGAGGCAAGCTAGCTGTCAGATGCCTTACGGGTCAGAGGCTACTTTGAGATGGCCTGTGTTTTGTATCTACGGATATAAAATTCAATGCTGCACAATAATCTATCAGTTTCAAGACGGCAGATATTGGAAGATATGAAATATGTTATAAGTCTGTCTATACGGGAGGTTCCTTGGTATTGTCGTAAACCTTAGGGCCACCCATGACCACTGTGTTTATTGGTCAGGGACTTCTGTTAACACTTCTGTTAACACCCCCTGTGGTCTCAGAGAAAAAGAGAGAAGCAGAAGGGGTTGGGAGTTCTCATGGTAACATCAAGAAGGAACATCTATCAGGTTTGAGAACCGATCACACTGGCTCAGCTTCTGAACTCTGGTAAGACCAAGGACATTGAATGCAAGTATTCTTATTTCCCAATCCAATCTTATTTCTCTAAATTGCTGAATTAGGTCGCTATTTCTTTGAAACACCTTTTTCTGTAAATATTTTATTTGCACCAATTTTAACCTTTTTATTATAATTAATTAATATTGTTAATCTTGTCCCTAAGCTCTTAATGCAAACTAACAAGGAACCTGTCTCTTGAAGAGTGCTACTGTATAGAATAAATCCTCTGAACATCCCTGTCTGTGGTGACAGTGCGAGTTACAGATGATTATTTTAAAGTCATAATTGGTATTTCTAAAATTGCGAGTGTCCGCTGGGCTCATTACGTAGCGGTGGTGGCAATGAAAGGGTTAATTGCTTAATTAGCCCGGTGACAACCGCTCTCAGCCTGCTTACATCTAGATTGTGGTCCCGCAAGCTGGAAAATCTATGTGTCGGGTGCAGCTGAGAGTGGAATTGTTACGCAAGTGACGAGAGGGTGTGAGATTGGCTGGTCCTTGGTCATGAGTTAGTGAGAAGGGCAGGGATCTGATACCCGCCACCGTCACATAAGGCATTTATAAATTATTTCAATGATATTTATATCTCTTGCAAGACTGTGTACCATTTTCATAATTTTTCCTATCTGTTGTTCATTCACCCATGTGATTATTTTGTTTTCCCATTTTTCAATGTATGGCGGCATTTTTGGTTCAGCCACTGTCATGAATATCTTATAGATCCGGGAGATACCATGTCCTTATTTTGTTGACGTACACAACTGATCAAATGGCAATAGATAACTCCTACCTGGAGACTTAATGAGGCTCTCCTGAAAGATCCTGCCATAGCCGCAGATGTACTAACGGAATTGAAAGCATATTTTGCCAACAATACGGAATCGGTAGATAACCCACTCTCAGTTTGGGCGGCTCACAAATGTGTTATTAGGAGGATCCTGACTAAACATGGCCACTTCATTAAGAAAAAGAGGCAGAAAGCCCTCTCTGATCTTTTGACACGTCTTCACGTTCTAGAACGCAAGCATAAAACTGGCACGGATAATGCTACTGCAACAGAATTGTTGAGGGTTCAGAAGAACACTCTCTGTACAAAGCAAAACATATTTTATTGAGAGCTAGACGTTCCTTTTACGAATATGGAGACAAACGTAGCCGCCTGCTAGCTAATGCTTTAAGGGCCAGAAGGTCCTCGACCTTTGTGCCTGCACTGACTACTCCATCTGGCTCAAAGATCCATTCCACTCCAGACTTAACATAAGCTTTTAGGAACTTTTATAACATTGGCCAAACCGTGATACCGCCCTCAGATTCACCAAACCCTTTGTACTTGGCTACTTATATTCAAGAAGCAAATCTCTCTACACTCACCACAGAGGAGAGGGACGCTTTATCTCAGCCCATCTCTGTACAAGAATTTAGTGCCACGATTGCCTCTACTCCACAAAACAAAGCACCTGGCCCTGATGGCCTCTCAGGTGTCTATTATAAGACTTATCAGTTTTAGCTCCACATTTTACCAAGGCCTTTAATGCTATCACTGAAGATAAAATGGTCCCACTAGACATGCTGAAAGCGAGCATAGCTGTTATCCCTAAGCCAGATAAAGACCCCCTTTCGTGCGGGAATTATAGAGATAACTCACTCTTAAATTGTGATATCAAACTTTTTACTTAGATCCTAGCTACGAGATTGGCTGCTTTGATGCCACGTATTATTTCTTTAGATCAAGTTTGATTTATTCAAACATGTGAGGCCCGCGATAATACTATACGGGCCCAACACCATTGATGGGGCAGAGAAATCCCAAACTCCCCTTCTACTTTTGTTTACAGACACCGAAAAGGCGTTTGAGTGAGTAGGAACTTCCTCCATGAGACACTGAAACAGGTGAGATTACCGACTCGTTGTTCTCTACTCCCACTGCGACAGTCCGTGTTAATGGCTTTGACTTAGAATCATTCTCTATAGCCAACGGTACCAGGCAGGGCTGACAACTTCTTGTTCTGACGTTGGAACCTTTCATCCAACACGTTCGGGGTAACTCCTCAATCCAGGAAGTTCACACAAAAGATTACCATCATAAAGTGGCAGCTTATGCTGATGACTTACTCTTCTACATTACTAAACCTCTCATCTCTCTACCTTCTCTGCGGGGGGAGCTAAAACGCTTTGCTTCCTTGTCAAATTTCATCTCCAGAAATCAGAGGCCCTGAACGTGACCCTTCCTACAGCGGTTATGAACACTCTACGCCCACATTTTCCTTTTAGATGGGCAACGCAACACATTCAGGACTTAGGTACGAAAATCTTGGCGAATCTGACTGAGATTTTCTTCTTAAAATTTCAGCCTCCCCTTAGAAATTTGTCCAAGTCTCCATGAGAGCAGAGTGAGTTTCTTAATGGGGAATCAATCCCGTGTAGATATAAAACCTACTGGTTGTATTTGACCTAAAAAAGTGGGATTCCTTGGCCTTGTCCTGGTTTGGTCGTTGTAATATCTTAAAAATGAATTCAATGCCCAGACTGTTATACCTCTTACAGGCGCTACCAATCAAGCTACCTCCAATGTATTTTCATTCTGTACGTTCCGCGTTTATTAAGTTTGGCACGGTAAACATCCCAGTCTGAGCGGAAACCTGCTGCTCCGCCCAAAGCAAGAGATGGCATAAGCCTCCCAGACCCTGCATTATATTACACAGCTGTCCATATGACTAGAGTCATAGATTGGTGCAGACACCAGAATCTCAAACTGTGGGTCCAGGTTGAACAGGATGTCTCTAGAGTGCCGCTTGTGGGATTGCCCTAGACGGTAGACAATACTTGGCCTCTATTACAGGGCATCCATTAATAGGTACCACCCTGGCTGAGGTGGACAGATTTTTCAAACTTACCTCCCTGGAGAGCTTGCCTTCTCCCATGACACCAATAATTGGACACCAGGGATTTCTGCCTGGACTTACAGACTCAAACTTTAGCCTTCTATCCATGAGAGGCTTAGTAAACAGCTTATGAGTACAGATGGATGGCGTACAGCTAACATTCTGCCCTCCCGGCCCACATCCCTCCTTCCTGAATCAATGGCGATCCGTCCAACTTTCGCACTTCCTGCGATCACTACCGAAACACATAGGAAATTACATGCTTTTGAGGAAATATGTTTGGGTGAGGGTCCAATTTGAGGTTCTCTTTCCAGTTCCTACAAACATTTATTGGAACTCAATGCGCAGTCCGAGCCCCCCGTCCTTGTAAAGTGGGAGAAGGAGCTTGGAGTAACTTTCTCTGATTCCCAAAAGGAATGAATACTTTATTTTGCACATAAATCTTCCCTGAGTGGCAGATACCAGGAATCTACCTACAAGAAAATGGCCAGATGGTAGAGAACGCCGTCAGCCCTGGACAAGTTGTTTCCTCAATAAAGCCATAGATGTTGGAGATGCCACTCATCTGAGGGTACCCTCCTACATATTTTTTGAGATTGTCCTGTGCTTGCCACTTTTTGGAGACCTGTGCTTCAACTTATTCAGAGGTTCACAGACGTTACCTTACAAAATGACTCATTGGCAGTATTGCTTAATCTTACGCCAATGTCGAAGAAAAGGTACCATAAATCCTTACTTAAACACATTTTAAATGCTGCCCGTGCGTGTATCCCAGCTATGTGCAAACAGCAGTCCGCCCCAACAGTCATACAATGGCTTGACAGGGTGAATGAGATTGTCCATATGGAGGATCTTACATCGGATCTTACAGCTTCTTTCCCTTTCTCTTTATTTACTTTAAAAATGTAAAATATTTCTGGATGCAAACTGACTCAAGTTCTTATTCACATGTCAATATACCATACCTTGCTGCTTACAACCAGTAGGTTTTATAACTAAACGGGATTTATTCCCCATTAAGAAACTCACTCTGCTCTCATGGAGGCTTGGAAAGTAGCATTTATTATGTGTATTTATCATGTTATGATACATTTAAAGATGTTTTATTTCTTACAATGCACATTCTTGAAAACCAAACCTACACGTTTTATTGGAAAAATTGTCGGTTCACATACAAAAACATGTTATTGTTGTCTGTGAAGTATCCTTTTAATAAAAAAAAAAAAAAAAAAAAAGGCAATAGATCTTCTCCAGATCTAATTGGTTGTGTTAATGTTGTAACAAATGCCTCAACTGAAAATACCGCCATTCATCGATCAGCAAAATTTCCTTCTTGTGCTTTAATTCCTGTAATGCACAAGTCTTTCCATTTTTGATTATGTCTTTCAGTTGTGCATTTTCATCTTTTATCCATTCCTCAAATAGTACTCTTTGCTCCGGTGGGAAATAATTTGTTTCTCTTAATGGGACTAACTGTGACCTATACTTCCATTTTCCCTTTTTGTGAATTGAGACCAATATCCTTAATACCGTGTCAATACGTGTGTGTTCGTGTCTAACATCCTATAATGTGGTAGTATCCACATAATTTTACCTAATGGTCCATTGCTAATTGTGTTCTCTATTTTCGCTTGTTTTTTTTGTCCATTCTATTTTTCGTGCCAATATTGCTGCCTTGTAATATTTTTTAATACCGTTAGTGAGATTTGAACTCACAACTTAATGCAAGGCAAAATGCAGGAAGCCGTACCAACTAATAAATTCACTTTATTGGAGGAAAACTAGAACAAGATGAATTGGATGCTGTGGATTACTGCACTTTGCACTTACATTACCTTTGCTGCTTTCATTATATTATTGATAAAGCTTACCAAGTACTGAATGTCTCTAATGTATTGCATATATTAAAAATAAACAGCTGAATACAAATAGTAAACTTTTTTAAAATCTCTTGTTTTTGTCTCAGGCCTGCTTCCTGGGATTTGAGGTGTCCATGACATTCCTAAACTGGCTGATCCCAGACAGCTCTTCTTGAGGACCCCAGAGAGACTGCCAGTGTGGGCTCCATATATATAAAACTGTAAAATGTGATCCTCAAACATGGAGCTCATCCAGCCATGAGATGTCACAGTTTGGCTACGCGGAAGTCATCACCAAAAAAAAAAAATGCAATGCTTAGAGGATCCTATTTTACTGACTTGAGAAGTCTATATGCAGCAGAGCTTGTGACTGGAAACGGAAAATCTTCACAATATCAAGAGCCTAGAAGAGGCAAACCCTGAATAAACTGACAACCTGGAGTCCCAAACATTCCTCAGACTATTTACCATTACAATCAACACTAATATAGATGAGCTTATTTTCCAGCATGGCTCAAACTAGACTGAACAGGGGGTGCAGGTGTCAACGTGTCATTCTTCTGGTATCTCAAAGTATCAAGGCTCCGCTCACATATTGGCGTCTCATGGCGATTCTGCCTGTGATCCCGAATCATTGCGGAAGTCTGTGCCATTCCTGTGACTTGCAATGGCAACCCAAATGCAGCGAGATTGTGCAACGATTGTCGCGTGACATATCGCGGTAAAATCGCGCAAACAGAATTGCGGGACGCCTGTTGCCCAAAAAAACTTTTTTTGGGCGACAGGTGTCTCACAGTACTTTATGCGTGATTTTACTGCGATTTGTTTGGGGTGCCATTGCAAGTCACGGGAATCGCATGAGCGTCCCAGGTTATGCAATGATTCAGGATCATGGGCAGAATCGCGGCGATTCTGCCCACGATCCGAGATGCCAATATGTGAACACAGCCCAAAGTGTCATTGTTCTGGGGCTCAAAGTGTTAATGTGTCATTGTCATGGAACCTCAAAATATTAGTGTATCGTTGTTCTGGGACCTCAGAGTGTTAGCATTTCGGTGTTCTGGGGCTTCAGGTGTCAGTGTGTGATTATTCTGGGACCTCCAAGTGTCAGTGTGTCATTGTTCTAGGGCTCCAAAAGGTAATGTGTTATTGTCCTAGGGCTTTAAAATGTTAGTGCATCACCTCAGAGTGTTCAATTCCCTCATCAACACAGATAGTGTTGATGTTGGAATCCCTCCTGCCGGGCCATTGTCTGCTCCTGGCAGGAGGAGAGGGGGGTCAGGCCAGAAGAAGCCGACCCCTGTCGGGAGAACACAATTATTACTGGTAGCGGCTGTAGCAGCCTCTATAGTCTATTGATAAGTAAAACCCAGGCATGCTGGCTGTTTCCAAGTTGATTGGTAAATCAACTCAGTACATTTAGCCTGCCCATACACGGTTCAAATTAAACCGCCCTAGTATGTCATTATTCTGGGACCTTCAAGTGTCAGTGTGCCATTGTTCTAGGACTACAAGTGTCATTGTTCTGGACCCTAATGTGTGAGTATGTCATTGTTCTGGGACTCCAAAAGTCAGTATTATTGTTCTGAACCCCAAGTGTTGGGATGTCATAGTTCTATACCTCCAAGTGGCATTATTCTGGACCCCAATGTATAAGTATATCACGATTCTAGGCTCAATGGGGTTGGTTTACTAAAACTGGAGAGCGCAAAAGCTCCCAGGCTTTTTTGTCAAAGCTTTAGGCTGCATTCACACTTGAGTGTAGCGTTTTCCCCCTTTTTTTTTTGCCGTGATTTTACTGCGATTTTTACAGCGTTTTTTAGGCATTTTTTGAGGCAGGCATTGACATCTAACAAAAACACTGGTAATCAGCCCAAAAAGAAGCTCCTGTACTTTTTTCAGCTACAGGCGTTTTGCTTCAGGGGACAAAACGCTCAGATGTGAACAGGGGCCTTTGAAATGAATGGGATTTTGATTGTTGGGCGTTTTGGATTTTCACAGATGAGTGTTTTATGAGCTGAAAAATGCTCAGGTGTGAACAGAGCCTTATTGAACAAGCTGAAGTTAGAAGCTGATTGGCTACCATGCACAGCTGCACCAGATTTTACACTCTCCAGTTTTAGTAAATCAAACCCAATGTGTCAGTATGTTATGGTTTCAGACCCCAATGTGTCAGTTTGTTGTTGTTCTGGGGCTCCAAGTTTCAATGTCAATATTCTGAATTCCAAGTGTCAGCGTGTCATAATTCTGGACCCCCTGTGTCAGTGTGACATTGTTCTGACACCCCCCCCATGTGTCAGTATATGATTATTCTGGGGTGCCAAGTGTCAGTGTTATTATTCTAAGCCCCAGTTGTCAGTATATCATCATACTGTCAGTATGCTATTGTTTTGAACCCCAAGTCTTAAGCCTCGTACACACGCGTCGAAAATCGGCAGGGAATTTTTGTCCGACGACCGATCTGCCGATTTTCAGCTTGTTAGTATGATGCTTCCGACAACCGACTCCGACTTTTCGGCCAAAAAAAATCTGGTGTGCAGGCTATAAAATTTTTGCCCGCCGTCAAAACACGGCTGATTTTCGTGCAGTCAGTACAGATTTCAACAGGGAAAAATCTTATGAGCAAGACTGGGCATGCTCAGAGAAGAAAGAACACAAAGAAAGCAAACCAACACATGACATCACTTCTGAAGTAGAATTTTGTCGTGCGGGAAAATTCGTGTGCAGTCTAGGCACATTCCAACCAACAAAACACCACTCTGGACAAAAGACGGACGACCGGTCGGCCGATAATCGTTGCGTGTGTACTAGGCTTTAGTATGTCATTGTAAGACTTTGGGTTCGAACAATGACATACTGACACATGTGAATTGTCAGCATGCCATTGTTTTGAAACCAAAAGCATCCGGGCCATTTCTTTGGGCCATTACGTTTTATTGTGCCAATATTCTGTTAGTATCTCTGTGTATTGATCCTGTATATATAGTAAAATTATTTATTTTCAACTCTTGTGTATTATGGAGCATGCATCCGCTGTGGGTTCAAGCCCTAAAGTGTTTGAAAGAGGTCCTGTCTGTGCTATTGCTTGTTAGAAATCATCATTCTCCATTTTCATCTTGAAAGCCTACACTGACATCATGAATGGAACATTCTCAATTATTGCTGTCAGTGGTCTAAGACTTTCAGAAGGACTCTTAAACAGGAACTCTTGGTAGTAAGGGTTCTAGCCTCAGTCAAGTGCTACCAAACTCTGGGACTGATTAGCGTTTAGACCTGAATGACTTGGTAAACATGCAGGTGGTTGGCGGGTGCTGCATTGTGGCCCAAACAAAAGATGTAATGCCTGCTATGATGATGACAAGGGACCAAATATAGTTAATAAAAAAGTAGACAAAGCCTGTAAAAATTGTCAAAGGATTTTTGAAATGTTGCGACCCTCGCAGCGGAAGGGATCCATGCACTTAAATGTTAAAGTTGGTGCTAGATATTATATTATCAGAAATAGGAAGATAACCATCCGCGACCTCCCCCTTCCACAACTATCCGCAGAACATGGGGACGTCATGGATAGGGAATTCACTGAACCTGAAATATTAATGGCCATTAAACATATCAACTCTTCTAAGGCCCCAGGCCCGGATGGCTTCTCGGGCCACTACTATAAGAAATTTGGCGAGACCCTTGCCCCCCACCTCTGTTCCTACTTCAATGCGATTAGACAGGCTCCCCTATGCCTCGGTACGAAAACAATGCCTTCATTCATGTTATACCCAAACCTGGTAAGGACCATGGGGACTGTATAAATTATCGCCCGATCTCCCTTATCAATTTGGATGTGAAAATTATGACTAAAATACTAGCCACGCGACTGAATTCCTTCTTAGCCCAGTACATTCATCCCGACCAAGTGGGTTTTGTCCCTGCCAGACAGGCCTCTGACCAGACCAGACAGGCTTTCAACGTTATATCGGCTCTCCAGTCGGACTGGTATGGGGAAGGGCAGCGGAGGGGCATGCTGTTGTCCCTCGATCTCCATAAAGCATTTGATTCCTTATCCTGGGAGTACCTGTGGCACACGTTTGAGAAATTTGGCTTTGGACCATCATTCCTTACGCTGTTGCGAACCCTGTATCGTGAACCTGTGGCAAAATTGTTGGTCAAAGGCTATAGCTCAGATTATTTAGAGATCCGTAGGGGTACACGTCAGGGCTGCCCTCTGTCTCCCCTATTATTCATCCTACCCTTGGAACCCTTGGCAATCAAAATATACCAAAACCCGAATATTCAGGGCATTCCCTGTGGAGCTGGGGTGCATAAATGCGCCCTCTTCGCAGACGATTTCTTATTGTACTTGTCTACCCCATTGGTCTCGGTCCCCAATCTGCTTCAGTACTTGGGATCGTTCCCCGCGATTTCGGGACTGCGGGTGAACCATTCCAAGTCCCAGGCCTTGAATCTCACTCTAGATGATGCCACTGTGTCAGCCCTTTAAAACAATTTTCCCTTTAAATGGCAGGTGGGATCTCTGCCATACCTGGGCATCCACCTGACTCCATCGATTGCCACGCTCTATGCATTCAACTATCCCCCCCTGTACAAAACTCTAGGGGCGGACCTCTCCAGATGGGCGACTAACCCTCCGTCGTGGTTCGGCAGGTTGCACTCGGTAAAGATGAATGTTTTGCCACGGTTGCTCTACTTGTTTCGTACATTAGCGATATCCATTAACCACTTGCCGACCGCGCGCGGTAATACTACTGTGGCAGGGCGGCACGATACCGTCCAGCCACGTAGTATTAACGTCATGCGCGATCTCGGCTCCCAGAGCGCGCTCCCGCGCGCCGCGGGTCCCGATACCAATGGCATTCGGTAGGGAACCGATCAATCACCAGATACTGACCAATGATTTTTGGTCAGTGTCTGGAGATCGGTCCCCACCAATGGCAATCTGTCCCCTGTCTGTGTAATGTAAACACAGACAGGGGAAGTGATGTATCTGTCCCTTCTGGAGTCCTTTCGGTTCCAGGAGAGAGACAGAGACACAGTAAAAACGTGAGTTTCCACCAACACTACACTGACACACCTCACATAGGTACATTTAACCCCTTCATCACCTCTGATCACCCCCTGATCACCCCCAAAACCCCTCACAGTGAACACTATATACAGTGGTATACAGATATTTTACTGATCACTGTATAAGTGTCACTTGTGAGCGTAGTTTGCGCCTGCGTTAGGCCCAAATAGGGTTAGGGTACCCGCCACCTATCCCCTAATAAAGTTTTAACCCCTTGATCAGCCCCAGTTAACCCCTTCACTACCTATTACTCTGTGCACTAAATACAGTATATAGGTAAATACTGATCACTGTATTTAGTGTCACTAGTGACCCTAATTTGCGCTTGCGCTAAGCCCAGATAGGGTTAGGGCACCCGCCACCTATTCCCTAATAAACTTTTAAACCCTTGATTTTCCCCAGTTAACCCCTTCACTCCATATAAAACAGTGCACTAATATATACAGTATATCAGATAACTACTGATCACTGTATTTAGTGTCACTTGTGACCCTAATTTGCGCTTGCGCTAGGCCCGAATAGGTTTAGGCCACCCGCCATCTATCCTCTATAAAGGTTTAACCCCTTGATCTCCCCCAGTTTAACCCCTTCACTTCCCTGTCACAGTGTTCACTATATACAGTGATTACCGATCACTGTATTAGCGTCACGGGTGACACAACTTAGGCTAGCTAGTTAGCGTCAGGGTCCCACTACACCACCGTTACTTAGCGTCAGTTAGAGTCAAGTACACTAACACACACACACCACCGTTACTAGTATAGTGTTTGAACAGATCAATATCTGATCTGATCAGAAATATACTAGCGTCCTCATAATTTAGTGTTCCCCAAACGCAGTGTTTGCACAATCAGCACTGATTCCTGCTAGCACCTGCGTTTAGCCCCCTTGCCCAGACCACCTTACCCAGGCCAGTGTAGTAATCAATAGATTACTGACACTTCCAAAAAACACATCACACAAAACCGCTGCGTTAGCAGAGTCAGGCCTGATCTCTGTTAGCACTAGCAGTTTTTCTTTGTAGCGACCAAATAGTCCTCGACAACCAGGTGCTTTTATTACCTAGTAGTCGCATCACTGTACGAGTAAATTTAGCTACCAAAATGACAAAACGTTCGTTCAGTGATGATGCTATATACAGTATAATGACCATGTCAAGTGAGAGCGATGGGGAAGCCTCACCGGCAGAATCAGGGTCAATATACGAACCAGATGACAGCAGCGGCTCCCTGACAGATAGCTCCGACAGAGGGGTCCCTGCTAGGGTCAGGCGTACCCGACCCCATTCTGGAGTTGTTGACTTGCAAGAACTGGGGGTTTCTCGTATGCAGCAGAGTGCCAGTACTAGTGCCGCTCACACTTCTCGTGAACTGGCAAGCACGAGCGGCCTAGTACATCCTGGACCTTCAACCAGCGCTGCAGTATCACCTGGTGACGTGGCGAGTCACCTGAGTGCAGTTGAAGCTGGTGCGGTGGCTAGCACGAGTAGTGGCCCGCAGCCACCGCGTATCCGAAGACAGGCCCGTAGAGCCCATAGTGTCCTCCCTGAAGCGCTGGCATATCCTAATTGGCAGCCCACAGATTCCACAGCGCCAGTACTTCCCCCATTCACCGCCCAACCCGGAATCCAAGTGGAAACAGCTGGTTTTAATCCCATAAACTTTTTTGAGCTGTTTTTCACTGAAGATCTTTTCAGATCTATTGTGGACCAATCAAATTTGTACGCTCAACAATTCATCGCCGCCAACCCAAATTCACCCCTTGCCAGACCATTCGCCTGGAATCCTATTACGATTCAGGAGTTTAAAACCTATCTGGGCCTTTCCTTCAACACGGGCATTACAAGAAAGAATGAATTGCGGTTATATTGGTCCACTGACGCAATTCATCAAATGTACGTGTTCTCTGCTGCTATGTCCAGGACTCGATACGAACAAATATTTTGGTTCATGCATTTCAACGACAATGAACTCTGTCGTCCTCGGGGAGACCCTGAATATGATCGGCTCCACAAAATTTGGCCCCTCATAGACCACTTCAATCAGCGGTTCGCAGCCTTGTTTACCCCCCAACAAGATGTCTGCGTTGACGAGTCCCTGATTAAGTTTACTGGTCGCCTTGCTATCAAACAGTACCTCCCCAGCAAGCGTGCCAGATACGGGATAAAGGTTGTATAAGCTTTGTGACAGGGCCACAGGCTATACAGTTAATTTCTGTGTCTATGAGGGAAAAGATAGCACTGTGGAGCCCCCCGACTGCCCAGGCTACATAGGGAGCAGCGGCAAGATAGTTTGGGACTTGGTGTCACCCTTATTCGGAAAGGGGTACCACTTGTACGTGGACAATTTCTATTCAAGCGTGCCACTTTTTAGACACCTCTATCAATTGCAAATTGGCGCTTGTGGCACCGTGCGATCTAATCGCCGGGGCTTCCCCCAACGGCTAGTGAATGCCCCACTGAGCTCGGGGGAGAGAGCCTGCTTGAGGTGCGATGAATTGCTTGCAGTGAAGTGGAGGGACAAAAGAAACGTTTACGTGCTGTCCTCCATTCACCCAGACACGGCAGTCCAAATTACTACGGTCACCGGTGTTGTTGTTGAGACACCCCTCTGTGTCCACGACTATAACCGTAAAATGGGAGGGGTGGACTTCAACGACCAGATGATGGGACCGTACTTAATTGCCCGTAAGGCCAGACGCTGGTACAAAAAAGTGTCTGTATACCTATTTCAATTGGCTGTTTACAACGCTTTTGTCTTATACAAAGCGTCTGCTGGAACATTATCCTTCTTTCAATTCCAAGAAGAGATAATCAGAGCCCTTCTGTATTCAGCTGGTGCTCCTGCCCAACCAGATGCAGTGAGGCGGCTGCATGAGAGGCATTTTCCGCAATACCTCCCGAGTACCCCTACCAAACGATACCCCCAAAAAAGATGCCGTGTCTGCAGCAAGCGCGGATTTAGGCGTGACACCCGGAATTATTGTCCCGACTGTCCTGACCGACCTGGTCTTTGCCACGGTGACTGTTTCCGTCGCTACCACACACTAGTGGATTATTAGCGTAGGGTACAGCACGGCACAGTTTAGGGCACATTTACACAGGGTCTCAAAAGATGTTCGATGGCTATCGTCATTTTGAGAGACCCGAACCTGGAACCTGGAACTCGACGTTTGAAGAAAAAAAAAAAAAAAACATAAAAGCCAAAAATAGTTGTCGTCTCAGTCATTTTTTATGTTCTTCTGCACTTCCTATGTACTTTTAATGTCCTTTGTATGTTTTTCATTCTTTTGTGACCTGTTTCTCTTGCAGGTACTTGTCGGCTACCACGCATTGATTTTATATATTCTGACACAAACAGTGTTTGCGCTCAGCATATATGGATACCTTTGCTGATAGCAGCTGTGGTGATTTTCTGATTTCAGCACTGCAGTTAAAATCTTATTTTGGTATACGTGGATAGCGCCGTGTATACCCATCATTAAATTCAGTGGGTGGTTGTTTGGGCGGTTAATGATGAGAATCCAAAAATTTTTGTTGTGTCAGTCATTTTATATGTCCTACTCTTCCTAATGTACTTTTTTTAATGTACTTTTTTTTTTCATTCTTTTGTGACCTGTTTCTCTTGCAGGTACTCGTCGGCTACCACGCATTGATTTTATATATTCTGACACAAACAGCGTTTGCGCTCAGCATATATGGATACCTTTGCTGATAGCAGCTGTGGTGATTTTCTGATTTCAGCACTGCAGTTAAAATCCTATTTTGGTATACGTGGATAGTGTCGTGTATACCCATCATTAAATTCAGTGGGTGGTTGTTTGGGCGGTTAATGATGAGTAATACTACGCATTATTCCTGTGCTGATTTCTGATAGGTTCTCTTTTTTTTCGTTCAGCCCACAGGCTGCATGAAAAAAAACAAAACCTATATGCCAAACAAAGACCAGCAATGTACTGGTACGTTGCTGGACTTTGAGTGGTTATACCAGGATGATGCCTGCAGATTTAGGCATCATCTTGGTATCGTTTTTTACAGCAAGCGGTCGGCTTACATGTAAAAGCAATCCTAGCGGATAATTGGCCGCTAGACTGCTTTTACATGCAGTGGGAGGGGACTCCCCCCCCCTCCTGCCGCCTTCCGTTGCCTTCCATGGTTTTTCTCGGGCTCTCCTGTCCCACCGGTTAACCCGAGAGTGCAGCCGGTGGTTCAATTATCTAACCATAGAGCTGATTGGAGATGAAAATGGCTCCAATCATCTCTATGGCCTAAGATGCCGGAGGCTACGAGCATTTCATGACTTCTGTTTCGCCAGAAATAAACAGCGCCATTGGGAAATTGGGAAAGTATTTTATCACACCAATTTTGCTATGGTCAGATGCGTTAAGGTCAGAGGAAAGATCTAGAGTCTAAAAGACCCCAATTTTTTTTAAAAAGAGTACCTGTCACTACAGATTGCTATCATAGAGGAAATTTAAATTCACCGTGATAACAATAAAAATGATTAAAGAAAAAAAAAATGAAAGAAAAGGTGTCAAAATAACATAAGAAAGCAAATTAAAAAAAAAAAGAAAAAAAAAAAAAAATCAAGCCCCCCTGTCCCCCCGTGCTTGCGCGCAAATGCGAGCACAAGCGTTGGTCTACTGTCATATGTAAACCGCAATTTCAGCATGCATGTGAGGTATCGCCGCGAACACCAGGTCGAGGGCAGTAATTCTTGCGGTAGACCTCCTCTGTAAGTCCAAAGTGGTAACCTGTAAAGACTTTTAAAGGCTTTTAAAACCGTACGTAGTTTGTTGCCACGGCACGGGCGTGCGCAATTTTTAAAGTATGTCATGTTAGGTGTCTATGAACTCGGCATAAGATCATCTTTTAAATTTTACCAAACAATTTGGAATTATATAGTGTATTTTTGCATTAAATATAAAAAAAGTGTTTTTTTACGCAAAAATTGCGTTTGAAAAATGTGTGCGCAAATACCGTGTAACAAAAAAAATTGCAACATCCACCATTTTGTTCTGTAGGGCCTCTGCTTTAAAAAAATGTATAATGTTTGGGGGTTCAAAGTAATTTTCTTGTGAAAAAAAAATATTTTTTCATGTAAACAAAAACTCACAGAAAAGGCTTGGTTTTCAAGTGGTTAGAAGAGTGGGTGATGTGTTGCTAAAATTGAGCATAAAATGCCAGGACTGTTCAAACACCCCCCAAATTACCCCTTTTTGGAAAGTAGACACCCAAAGCTATTTGCTGAGAGGCATATTGAGTCCATGGAGTATTTTATATTTTGCCCTAAGTTTCAGGAAAATTACAATTTGTTTTTTTTTTTTTTTTTACACAAAGTTGTCACTAAATAATATATTGCTCACGCATGCCATGGGTATATGTGAAATGACACCCCAAAATACATTCTGCTGCTTCTCCTGAGTACAGGGATACCCCATGTGTGAGACTTTTTGTCAGTCTAGCCGCATACAGGACCCGGAAAACCAATCCGCACCTTCTGGCTTTCTAAGGGCGTAAATTGTTGATCTCACTCCTTACTACCTATCACACTTTTGAAGGCCATGAAATGCCAAAATGGCACAAAACCCCCCCAAATGACCCCAGTTTGCAAAGTAGACACTCCAAGCTATTAGATGAGAGGCATGATGAGTCCATGGAATATTTTATATTTTGCCACAAGTTTCAGGAAAATTATTATTTTTTTTTTTTTTTTTTACACAAAGTTGTCAGTAAATGATATAATGCTCACACATGCCATGGGTATATGTGACATGACACCCCAAAATACATTCTGCTGCTTCTCCTGAGTACAAGGATACCCCATGTGTGAGACTTTTTTGCAGTCTAGCCGCGTACAGGACCCGGAAAACCACTCCCCACCTTCAGGCTTTCTAAGGGCGTAAATTGTTGATCTCACTCCTTACTACCTATCACACTTTTGAAGGACATGAAATGCCAAAATGGCACAAAACCCCCCCAAATGACCCCATTTTGCAAAGTAGACACTCCAAGCTATTAGATGAGAGGCATGATGAGTCCATGGAATATTTTATATTTTGCCACAAGTTTCAGGAAAATTATTATTTATTTTTTTTTTTTACACAAAGTTGTCAGTAAATGATATAATGCTCACACATGCCATGGGTATATGTGAAATGACACCCCAAAATACATTCTGCTGCTTCTCCTGAGTACAAGGATACCCCATGTGTGAGACTTTTTTGCAGTCTAGCCGCGTACAGGACCCGGAAATCCACTCCCCACCTTCAGGCTTTCTAAGGGCGTAAATTGTTGATCTCACTCCTTACTACCTATCACAATTTTGAAGGCCATGAAACGCCAAGATGGCACAAAACCCCCCCCAAATGACCCCATTTTGCAAAGTAGACACTCTAATCTATTTGCTGAGAGGCATGGTGAGTATTTTGCATCTCTCATTTTTTTTGGAAAATGAAGAAAAAACAGGAAAATGCATTTTTTTTTCCTCTTTTTTCAATTTCCAAAACTTTGTGACAAAAAGTGAGATCTGCAAAACACTCAACATGCCTCTCTGCAAATAGCTTAGGGTGTCTACTTTCCGAAAAGGGGTCATTTGGGGGGGGGGGTGGGGGGTCGTGCTGTCTTGGCATTTCATGGCCTCCGAAACTGTGATAGGTAGTCAGGAGTGAAATCAACAATTTACGCCCTTGGAAAGCCTGAAAGTGGGGGTTGGCTTTCGAGGACCTGTACTCGGCTAGACTGCAAAAAAGTCTCACACATGTGGTATCCCTGTACTCAGGAGAAGCAGCAGAATGTATTTTGGGGTGTCATTTCACATATACCCATGGCATGTGTGAGCAATATATCATTTAGTGACAACTTTGTGTAAAAAAACAAAAAAAATAATAATAATAATATATTTCCCGGAACTTGTGGCAAAATATAAAATATTCCATGGACTCACCATGCCTCTCAGCAAATAGCTTGGGGTGTCTACTTTGCAAAATGGGGTCATTTGGGGGGTTTTGTGCTATCTTGAAATTTCAGGGCCTCCGAAACTGTGATGGGTAGTGAGGAGTAAAATCAAAAATTTACGCCATTAGAAAACCTAAAGATGGAGATTGATTTTCGGGGTCCCGTACACAGCTAGGCTCCCAAAAAGTCTCACATATGTGGTATCCCTGTACTCAGGAGAAGCAGCAGAATATATTTTGGGGTGTAATTACACATATACCTATGGCATGTGTGAGAAATTTATCTTTTAGTGACAACTTTGTGTTAAAAAAAACATTTTTTTTTTTTTTAGTCATTTTTCAAACACCTGTGACAAAAAAATTAAATATTAAATGAGCTCAACATGCCTCTCAGAACATTCCTTTAGGATGTCTACTTTCCAAAAAGTGGTAATTTGGGGGGGTCTTGTACTGCCCTGCCATTTTAGCACTTCATGAATTGAGATAGGCAGTCAGAAATTAAAGTTGCGTAAAATTTCAGTATTTACACCATAGTTTGTAGACGCTATAACTTTTGTGCAAACCAATAAAAATACACTCATTGAATTTTTTTTTGTCAAAGACATGTAGCTAAATATATTTTGGCCAAAAAAAATGACATAAATTGAGTATATTGGATATTTTTTAAAAGACAAAGTTGAAAATGTCATTTTTTTGCAAAATATTCGCTCTTTTTTTATTAATATCGCAAAAAATAAAAAGCGCAGAGGTGATCAAATACCACCAAAAGAAAGCTCTGTTTGTGGGAAAAAAGGACGTAAATTTCGTTTGGGTACAACATTGCATGACCGCACAATTGTCAGTTAAAATCGCACAGTGCCGAAGCACAAAAAGTGGTCTGGACGGAAGACAGCAAAATCCTCCGGTGGTAAAGTGGTTAATATGCCTGATCTTAAAACATTTCAAAACAAGCTTGTGCAGTTTATATGGGGGGACAAGAGGCCCAGAGTGAATACTCCTAAATTGAGGGGGGGTTTGGGGGTCCCGATCTACTTAACTATTACTATGCTGCTCAGCTCACCCATTTGATCAGATTCCATTCTGAAGAGCCCCGCCCGATTTGGATGCAGCTTGAAGCCAACCATATGCCTACTATTCCGATTGAGCACCTGCTGTGGCTGCAACCCAAAGACCATCCTGCGATCTTGTGCCCCACCTTTCCCTGTCCCTGGGGATATGGGACACACTGGCGAAACGCCATGGCTTCAAGTCTCCCCCACACTCCACTAGCGCCCTTACTGGGCAATCCAAGGTTCCCTCAGGGCCTCTGTCCTCTCGCCTTCCCATGGTGGACTAATAAGGGATTTCTCAGTTTGGCGGATTTATGTGATAGGAGGGGTATTCTCTCCAGAACTACATTGCGGGACAAATACTCTCTCCCAGAGGGCGAGGTCTTTCGCTATACTCAGATCTCCCACTATGCTACCTCTCTTAAGAGTCTCTGTGACCTAGCAACCTCGACTCCCATGGAGTATCTTTGTAATACCATAGACAAACAGACAGGTTATATTTCTAGCAATATATACTGTATTGCTTGAGGATGATACTAAGTTGCCTTACATGACCCGGTGGGAGGAATTGGACAGAGCTGAATGGAACAAGTTAGCGCTACTGAACTCGAAATCCCTGATCAATACATCCCTGATAGAAGCCAATTATAAATCTTTCTGGGGTGGTATATGGTTCCTGTCCGGTTGGCGGCAGCAGTCAGGGAGGCCTCTCCAGTGTGCTCCAGGGGCTGCGGTCAGTCAGGCACGGTCCTGCACATCTGGTGGACCTGCCCTAAGGTCCGCCGATTCTGGATCCGTGTATATAATTTTATATATTCACTCACCAACATTATTTTGGTTAAGTCCCCTACCCAAGTGCTTTTGGGCAAACCGATTGAACAGGCCCTCAAACACACCACAAGCTTGCTCCTGGCGATCTCCGGTGATATTGCTGGAGCTGCTCAAAGCTAAGCTGACCTGGATCATGGTAAACGAGAGAATGGTGGCCATTCTCCAGGACAAACTACACCTCTTTGAGAAGACCTGGGACCCCTGGATGAGATATCTGGCGGGACCCCAGTAAGTTTGGAGGTATACCCTCGGTAATTTCCACATGAATGCCTTTCCACGGCTATCTTGACTCCTCTATAGCGGACCTGGACGCCAACCCCTCATTGCTCCTGTCTCCCATCCTCTCCTTTCCCTCCCCTCTTCTTCTCCTCTCTTTCTGTCTTCTTTTTCTTCTTTTCACACTTCTTTCTATACTCTACTTTATTTCCGCTGATCTGTAATTCAGCGGACATGGTCCTCCTGGGATCTTTATGGACTTGTCAGCGCCACCTAGAGCAGCTATATTGTTATAATTTACTGCATTTAGAATTTGGTGTATCACTGCAGTTGCATTGGTGTCCCGGGGCCGGTGGTGTGGCGGTGGGCTGGGGTCTGGGCGGCCGCTCCCCTCCATTCGGCGCAGTGTGTTCCCTTGAGGGGCGCCGGGGGGCGGGTCCGGGCCTGGCTCGGGCCGCCTCGGTCCGGGACACAATTGGAAGTGTGTTCATTAGCGTGACACGCCACTGTTATGCGCTCCTTTGGGGGCTGTGTTGCTAGTTCTTTTTCCTGATTTGTGTTATTGTATTTCATAACAGATGTTCTTACAATGTTTTCTTGTGTATTTATCATTTGCACTTAAACCAAATAAAAATCTTTTGAAATCTAAAGAAGATAACAATCCACAGTAAATCTCATTGAGGAACATACTTTAAAGCTCACAGTCTTGAGTTGATCGGCGAGGTCTCCTTTGTGATCGTTGGGTTTGGCGGGATCTCTGTGGTCTGCCGGTCGCAGATGCTGATGTATTGGCAGCAGCTGGGAGCGAGAACTCCAACCAGTTGGGAAAGGGATACCGGAGCCATTTTGAGGGCATCTAAAAATGCCGGAAGGTCCGACAGGTGTCACAGGGGAATAAAGCAACCATTTTTGTGGGCTATGAGGTGAAAGGGGTGTCCCCATTTGTAGGTGATGCCCAACTTGCAGAACGTCTCCAGAAGGGGTTTCATGCAGCGGCGCATCTGGAGGGCCCCCTGTGATACGTTTGGCAGTAGCAGGATTTGTGCTCGGTCAAACTTCATGGGTCCCTTGCGCCATGCCCGCCACAGGATGTCCTCTTTCAGAGAGTATCTGTGTAAGCCCCAGATGACATCTCTGGATCTATCCTCTGAGTCCCCTCTGGGGCCCGGAGACCTGTGTACTCTGTCTATGGCAATGACAGCGGGGCGTTCCAGAAACCTGTTAAAGGTGGCTGTGATCATAACCTTAAGGTCTGCTGGTGTGGTGGCTTCTGGGAGACCCTTAATCCTGATATTGCATCTACGGTTGCGGTTCTCCAAATCATCTAGAAGTAGCATCAATTGGGTCACTTGGGCAGCAGTGTCTAATTGTGCCGTTTGCATATTAGAGACAGTCTGCCTAATTTCTGATTCACTGGATTCCAGGGTAATAACTCTGGCAGTAATATCTGTGACCTCCTGTCATTTCCCCTCTGAGGGTTGTCTCTACATGGGCGGCAAGGGCCTCAAAGTCATCTCTGGTGGGCAATTTTTGTAAAAAGCTCAGATGTTTTGCTCAAACATAGACCCAAAAAGGGATCCTAATATAGGGGTCATAGGGGGCGATTTAGTCACTGTTCCTGACTTCCCAGCTCCTGTGGAGTGGTTGTGCACTACCAAGTACACCTTGAGGCTGTGCAAATCCTTGCCTCCCATACACCTGCAGCCCCCTGATGCTCCCTACAGAGAGATAGAGTCCTCTGAATCGTGTAGGGAGCCCGGCAGACAAGGGGAGAGATCCCCAGGAGGAGAGACTGGCGGCATGTCATTTGCTGAGCTGTTCGACTCCTTTTCTGTGTCCGCCTGAGAGAGCTGTGGCGCCGTCCTCCCTGCGGTCCCCGGCGCCATCTTTGAGCCATCCAGAGTAGAGGCCGCAGGCTGTTTCAGGATCAAATATCGGTCCATCCTTCGGTTCAAACCTCACCAGCAGCAGCCCAGGTCCGTGTCCTTGCTCAGGGGAAGGTGGGGGGGGGGGGTGGGGGGGGGGGAATCTCACTGATCCTGTAATGCAATAAGCCGCCTTAAGAGCCGAGGACCGGGAGCTCAGTGAGCACACGTCCTCACACTTCCATGCCAAGACCACGCCCCTTATTTTATTTTTATTATATATTTTATTTTCTTAGTTTTCATTTTTTATTTTATTTTTATTTTTTTTATTTCATTTTTATTTTTTATTTTATTTTTTTAGTTTTCATTTTTTATTTTCATTTTTTTATTTCCTTTTTTATTTTATTTTTATTTTCATTTTATTTTATTCTCTTAGTTTTCATTTTTTATTTTTAATTTTTATTTTATTTTCACTTTATTTTATTTTTTTTCATTTTATTTTTTATTTTATTTTCCTAGTTTTCATTTTTTATTTTTATTTTATTTTCATTTTTTATTTCATTTTTATTTATTTTCTTAGTTTTCATTTAATTTTTATTTTTTATTTTATTTTATTTTTCTTAACAAGGGCAACCATACTGTTGATGCTTTCTGTGATGAAATGGAGTTTGACACTGCTAAAAAAAATATATATATGTTTTGGGGTTTTAGGTCATTTTCTACCAAAAAATAATAATTTTAACTTGTAAGCAACAAATCTCAGAAAAAAAGCCTGGTCTTGAAGCGATTAAATAATAATAATAATAATTAATAATAATAGTGCAGAAGCTACCCCCGTGAGGGAAGAGGAAGCTGGAGGCAGACATGTTGTGTGTGTGTGAGCGCCATCTAGCGGACAGAGATAAGAGTGCAGGCTCAGGGTGAAAGCGGTAAAGGACGGTCAGTAGGGACGCCTGGGGGTGATTGAAACCTCCTTCCCTCATAGGGCGCTCTCTTCCTCTACAGCAGGTGAGTGGGTTGACCGACAAGATGGCAGCGCTTTGTCTCCTGTGTCCCTGTTTTCCGTACCGGCCCCCAGTGGTGACTCCACCGGCTGTACAGCTCTCAATAGCGGCTAGCAGGTCCGGGAGAGAAGCCGGCTATTCACTTCCTGAGAGGCGGAAGCAGACATGCGGCTTCCTTTGTACAGGCCGAAGCCCCGAGCTTTCCTAGAATGCTGCCCAGGCAGGAGGCTCGGAGGTCGGGGAGGGAGGGATGCTTTTCATGGTGGAATAGAATCTATGCACGGATTTCTCTGGGGGCCATTTGTTTCAGTTCACTCTTATTTTTGCATAATAAAGTTATTCATCAGTAAGGTCAGCTCTGATGATTGGTCAGAAATGTGTGCATCAATCAGATGGGGAAAGAAAGCCCCAACCAAACCCAATGTAATGTAGGTGTCAGCTCTGTACAGTCTATTAGTGTTATTATCCATCACCATGGTCTGCACTGACCGCTGTGTAGAAATCACAAATCAGGGATGCTTTGTTAACCAATGCGCCTGCAGCGGCCCCGCTCGTCAGTTCCGGTGCAGGCGTTTCATTCCCTGCTAAACCGCTTCTGGGCATGTCCAGAAACTGTGCAGGGATGACGCGCCTGCACCGGAACTGACGAGCGGGGCTGGTGCAGGGCATTCTGGGACTCCGACGCACCAGAAGAGGATGCGCTGGCTTCAGCTGCCCACACCTGAGATGGCAGCGCTGGAGAAGACATTTTCAAGGTAAGTATTTCTTCTAAAAGGGAAGTTCAACCCGGGACAGTTCAGAGGCTATCCATTGTGGAATGTACTAGCCCTGACTGTCCCTTTTTTTTTTTTTTTTTTTTTTTTTGTGGGACTGAGACATTGCGGAGGACAGATCTTACCCCTGACTGACATTTTTGGGAGGACCAGTGACTTTACTACAGTAATCAGTTCTAAAAAATATGTACTGTAATAATTACACTGGCAGGGAACGGGTTAACATTGTGGGTGATCAATGGGTTAAATGTGAGCCTAGGGAAGTGATTTTAACTTTGGGGGGGGCGTGGCTTGTGGAATGACCATAGAGACTTGTAATCCTATATAGAAGGATCACAGGGAGCTCTGTGATCATTCCAGAGAGAAGAACGGTCAGCTGTGTTTACAACAGCCGACCGTCCTCTCTCAGCCGGGAGCGATCGCGGGTGTCGGGCGGCAATCGGAGCAGGCGCTCGCCCCCTAGCCTGCTCGCGACCGACGTACAGTTACGGCGGTTCGCACAGGAGCTGCTGCCTGCTGCAGTACAACTTCAGCGGGCGGTTGTGAAGCGGTTAATCAGGTTTTATTTTATTTTTCAAATATTTTATTTATTCAAAGATGGATGAACCGGAGCGTATGATTATAAAACATAGGAAAAAAACAACATGTGATAACAACAAAGATAAACGGAGACATTTCCGAATCGCATATGTATAGCGTATATCCCAGCACAGTAAGAACATATACGCAGTACAACACTTCCAAGATGAGATGCACATCTCTAAGGCAGGCCATAGACGATTCGAATTACGTACGATTTATCGTTCGATAAACGAAAGCGGCACTCGTGCACATCATCGAGTGTACCATCAATGTGAGCCGAAAATCGTACGACAAAACACTATTTTTTGTGCCTTTTAACCACATCTCTACCGGACACACTCCCTACTGTTCTGTGTTTTGTTAGGCGAAATCATACAACTCCCCCACTAATGATACGAAATTCGGCCGATTTTCGCAAAAAAACCCAACATGTTGGATATGTGAATTTTTGCTGTCGTACGAAAATCGAACGTTTTACATACCACACTAACGATACGAAAATCGTTCGATAACACTGCCATTTACGATTTTCGAACGAAATTCAAATTGTCTATGGCCTGCCTAAGGCATAAAGAAGCAAAGACATGTCAGTTGCTTCTGCAACATCAGCATCCGCTTCACCCCTCTTCTTATTTTGAGAAATGTGAACTGTCAGAAAGAAGAACCAGAGGAACGAAGAGCAGGCAAGAAGAATTGGAGAAAGAGGGGAGAAAAAAAAAAAATTAATAACGAGGGGGTGGGGTTAGCGGGGCAGGAGGTTAGATATGGATGCGTCTACCAGGTTTACAAGACATCCCAAACTCCCTAGATCAGTCACAATCCGGTTTTATTATTTAACCACATGAAGGCCAGGCCTTTTATGGCACTTTTTGTTTACAAGTTTGAATCAGTATTTTTGTTGCTAGAAAACCCCCAAACATTATACGTTTTTTTTTTTTTTATTTGCAGAGAACCTAGACAATAAAATGGCAATTATTGCAATTTTTTATGGTACATGGAAAAAATACATTTTAATGAATAAAAAAAAAAAAAAAACAATATATACCCTGATTTTATTTAATTTTTTGTATAATATGAAAGATGTTACGTTGACTAAATAAATATCTAACCACGTCAGGCTTTAAATTCATGCATGCTTGTGGAATGGTGACAAACTAGGTACTTAAAAGAGAAGTATAGGTTTGGGGTATTTTTTAGATTAATACTTAGGTGGATGCAGCATCTGTCCCCCGGCGCCTCTGCACTGAAAACCGAGCGATCAAACCCCACGATCGCTCGGCTCTCCACTCCCTCCTCGCTCATTGAAGGAGGGGCGGGGAGCAGCCGGCTCAGCCTTTCAGCGGCTCGCTGAAAGGCTGAGCCAGGTGTCGGTCCAGGCACCTTGCAAATCCAGACTCCGTTGACGCAGTGCCTGGACCGACTTCTGTGACGTCAGCAGAGGGCAGACTTCAGTCCACTCTCTGCTGAAAACAGGTCACAGGAGGGCAAAATGAATTGCATTTCTGTGATGCATAGGAGAAATACAGACAAACAAGCTTTGGCTATACTTCTCCTTGAAAAAAATCTCCATAGGCAATGCTTTTTAAATGCCTTTGCAGGTTACCTGTTTAGAGTTAGAGGAGGTCTAGCACTAGAATTATTGCTCTTGCTCTGACGTTCGCGGCAATACTTTAAATGTGTATAGCTCCCAACTGTCCCTGATTTCAAAGGACTGTCCCTGATTTGAAACAAAGTCCCTCTGTCCCTCTTTTCCTTCTCATTTGTCCCTTATTTTTGTCTGATCTATATAGTTGTGTATATAAAATGCACTTTTTATCTTTCAAAAAGGGTTTCCCAGTGTTAAACCTTTCATCCAATTTTTAAATTGCTGCATTTTTACATTTTAAAAGTCAATACAAAGGAATAGTAGTGGTAAAAAAAAGCACTTGTGGGTTTAACTAATCATTTTTTTATGTATAATTGTCCTTTAAGGGGGCGTGGCAGGGGGTGTGTCCTATGCCTACACATACTTTGCTAATAGGTGTCTATCGTTCCCATCTTTAAAAGTTGTGAGGTGTGCATGTGTGGTGCGAACACAGTTTACATGTGCGTGCATTACTTGCGTATGAGCATGGAAGGATGGGGGGTGCTTTAAATTTATTTTTACATTGTTCCTTAAAATACAAACTTTTTTATCACTTTAGGGCTGGATTTGCACTGGTGTGATGTGGGAACCACAGTGTGCATCAGAAACACAGGCAGTTCCCATTGTGCTCTGCGAACCACTCTGGGTGTCGATATAAAGGTAATGACACCCCCAAATCGGGTTTTCAGAAAACAGTGTGAGCTGTGGAATTGCATCACATGGGTCTGAACACCCATCCGATCCACTTCCAGTGCGTACAAAAAAAAAAAAAGAACCATTTTGGTGCAGATGCGATGCGCTTTCAGCGATACAAACTGTATGACTGAATTTGCTTTGCACAGACATCGCATGTAATGTGCACAGGAATACGGTGCGAATCACATGCGATGTCTGCAATCACATTAGTGTGAACCCAGCCTTATTCCTATTACAAGGAATGTAAACATCCCTTGTAATAGAAATAAGGATGACCGGTCCTCTTTATGGAGAGATCTGGGATCATAAAGACACCAAATCTCTCCTTTACCTATTTAATAAAAAAAATTGTTTCCTTTCACCCTGGACTGGAAATGACATCATGACGTCGCTCTGGTCTTCCAAGGCCAGAGCCAATCAGACACAATCTAGTCTTTGTGACCAGCTGGCCGCACCATCAGATCGTTTCTCGGGGGAGCTAGTGGGTCGTTCCCTCCTGCCACCTATGAAAGTGTTCCAGTGGCTCATGAGTAGCCGCTCGGAACCCTTTCAGGAGAAAGCCAGCCACCGGCTGATGTCTTCAGCCATAACCCCAGTAAACCACTTGCAAACCGCAATGTATACAGTATATACATATTGCGGTCAGCAAGTGGTTACTAGATGTAGGGTCACAGCCTGGACATGAGATGTCACAACCTGAACACGGATTTTAGTTCTGCATCTCTACACCGCACAGGAGTCATAGACAAAAGGGAGACAACAGAAGGAATGTTGGTGTCAAGCTAACAAACCTGCTTGTAAAGATATAAATAAAGATAAGCCCAGGAGAGGTCATACAGCTCTTTGGACTTGAAGTGGTTGTAAAGTCAGAAGGTTTTTTTTTTTTTTTTTTTATCCTAATGCATTGTATGCGTTAAGATAAAAAGGCTTCTGTGTGCAGCAGTCCCCCCTCAGCCCCCCAAATACTTACCCGAGCACTATCTAGATCCAGCGATGTTGTAGGAGTGTCTTGGCTTCTTGGGACCCCCCCTCCTCATTGGCTGAGACAGCAGGGTGATGCCATTGCCTCCCGCTGTTGTCAATTAAAGTCAGTCAGCCAATGAGGCAAGAAAAGGAGCAGAGCCAGGCCACGGGCTCAGTGTCTGAATGCACAGGAGGAGCTGCAGCTCAGCTCCGGTGCCCCCATAGCAAGCTGCTTGCTGTGGAGGAGGGCACTTAACAGAAGGGAGGGGCCAAGAACGCTGAAGAGGGACCCAAAAAAGGCGGATCGGGGCTGCCCTGTGCAAAACCACTTCACAGAGCATGTAAGTATTGCATGTTTGTTATTTTTAACAAAGAAAATAATACTTTATTATCACTTAAATGCATAGTGTGCCTTCACTTTTTACAAAGTTGCTAAACTCCGGGAATTTAGCTTTAATCTGTCAGTAGTCATAAAGTTATGGCAGATTGGTGTTATATACTTACCTATTTTCAGCTCATTTTGGTCCAGTCATGTGACTTGACTCCCCTGTGTCAATCAGTGGTCGCTGCAGAGAGGAGGGAGCACCAACAACGAATGGGCCATTGAAGCCTATGGGTGACATCACCACTCCAGGCTTTACTGGTCATTGTCGAGCACCCCCTTCTCTCCCGAGCTGGCGGCACTGGCTGACAGACTGGAAATCATGTGACTAGACTGGAACGGGCTCAAAATGGGTAATTGTATTCATCTTTCTAACACAAATTAATCAACAAAGATGTCAGGACGGGAGAGGGAGCATTTTTAAGACTGGTTAGGTTCAGTAGGAATTCTGCTTTAACATTCAGAAATAAAATAATGCAATAAAACATGAGTTTTTTTTTTTTTTTTTTCCCACCCTCTTCACATATTTGTTTTATCATGAGCATTGGAACACGCTAAGCCTGGATACACACTATACAACTTTTGTTGTTCGATTTCCTTAAGGGTCCTTTCACACGGGCGTTCCGATCAGATCTGCCTGTCAGTTTTTTAGGGGGATCTGATCAGATGCCCCATTCATCCCTATGGAGCAGCGGATGTCAGCGGTGACATGTCCTCTGACACCCGCTGCCATCCGCATCCGATCCTGTCCGTGAAATCCGGACGGTTGGAAAACCTATTTTTCATCGGTCCAGGGGATCGGATCGGATGAGAGGGGACAGGCGCTGAACTTTCAGCAAAATTGATTAGCCTGCGGCATCATTTTTTCACTTTGATTTTCGGGTTGTCTTTGAATTCAGCCCTCTGTAGGTTGATGAATTCAGCCCTCTATAGGATGATAATTTTCATTTCCATCAAACAATGTGACATCCTTTCCTTCCTAACACATTACCCAGTCCATATCAGTATAGATATCCAGCATGAGATTTTTCTCAATTGAGATCTGAAGTGTTTTCAAAGTGTTCCTTTTAATTATTTTGAGCAGTGTATTTCAAGCATTTTTCTTTTAATTGTGATGATTATGGCTTACAGCTAGTGAAAACCCAAAATTCAGTATCTCAGAAAACTAGAATATTACATAAGACCAATAACAAAAAAAGAATTTTTAATACAGAGGTGTTGGCTTACTGAAAAGTATGTCTATGTACAGTATAGCCGAAGACCATTATCAAAGCAACCTGGGCTTCCATAACACTTCAGCAGTGCCACAGACTAATCGCCTCCATGCCACGCCGTGTTGATGCAGTAATTTCATGCTAAAGGAGGCCTGACCAAGTATTGAGTACATACTATACTGTACATGGACATGCTTTTCTCTAAGCCAACATTTTGTGTATTAAAAAACCTTTGTTTTTAGTGTGTGTGTGTGTGTGTGTGTATATGTGTGTGTGTATGTGTGTATATATATATATATATATATATATATATATATATATATATATATATAATCTGCTAGGAAGGGATTGTTCGATGCCAAAATGCTCATCCGGGGGGGGGGGGGGGGGGTTGCAGTGGTTATCCATCACAGGGTGCTTCCTCCTCATCTTCTAGTAAAACTATTTTCAGTTGCTGCCTCTACTGAAGGAATTGCAGTAAAAACAGACCTCTCTCCGATTTCTCCTATGTGCACTAAAGGTAAAACTTCAGTTTTGGATAGAGTGAAGGTTAGAACACATTTTAGGTTTGCAGTCTGTGCCCCTATTAGGGAGATTCACTGTTTGTCCTGTTTTCTTTTTTTTATTAAACATGAAAGAAAACGAAAATCCCAAATTTTGAATTGTCCCCAGAAAAGTAATAGAGGAGAAATCTTCCAATGGGGATCCCCAACAGATTCCCTTAATTTTCAAGGCTCTCCTCTCACTTCCTGTTGTGGCTATCGGACATGAAGTGAAGGTAAATCTTCTCAGTAGGACACAGATGGCAAAAAAGATTTAAAAATATACCCTTAAAACCAGTGGCGGCCCGTGCATAGGGGGCGCCAGGGCGCCGCCCCCCCTAAAAAAAAAGACAAAAAGAACAATAAAGTTATATAAAAAAAAAAAAAACAAAATCGGTTCGCCGGAATCGTCGACCTATGTGGTGGCTAAAGGGGGGGGGGGGTGGGGTTTACGACCCAGAAGAGGCGCCGATTGGCTGCCTTCTGGGGGCGTAACCTGGGCGCCGGAAGGAGCGCTTCGCCACCCCCACCTTCGTGATATCCTGTGATATCCTGGCTGTGATTGATCCAGTCCCCGCCCCGGGGTCACTGCTTCCGCCTTCTTCTTTACCGCCCGAGTGTGTCGCGCTGCTGATAGAGATAGACGTCCCATCCGCAGCTCCGCACTGGGCAGCCCGAGTCAGACCGGCGACGAGCGACGACTTGAGTCAGTGAGTCACTCACCAGGAGGACCAGTCCACCAGGAGCCTGGAGCAGGACGGAGAGTCGGGGACCAGGACCACTCGGCGAGTCGGATAGGGCGGCGGCGGCTGTGCTAGGGGGCCTGTACTGTGGGATTAGTGCTAGGGGGCCTGTACTGTGGGATTAGTGCTAGGGGGCCTGTACTGTGGGATTAGTGCTAGGGGGCCTGTACTGTGGGATTAGTGCTAGGGGGCCTGTACTGTGGGATTAGTGCTAGGGGGTCTGTACTGTGGGATTAGTGCTAGGGGGTCTGTACTGTGGGATTAGTGCTAGGGGGCCTGTACTGTGGGGTTTGTGCTAGGGGGTCTGTACTGTGGGGTTTGTGCCACTCTGTCAGTGTATCCTATAATAGGGTGTCTCTCACAGTATATACCATAATAGGGCCCCTGCTCCCTATTATAGGATATACTAGTACTGAGAGACCCCTTAATATGTGATATATTGGGAGAATTTGTTCACGTAAGCAAAATACAGGGGACAAAATGGGTGTAGTCTATAAGGGGTGGGGCTTCTGAGAAATGGGAGGGGTCCAAATAGAAGGGCGGGGTCTTGCGCCCCCCCATCTTAAAACTTCACCAGCCGCCACTGCTTAAAACTGAAAAAAAAAAGGTTTTGCATATAATGTTACTTTAAAGTGGAACTTAAGTTTTAATAAAAAAAAAAAAAAAACTGTAAGCAGGCTCTTTATTGCCTCTTCTGCAGTTCAGTTTACATTCCGGCACAGATCCTGTGTGCAAGAATGAGTATACTCCTGTGCATGTGCAGGAGTGATATCATACTACACCGGACAATCAAGATGGCTGAAGAACCAGCACCAGGAAGAAACTAATGCCCCATACACACGTGCAGATTATCTGCAGACTTTTGTCTGCAGACTTACCTTTTCTATGTAGTGCAAGGGCCTGCCGGATTGCATACAAATTGAAAGTGTTTAGGTTTGACCTCATATTATATGGTTTTGGTAAGTCTGCAGACAAAAGTCTGCAGATAATCTGCACGTGTGTATGGGGCATTAGGAGAGGAGGGAGCTCAGATGGTTGAAGCAGAGAAAGTATTGGGGCTTTAGTTTCAAGTTTCCAAACCAGTATCTCGATAGTAATAATAGGAATACTGGTGCAGTAAAAAGTTAACGCATCATTTTTGCTGATGTACCAATTATGTTTTTTTATCTTTTAATATTTTGTGTGTGTATTTTTATTATTGTTTCTTCAGATTGCTGCTGACCTGTGAAAGATGCCTTTGGTGGTGAAATGGCCGTTTCCTGCTCAAATACGATTACGAAGGCATGTCACTAGTATCATTGTTACTGGACTTGTCGGCACTTACAGCTGGGTTTGGACCAGTAAGTATCTCTAGATCTGCCTGAGAAAGGTGCCCAAAACCCACAGATCTTTATTTGCTTTGTGTGGAAAGTGATGAGAGAATGAGTGTGTAAAGCTGGCCATGCACGACATTGAGGTATACAAGAGTACAGATGTGCAAAGAAATTCCCTTGTATGGCAGGCTGTATGCACCATACACCATTTAAACTAGGTATATAAAATGCCTATATACAGTTAGTCTGTGTGCACGAACCTTTTAGTATTTTTTACAACTGTGATTAAATAAAAAAAAAAAATGTATGCTCTTGTTTGATTATATGCAAATTTCAACTGGTATTAGTATTTTAGATGGCTCCTGCATGAGTTTTATAGGAATTATAATTTGTTTGTATTTAGGGGTTTTGTTTTTTTTTTTTTTTTTACATTGTTCTATTTAATAAATTATATGTTTTACATGAGCAGATCAACTAAATTCTGTGAGGGGATTGTGGTAGTTTTATTATTCCCTATTCTCCCTTTTCTGCCTTACTGAGTTTTGTGTCAGTTGCTTTGCTTTGATTGTCCTCTGCCTAAAAGGTTGGAAGCAGAGAGGGACTACGATTAGAGGAATATAAGGTGCTGATCAGATCAGAAGGAAAAAAAAATACAACTTGGTACAGAGGCTCCCCCAGCCCCCTCCAGATGAAGTGGAATTTGGGTTTGGGTGTAGGTTGAGTAAATGCAGTCACGGGTAGGCCAATGGCTCGATGAGAACACTGGACGAGAAGTATGCTGTGTAGAGATTTTACTGACCTCCCACAGAAATCTGAAAATGTGGCCCTTTCTTCCATCAGATGACCCAGCCAGCAATCAGATTTTCTAAAAGAACTAATATCATGGCATATAGTTGAGAGTAGTTGACTGGTGGAGGAAAATAGTGCAATGTATATGTGGAAGAAATAATTCAGAATTTAATACTTAGACAAGCGCATACGTGCTTTTATTATTCACTTTTATGACTTTTTAGTATGTTTAATAAAAGAAACGTTTTCAAATGTATTCATTTTTTTTTAATCTAATTGAAGTTGCACCTTAAAAGTCCCAATGCCTATTTTTTCAATTGCTGTCTAATCTGAAATAGTTTTGTGGTGCACTTGATGTATAATGGCTGGTCAAGTCACACTGGGATTGGTTCACTAAAACTTGAGCACAAAATCTGGTGCAGCTCTGCACAGAAACCAATCAGATTCCAGTTTTTTTTTTTTGGGGGGGGGGGGGGTTGTCAGAATTGGACAATCTGAAGTTAAAAGCTGATTGGCTACCATGCACAGACACACCAGATTTTGAACTCTCCAGTTTTAGTAAATAAACCCCACTGACTTTTGCAGATCCTTGCTGACAAGACTAACCTAGGTCTTTCCAATGCACTAAAGTCATTCAAAATAAGTTCTAAGTGGGAGTGTTTGCCTTTACTAGAATCGTATGATCAGCTTTAGTTTTCTGATAGACTTGCACCCCAGCATTTTTCTACACTTGCAACATATTTTGCAAGTATTTTACACAAGATACAAGAGAGTTTCCAGGGATGCCTGTATTTGATGTTGGGCCTTCTGTAGACTTCTGGATGGGCTAGTGAGCCAATTTATAGTATTGGGGTTAGGATGATGGAACATTTTCTATCTGACTAATTTGAATATGATTGCAAGATGAATTCTTAGTTTTTAGGAATAATAGAAAGCAGTAGCTAACTAATTGCAGAATCGTTTATGTGTTGATTATATGGCTGGCTGGCTTTGTATCTTTGCTTTGCGGTTTCACATGGAAAAAACACACATTTCTCTTTCATTCATTGACGGACACAGCTCCTGTCATTCTTGACCATTGGGTTATGCTGCCCCCTACAGGAGTAGGAGACTAGGCAGAAAAAACTTCTGGCTACACCCATGGGCAGTCCCAGGGGGTATAATCCCTTTTCCTGCTATAGTCACTCAGTTCCCCTCCTTCCCGCAGGCACCCCCTCCCCCCTGCCAAGTTCCTCCTCCTGCTCCCTCCACATACGCTGGGGATGTGTTTTTTTTGGGGTGGTCTGACCACTTTCCTGGGGTAGGGGCAGGGCGCTAACTTGCAATGGGGTGGGGTTGTGCTGCCGGCAACGAGACGATCGACTGGCGGGGGTTTGTACCTGGTGGGGGCTCCTGCCAGGGCCCCCTGTCCTGCCTGGATCTGTTCTGAGGCCTGGTACTCCCAATTTCTGGGTCCCTGTAGGCCTCGTGGCACCGCACTGAGCTGCTATTTTGTTGTAGCCTTGTGTATTCCTATACACGGCGGCCATGTATGTGTAGTCTGGTGGCCATTTTCTTGTGGTTTGCATCGCAAATGGCGGCGGCCATGACAGTGGAGCCCCATGGGCGGTGATTTTTGGCGTTTGAAGCCCCTCCTGGGGCTGACTCTTGGATCATTTAGCTTACTGATCGCCGCACATGTAGTGCAGATTCTCCTGGTGATTGCAGGTGACTGTGTCTGCGGGTGGTGAGTCTGGTGGGGTCCTCTCCCTCTCTGCTGAGGATTGCTTGCGCTTGGCGACCTGGTGGTGCTGCCAGCGTGGTGGGGGTTGTCCCTTAGCAGTTGTTTCACACTTTTTTTTGGGATCCCCCTGGTGACTAATGGAGTCTTTGGAGCACATTTCCCCACCCGATATCCTTACTGAGGCTGCGGGGCTCTCTGGGATCCCGACCATCCATCCATCCCATGCACTGACGGCAGTCCTGGAGTCCCTTGTGTCCCGGGTGGAGGCAGCTTGCCGAACCAATCAATATTCACTTATTGGGATTTCTTTTTGGTAAAAAAAAATATGTAGCAGAATACATATTGGCCTAAAATGATGAAAAAAAAAAAGATTTTTTAAATATATATAATTTCTTTTATTGTGATTTTTTTTTTATAGCAGAAAGTAAAAAAGTGTTTTTTAAGAATTGTTGCTCTTCTTCTTCCTTTTTTATTTTATTTTTTTGTATTTCTTTATAGCGCAAAAAATAAAAATCGCAGAGGTGATCAAATGTCACCAAAAGAAAGCTCCTATTTGTGGGAAAAAAAGGACATCAATTTTATTTGGGTGCAGTGTCGCACGACCCCACAATTGTCAGTTAAAGTAGCGCAGTGCCGTATCGCAAAAAATGGCCTGGTCCTTAAGGGGGTAAAACCTTCCGGTCCTTAAGTGGTTAAATCTAAAAAAAAATACACAACTGATTTTTACTGATTTAATAGTTCTTTCAAAGTAAATGGGCTGCCTCCAATTAAAGTGCCTCCGTCATCCGCAACCCTGCTCTGTCCTTTCCATCCTCTTCCCTCCCTGCCTGTCTACTCATCATTGCCTGCCCCCTACCCTCCTGCTGCTCTTTTAATGTTTAATTTAAAATCATCCCATCCACTCTGTAATTTACCAATAAGTGTGCCTGTGTTATCAGAAAAATATATGCTGATCTGTACCTAAATCCGAGCAGCAAGTGACCGCTCGGCTCTCTTTCTCCTCTCTTCCCCTCCTCCCTGGCTGACGTCAGTGGGCAGTGCTCAGCCCTGTCCGCTGGAGCTGTCAGCCGGGCAAAAAAGAGAGCCGAGGAGTCAGCTGAGCACCGGGAACCGCTCTGATTTAGGTACAGATCGGCATATTTTTTCTAGAACACAGGGACACTTTTTGATATATTACAGAGGGGATGGTATGATTTTATATAGGTGGCTTAACCACTTTAATGCACAGAATACTGTTCTTAAATGTTCATGTGGTGGTGCAACGTACTTCACATGGATGAAGGCGGCCTAAATGTTATGTCAGTTTGTGTTAATGAAACCAAAGCTTTATGTAATCTGTTTACAATGTCTGTAACTGGTTATTTTAATATTTATTCCTGCAGAATACATGAATCGCCTGAAAGTGCACAACAAGGAAGTCTTGTATGACCTTATTGAAAAACGGCAATCAAATACACCTCTCCTCACCATTTCCAACCACCAGTCCTGCATGGATGACCCGCACCTCTGGGGTAAGTTGGCATCACGTAATAGTGCTTCATACTTCCCACACATTGGTTCATCCCAAAGCCCAGCCAGCAATCATTGCTCAGTGATAGCATTAGTGCTAAAATTCCTAGATCCCTTTTTGGTAAAGGTTTCTTTTTTTTTTCTGCAGGAATCTTGCAGCTAAAGCACCTCTGGAATATGAGTCGGATGCGTTGGTGAGTTCAATATTTCTATGTTTTAATAAAACGTAATTAAAAAACAATGTTTGTGTTGGGCATATCCACTGTAAAATATCTTCCTTGTTGTATGTCCCTGCCACAGGACACCCACAGCTGCCGATATCTGCTTTACTAAAGAGTATCACTCATTGTTCTTTAGCCTGGGCAAGTGTGTACCGGTATGCCGAGGTAAGTGTGCATTTCTTTACCAGCTGAGCTATCAGATTGTATAATTTGCAGGTAATTATAGTGCTTTGTGATCTTTATTGCCCCAACAAAATTCAGAAAGCAATAGCCTTTACTCCTTTATGACCCAGGTCAAAACAAATCTTAACTCCCAAGCCCAATTTTGCAACTTTGACATGTGTTAGATAAGAGAAATACTTTGTCATTACAATGGAATTCTATAAAAACTCCACACAGATATAATATAACAGCCATAACATAAACGTATATGAACAATGCACCCCTATATAAAGAGAATTAAAAAGGAAAGCATGAAGCATTTAAGGCCTTAAAGTGGTTGTAAAGGCAGAAGGTTTTTTTTTTTTTTTTTTTATCTTAATTCATTCTATGCATTAAGATTATAAGCCTTCT
This sequence comes from Pelophylax lessonae, assembly GCF_965119305.1. Taxonomy (NCBI): domain Eukaryota; kingdom Metazoa; phylum Chordata; class Amphibia; order Anura; family Ranidae; genus Pelophylax; species Pelophylax lessonae. The sequence continues at coordinate 199,039,348 of NC_138774.1, read as the reverse complement.
GCTTATAGCCAATCGGGAACGAGTCTCTCCTTCCTGATTGGCTGAGACGGCGGAGCCATTGGCTCTCGGTGTTGTCAATCAGGAGAAAGAGGGGGCAGGCCCGCGGCTCCATGTCTTAATGGACACGGGGAGCTGCAGGTCAGCTTGAGTGCCCCCATAACAAGCTGCTTGCTGTGGGGGCATTCAACAGAAGGTAAGAGCCAGGAGCAGCGAAGAGGGACCCGAGAAGAGGAGGATCCAGGCTGCTCTGTGCAAAACCACTGCACAGGGCAGGGAAGTATAACGTTGTTTTTAACCCCCCAAAAAAAAACAAGACTTTACAATCACTTTAAAGTCTCTTGGAAAGAAGCTTTCCTTGAAACGGTTTGTCCTCACCTTTTTATGTTCCGAAACCTCCTGCCAGATGGCAGTAGTTCGAAAAGATAGTTTCCAGGGTGGGACGGGGTCATTCACTATTTTGCCTGCCCTACTGACACAACGGGACTTATACATTTTGCTTAAAGGAACTAATCTGCAACTCATGATCATGACCTTCTGGGCAGCTTTTATTATTTTCTAAAGGGCAGATTTTTCTGCCAGTGTGCAATTAGAATACCAAGCTAAAATGCAGTAAGGCTGCATTCACACTTGAGCATAGCGTTTTCGCGCGTTTTTTACCGCGATTTTTCTGGCGTTTTTGAAGGCAGGCATTGACCTCTATCAAAAACACTGGTAATCAGCCCAAAAAGAAGCTCATGTACTTTTTTTCAGCTACAGGCGTTTTGCAAAATGCTAAGATGTGAACAGGGGCCATTTAAATGAATAGGGTTTTAATGGGCGTTTTGGAACGTTTTTTTTGAGCATTTTTGGAGCTGAAAAACGCTCAAAAACACCCAGGTGTGAATGGAGCCTAAGAGCAGTAGAAAAACTCAAAGATGTTTTTTTAAGAGAAGTCTTAAAGCGGAGTTCCAGCCATTTACTCACCTGTCCAACGGTCCAGCGATGCGGCCGCCCGAAGCCTCGATCCTCTCCCTCTGCGCCGGCATCACTGCTGTGGGCACCCGGCTGTTACAGTTTGCGGCTTCACAGCCGGGTACCCACTGCGCATGTGCGAGTCGCGCTGCGCGCCGTGATTGGCCGGCAATCTTCTGGGACCTCTGACGTGTCCCAGAAGATTGCAGGGAGGGAGGGGGAGAGGAGAACTTCCGCTCAGGGCGCCACGGCGCTCCGAGCGGAAGTGGGAGCAGGTACCTGTCAAAACTAGGTACCCGCTCCCCCCCCAAAAAAATAACATGCCAAATGTGGCATGTCGGGGGTTCAGGACTCCCTAAAGCGGAAGTTCCACTTTTGGGTGGAACTCCGCTTTAAGTATAAACGTTGCAGACCTTTCTTGGTAACAGCTGTCACGTCAATGACCAGGATAAATTTTCTGAAATATTAAAACCTAAAAACTTGAAAGCAGATACCTGCTCTACCAATTCTCCTCTGATATAGAGTGGGCCACATTACTCTTACTCTTCCTAAAAGCAATTATTAATTCCTTGGCCTTCCCAGTGTTTAGGGACAGATTGTTTACCTCGCGCCACTTTACTAGATTGGCCACCTCTTCTCTATAATATTTCTCATCCCCTCTTGAGATGCAACCAACTATAGTGGTATCATCTGCAAATTTGATGATGCTATTTGTGGAAAAGCAAAAAGTACAATCTCAATTTGATAGAGCGTAAAAAAAGCGGGCATAATACACAACCTTGCGGTACTCCTGTGCTAACCATACGTGGGGAAGAAATATGTTTGACCATCTGTGGGAGATCTAGCAGGAAATCCTTTATCCAAGAATTACTATATCTTTACATATCATTGCAACTACTTATGGCGCTTTTCCACTGCATGGAACCGTACCGGTTCAGCACGCTTTTGTGCTTTTCCACTGCTGGTACCGCATGGTATAGGGTCGGAACGGTTCGGTACGGTACGGTATAGGTTTGCTTTTCCACTGCATGGAACCGAACGGTACGGTACGGCTCTGAAAAAACAGTACCTACTCGATTGTGGTTCCAACGGGTACCAAACTGGTACCATATCCCACAATCCTTTGCATGCAGTCACTACTAGCCACTGATTGGTCAGAGAATCCCACTCACCCTGTTGTTATCCCACCCACTTAACTTTAGTACTACTTTAGTGGAAAAGCAAACCTGTACCGTACCGAACCGTTCCGACACTATACCATGCGGTACCAGCAGTGGAAAAGCAAACCGGGCCAAGCAGGGCCGAGTAGAGCCGAGCCGGTACTAGCCGGTACTTGCAGTGGAAAAGTGCCATTAGTGTATCTAGGTGGACTATATACATTTTTGTTTTTTTTTATCAAAGGAAAAGTAGCCCAAATATTACAAAAAAAAAAAAAAAAAAAATATATATATATATATATATAATAATTTTTTTTTTTTATTATTTATTTTTATGCCATTACTGTGTATCGGCACCAAAAAAACCTGCAAAATACATTCTCCTTCTCCTGGCGATTTGTGGCAGTACCATGTATGTGTATGTGGTTCGTTCTTTGTGCCCGTAGTAGTGCCATTAATCAACGGTATGTCTCTTGTTTTTTTGTTTGTCCTACATAAACACACTGACACGAACACTCGCACTGACACTAAATAATAAACCTATATATTTTATTTTTTTTCTTACCTAAATCACACTGACATTTATACTGCCACTAGCACTGGCGCCTACACTCACTAAGCTAGGTAAAGTGGGGTACACACTAGTAGAAGATCTGCCGAAAATTCCCATCCGAGGTAAAATCGTACGATTTTCGGCTAGTGTGTACACAACTTTCAGCAGGCAATGCAACATTTTCAACGGAAAAAAACGGAGGGACAAACACCAAAATTTTTATCGTCCGTCCCCAGATGACCAATTTTCGTTTAATGTGTATGCAGTACGTCTGTGAAAAATTGGATACGAAAGACTGCGCATGATCTGAAGTTGCTGACAACCCGGAAGTCTGGGAACAAATGTCCCAAAAAAAAAAAAATCGGACGAGAAATTTCTTGTCAACTAAAAACGGTTATGACCGCTGAGCAAGAGAGGGAAAAATCGGAGGATATTTTGTCCGATTTCTGTACGGGCCTTAAAGCATTGAACAAGGTAGAGTGGTTCTAAAGCCTTCAGGTTTTTTTACCTTAATGCATTCTTTGCATTAAAGGTAAAAACAAAACCTTCTGTGCTGCAAAATCCACCCCAGCCCCCTCCTATACTTATTTGAGGCCGATCTCGATTCAGATTACATGAGATCAGTGGCTCTCCCAGCTAGCTCCCTACTCACTGGGCAGATTGATAGTAGCGGGAGCCATTGGCTCCTGCTGCTGTCAATCAAATCCTTTGATGAAGGAGTAGGGAGTGAGGCTGCATGATTGCCACCATAGAAAGTGGCTTTCTATGGGGGCACACGCCGAAAAAGTGGAGCCAGGAGCGCTGGCGGGGGACCCAATAAGAGGGAGGATCCGGACTGCTCTTTGCAAAATCATTGCACACAGCAGGTAAGTATAACCTGTTTTATTTTAATTTTTTTTTTTTAAAAGGCAGCTTTAATATCACTTTAACCCTTCCTTTTTTACACACCCCTGTTAAAATGTCAGGTTTCTGTGATGTAAAAAAATGGGACAAAGATGAATCATTTCAGGAACTTTTTCCACCTTTCATGTGACCTATAAACTGTACAACTCAGTTAAACAACAAACTGAAAATGGAGGGAAGTAAAAATAAAAAAAACTGGTTGCATAAGTGTGCACACCCTTAAACTACTACTGTGTTGAAGCACCTTTTGATTTTATTACAGCACTCAGTCTTTTAGGGTATGAGTCCTATCAGCATGGCACATCTTGACTTGGCAATATTTGCCCACTCTTTGCAAAAACACTCCAAATCTGTCAGATTGATAGGGCATTTCCTGTGCACAGCCCTCTTCAGATCACCCCACAGATTTGTAATCTGATTCAGGTCTCGGCTCTGGCTGGGCCATTCCAGAACGTTATTCTTCTTCTGGTGAAGCCATTCCTTTGTTGATTTGGATGTATGCTTTGGGTCATTTATGCTGAAAGATGTTCCTCTCTTTATGTTCAGCTTTCTAGCAGAAGCCTGAAGGTTTTGTGCCAATTATTCCCTCTACCTGACTAAGACCCCTGTTCCAGCTGAAGAAAAACAGCCCCAAAGCATGATGCTGTCACCACCATGCTTCACTGGTATGGTTTTCTTTTGGTGATGTGCAGTGTTGTTTTTGCGCCAAACATATCTTTTGGAATTATGGCCAAAACCAAAAAGTTCAACCTTGGTTTCATCAGACCAGAACACATTTTCCCACATGCTTTTGGGAGACTTCGGATGTGTTTTTGCAAAATTTAGCCAGGTTTGGATGTTTTTCTTCGTAAGAAAAGTCTACCATCTTGCCACTCTACCCCATAGCCCAGACATATGAAGAATATGGGAGATTGTTGTCACATGTACCACACAGCCAGTACTTGCCAGATATTCCTGCAGCTGCTTTAACCACTTCTTTACCGCTGGACATAATATGACGTTCAGGGCTTTAAGTGGGGATATGCGAAGAATGATGCATCATACAGATATCATTTTAATTTATTTTTTTTCCCGTCGATTCCCTGTACCATAAGAACAATCGTAGCAGCTGTTAAGCTGCTTGATCGTTCTTACAGGACCCCCAAACCCACCCGCCGCCGCCTTCTGGTGCTTCTACCGGCTCGCCCGTGCGATCTGAGCCAGAGAAGGCCACCGGGGGCGGAAGTACACCATAGAGTATGACTCTCGTAGGGCCCAGGCGTGACGTGATGACATCTTTCCCGGCCTGGCAATTGTCAATATAGCCGAGATCGTGTGTTTTTTTATTTTTTTTATTTCAGGCTTTCTAGCCTGTAGGAGAGATCTGAGCTCTTTTGACCCCCATTCTCCCCATAAAGAGGACCTGTCATTCACAATGCAATTAGAGGAGAAGAGATTTAACTTTAGGGGGTTTCTACAAGATTGTGGAATTCTCTACCACAAATGGTAGTTACTGCAGAGAGTATGGCAACTTTTAAAAGACTCTTGGATGCAGAGTGGCGATCGGTGATGCGGCGTGTCACACTGACACACCGCATCTCCGATTTCGGTAAAGAGCCTACTGACATAGGCTCTTTGCCATGTGTCTAGCCGTGTCCAATCACGGCTGGTCACATAGTACACAGGAAGAGCCGTTGATCGGCTTTCCTCAGTACTTGCCTGACAGGCACGAGTAAAGGAGAGCCGATCCTGAAATCCAGGGCAGCCTTTGTTTCAGAAAAAAAGGCAACAATGTTAACCTGTTTATTTTTAATTGCAGGTATGCTTTAGTTCAAGAGCCGCCTTTATTGAATAGTTATTTTACTTTAACCCTTGTGCTGCATAGTTTGTGTTAAATAATGTGGATTGTACAATCTGTTTGTAATGTGTGGTGTCTAATGTCTAGAGCAGGGGTAGGGAACCTATGGCTCGCGAGCCAGACGTGGCTCTTTTGATGGCTGCATCTGGCTCACAGACAAATCTTTAATAAAGGGGGGAGTGTCCGGACGTGGGCCGCGCTGGACGTGTAGTCCCAGAGCTCCGTCGCGTCTACCACTCCAGTGCCATCCGCATAGCTGTGCCCGGTGCCAAGGAGATTTCTGCACCCATCGACGGTACACTTTGTGGGCTACCCACCGCTACCCGGATTGCCACACTACGGACCTCGCGGAACCGCCGCCGGCTCTTGTGCTGTGCATCTGAGGGCCTTGGCAATCACCGCCCGGTAAGGAGACCTGCCATCCGCTCTCTGTGCCCCGACAGACACGATCTCCTTTGCCTCTGACACCCAGGGACCAGCGGGAGCTGCCTCTCACATGCACTTCTGAGGCCTTCAGCGACCGGCCTCCATTTTCTCAAGGCCTTTACTCGCCTCCATCACTCGCAGGCCTGCAGGCGATTCACCACTCCGGCCTCATTGCATACCTGCCTGCTCTGCTCTCTTCCCGACCGGACTCCAGGCACTTTCACACGACTCCCATCTACTCATTGTATAGCTGCGGCCCTTGAATATGAATATTAAATAAAGGTTCCCGGCCCCTAGTGTATGGCTCTCACGGAATTATGTTCATGGCTCTCTCAGCCAAAAAGGTTCCCGACCCCCCCCCCCCCCCTGGTCTAGAGGTTAAAAAAAAAATTTCCTTTTGGACTGTACTTTTTGTTTTTTAAAGCACTTTTTTCATGGATTTCATAGATCTAGCTAGCAGTGATTATTTCAGCTCAAAACCGTTCTTTACACCTATAGCAATAATTGTTTATTGATAATTTAATGTCCCTATTACAAAATGTAGGATGATGTTGAGTTATGGCTTACTGTTCTTGCTATCTGCAGGGGATGGTGTGTATCAGCGAGGAATGGACTTCGTTATAGAAAAGTTGAACAATGGTGAATGGGTGCACGTGTTTCCTGAAGGTAATAATACTGTTACCTCTCGAGAAGGGGGAGAATGTGTGGGCCGCTAATATCAGCAAGAAGGTCCACTTGTTACCCTGAGAATCTAGTGTATCTCCAAATTTACGGGTAGTATGTAATTACTGTTATGCATTTTTTAACCACTTGCCTACTGTGTACTTTTACCCCCTTCTTGCTCAGACCAATTTTCAGCTTTCAGCGCTGTCACACTTTGAATGACAATTGTGCAGTCATGCTACACTGTACCCTTATTACATTTTTATCATTTTTTTTTTTGCACACAAATAGAGCTTTCTTTTGGTGGTATTTATTTAACACTGGATTTTTCACTATTTGCTAAATAAACAAAAAAGGACTAAACATTTTTGAAGAAAAAAAAAAAAAAAAAAGGTTTTTCAAGTTTGTTCTAAAATTTTGCAAACAGGTAATTTTTCTCCTACACTGATGAGGCGGCACTGATAGTCAGTGCCCTGATTATCAGTGTAGATGTCCCTTTCACACAAACAGATTGCTGGCTCTCCTCTCCTTACGCTGTCAGCATGAGGAAAGGAATGCCAATAACCAGCTTGTGTTTACATGGTGATCAGCTGTGATTGGACACAGCTGATCAGGTGGTAAAGGGACGCTCTGATTGGCCCTTTACCCTGATTTTGTGATCAGCTGTGTCTCAAAGACACTGCGATCATAGAGCGTGCCACGGCAGGTGTGATTGCGATCATACGGCTATAGGGAATGAGGCTGAGGTATCAAACATTATGAGCAACTGACTAGGACCATTATATACATTTTTTTTTTTTTTTTTTTTGTAACAGAAAAGAGTACCTCTGACCTTCCAGGAGAAGGAACCAATCTCTAGATTTGTAATTGTTGGTGCACTGTAAGATTAGTAGACCACTAAAGGATCCCATTTCTCTGCCCCTTGACACTTTAAGAAGCCAAGCGTTGCTATGTTTTGCAGAAAAATGTTTCTTCTAAAAGCTTATGATCAATTAATTTTAAAACTGCACTGGCCAAATTTAAAATACCTTAGTTATGCCATAAACCTAATCCAAGTACTCTTTGAGGGGTCAGTTCATCCAAAACTGATCTTTGTGTTTGAATACTGGAGAGTTAAACCACCTGACTAATTCTTCTTTCTTTCGGGGGTTGTGATGGTGAGATCTCTGCACTGAGTTCCCGGGTCTGTATAATGCTGGGGGCTCTCGCCATATAGGCTAGATTTTTATATTTTTTTTGGTTGTTATATTAAGATGAAGAATGTAACAAGAGGAGCTGGAACACCCAAATGTAGGTGGGAATATTAAGAATTATAGGGTGGGGCAGTCGGGTATTATGGCAGGGAGTTTCGGGGGTTGGGATTATATAAAACACAAAAAGGGCCAAAAACGTGATGTAGTTAAAATATCACTTTTGAGTGGACGGACCTTTCAAAATATTTCAGTGGTTATGTGCTTGGCACACTGGTAGTAAGATCGCTGCTCCTGAGTTCTCTTGTTTTGACAGGAGTGACACTTCAATTATACAGTGAGTATAGAAAAGAATCCTTCTTTTAAAATTGGCACATTTTCTTGCTTTGCAACCTGACCTAAAGACACACTATTTTCTCTTTCGTTCATCGACGGAGATAGCTCCTGATATTCATAACCATTGTGTTATACTGCCCCCTACAGGAGTAGGACACTAGGCAGAAAATAATTCTGGCTACACCCATGGGCAGTCCCAGGATGTATACGCCCTCTCTCTGCTATAGCCACTCAGTTTTTTTTTTTTTTCTGCCTAGTCAGGAGTAAGGACCTAGTTCCTTGCTGGTATCTTTTAGATAGAAAATGTTTTCCTCCTGCATTTTTCCTGTTAGATCTACAATCAACTGCCGGACTGGGTGATGGGCTGGATAATCTAGATCCAGTGATCACCCCAGTCTGGCCAGCAAGCACGCACAGACCTCCGCTCCGCACAAGGTCGGCCGTGACATATCCCTACTGGAAGGGGGCCGGCCTACGAGTTAAACACCACGCGTGGTTGCATACGATCGGGTCTGGGCTCGAGTCACAGCGTTCCTCCTGGCCAACAGCCCCCCCCCCCACTTCGGTGGAGAGGGGTTCTGTCTGGAGCAGTGCAAGCCTGGTCCTGGTAAGGTGAGTAGCTGTCCTTCCCTCTCCATTTGGAGGGTTTTGGGGTGGACGTGGGCCCCTCCTTGGGAAAGCAGTACTCCGGGGTTCCCCGCCTTCCTGCAGGCACCCCCTCCTTGCCAAGTCCCTTATCCTGCACCCCTCAATGCTGGGGCTGTTTGGGTGGTCTGGCTACTTTCCTGGAATAGGGGAAGTGCGCTAACTGGCGATGGGGGGGCCAGGGGGTTCGCCGTCAGCGACCGGACGGTCGACTGTGCGGGGGGAAGGGAGTGGGTTGTACCTGGTGGGGGCTCCTGCCAGGGCCCCCCATCCTGCCTGGATCTGTCCTTGAGACCTGGTCTCCTCCTTCCTGGGTCCCTGTAAGCCTCGTGGTGCTGCACTTTTGTTGTAGCCTCTATGTTTCTATACACAGCGACCAGGTTTGTGTAGTCCAGTGGCCATTTTGTTGTGGGTTACCATTGGAAATAGCGGCGGCCATGACATTGGCGGCGAATTGGGTGGTGGGAGCCCCCCCATCCCCCAGTGCTGACTCCTGGATCATTTTACTTCCTGATCGTCGCATGTGTAGTGCAGATTCTCCTGGTGGCTGCAGGTGCCTGTTTCTGTGGGTGGTGAGTCTGGTGGGGTCCTCTCCCTCTCTGCTGAGGATCACTTGGTGCTTTGTGCCTAGTGACCGGGTGGTGCCGCCAGCGTGGTGGAGGTTGTCCTTTAGCAGTGTTTTACACTTTTTGTGGGGTCCCCCTGGTGACTCCTGGAGTCTTTGGAGCACATTTACCCACCTGATCCCCCTCTCTGAGGCTAACCATCTATGTATGTATGCACTGATGGCGTTCCTGGAGTCCCTTATGTCCCGGGTGGAGGTGGCTTGTGGACGACAGGCTAGCAGAAAGTGCCCCCTGCCTCATCTGTCTCATCAGATCCTGAATCTGATTCGGCCGCCACGGATGTGGGTCACCCTGCTGGGTCTGCAACCACGCGCCTGGAATCCTCTGATAGTGAGGATGATTCCTCCACATCTGCGCCTGCACGCGAAAAGGCGCTGGTGGATGCACTGATTGTATCAGTGCGTGAGACCCTGAAGATGCAGTATACAGCTGCGACAGAGGTGCAAGTTTCCTCTGGCACTCACAAGCCATCCAGAGCGGCAAAGGTGTTTCCTTTCCCGGCCTATTTTGACAGAATTGTCGCTAAAGAGTGGGGTCCCTAAGCCCTTTTTACCCCTATGAGGAGTCCCTTCTAAAGAAATGGACTATACTACTGGTGGTGGACCCTCCGATTTCCAGATTAAACAAGGCTACCATGATTCCTGTTGAAGAATCCCTGGCCTTTTAAGGATCCGGCTGACCGGAAGGCGGAGGTTGTGGCCCACACTATGTACACTCTGTCTGGTTCAGCAATGAGGCTGGTATTTATCATTGCCCTAGTGTCGCAAACTCTGACCGAGTGGGCTAAGCTCCTACACCGTGACCTGGAGGGGAACAGCTCCTCCCTGCCTTTGCCCAGCTGGTCCAGGCCTGCAGTTTATCTGTGATTTGTAAACAATCGGAAGGCGCTCAGTCCGACATAAAGTGGAACAGCTAAAAGATATTAATTATATCTGCTGCCCCAGAATTTTAAAAGTATGGAACTAATAAAAATGATTATAAATGACAGGTTTAAGAGGCGCTGATATAAAAGCTGGTATATAACTTACTGTAAATATTAAAAATATCTGCTTATAAAAATCTTTAGTGTATAAAAGTGATGAAGTGCATATGCTGGACAGTGCTACATACACGCATGAAGCACAGTGCTGCATATAAGCATGAATCGGATAACCTAAATATTACAAAAATTAATTCATGTGCAATAGTGCAATATGTGCACTAAAGCGTGAATCACTCTAATGTGATGATTGACCGTGCAAATAATGTGCTCTTATGAACAATGGTAGAGTCCATATAGTGATATTAATGGTGGACAAGAAATATCTTGTAAAGTGAACTAAAATCATCCAGTGTACTCAATCTGATCCAGTGATCCAGTGAGCAAGGAGTGGATAATATAATGCGCTCACCAGAAAAATGTGGGTCTCACAGACCCTGCAGGCATTTGGATTTATATAAATCGCTCTTTAATCCTCCTCCATCAATCCCTTTCAATTGGAGGTACGTTATTCACCAGATATTCACCAGGGGGGTACGGTATTCACCAGGGGTTCACCAGGCTTCAAAGAATACACTGCTCCATTTATCTCTCAGCAATACTAATCCAAAAACCAGTAAGGGATCTCTAGATAGAAGACTCAATGGAGGGATGCAGGAGACCGGAAGCCAGGGATAGTGTAATACCGTTTAATGACATAAAATCACAAGTAAAATAATAGAATGGGTGCTTTCCTAGCACCAGATAGAAAGCTCTTGGGGGTTCTGAAACGCCGCTGTTGCTTTTTTCCGGCAGGTGACTTCAGGGCTAACGGGAGTGAATTGCAGTGATGGCGTGCGTTCCGCCGTGCGTTCCACCACTAGGAAGTGACGTGTGAAGGTCAATAGTTCGGCTTCAGACCACAATGCATTTCGCAATATGTGCATCTTCAGGAAAGTCTCTCCTGTTTATCTATGATGCCTCTTTGGATGCAGCTTCCATGATGGCTTGCCTCTCTGTTTTGACAGTGGTCCTTTGGGATGCCTTTTGGCTCAAGTGCTGGTTTGCTAATCGGACTTCAAAAAAGGCCTTGACTGATCTTCCTTTTCAAGGAGATCACCCGTTTGGAGCTACCCTGGATGACCTCATTAACCACTTGCCGACTGCCTAACGCAGATCTACGTCGGCAGTCAGCCCCTCACAGGCAAAGTGACGTAGGGCTACGTCACTAGCTTGTGAGGGTCTAGGGAGCGAGCGCGCGCCCCCGGAGGCGCGCTCCCGCGTGGTCACGGACCCCCCCGCGCTTGTGACCAGCGGACCCGATGTCCGCCGGTCACTCGGCGATCGGCGGGGGAGAGGGAGAATGTCAGGCAGCTTGTGTAAACTGCCATTCTCCTCGCTGTAAAGACACTGATCACACTGATCACAGTATGTAGATCCGTTGATCAGTGTCCTTAAAGCTCAAGCCACAGCCAATCACAGTAGAAAGCACGCCCCTAGGGATACACACAGCCCCTCCCTCCCAAATAAAGTTAACCCCTTCACTACCAGTGTATTTTTACAGTAACAGTGCATATGTATAGCACTGATTACTGTAGAAATGTCACTGGTAACCCCAAAAGTGTCACAAATGTCAGTCAAGGGTCCGATCTGTCCTCCGCAATGTCGCAGTACCGCAAAAACAATCGCCGCCATTACGCGTTAAAAAAAAAAACAACAAAAATGACAAAAATCTTTCCCTTTGTTAGTAAACGCAATAACTTTTGCGCAAACCAATCAAAATACGCTTTTTGCGATTTTTTTTTTTTTTTTTTTACCAAACATATGTAGCATAAAACAAATTGGCTGAAAATTTTAAAAAATTTAGATTTTTTTACTTTTTTTTGGGGGGGAATTTCATATAAAAAAATGTGAAAAATATTGTTATTTTTGCAAAATTGACGCTCTTTTTTTGTTTATAGCGCGTGATCAAAAAATCGCACAGGTGATCAAATACCACCAAAAGAAAGCTCTGTTTGTGGGAAAAAAAGGACGTCAAAGTCGTTTAGGTACAGCGTCGCATGACCGCGCAATTGTCCGTTAAAGTCACGCAGTGCCGAATCGCAAAATACCCCCTGGTCAGGAAGGGGGTAAAATCTTCCGGGGCTTAAGTGGTTAAAGGTCTCACGGGGGGGAGAGTACTTTCCTTTCGCAGGCTACTAAGGGCAAGGAACCTCGTTGTAGAAGTGGACCTTCCTTCTCCGCTCATAAGAAGTTTTTTCGTCCCTCAGGGTTGACTGACAAGGGCTCAAAACCTTTTAGGACCTCTTCTGGGGGATTCAAACGAAACTGGTCTGGCAAGCCAAGATCCGACTTCTCCAGACCTATAGACAAGGCTTCCATCTGCATGAAGGTGCGCCCTCACCCGTATCAGGGGTGGGGGGACGTCTTTGCTGGTTTTCGGGCCTGTGGACTTGCCAGGTGCAAGACAAGTGAGTCCACAAAGTCATTCAGTCCGGCTACAAGATTGAGTTTCACTCTTGTCCCCCGGCAAGGCTTTTATCTTCCAAATTGTGACTGTCCCCAGACTGCTTACAGGGCCTGTTTGGGTTGGTACAAGACCGATTCCTTCAAGGGGTGATTGTCCTGGTTTCGACCTCTGAATGTTTTTTGGGTTTTTTCTCAAACCTGTTCCCAGGAAGAAAAGTAAAGTGTGTCCAATCCTGGATCTCAATTTGCTAAACTGCTTTGTGCGGGTACTGAAGTTTAGAATGGAGTCCAATCAAATAGTGGTGGCATCCCCTGCGTCAGGGGGGAGTTGCTCACCTCTATCGATATTAAGGATGCCTACCTTCACATTCCAATATGTGCCAAACACCAGTGTTTTCTCCGCTTTGCTGTGGGAGAGGAGCATTATCAGTTTGTGGCGTTACCCTTTGGTCTTGCATCTGCTCCTCGGGTCTTCACAAACGTGTTAGTCCCGCTGCTAGCTTTGCTATGCCAACGGGGGATCAGGGTACTGGGCTACTTGAATGATCTCCTTCTGTGAGCAGAGTCTCTGGTGGAGAACCTGGAGATCACAATATGAACTCTGTGGGAGTTTGGCTGGATTTAGAATTTTCAGAATTCTGCTCTGGTTCTCTCCACAAAGCTGGACTCTTTGGGCCTGACTCTGGACTCGGCCTTAGCCAAAGTGTTCCTTCCTCTTAAAACCCTGGTATTGCAGGCTGCAATTCGCCTCCTGCTGTCCCAACAAATGGTCATCCCTCCAGACTTGCATGCGGGTGCTGAGCCTGATAGTGTCTACTTTCAAGGCAGTTCCTTTTTTTTCCGATCAATGTCTTGGAACTCCGAGCAATCTGACTGTCTGGATCATTGGACAGATTGTCTTCAGGGTTGTCCAGTGCGCATTCAATCGAACAATGCCACGGCCCTGGCCTATGTCAATCACCAAGCAGGCACAAGAAGTGTCCTGGCGACTCTGGAGGTAGCAGGTATTCTAAGGTGGGCAGAAGGGTTCATTCCAGCCCTCTCACCCATACATATTCCTGGGGTGAAAAATTGGCAGATGCATTACCTCAGTCGGTAGGCATTGGACCACGGGGAGTGGTCCCTTCATCTGGAGGTGTTTCATCAGCTGTGTCTCCAGTGGGGCACCCCCGAGATGGGTCTGTTGGTGTCTCTGCTCAACAGAAAGGTGCAGAGGTTTGTGGCTCAGTCAAGGGATCCTCTGGCGGACAACACAGGCGAGCTGGTGGCCCCGTGGGGTCAGTATCATCTGCTTTAAGCCTTCCCTCCTTCGCAAGCTTCTGCCCAGACTTCTACGCAGGATTGAGGCAGAAGGGATTCCGGTCATCTTAGTGGCTCCGGACTGGGCTCGCCGGGCTTGGTACCCTGATCTGGTGCGGCTGCTCGCTGACGTTCCTTGGCAGCTTCCTCTCAGGGAGAATCTGCTGTCCCAAGGACCGATCTTCCATCCTGCTTTACAGTCACTGGCTTTGATGTCTTGGCTGGTAAAGCCAGGTGCTGAAGGATAGGGGTTTATCTGAGTCAGTGATTCCTACGCTGTTGAAGGCTAGGAAATCTACTTCTAGGAAGGTCTACCATCGTACATGGATGATGTACATTGCCTGGTGTGAGTCTCTTGGGGTTCATCCTCTCTCCTTCTCCTTTCAGGTGGGCTCCAGTTGTTTGTTTGAGCTCCCACTGCCTGGTTTGCTAATGTTTAGCCTTGGGAATTTTTTGTTGTTCCAACCCCTTGTGTTTAACACTGCTTTGGGACATCCCAACGGTTATGAATATCATGAGCCGTGTCCGTCAATGAATGAAAGGAAAAATAGGATATTTGACTTACCGTAAAATCCATTGACAACTTTCTGACAAGGGGCAGCAGATTTTTCTGAAGTATTTGACAGTATTTTGCCTATCCATTTTTCCTTTTTATCCTTGTGTGCTCCAGTCAATTCTGCGGAGAAAACCCCCCAAAACAAGATATATTACCACCTCCATGCTTTACTGTAGGAGTGGTGTTATTTGGATGGTGAGCTGTATTGAATTTCTGCCAGACATATCGTTTGGTGTTGAGGCCAAATCAATTTTAGTCTTGTCTGACCAGAACACCTTTTTTCCATGTGGCCTCAGAATCTTCAAGGTGCGTTTTGGCAAAGCTCAGGCGTGACTGCATGTGGCTTTTCTTGAGGAGTGGCTTTTTTCTTGCAACCCTCTCATACAAGCCACATTTGTGGAGAATGTGATATTATTGTCGCATGCAATGACCGCTCTTCGTCGTAAATTTCTGCAACTGCTTCAGAGTTGCTGTAGGCCTCTTAGTAGCCTCCCTGACCAGTTTCCTGGCTCTTTTCAGTTTGGAGTGTCCTGATCCAGGGAGGGTCTATGTTCTACGAAATACCTTCCACTTCTTAATATTAGACTTCACTCTGCTTATAGCAACTAAAAAAGGCTTTGAAATCTTTTTGTATCCGTTGCCTGACTTTTGCCTGTATGCAACTTTATCCTGGAGATCTTTTAACGGTGCCTTGCCACTCATAGTTGATTGTATGCTTCAGTTGCACTATCAGGGACTGAAATGTTCCAGGAAAGCTCTTTTCATACTGAGCCAATCAAAATGACCGGCTGATCACAGTTGAAAGTCAAATGGCTTTGCCATTGATAAGGTGATTAGCTACACCTGATTGAGCTTACAAGTCAAATACAGCTGGATAAAACTGTGTCTGTCTTCATTTTAGGCTGCAAAGCAACAAAATGTCCTTATTTTAAAAGGGTGGGGGGGGGGGGGTTTCACGGAAGGAAGGTCGGAGTCTGCATATTGGGGAGTCTCATTTTGGGAATATGTAGGTTTGTTTAGTTTTTTTGTTTTTTATATGGTTCTTTTTTGTTCTCTAGTTGTATTTGTGTTGAGGTGACTCTTAAACCTGTCAAACACCTACTGGACTAAGAGAAATATAGCCTGTCTGAATTTATCATCAAAGATGTGATGATTTTGCTTATAACCTATGTAATTGTGTAATCGTTCTTCTTTGAATGTGAATTTTGCTACTTGTTACTGTACATCTAGATAAGTGACACATGTAGATGCATCCCTTTTTTCTTTTCAAAATGAAAGATTTTTTTATATTTTATTTATTTTTTTTTTGTAGGAAAAGTTAATGTAACACAAGACTTTGTGCGTCTAAAGTGGGGTGAGTAAGCTTTCTTATGGGTAAGAGTAACATAGATGACTGTTGTGGTAAATGTAGCTTTTAACTCCTAAATTTTACCTTTCCCTTTTCCTTAGGTATCGGACGTGTAATATCTGAGTGTACTTTGAACCCCATCATCCTTCCTCTCTGGCATGTTGGTGAGTCTTTAATATTCTACAGTGCCTTTTGAAAAAGTTTTTTTACCCCTTAAAATTTTCCAAATTTTTTTTTCATGTTCTAACCAAAAATGTTAATGTATTTTCTCTTTTGTTCATTGACGGACACAGCTCCTTAGGATTCTTGTCCATTGGGTTATACTGCCCCCTACAGGTGTAGGACACTTGGCAGAAAAAGAACTTGATTATGCCTATGGGCATACTCCCCCCCCCCCCCCCCCCCCCTTTCCTCTCTGCTATAGGTGCTCTGCCTAGTCAGGAGTAAGGACCTAGTTCCTTGCTGGGATCTCTGATCCTGGCAAATTTTTTATTTTTAAATGGCTTTTTTTTTTCTTGTGGTTTTTATACTGTGAGATCTACAATCGACTGCAGAACTGAGTGACAGGCTGGATAATCTAGATCCAGTGGTCAACCCAGTCTGGCCAGTGAGCGCGCGCAGGCTACAGCTCCGCGCTAGGTCGGCCTTGACATAGCCCCACTGGACTGGGGCTGGCCTGCAAGTTAAATGCCTTGGAAGGTCGCATACAACAGGGCCTCGGCCAGCTTCGCAGCGGTACTCCTGGCTGACCGCCCCCCCATTTCGATGGCGAGGGGGTTCTGTCTGGAGCGGTGCCAGTCTGGTTCCCGGTATGGTTAGCTGTCCCACCCTGGAGGGATTTAGGGTGGAGGCGGGCCCCTCCTTGGGATGGTCGGACCCCCGGGTTCCCCTCCTTCCCGTTGGGTCCCCCTATTGTCTGGTGGTCCCTGTGGGCCATTTAGCCCCCCCATCCAGTGTGGGGGTTTGGACTGACTTTTGGGGCTTGGGCATGGTGCTGTAATGGTGGGGGGGGGGGGGGGATGCCGCCGGCTACTGGGCTATCAGCTGGGGAGGAGGGAGAGAAAGGAATGTATCTGCTGGTGTGCTCTGTGCCCATGTGCCCATTCCCCCCCCCCTCCCTCTGGTGCTTTTCATGGGTCCCTGGGAGCCACGCGGGGTGGCCATTTTGTTTTAGCCTATATGGTGTATAGTGGCCATTTTTAGTTGGTCCGGCATACGAATAAGTGGTGGCCATTGCAGAGGAACCTCTGGGCTGCGATTTCGGCTGTGGGAGTCCCTCTGTGTCCCCTGGTGCTGACTCCTGTGTCCCTTCTTTCCCTGGACGCTGCACATGGAGTACAGTTTATCCTGGTGCTGCTGGTGCCTGTCTGATGGGGTCCTCCCTCTCTCTGCTGCAGGATCGTGG
This sequence comes from Pelophylax lessonae, assembly GCF_965119305.1. Lineage (NCBI taxonomy): Eukaryota > Metazoa > Chordata > Amphibia > Anura > Ranidae > Pelophylax > Pelophylax lessonae. Next base: position 199,022,026 of record NC_138774.1, on the reverse strand, counting down.
GATGCTCTGTTGCTGGCGACCTGGTGGTGGTACCAATGTGGTGTGGGTGTCCCTTAGCAGTGTTTGACACTTTTTGTGGGGGTCCCCCTATTTACTGATGGAGTTGATGGAGTCTTTGGAGCACATTTCCCCACCTAATGGTGTATAAGAATGGTAAATCAGCGCTGACCACTATGATAAAATCTATATGACCCCAATTACTTGCTTAAATCGTCAGATAAGGGGACCAATGGCTGCTTACATAAAGTGCATTCACCTAACACCAAAATGATCCAAAACTTATAAGATATGTAGCGCCAAAGGATATAAAAATAAAGTGAATATCAAATAGCTACAAAAATAAATAAATATGTGGATATCACAATAAAAGTGCACGTGCTCTTAAATCGTGATAATAAATTAAATAAATCCAGGTGGTAAGAAACTGTATCCGTGATCAAATAAGATGTAACTTAATATATAAATATTGTCACAATAAAGTGCCCGTGCTAATAAATAACTGTTAATATAGCATTAGTATACACAAGTGAAAATTCATAAAAAAAATTGTGCAAAGTTCATAAAAGTGGGTGATCCCTTCTGTGCTATGCAGATATCAGGTTACCAGGTGCTGGTGCTTTAATTCATAGGGTGACTTAGTGCATTGATGATAATGCTGGCCGCTCACCTCCTGGTTTGGCTCACAAATTATAATGAGTTTTGCACACACAGGTGCTGCTAGGTAATGGATAGGCTGCTTCCTCCTGTCCTCCCTCTGGATGAAGGTGCCTCAGGTAGGATATGCTGGCCAGACTCGCCGTGTCAGTGACACAGTGAAGGGGATAAAGTTGTCACTTCCTCATAATCGTCTCTCCACCGTCACGAATAGGTACATGTAAAAAAATAAACACAGCGATCTAGTGCTCTCTGTAATATCTGATTTATTGGGGTAAAAAACAGCAAAACACTCACATGGAATGGCACTCAGCCAGTGCAAGCATGGACAGCGATAATGGGTTCTACAGCGTGTGCAGATCACCTGTTTGGGGCTACACTGGATGACATCATTAAGAGTCTCACGGGGGGGGAGAGTACTTTTCTTCCACAGGCTGGTGAGGGTAAGGAACCTCATCGTAGACGTGGCCCATCCTTTTCGGCTCACAAGAAGTTTTTTTTTTTTTTGTCCCTCAGGGTCTGCTGACAAGAGTTCAAAACCTTTCAAGTCCTCTTCGGAAGGTTCAAAGCGGCCTTTGTCTGGCAAGCTGAGAGGGGATTCGCCCGACCTGCAGGGTCCTTCAGCATATGAAGGTGTGCCCTCACCCTTGCCTGGAGTGGGGGGAGGTCTTGGCTGGTTTCCAGGCCCATGGACCTCCTTGGTGCAAGACAAATGGGTCCACAAATTGATACGGTCTGGCTACAAGATCGAGCTTCATTCTTACCCTACGGGAAGGTTCTTTCCTTCCAATGTGCTCCTGTCCTCGGACCAATTGCAAGCTCTTTAGGGTGGTGCAAGACCTGTTGCTTCAGGGTGGGATTGTCCCAGTTCCGGCCTTAGAACGGTTTCAGGGTTTTTATTTGAACCTGTTTATGGTTCCAAAGAAAGCGGGCAAGGTGCGTCTGATTCTGAAGGCCCTGAACTGCTTTGTGCAGGTACCGAAGTTCAGGGTGGAGTCCATTCACACGCTAGCGCCATCCATCCTTCAGGGGGATTTTCTTGCCTCTATCGACATTTTAAGGATGTTTACTTGCACATTCCAGTCTGTGCCTGTCCCCAACGCTTCCTCCGCTTTACTGTAGGGGGAGGAACATTATCAGTTTGTGCCGTTACCCTTTGGTCTTGCCTTGGCCCCTTAGGTCTTCACAAAAGTGTTGGCCCCAGTTCTGGCATTGCTACATCAGTAGGGGATAGCAGTGCTGGGCTGTCTGGACAAACTCCTCTTGCGAGCGGAGTCCTCTGGTGGATGACTTGGAGATCACTATACTGAGGGATGTCGGCTGGCTTCTTACCAGAAGTCCTGCTCTGATTCCATCCAGAAAATTGGGTTATCTGGGTCTGACTCTGGACTCCTTTCTAGCCAGAGTGTTCCTTCCCCTGGACAAAAATTTCACTCTAGGTGTGCAAAGCTGGTAGAGACATCCCTAAAAAGACTTGCAGTTGTCATTGCAGCGAAAGGTGATTCTACAAAGTACTGACTCGGGGGCTGAATACAAATGCACGCCACACTTTTCAGATGTATGTTTGTAAATAAATTGGAAAACCATTTATCATTTTCCTTTCACTTCACAATTATGTCCTGTTTTGTGTTGGTCTATCACATAAAACCCTAAAAAAATACTTTTATTATTTTGGGTTGTAACATGACAAAATGTGGAAAATTTCAAGGGGTGTGAATACTTTTTCAAGCCACGGTAATCCTTGTGTCTTGGGAATGCCTCAACAAAATGGCTGCATGCACTGATTCTCCTTCTTTTGTTATACTGCAGGGATGAACGACGTGCTCCCAAATGATCCTCCCTATATACCTCGTTGGGGGCAGGTAAGTGTGGCATAGTGGGTCCTCACCAGCTACAGAGGACTAGTTTTTTATGTGTATCTGTCTTGTGTTTATTACCAGCCCCTAATGCAGTTGGCATGAGTTACTTCTGATTTCATCAGCTGAGGTCCTTTGTTCCTATTTTATACAGTCCACGCACTAGTTGAATAGTGTATGGGCTTAAGAAGATGCTCAGGTCTAATTTCTGCAAGGTCAGCCAAAGTTTCTCAATAAAAAGGTAACTCTAGTGTATTTTCATTGTGTTTGCAGTTCAAGATATTATTATTATTATTATTATTATTCAGTTTACATGGGAGTAATTCTGGATGTGATGAACGTGTTGTGTGTTTTTTTTTTTTTTTTTTTTTTTTTAATTTATTTATTTTATTTCATTGAGAGAAAAGTGCTGAAGCCATATTCACTATGTAGCACTGCTTAACAGAATTTGGCACAGTAAGGAGTAAATATGGCTCCATTTATCCACATATACAATTCCAACCTACAGTATGCTGTACATAGACACAATGTTTTTAAAACCCTAATGCATATTAATTAGAGTATTTAGCATGTCCTTTCATGTTTCAGAAGATCACGAATTCCATTTTAGCAGCAAATCTCTTTTTAGCAAAGGCAACAATTATTTATTTTTCACTGTAATTTAAAAAAGGCACGGAAGTTTAAAAGCAACATCGGGACAGTTTCACGTTCTCCCCAAAGGTCCCACCAGTTGTGGTGGGACTGCATTGGCTGGCTATTCCAGTGCAGTCCCACTGCAAGACCAGGCAAAATTCTTTGTCTCTGGTGTCCGAAAAAAGTACTGCATGCAGAATAGTGCAGGTAATCACACTCCGGCTGATAAAATTTTAAGAATTCTCACTGTGTGACATTTCAATAAAGTTAATTAAAAAAAAAAAGGGGCGCTGTATCTTGCCATTCGCAATAAAGCAGACCCTAAATTAATATTCCCCCCTCCCTCCCTCCCTTTCTCACATTTTGGATTTTTTTTTTTTTTTTAAAGCAAAGCGCCACCCAAAAGGGAAATTTTCGCTTTAAAGCGGAGTTCCACCCTAAAAAAAAAAAAACTCTTCACTGTCTGCTAGCTTACACAAACCTGAAAAAGAATTGGATAATCAAAAATGTTTTTTTGTTTCACTTACCTTGTTTTTTAAGGAAAATATACTTACCTTCCTTCCTCTTCTTCCTCTGTGGCCGCGGCCCTTGCCGTCACTTCCTCCTTGCATTGACTCCTGAGAGATGAGCGTCATCGATCCCAGGAGTCAATGCGCCTGCACCTGAGTCATTCGTCACTTCCGGGGCAGGCGCGTCATTCCCTGCTGAGCAGCTTCTGGGCAGGCACAGAAGCTGTGCAGGGATGACGCGCCTGCCCCAGATGTGACGAGCAGGACATTCTGGGACTCCGACGTCACGGAAGAGGACACGAAGAGGGACGCTCCGGCTTCAGCTGCTCACAACTGAGATGGCAGCGCTGGACAAGACATTTTCAAGGTAAGTATTTCCTCTTATAGGTAAGTGAAGCAGGGGACAGTTTAAGAGGCTATCGTTGCTTAAATGCCCAGGGGTATTTTTAGGTAAAAAAAAATGTTATTGCCCGGAACTCCGCTTTAAGCACTCCTCACCCCCTTCACCCTCTCTGCCACATTTTGGCATGTATTTTTTTTGGGGGGTACCCACTCCCACTTCATCCAAGCAGAAGTTCTCCTATCCCCCCTCCCTCCTTGCAGTCTTCTAGACTGCCTGACCATTCAGCAGCCGAGGCGCCTCCCGCGCATGCTAAGTGCGCACCCGGCTTTGAAGCCACAAGCTGTCACAGCCGGGTGCCCACAGTTGAAATCCCGGGGAGAGGACGACGGTTTAGGTGACCACATCGCTGGATCCTGGAATAGGCAAGTGTGTGTTTAACGTCAGGCACTACACTTTTTGTAGCTGCTGACTTTTAAATAACACAAAAACTACTGGAGTTCCTCTTTAGTTCAATTTGTTTTTTTGTGTTACAAAGCAGCAATTCCATATTTCTTGCCTAGGCAAGAATGATGGTTCTGGCTTCCACCTCCTGGATTCTGCATGTTCTCAGATGTGCCCTGCAGCACATCTGCACATGCGTAGGTTTCCTGGTTCATGTACAAATACAGACTGTTATGGCAGTTCCAAAACTGTAATGTGTTATGCATGCACGCAAAATCCCCCGTGCAGATGTGCCAAAGACCTCTGCCAAAACCTGAGGAAGGACAGAACTCTTCACCACATTTGTGCCCACTAAAAAAAAAAAAAGGAAAACCGCAGTGCCAAACTAGAGAGACTGAAGTTCCTCTTTAAGTATATGTATAGCCAAATCCTCTGTTGTCCTATTTGCTTTCTATTGTCTCTAATTGTCCCGATGACTATTGTTACAGAGACTGTAAGTAATGGGAAACCAAAAATGGTAGGTATGTTAATATTTTGCTGGGCGCTAAAAAAAAAAAAAAAAAAAAATCTTTAGCGCCTTCGAACATTTTCAAGAAACAATCTTCACCTGAATTCTTCCATATAAATGACAGAAAGCTATACATGGACATGCTCTACTGCTGATTGTTAATCATCACTAATCTAGTCTCTTCCCTAACTTTACAGAAGATCACTGTTCTGGTGGGGAACCCAATCAGTGCTGCGTCTTTGGTGGAGAAGTTGAGAGCTGAAGATAGAACACCTGTAAGAGCCTTCTATATCCATTTTCCACAAACATGGAATTTTCTTTGTATTTTCTCTTAAAGTAAACCTTTCGGGAAGCTATACCATTCAGATTGAGCATATAAGAAGGAAATGCATAAGCAGAGGTGATCCAAGTCAGAATGATTAGAAGACCCAACGATATGGCAGCTGAAGATACATGTACTGTAAATCTTAAAGGAGAAGTCCAGGCAAAACTTAACTTGTGCTTAACCTGCTCTATGCCACATTCTAACCCTAATCTATCTAACCCTGTAAAGCATTGATTGCTTTACCTGCCTATTCTGCAGCCAATCTGGTCCGGTTTCCAGGGGCGGAAGCTCTATGCAGGAGAGGACCGACAACGGCTGTGAAATGCCTGGGAAGTGACGTCACCCATAGACTTACTATGGGGCTTCCATTGTCTGCTGCCTCTCCTGCACCTGCCTCCACGCTGAAGCCGCCGCTGACAGCTGATGCTGGAACCAGACCGGATCGGCTGCAGATTAGGTAAGTACAGTGATTTTTGCTTTACAGGGATAGATAGATTAGATTAAGAATGTGGCACAGAGCAGTTTAGCGTTAGTTAGGTTTTGCCTGGACTTCTACTCTAACTTTTCCTTCAGAAGTTGCGTTTGACCCCTTCCCTTCCCCACCTAAATCTTTCTATCAGACAATAAAGATACTCTCCTATTAGGAAGCCCTTTTAAACTTTCCTGATACTGTACATTGAGGTAATGCACATTAACACATAATATCATGCATAACATTTTACTCCAAAGGCAAAGCAGCTCTGATGCACATGCGCAGCAGCCCACAACACGTTGTAATGTACTATGCTGCATGTTTTTTTTTTTCTTTCTTTTTTTGTCTGTTCTTGTGCATTGGCAGCCATTCAAAATGAATGGTGTTTCATTACCATAACACGTTAAAGAAATGCAGAAGAACAGCGAATGTGAATGGGCCATTCAAGCATATGTATTGCTACAACATAAAAACTCTTGTTGAATCCTTTTAGGGGACCAAGTACATGTAGTGGTGGCTCTATTGTAATTTTAAAAGAAATTATTTTTTTCTGTGTGCTGGTTTTAGCCTCACCCCCAAACTGAAGTCAATTTTTGGGTGTTCCTATAAGGTAGTCACATCACTGTATCCACTGCTGCTTCTCTGATTCTCAGTACAAATCATTGTGTATACTGTAGTGTTTTCAGCCTTTCCTGTTAGCTCTATGTCATGATAATTTGTATAACTTCCCAAAGGTGTGTGCAGCCACTGGGGATGCCGCAGAGAAAGGTATATACACTATTCTGCAGTAAGCACTGGTGGAGCTGTGTGGTCATCTGGCTGCTAGTAAAAATTCGGTGTCCTTTGGTGCCTGGATATGCCTTGGAAAACTTATGCCACAGTCAGTGCAACGCATTATTATTTGCTGTTGACTGATTTTACAGCTCTGACTGCGACTGAATAGTTTATATAACTTCCTACTCTGCATTCTTGGTAGTCTAGCTGTGTCTCAAGGAACCTGTACAAACTATTCTGACTCAATCAGTGCTTGTGGGGCTGTGTGATCATCTGTCTGCTTATAAACATATGCTGAGCTGGCTGTGGCAGGATATTTTGTATAACTTTACCAAAGGCACAACCAGGCAACTGAAGACAATGAAGGAGGGGAAAGTTCTACAAACTATTTGGCCGCAGTTAGTGCAGTGAATGGTTACTTGCAGCTGGCAGATTACACAGCCCTGCCAGTGCTGACTCTTTTGATTGCATATGTGTGATATCCTGTCTCCTGCTGTGCTGAATGACAGCACTCCTCTCTATTGTGTGCCAATTGCCAGAGACAAGCTCTGTCAAACGGACCTCATTAAATGTGCATCTCTTGTGAGCAGGATGGTCAGACGGTAGCCGGGGGAGGGGGCATGCTGTCAACCATATTAGCTTGGCAGCTAAAGCACGGTTCAGGACCAAGTGCCACATGCATTTGATCCTTTGGGGAATTCGATTTAGGATTTTTAAAATGGGTAATAATTTTTTTTATATTAAGCAACAGAAGGAAGTGCAAGATGGGCAAGACGGCCTGATTTTTGCAGGAAAATTAATGATTTGTATGTAACTTAAGCTGCTTGTATCTCCTTTGACATGCTCTTTTCATTGAAGGTTGCCTGCTTTATTTGATCTATTGCTTGCTTTTTATTCCAAGTTTGTCACATTTACTCTAAAGCCTAACTCGAGAATGATTTAATTTTAGCTTTGGTTAGAGTGAAAAAGAGCTAAACTATCTATCTGCGACTCAATTGAGGAAATTCCTTAACTTCCTCTCCCTCTGACACCCGTACAAGCAGTGGAAGGTGCAGCTGTCACCAGGACAGGAAGGTGTGAGAAGCAATAAAAACTTTGTTAGAAGTTCTACCTTTCCCATCTCTACTAAAAAGTGTGGCGTTGATTTACTAAAATTGGAGAGTTCAAAATATTGTGCAGCTGTGCAAGTTAGACAATCAGCTTCTAACTCCAGTTTGTTCAATTAAGCTTTGACAAATAAAACCTAGAAGCTGATTGGTTTCTTTGCAGAGGTGCACCAGATTTGGCACACTCCAGTTTTAGCAAATAAACCCCACACTTTTTATTAGAGATGGGAGAGGTTAGAACTTCTAACAAAGTTGTTATTGCTTTCCACGCCTGTGTCTGTTTCTCTATTGTTGTTCCTATTGCTTCTTGTCTTAACAGGACCTGACCTAAGCATGTACATTTATGTCTGTGGAGCAGGAGGTAGGTGGAAGTTGAGGACATCCCTTAGGCCTCTTTCACACGGCCATTCCGTTTTTTATCTCCTTTCCGGCACTTTTTTTTTTTTTTTTCACGGACACGGATGACACTTGTGCCATCCGGTCCGTATGTCTGCATATCATCCCATCCGTTTGCGGATGATATACGGACATAATGCATGTCTATGGGGATTGCGGATGTCAGCGGATGACACCGCTGACATCCGATTTTGCATCCGTTCCATTTTTTAAACGGAAGAAAAATATGGTTCTGTTCTGTTCCAAAAAACGGAACAGAACTGAAAGGATGCAAATCTGATGTCAGCGGATGGTCATCCGCTGACATCCGCAATCCCATTGACATACATTATGTCCGTAAATCATCCGCAAACAGATGGGGTGATATACGGACATACGGGAGCGCCCGTGTGAAAGAGGCCTAAAGCAGTTTGTGATGAGAAAAAATTGTAGCAACCAGACAAGAAAATGCAATGTAGTTGGTTTGTTCTTTCCCCAAGAATTGCTGTCCAGTCTGATTTCAAAGATAGTGTTGTGTGGAAATTCACTTTTAAAGACAGATTTCAGATCAGCTAAAAATTATATATTTTACTAAAGGATTAGCTCTCCTACTTTTTCTCTGCAGATTGAGATGAGGAAAGCGGTTACTGACTATATCCAGGAGGAATTCCATAAGTTGAAATTCCAAGCTGAAAATTTACACCAGAGTTTCCGGGAGCAAAGATGACACCATCCTAGGTGACCTTGGAGTACAGCCACTAATGCTGGCATTCCTCTAATTACCAGATGCCTTCCTGCCTGAACTTTTACCCACCCAGACCTCCTGGCAATGGACCATTTTGGGGATACAAGGACACTGTTCCCATTTTATCTTAGAATAATTGTTATCTGTAATTGATTACTGTGGCGCATGTGCCGGATTTGCTGCTAAAGGATAATGAAGGAGAATGATTTTGGGTTCTGCACGTGTGAATGTATACAGTCTCTACTGACTCGGGCACCAATAAACCACACAGTGAGGAAATGGGTTTCTAAGATATTTGTAGAAACTTCCATCTCCATTGATCTGTCCTGGTCCTAGGGACTTAGTATTTTTTTTAATGCAGACTTATCTGCCTAATTTTTAATAGTGGCATCACCCTAAGTGAGGGAATTTTAATGTTACCCCAAACTTGTGCTACACCCCTTATCTTACCTCCATAGGGAGTGCCGCATGTTAATGCACATGAGCCAAAAAAAAACTCAGGTTTGCTGTCAAAGGGCCTTCTGCCTGATGAGAAGCCAGTCCCCTCTTAATAACATTGAAGGTTGGTGGGCAAACATGAAAAGCTGAACAATGCTACACATTTGCTTGCTGCACTCATTACTAGCAGGGCCAGTGTTCAATAATATTTTAACTCAAGTAGCTGAGGCACACGAAAGCCAAAACTGCAGATTGTTCAGCCTTGAATGGTTGCCCACATCCTGCTATATTATCCAGTGGCCAGGATGTCTCGCTGGCTGATTGTCAGGCAGTAAGGTCCCTGATAACCTTTGGGGTGTTTAAATTACCCATATTTGTTTTAATAAAGCATAGTCTAAAGAATGGATGGTCTTTTATGGGCAACACTTACATTTATACTGAATCTTCCATTTCCTTATAGTTATATTAATTTTTAAGAAGCCTTTCCACCCAAAATAGATTTCTCCATTTAGGATAAGTAGGACTGTTTTTTTCTCTACTAAGTCTAACTGCCATCCTGGACCCCAGTATGAAGATCTGCCCCCACCAGAGGCAAAGCTAAGCTAATCATGTTCTTCTGCAATTCAATAGAATTTGCTATAAAGGGAGCATGATACAGTGTCTTGAAAAAGTATTCATACCCCTTTTCCACATTTTGTCATGTTACAACCAGAAATGTAAATGTATTTTATTGGGATTTTATGTGATAGACCAACACAAAGTGGCACATAATTGTGAAGTGGAAGAAAAATGATAAATGGTATTCAAATTTTTTACAAATATGTGAAAAGTGTGGCGTGCATTTGTATTCAGCCCCCCGAGTCAATATTTGTAGAATCACCTTTCGCTGCAATTAGCTACAAGTTTTGTTTTCGGTAGGTCTCTACCAGCTGTGCACATCTAGAGAGTGAAATTTTCACCCATTCTTCTTTGCAAAATAGTTCAAACTCTGTCAGATTGGATGGAGAGCCTCTGAACAGCAATTTTCAAGTCTTGCCACAGATTCTCAATTGGATTTAGGTCTGAACTTTGACTGGGCCTTTCTAACACATGAATATGCTTTGATCTAAACCATTCTATTCCATTCCAGGTCGTTGTCCTGCTGGAAGGGGAACCTCCGCCCCAAGTCTTTTTCAGACTCTAACAGGTTTTCTTCTAAGATTGCCTTGTATTTGGCTTCATCCGTCTTCCCATCAACTCTGACCAGCTTCCCTGTCCTGCTGAAGAAAAGCATCCTCCTCAACACAATGCTGGGGATTGTGTGTTCAGGGTGATTTGCTGTTTTCTGCTACACATAGCGTTTTTCTTTTAGGCCAAAAGGTTAAATTTTGGTGTCATCTGACCAGAGCACCTTCTTCCACATGTTTGCGGTGTCCCCCGCATGGCTTCTCGCAAACTTCAAACGTGACTTCTTATGGCTTTCTTGCCACTCTTCCATAAAGGCCAGATTTGTGGAGTGCATGACTAATAGTTGTCCTGTGGACATATTCTCTCACCTGAACTGTGGAGCTCTGCAGCTCCTCTAGAGTTACCATGGGCCTCTTGGCTGCTTCTCAGATTAATGCCCTCTCTGCCCTGCCTGTCAGTTTAGCTGGACAGCAATGTCTTGGTATGTTTGCAGTTATGCCATATTCTTTCCATTTTCGGATGATGGATTGAACAGTGCACCGTGTGATGTTCAAAGCTTGGGATATTTTTTTCAACCTAGCCCCGTTTAAAACTTCTCCACAACTTTTATGCCTGACCTGTCTGGTGTGTTATTTGGCCTTCATGATGCTGTTTGTTCACTAAAGTTCTCTAACAAACCTCTGAGGGCTTCACAGAACAGCTGTGTTTACATAGGTGGATTATATTTACTAATTGGGTGACTTCTGAGGGCAACTGTTCCAGAAGACTTTAGTTAGGGGTATCAGAGTAAAATGGGCTGAATACAAATGCATGTCAGATTAAAAAAAAAAAAACTTTTGAAAATCATTTATCATGTTCTTTCCACTTCACAACTACGTGCTTCTTTGTGTTTGTCTATCACATAAAATCCCAATAAAACTTTGTTTTTTGATTGTAACATGACAAAATGTGGAAAATTTCAAGGGGGGGTATTATTACTTTTTCAAGGCACTGTATCTGTATTAACAACTGTAGCTCGGTCTCAGTCTCATTGTCATGCTGGTGGAAGAGAATATTTGCCAGCAGTACCCATGTAAAATTGAGGCCTGGCCTATTTCCAAAGTTGGGAAATCAGTTTTGGGTGTTTTTGCTCAGGTGACAAATTCCTTAATTATAGTGATGACCACGTATGGTCACACTTGAAGCCAGCAGATGTGGAAGAACTAACACCTGAAAAGGGCATGCTGTGCCTTGTAGTTCCCTTAACAGTGGCTGGCTTCAAAGTAGGATCCTTGCAGATACAGCTTTTTAGAACAAAGAGTTCAATTACCAGTTGCACACCAGAAGGGGGTCTATACTTTGTACCTCTTTCCATCCCTGTAAGTCTCATTTTCTTGGTATATTTTTCTATTTATTGTAACAAAATAGGTCAGACATTTGGTTCAGAGATTAACTACTGTATTTTATTTACTGTTTTTTTTATTATTATTTGCTTTTAGCAATATGGCTGAAAGTCTATTTTATACTGCTGATTTTTTTTGCAGCTCTTTCCAATAAAGATTATTACATTTTCATTCCAATTTTCTGATGACCTTTTGTTGATAAAATTCTCCAATTATAGTGTGGTGGATTTTGGGCTCATTGACCGTGTGTGTGTTCACATTTTCTGTCTTGGTGTTTGTGTGTGCGCTTGTGTGTTCACATTTTCTGTCTTGTGTGTGCGCGCGCGCTTGTATGTTCACATTTTCGGTCTTGTGTGTGTGTGTGCGCGCGCTTGTGTGTTCACATTTTCTGTCTTGTGGTGTGTTTGTGCTCGTGTGTTCACATTTTCTGTCTTATGGTGTGTGTGTGTGTGTGTGTGTTCACATTTTCTGTCTTGTGGTGTGTGTGTGTGTGTGTGTGTGCTCGTGTGTTCACATTTTTCTGTCTTGTGTTCGTGTGTTCACATTTTCTGTCTTGTGTGTGTGCTTGTGTGTTCTTGTGGTGTGTGTGTGTGTGTGTGTGCTTGTGTGTTCACATTTTCTGTCGTGTGTGTGTGTGTGTTTGTGTGTTCACATTTTCTGTCTTTGTGTGTGTGTGTGCTCGTGTGTTCACATTTTCGGTCTTGTGGCGTGTGTGTGCTCGTGTGTTCACATTTTCTGTCTTGCTGCCTGTGTGTGTGCTCGTGTGTTCACATTTTCTGTCTTGCGGCCTGTGTGTGTGCTCGTGTGTTTTACATTTTCTGTCTTGCTGCCTGTGTGTGTGCTCGTGTGTTCACATTTTCTGTCTTGTTGCGTGTGTGTGCTCGTGTGTTCACATTTTCTGTCTTGTTGCGTGTGTGTGCTCGTGTGTTCACATTTTCTGTCTTGCTGCCTGTGTGTGCTCGTGTGTTCACATTTTCTGTTGTGTGGTGTGTGTGTGTGCGTGCTCGTGTGTTCACATTTTCTGTCTTGTGGTGTGTGTTCACATATTCTGTCTTGTGGTGTGTGTGTGCTCGTGTGTTCACATTTTCTGTCTTGTGTGTGTGCTTGTGTGTTCTTGTGGTGTGTGTGTGTGCTTGTGTGTTCACATTTTCTGTCTTGTGGTGTGTGTGTGTGCTCGTGTGTTCACATTTTCTGTCTTGTGGTGTGTGTGTGTGTGTGTGCTCGTGTGTTCACATTTTCTGTCTTGTGTGTGTGCTTGTGTGTTCACATTTTCTGTCGTGTGTGTGTGTGTGTGTGTGTGTGTGTGTGTGTGTGCTCGTGTGTTCACATTTTCTGTCTTGTGGTGTGTGTGTGTGTGTTCGTGTGTTCACATTTTCTGTCTTGTGGTGTGTGTGTGTGTGTGTGCTTGTGTGTTCACATTTTCTGTCGTGTGTGTGTGTGTTTGTGTGTTCACATTTTCTGTCTTTGTGTGTGTGTGTGTGCTCGTGTGTTCACATTTTCGGTCTTGTGGCGTGTGTGTGCTCGTGTGTTCACATTTTCTGTCTTGCTGCCTGTGTGTGTGCTCGTGTGTTCACATTTTCTGTCTTGCGGCCTGTGTGTGTGCTCGTGTGTTTACATTTTCTGTCTTGCTGCCTGTGTGTGTGCTCGTGTGTTCACATTTTCTGTCTTGTTGCGTGTGTGTGCTCGTGTGTTCACATTTTCTGTCTTGTTGCGTGTGTGTGCTCGTGTGTTCACATTTTCTGTCTTGTTGCGTGTGTGTGCTCGTGTGTTCACATTTTCTGTCTTGTTGCGTGTGTGTGCTCGTGTGTTCACATTTTCTGTCTTGTTGCGTGTGTGTGCTCGTGTGTTCACATTTTCTGTCTTGCTGCCTGTGTGTGCTCGTGTGTTCACATTTTCTGTTGTGTGGTGTGTGTGTGCGTGCTCGTGTGTTCACATTTTCTGTCTTGTGGTGTGTGTTCACATATTCTGTCTTGTGGTGTGTGTGTGCTCGTGTGTTCACATTTTCTGTCTTGCTGCCTGTGTGTGTGCTCGTGTGTTCACATTTTCTGTCTTGCTGCCTGTGTGTGCTCGTGTGTTCACATTTTCTGTCTTGCTGCGTGATGCATTAAAGAAACTCCTTCATTTTTAATGTGTGCCAGTGCACCCTAAAAAGCACAAAAAACACACCTGCACTATTTTTACACTGCAGTGCACCACACATGGGCCCAGGTCTATTGGCAAGATGCCCTGATGGCAGGGCTTGGGCCTTCAGAGCCTTTTGACACGTGTGCTGTAACGCAGATGTTTGTGTTCTGAGGCATGTTGCATTTAAGTGGTTCATTTGTTTTGAATGGACTCTAAAAAAACCATGCCTGCATTATTTTTGACAATGCAGCACCATTGCCATGCATAGAGTATGCACATCCACTTGTGGTGCACTATACAACTGCATATGTGCATTGGCGTACCACATGTATGCCAAGGATTGGCGCCAGGAAAGAAAGATTACGAGTTAAGTATGATATTTTTTTTTTTTCAGTTTTTTAGGCTGGGGTGTCAGATCTGATTTTCACCTGGTAATCCTGCCAGTAAGTCTGTTGTTCAACAGAACATGCTATCCTGCAGATGTAGCAGTTGAAGGGTTGCAAAAAAACATTTACCACTAACAGAGGTACTTCCAATGATCTTTACTTATATAAAACCTTAGGAAGAAAACTGCTTGTTGTAACGGCTAATAAAGTGTTAACTGGAGTTTTGCTTCAGTTCATCAGTGTAGACAGAGATCTTCTAGTACATCTAACACCCGCCTCCCCTCCAGGACTGACAACCCTGCTATCCAAAGATGTCCCATGTGCTCCTTCATCCTGAATGGGGGCACTCTAATACAGCAGGTGTGCTATTGGCCAGATCACCAGGTGAAAACAGCCTAAAAAGAATGCAGCCACCACATCTAAGGATTGGCAAGCTGCAATATATTACAGTTTTTGGTTTTGTGTTTTATACCGCTTTAATCACCCTTTTGGGTGGTGGCTGTGGAGAGCATTATATTTCATTGTCCGAGGTTCATAAATCTGCCACATCTTCCAATGTACCTGAAACAAAGGGAATAATGTGTTGTCCATAGCAACAGGGTGAGTCATGTGACTTTTAAGCATGGCTAAAAAATATATGAAGGGGATCCAGCTTTAAAGCTGAACTTCACCCTCTCAGTCAACATTGACTATTTATAATCTTCATGCTGCTAGCATTAGTAAATAGATAGGAAATTATATCATATTTGCTTGTTTAAAAAAAAAAAAGTTTAACATTTCTTCAGTTCCTGCTTTCCATACCTAGGCAAATAATGTCATACTACTCAGGAGGTGAGGTGGAGTTTTCTCTGCTAAGAACCCACCCTCCTGCCTGCATGCCTGAGCTAAGCACAGATGGATTCCAGGAAATAGGTGCTACAAGAATTCTCTGCCCTTCCTCAAGATTGCCACCAGAAATGCTAGGGGGTGTTTTTCAAAGTGATTTCTCGGCATAATAAAGCATAGATACATGGATTTCTGGTTGAGTTTGCTTTGAATATGTAAAATGAATGAAATGGCACTTTTGGTTTGTTGCACTCCATTGCAGAGTAGTTCTACTTTAACCGCTTAAAGTGGAGTTCCACCCATTTTAATAAGTTTAGATGTACGTAATCCCCTTTAAAAATACTTTTACCAATGGAAACTATTTTTTTTTTTTTTGCAAGGAAATACCTTTTTTTCTTCTTTATTCATCCGCACTTCCGGGTCCGGCCACCTATAAGCGATTATGTCACTCGGCAATTCGCAAGGGCTTTTGGGATATATCCCAGCAGCCCTTGCGAATCGCCTAGTAACGAAATCTTGCATTATTACCCCGGCACCAGCTGTACTTGGATGTATTGCATTGAGTCCGTGCTCCGCCCCCCCTCCTCTCAGTGAGCTCTACGGGGATGTATTGCTCACACACTGCTGGCGGCCCCCTTCTGCTGTGAATATTCTGGCACCCCCGCCGATTAATACACCGAGAACTAGGATCTGCCTATGTGACTGATAGGGAGGAAGGAATGGATTCGGTGTTCCTGTAAAGCACGGAACAAAATCCATTACTCCCCCCCCAGGGATGTATAGTAACTAAGTAGAACTACTTCACTACTGTACTCAAGTACCGAAAGGCGGTATCTGTACTTTCCTAGAATATCATTTTTTTCTCCTACTTCCACTTTTACTTCACTACATTTTTTCAATGATTTCAATACTTCTACTCCAGTATTTTTTTTTGTGCTGCATAGTTACTCGTTACTATTATAAAAATTACCACTGCCAGAACAGTAGATGGCAGGTTTCATGAAGCTCAAAACATGTGTATTATCAGCGCATACGAAAATAAATGCTACTGTATGCATAAATAAAAGCTGCATTTGAAATAATAAAAAACAATATGATGTTCAAACTTTTGACTTCTTTCTTTAATAACTACATAACACAGTACTTGTACTTTTACTTTCAGTACTTGAGTAGCAATTTTTTTTTTCAAAACTACTGGTACTTTTACTTTTCAGTACTTGAGTAGCAAAATTAAAAAAAAAAACTACTTGCAATACTTAAGTACAAAAAATGTTGAATACTTTAGTACTTCTACTCAAGTCACTTTTTGATCGAGCACTTCCACTTCTACTCAAGTCACTTTTTGATCGAGCACTTGTAATTTTACTCAAGTATGGGTTTTGAGTACTTTATACAACTCTGCTCCCCCCTAGTAAAAGCATCTTGCAGTACACACAAACACTGGCTAGGCACACAATTGAACCTTTGATCGCCCCTGATGTTATCCCCTTCTCAGCCAGTGTCATTAGTACAGTGAAGTACAGTGACTGCATATTTTTAGCACTGTATTCTAGGGATGCACCGAATGTTCGGCGGCCGAACATTGTTCGGCGGCCGAACATTATTCGGCCGAAAATAGAAAAAATAGCACTTTCAGTGTTCGGCCGAATAAGTCAAAAGGCCGAATAATTTTGTGCCGAATAATATGGCTGAACGATAGTCGATATGATATCGACTATCGTTCTGTGGCCGTAGGCGATATTCATATCGCCGAGGTCACGATATTTACAGGGGGAAGGGACTCGGAGGAGGACAGGAGGACTCACAGACTTCCGTGAAGCCGGGACACTTCAGCGGTGAGCATACATTACATTACTCACTCGTGCACTGCAGCCCGCCCCATACATTCAGTGAGTCTTAAGCAGGCCATAGACGATTCGAATTTCGTACGAAAATCGTAAATGGCAGTGTTATCGAACGATTTTCGTATCGTTAGTGTGGTATGTAAAACGTTTGATTTTCGTACGACAGCAAAAATTCACATATCCAACATGTTGGGTTTTTTTGCGAAAATCGGCCGAATTTCGTATCATTAGTGGGGGAGTTGTATGATTTCGCCTAACAAAACACAGAACAGTAGGGAGTGTGTCCGGTAGAGATGTGGTTAAAAGGCACAAAAAATAGTGTTTTGTCGTACGATTTTCGGCTCACATTGATGGTACACTCGATGATGTGCACGAGTGCCGCTTTCGTTTATCGAACGATAAATCGTACGTAATTCGAATAGTCTATGGCCTGCCTTACTCTCCTCCCTAGTTTTTTCAATGGCACATTCAGGAAGCCAATCACGCCGTGATTAGCTGCACAGCGAACCAATCACGCGTGCCTGCACACCTGATTGGTTCCGCTGTGCCGCTACTCACGGCGTGATTGGCTTCCTGAATGTGCCATTGAAAAAACTATGGAGGAGAGTAAGACTCACTGAATGTGTGGGGTGGGCTGCAGTGCACGAGTGAGTAATGTATGTATGCGGCTGTGCTCCTTTCCAGGCTCCTACTAGTCCACCTCCAGCCTCCTACTACCACCCTTATGAGAGACTGTCTGTCACTGTATAATCTGATCGAGTCCACACTGACTGACTGTCACTGAGTAATTGATGTTACCACATTAACCCTGACCTGCCCAGTGCCCTGTATCTGCAATTAAAATTTACAAGGCTGCCTGCATGCTTCCTGATTTCCATTCCCAGCATCCTTCCCAATCCCTACAGTGTCACTAACATTAACCCTATGGTACAAGGCTGCAGTGTGCACTGAATCCCATTCCCTACAGTAACATTTAGGGAGAGAGAGAGACATGAGAGGACAAGAGAGAGAGAGAGAGAGAGAGAGTGAGAGGACAAGAGAGGACAAAAAATTGGCAAAATATATGGAAAAAATGAAACACCGCGTTCGGTATTCGGCCTTCGGCCAAACATTTTATTATTATTCGGCTTCGGCCAAGAATTTCATTTCGGTGCATCCCTACTGTATTCGTGTTACTGGTTTCCGCAAAGTTTCTGTGTCCCGATTGTCCGCCGCAATATTGCAGTCCCGCTATAACTTGCTGATCGCTGCCATTACTAGTAGAAAAAAATATATAAATATTAATTAAATAAATTTATCCTATAGTTTGTAGACACTATAATATTTGTGTAAACCAATTAATTTACACTTATTACGATTTTTATTTTTTTACCAATAACATGTAGCAGCATACATATTGAAAAAAATTTGAGTTATTTTTTATTGGATATGTTTTATAGCACAAAGTAAAAAATATTATTTTTTTCAAAATTGTCGCTCTTTTTGCTAACAGTACAAAAAAACACAGGTGATCAAATACCAACAAAAGAAAGTGCTATTTGTGGGGGGAAAAAAGGACATCAATTTGCTTTGAGGACAGTGATGCACGACTGCACATTTGTCAGTTAAAGTAATGCAGTGCTGTAAGGGTCCTTTCACATGGGCTTTCCACCCGGCGGACTCTGTTTTGCTAAGCGGGGGATGAATCCGGCCCTCTGTTTCACTCACCCAGCAACTGAAATCCGATTTCCCCCCCCCCCCCTTTCAGTTACTGGGTGAGAGAGAGCGCGCTGGATTTAGGGGGTGGATTGGGTGGACCCCACCCAGATTTCAGTTCTGCCCCCCCCCCCCCCGCCTGCCGCTGAGCTCCTGCACCCTGCCCACGCCCACAGCCGGCCACCACCCTGTCGGTGGCGGGGGCCATCAGGTAGGCTGTACGGGGCCCCGTGATTTCTAACAGTGCCCTGGCTGCTCCATAGGGGTGAATGGAGCATCTGATCATTTCCACCTTAAAAACTGACAAGAAGACCTGATGGGAAAGCCTGTGTGAAAGGATTGTCGCAAAAAAATGCCAACCAATAAACTATGACAACCAATAGGATTCTAAATGATCTCAGATAAGAGAGGTTATTAGGGGTGACAGAACAGTGCACTCTATTTTTACTCATTAGTTCAACTAGGTAATTTACATAGAGCGGCAACTTTTGCACGGCGCATGCGTATTGTACAGCTGGAAGGGGCTAGGCACACATTCCGACAGCCAATCAGGTCGTCCCTGTTGCTCCCCGGAAGCTTGTGATTGACAGCGTCGGCTTCCAATGGGCGCGGCTGATGCCACCTGATCGCCACTAGTCACATGATAGCGCTGTGAGTGTCAGAGGCAGGAAGATGGCGGCTGGTCTGGTTGTATTGCAGCTCTCCGTTCTGCTGCTGGTGGGGCTGCCATGGCGGGTGACTTCCTCCCAGCAAGTGCCCGTCCTACTGTGGTCCAGTGAGAGGTGAGAGTCGCCGTCATATAACCCCCAGCCGGGCTGACATTGGGAGGGAGATGTGTGTATGATAATGAATGGTGGGGGAGGGGGGGTCTGTCCTCCCTCATCTCTGTACACATCACTGCTTCATGTCATAGAATCTGGGTGCCATGTGCTGTCCTTACACTGCATGATGGGGTCATGTCATCAATGCAGATGATGTCATTAGTCACCGTGTGATGTCATCTATTATTACCCTGGCTGGTGTCATTAAACTGAATGTGTGAAATCATTTATTGCTGACTACACTTAATGATTTATTTTTTTAAATCTGTTGTGTATTAGGATTTATCTGATTGGTAGAGAATCACATGACCCATAGACCTGGTCAGAGATTGTGTGATCTGCAGATTGAACACCTCACCAGCCTTGTGTACTGCCCCACTGACACCTCTGTACATCACCAAAGGGGACACACTTGTCTGACTGACTGTTAAAGTGAAATGCCTCCAGAGTCAGAATTGTGTCATGGTCGGTGGACTTTTTATTTGTAATTTAACAAGAAGAATTGTCAATGTACATGGGCCTTGGCTTCAGTCCTCCTGTGTCATCAGTGGGGTCACAATATTACATGTAATACTATAGGGGACGTCTGGGGACCATTGATGCAGTAGATGGGGCGGACAGCCTGGGGGCGGCCTCCTTTTCCTTTCTTTTCTATGTAGAGGGGGAGGGCCTGGGGGCGGCCGACGCTGTAGATGGGGACGGCCTTGGGGGGCGGTCTACGCAGTAGAGGGGGCGGCTGGGGACGGCTGACGCAGTAGAGGGGGCGGCCGGGGACGGCTGATTCAGTAGAGGGGACGGCTGATTCAGTAGAGGGGACGGCTGATTCAGTAGAAGGGACGGCTGATTCAGTAGAGGGGACGGCTGATTCAGTAGAGGGGACGGCTGATTCAGTAGAGGGGACGGCTGATTCAGTAGAGGGGACGGCTGATTCAGTAGAGGGGACGGCTGATTCAGTAGAGGGGACGGCTGATTCAGTAGAGGGGACGGCTGATTCAGTAGAGGGGACGGCTGATTCAGTAGAGGGGACGGCTGATTCAGTAGAGGGGACGGCTGATTCAGTAGAGGGGACGGCTGATGCAGTAGAGGGGGCGGCCGGGGACGGCTGATGCAGTAGAGGGGACGGCTGATGCAATAGAGGGGAGGGCCAGAGATGGCTGCCATTAAAGAGGAAGTAAACTCTCCCCCTCCTATGCTGCTTTTCAGTTAGACCATTATATTACATTTCTAACACATTATACTATATCATTTAATCATTTAGCCTAAATCGCATGTTCCTTACTGTGTTTAAGAAGTTTATAAATTAGTTTCTCCCAGGATAGGTCAGCGCCATATTTAGTCTTGTTTTTCCGTGTCTGTAGTGTACAATACTTCTGCCCTTTGCTGTAATCTTGCGCACGCGCGATCATTTCCCACCCAAGCCTCCTAGTTCCTGAGTTTGGGAATGTAATCTCGTGGTATTGGAGCCCGGTGGTCACGGCACACTGCTTAATGGACTATAAGCACAAAGAGCGTGCCGTGAATCGCGGGAGATATGCGCATGCGCCGGTGACATCATTACAGATAAATGGACGGATTACAAACAAACTGAGCAAGTAAGGTGAGATCTGAGGACAGCGATCAATAGAGCTTTTTATTCAGATTTGTATGTGCTAAAGTGATGAGAGTTTACTTCCTCTTTAAAGACCCTTTACCAATCCATGCCCTCATTCCCACTACTGTTTTTTTTATTGGCTGTCAGTCTTTCTATGCAGTTGTGTATGTCTAAAAATACACAAAACTTATCTTCACATACAGCTAATAAAAATGGCAGAATTCTTCTTTATTGCAACCTGATCTAATCCCCTGTATAGCGCCACTTAAAGAAGTATGACTACAGTTTTTAAATCGGCATCCCCGGTGGGACATACTATATAGAACATCTGATCCGTTCCTGGGTTGCTGAGCATTGTGGTTGATGGCTTGTGCGTGTTTAAACGCAACTACTTGCAGGACACTTGTCAGTAGTAGGAAGGCAGTATTGCCTAAAGCAGGGCGTTCTATAACCATGTAGCATACATTGTACCTCTTGCAGTTGAGGAAGTACATGTCCCAGAAGGCCCTTCCAGCAGTTGGTCAGGGTTTTTCCCTTTTGGTCAAACTTAAAAATGTTGATATCCTCCAAATCTGGAGCTTAGCAGTTTGCCCAATGTTTCTTTAGTCTGTGATGCAATGCAGTGCTGGAGAATACACAAGTCATTAGTTCCTTTTTCCATCTATAACTTCCTGGTATCTGTTCCTGGAACCAGTATATGATGTGAGTGCAGTGACAGAAAAGGTCTAATTTGACCACCAACCTGATTACTAACACACAGAAAACCCAGAGGCCAGCGGGCAGAAATTGGGCAGCTACAAGCCAGGATAACTTGGCATACACAAACCTATAGGGGTTAATTTACTAAAACTGGTGAGTGCAAAATCTAGTGTGTAGCTAATCAACTTCAGCTTGTTCAATTAAGCTTTGACAAAATAAAAAACCTGGAAGCTGATTGGTTTCTATGCAGAGCTGCGCCAGATTTTGTACTCTCCAGTTTTAGTAAAAAAATCAACCTCACAGAGTATCTACTACATAGAAGACTAGGCTGCTCAGATGTCTGTTCTCAGCATGCACCAATGTCATGGGTCTTTGTGTTCATTTGACCAAAATGTAGTAAAGTCTCACATTTTGCAGCTACATTTTTCTTTTCTGTAAAACTGAGGCGAAGCTATACAAACATTTATCAATATGTCTGCATTCTTCTTTAGTCTACACCAAATTGGTAAAGAGTAGAGTGGTCTGGTTTTGCTGCAGCTCTGAAGTGAGACAGTGTATTGGGGAATACAGGGGTAGGAAATGAACAGCTACTTAAAGGCTGAATTTTATCACGTGGGCAGATTGTGATAGATCAGTAAATTGAAAGTGTATCTAACCCAATATATAGGTCATAGATAGTGGTGCACCTAAATGAAAATTCTGGGGTAGAAACCGAAAATTCGGGATGCGCTTGACCGAAATATATATAATATAATTAGACAGGCGTCTGTTTGCATGAATTTCCCGCAAATCGTCGGCCAGCAAATTTGTGCTGTGTTTGGGGTACCATTGGAAGTGATGGGAATTGCATTGGCGTCCTGTGATTCTGCCCACCAATATGTAAACGGAGCCTCATGCCCTTTATCTTCACCTGGTGATTCTGCTAGTAACGCACCCCTTGTTTTTGGGTGGCAACGCCTAATTACTACACTGAGTCAATATAGAAGAAGTGTTCTATCCCCAGCACCCCTTTACCACATAGGTGAGAAGGTGTTGTGTAGTTCAGAGATAACTGGTAGCAGTCAGGCACTTCTCAAACAGATATAACAAAACACTTTTTATATGGTATACACCAGTGGCCCACTAACAGGCCAGGTTTGCAAGATAACTAAACTACATCACAGGTGATATCATTTGCTGCTCAGTGATTGCAGTATTCTAGTCTGCATCTCCCCAAGGTAATACTTAAAATCTGGCCTGTTAGTGGGCCCCGAGGACTGGAGTTGAGAACCACTGGTATACAGTATTTATCAAACCAAAAAGAAGTTCATTGTTCGGTTCTACATACAACTAAACAGCTGCTGTTCAGCATGAGATCAGAGTGCCTGTCCCTGGCCGGTTTAAATCCCAATCAATACTAATACTTTGGTTATGGGAGGAATCTGGTGGATGGAAGTGTCTGATTGTTTTCTCCATAGTTGGGGATGCCAGCAGTGAGGTCTCTCTGCTATAGGCCCCTTTTATTACTTCTTTTATAAGCCATCACAAAGTAAGGTCTCCCTTCCCCTGTTGTATTCTCCATAATAGAAACCGAGAACCCTTCCATGGGTGATTTTTAAAGGCTAATACTAACTCTTCTTTAAAATGTTCCCTCCTCACTTCACCTACGTATCCTTAATACCCTGTATAAAAAAAAATACCTGTATAAAATGTATCCTCCAGGTCTAGTCTAAGGTATTTAATGTTGGCTAATTACTACTCAAAAGTTACATAAAAAAAAGAAGGGGGATAGAGAGGAGGAAAAAACAAAACGTACTCACCAGAGGGAAAAGAGAGAAATATAAAAATAAAACATCCGCTAGAGGGGAAAAAAGAAAAACCCACCCGCCAGAGGGGAAAAAGGAAAAACCCACCCGCCAGAGGGGAAAAAGGAAAAACCCACCCGCCAGAGGGGAAAAAGGAAAAACGCACCCGCCAGAGGGGAAAAAGGAAAAACGCACCCGCCAGAGGGGAAAAAGGAAAAACGCACCCGCCAGAGGGGAAAAAGGAAAAACGCACCCGCCAGAGGGGAAAAAGGAAAAACGCACCCGCCAGAGGGGAAAAAGGAAAAACGCACCCGCCAGAGGGGAAAAAGGAAAAACGCACCCGCCAGAGGGGAAAAAGGAAAAACGCACCCGCCAGAGGGGAAAAAGGAAAAACGCACCCGCCAGAGGGGAAAAAGGAAAAACGCACCCGCCAGAGGGGAAAAAGGGAAAAACCCACCCGCCAGAGGGGAAAAAGAAGAAAAATAAACACCTGCCAGAGGGGGAAAAAAGAAACCGCAAATTGCAACTAAAGTGATTGGCTAGTCAAACAGAGGGGGGAGTTGGTGTGGTTTTCATTAAAAAAAAAACAAAAAAAAAAACTGCATACTTACCTATTTTTAATTTGCTCGAGTATGTGAAAGAACGCATTCGACAATAGCTTTGAATTCCCAGACCCGTGGTGCCTTCCATAGGCTCCCATGGCCCAGCCATTGGGTACGCACACTCCTCTCCCCTGCAGCAGTCGTTCATTGACACAGGGGTGCTGGAGCTGCAGGATCATTTGACTAGAGCAGATTTAAAATCGGTAAATGCACAGATCTTTATGTATTAATTTACTTTATTTTTTTTTTTTTAATGCAGGATTGGTAGGAGGAGGGGGGGGGGGGGAGGAAACATTTTTATGAATGGTTAGTATTAGCTTCATCTTCCTCTATAATCCATCCACAACAGAAAAGCCATTTGTAGACTGATTTGGTAATGGTAATATATTTTATGCAATATTTCTTCATTTCTTATGAGTAGAGACACTAAACTCCTACAGAAACCCTGCATGTGTTGTATAGTTATACAGCCATGACATAAACATAGGTTATTTGCCCAGAAATCAACATTCCATCCATCCTATAAAAGATTTCCATTGTGTAGTGCTGGACACAACATAGCCTTTGTGATAGTCTTGTCATGTGGCTTTTTGATTTGCTGCAGTTCCTGGAAAATGAATGGATCATGTGCCATTTGTCACACTAGCTTTGCAATCTGTACATTGTGGGAATTCTGGTGTCATAGAGATGCATGTAGGTGCCTTTTTATTAGGTTTTTCACACGGATGGCCAGAGGATGGGGTGGTAAAAACAGGCTAAGTTACATTTTTACCATCCTCCCAACTGCCACCCCAGAATGTGACATGATGGCCATTCGGGTCTGTTTACATTTTTACGATGCTTTACACTGCAACCGTGCACTTTTAATTTGTCAAGTAAGATGGGCAGCAGCACTTGTCTAACTTGTCCCTTGAAGTCAGTTGGACTGGCTCGCAGCCATGTGCCAGGTATGGTTATGGTGGTTGAAGTGTGGTAGTTCAATGTTGGAATAAATTCTCCTGGGGATCAAAAAACCAGTGTGCAGGAGACTGCAATGCTGCCTCTTGAATGACTGTAAACAGCTATAAACTTCCTTTGAAAACTAGATCCACCACAGATCGCATTTCAGAGTGATGATAAAGCCTGCCGCCCTTGTGAATGAGCCCTTTTAACTGTTACAGATATCATTAGTGTTCAGTAGCGCCACATAACAAAATCAGAATTCGGCCTTTTATGCTTCATTCACACTAATGCATTTTTTCATGCTTTTTGCAGCAACTCATTTCTTCACATCAATGCATTTTTGTGCCTCTGCATTTTTTTTAGAAAGGTTCAGTGACGTTTCTTTCCCCGCAAAATGCAACTTTTATTTATGTAATAGAATTCAATGGACATGCATTAAAAATGCAAGTCCTGCATTTTTTTACGCATTTTGCATTATTTAATCTGTCCAACAACAAATTGGCCAAATAAATAAAATGAAAAACGCATTAAAAACACATGTCTGAAACCGCAAAAAGCACTGCTGAAACGCCAAAAAGCAACACGCATAGGTGCGAATTGAGCCTTAGAGGGTCTGTACAGACCTCAACATGCATGCTTGTAGCTGTGCTTTACTGTAACATCTGTCATGCTATAGACTGCAGCTTTTGCCTTGTTACTAGAGGCTGTACCTATCCATTCACAGCCTGAATTCCTGCTGAGTTGTCTGAAATTTGAGCTGTGGGTGGCTTTGTCGGCACCACCTGGCTGTACAAAAGTCAAAGGTAAAATTGACTGTCAAAATTTAAAAAATGGCGTCCGAGGCTTCATATTATAATTTTTTATTTTTTTTTTAACCCTTTAATACTGCACTTTTCCTGCCCAAGCCAATTTTCAGCTTTCTGCGCTGTCGCAATTTGACAATTGTGCATTCATTAAACACTGTACACATATGATTACTCTTATCATTTTTTTTTTTCACACAAATAGAGCTTTCTTTTGGTGGTATTTATTCACAACTGGGATTTTTATCTTTTGCTAAACAAACTACAAAAAGGCAGAAAATTTTGAGGGGGTGGGGAGAGAAACCTTTTTCTTTATTTCTGTTAAAACATTTTGCAAATAAGTAATTTTTCTTCTTTGCTTAATGTGCGGTGATGAGGCTGCACAGATGGGCACTGATAGGCTGTGCTAATGGGATGGCACTGATGGTCACTGATTAGCACTGATGGGGCTGCACTTGTAATCGGGCATCAGTGCCCTGATTATCAGTGTAAATGTCCCCTGTCACAGGATATCTGTATTCCTTTACTCATGTTGTGACAACGCTGAGGAAAGGAAATGCCAATAACTGCCATTTGTGATTGGCCCTTTACCTCCATTAGTGATCAGCTGTGTCCGAAGGACGGAACAATCACAGAGTGTGCCCAGTGCGCACCCCGGGGGCAGGGTTCAACTGGGCGGCCGCGTTGTAGACATTTTTCGGCTATAGTGCTGTCTGTAAATGGGAGGCAGATGCGGACGGCTGACACAAACCCAGGAGCCAGGATGCAATTTCTAGTCGGCCTGGGATTTGTCGAGTCCTGCAAAAGCCGACACTTCAGATTCCTCCGTCCATGTTTTTTAGTGGGGGAGTCAAGTCATTTTCTCTTGTTCAGCCCTTAGGCTGTGTGTATGGCTATCTTTTGACTGCCTTCAGCTAACAGTGGGCTGTTAAGCCAGTCATAGATGAATCTCGGGCGGCTCAGCAGGGACAAGCTGAGATGCAATCCATCTATATACTAAAGTCAATCCATAAATCGACTTCATTACAACCAGCCTGTCAGATTTGTGCATGCAATTACTGGCTCCCCACCGGCAGAACACCATAGCGCTGCGGGAGGGATCCCCCCATCAACACTGACTGTGTTGATGGGGGAATCAAATGATATTTTCATCTATGGCTTGCTTTAGGGCTAAGCTCATAGTTGCATAGTTAGTGAGGTTGAAAAAAGACATCAGTTCAACCTATGATGTGTGTGTGTGTGTTTGCTTTTAACCGTACATTGTATACCCCTGTATGTTGTGGTCTCTAAGGTGCCCATCTAATAGTTTTTTGAAACTATCAATGCTCCCTGCTGATACGACTGCTTGTGGAAGAGAATTCCACATCCTTACCGCTCTTACAGTGAAGAACCCCTTACGCATTTTAAGGTTACACCGCCTTTCCTCTAGTTTTAGTGAGTGGCCACGTGTCTTATTGTATCTCCTTTCTCTGAATAGTTTGTTCCTTATGCTAGGGTCGCCAGTACAGTATTTGTACATTGATATCATATCCCCCCTCAATCGTCTCTTCTCCAGAGAGAATAGGTTCAGTGCTTGTAGTCTTTCCTCCTAGCTGATGTCCTCCATTCCCCTAATTATTTTTGTTGCCCTTCTCTGGACTCTCTCCAGTACCACCACATCCTTTCTGAGGACCGGTGCCCAGAACTGGACAGCATACTCCAGATGTGGCCGGACCAGAGTCTTGTAGAGTGGGAGAATAATCTCTTTATTTCTGGAGTGAATCCCCTTTTTTATACATCCCAGTATTCTGTTGGCTTTGCTTGCAGCGGCTTGGCATTGCATGCCACTGCCAAGCCTGTTGTCTACCAGTACCCCCAGGTCCCTTTCCATCCTAGACTCACCCAGAGGTTCCCCCCCTAGTGAGTAGCTTGGTTTCTGGCCCCCAAGTGCATTACTTTACATTTTTCAACATTAAACCTCATCTGCCATGTAGTTGCCCACCCCGTTATTTCTCACACATGCCGCGGCTCACAGAAGGGGGTCGGGTGCGTCCCTGTTTATCGATTTAGGTGCGAATCAGGTCGGAATTTCTGCCTGAATTCGGAACCAAAGACTCTCGGGACCCTTTCCAAAAGCAGACCACCGCTACCCTGGAGATGTGCGAACTGGCTCCATTGAGAGTCAGTCACACTCTCCTGTCATGTGAAATTGATGCTGGGAAACCCGCATCCAATTGTATAAGTGTGAACCCAGCCTGAGAGACTGACTGCATATGATCAGAGACTGTTAGAGGTTGCTATTTGCTGCAAATTCCTCTTCCTTTTAGGGAGAGGTGAAATTTAATCAGGAATTGGTTAAAAAAAACGATTTTTCTTAATTAAATTTGCTTGACTGGTCTCCCTTTTTTTGTTTTGTTGAAAAAAAAAGATAGTGGTGTTTTTGGTACAGCATTTGTAGCTTTTTGATGCTTTTGTAAAAACTGTTTAATTATACTTATTCGCTCAATTATATTACAGTTCCCTGTGGAGCAACGAGCCCAGCACACACGGAGGTCATGTGACAACTGATCGCCAGCTGGGTCAGTACTTGGACTCTGCACTGAATAGCGGACCCCGGAATGTCTTGCTTTTCCTCCAAGATAAGGTAATCTATGTATGCTGTCACATCAGTTTTCCTGCTTTACTAATTATTTTGGGTAGGTAGGAGTCTCATCTTTGCTGAGGTTCTTTGCACAAAGGGAAGCATGTTTGGAGGAAGATCAGGTGGTTGAAAGTTTCTATTATGATGCTTGGATTAGACATGCAGTGATCGTAAGAAAAGACTGTTCTGACTCCACATTTCACCTGCTCAGTGCAATCAACATGCTTCATAGACCTATGAGTGTGGAAGGGTGGTAGACCTGCAATTCTAAACGGAAAGCCCTTATATGCATACTTGGCATACCTAGGCTATTCAGTCCTTTATCAGAATCTTCTGTACACAGGGAGTCAGCTCCCACTCTTTACCTGCTGGCAGATGTTGCAGGTCTGCTGTTTAAGCTGGCCAATGGACCGTTTGAATCTCAGCTGGTTTTAGCAAGGGCAATGTATGGGCAGGCTGTTTGCTGGCTGGAAGCCTGCTGGATTTTTTTGTAACAAGTAGAAGCCTGTCTGATCTTGCATGCGATTATTGCTAGCGGCTGTTATAGCCGCTACCAATAATCGCTGTTTTCTGGCTTTCCCCACTGGGAAAACACATAGGCTCCGTGGGAGGGATTCCCCCATCAACACTTATCGCTTGATTCTCCCATCAACACAATTTTTTTTGTTTTTTCTCCTAAATCCTGTAATTGCAGGAAAGAAAAATTGCTCCCTCTTTTGCCGGCCTTACTTGTGTTCCCCCCAGTGTACTAGTAAGGATTGTGGCAGTAGGGCAACTGTTTGTCATGCAGATGGCAGAACCAAACCCTAACACTTCACAGCTATGTTTGCATGTTATCTGCTTACCTTCATGCTCTTCTCACATAAATCTGTTATTTTCTAGCTGAGTGTTGAAGACTTTACAGCTTTCGGAGGAGTCTATGGCAACAAACAGGACAGTGCTTTTCCTAATCTAGAAGTAAGTGAAAACTACTTGTATATGTTTTGTGTTGTTGCAGGTCATATTTAAAAAAGGGTGAGTGATGGTTTTACACACGCTGCTATAAAGTGCAGGGTAATAGGGGTGCATGCACATACCTGCAGCAGCTTCCAAAACACGTATTGTAACTGTTCTTGCCAAATCCTGGGCACTTCTTGGTGGGCAAAGCTTACCATGGCCACCCTTATACATTCCTATAGGCCTATCACATTGATGGGCTGCCTCACTGGCCAGTAGGAATGTGCAGGAGGTAGGAAGGGATGGGCAAACTTCTGCACTAACAGGTATTGCCAGTAGGTGCTGCCTGAAATTCGGCCTTAGTGGTAGATTAGTGGCTGCCGCAGGTATGTGCATGTTAATTGTAAATGTTACAGCCACTAAGGTCAATCTGTAGGATTTAAATAATTTTTTTTTTTTTTTTCTTTTACTTTTGCTGTCTTCAGATGGGATAGCAATAATTTAGTCCTGTCCACACAGGCACTGCACATTCAACTCTCTCTTACACCAAGGCTTTTAAAGTAATTCTAAAGAAATTTTTAAAACAAAAAATATAGACTTGTCATAGTTAGGACTCATGCACATTGGACGTTTTTGCTATCTTTTTGCTCCTTGCTCCAGGCAGCGGTGTTTTGGCAGTTTTTTTCTACAAGCTTGACGGGCATTAAAGTGTTTATAAAGTTTTGTGTTTTTTTTTTTTTTTGTTTTTTTTTTTAATAACAAGCCTGTTATACTTCCTCTTTGCAGTGGCCCAGAGTCTCCTCCTTCTCGGGTCCCTCATTGGCTCTTCTGGCTCCTCCCTCCTGTTGAGTGCCCCCACAGCAAGCAGCATGCTATGGTGGCACCTGAGTAGAGTCACAGCTCTGTGTCCATTCAGACATGGAGCTGCGACCGGCCCTGCCCCCTCTCTCCCCTGATTGGGTGAATGAGTTTGACAGCAGCAGGAGCCAATCGCACTGCACTGCCAAGGAGGGGGGACTCCCATGCAGCTAAGACACTCCTGCAACATCGCTGGACTAAGACTGGCTCGGGTAAGTATGGGGGGGGGCTGAGGGGAGCTGCTGTTCATAGGTTTTCTTTTATCTTAATGTGTAGAATACATTAAGATAAAAAAAAAACCTTCTGCCGTTGCAATCCCTTTAATTTAATAATAATAATTTTTTCAGCCCATTGACGTGAATTAATGCTCAAGCACTAAACGCGCCCAGTATTACCATACGTTTAAACCTAAATGCCTGTGTGTGCATGGACACACAGGCTTACATGCAATGGGGTTTAGAGGCAAAAAAAAGCCAGATGCCCCTAAGAGCAGCATCAGAAACGTCCAGTGTGCATATGAGGCCTTACCTGCTCTGTGTAACGGTTTGCACAGAGCAGCCCTGATCCCCTTCTTTTGGGGTACCCTGCTGGTGCTCTTGAGTCCTCCTGCCCTCATAACAAGCTGCTTGCTATGAGGACACTGTGCAAGCTCGCTCCTGGTCCAGTGTGTGTGTCCGTCCATGGGGACACAGCATAACTTGGGCGTGCCCACTGTTCTCTGTTTACTCGCCGTGATTGACAGAAGCAGGAGCCAATGGAGGGGAGAAAGCCGTTCTCGGGCACAGCGCTGGATTGAGAGTCGACTCGGGTAAGAATGGGTTAAGGTGGCTGCACACAGAGGCGTTTTACCTTCATGCAGAGGATGCATGAAGGTAACAAAACCTACCTTTTTAGAACCACTTTAACCTTTTATAGGACTAAAACAGCTCTTGCTAGGTAGACTAGTAGTATGCCTAGATGTCTGTTTTTTTTCCTTTTTGTGTTACTTAAGATCAAAATAGGAATGATGATATGCAAAATCCCCCAATTAGTCCAGGGAGACTGCAAAGTGCAGGGATGACTGATATAATATACATCTGCAGTCTCTCTCTAGAGGGACAAACATGTTTGATGGAGGTGAGCCTCAGACCCTGATATACAGTGCTGACATTGCCTTCTGGAATTGCTGGCCACCTGGCTGCCACACTGATACTACAGAGGCCATTTGACCAGAGTCTTTGACCTATGTAAGTATGTATTAGTAGTTCTGATTCACTGGCTGCATGTTTGAGTCACTGGAGTAGAATTAGCCAGACAACTAGCATTTTCAGGAGGCGATCAGAAAGGGGGTCCTGCATATTTCTCTCATGACAGGTTTGCTATAAAGCAGGGGGTATGTAGATGTTGCTTTATTGTGGAACTACTGGTATCAGAATCTACCAACATGCTCCAGGTGGAGAAGGAATCCTGACTCGCTGATTTTTAGAAATGGCGTGGAGGTTGCTTTAATTCCTTGTTTCTCCAAATTTTAGAGCATTATGGAATCCTCACCGTCTTCCCTGGTGCTGCCTTCAGTGGACTGGTATGCTGCCAACATCCTTCCCACCTACCTTAAGGAGAAACTGGGTGTCAGTCCGCTGCATGTGGATCAGTCCACCCTGTTAGAGCTGAGACTGAATAAAAGCATCCCATCATTGCTTGTTGTAAGGCTACCCTATGCCAGTAGGTGAGTCTTAAAGGAATTATAATATTATCATCTTTTCTACTTTTTAAATCATTATTATGACAGTGTATGGGGTTTAAACAGCCACAGACCAGCTAAAAGGTAAATTGGTTTCAAAATATGTATTCAATGTATATTCTGCTTTCTTTTTTCTCTAGTAATGGAATAATGGCAGCCAAAGATGTCCTTCGAGCCAATGGTAAGCCTGCATGTAAAAGCACATCATTCTTGCATGCCTGCTGGGAACCATGATATTCTTAGATGCGGGTAGAAAGTGAGATAGCGATGCACAGAAAAAGATCTGCGAGTTGTCTTCTCTTTTCTAGCTATGGTCTCTGCTGGCCACTTTTTAGGTCTGCAATTTTCTTGCCCTTTCACACTTAAGTGACTGTACACATGGATACCAGATGAAGACAAACATCCAGTATTTGTACTGCATCATGTGACATTCCAATGCTCACCACAGCAGGTGGTGCTACTGGAGTGACCTGTCGAGGACAGCAACATCCATTCTCAATTTACTGGAGTCCACCTTAGGGCCAATTGTAAACATTGTTCAGCACCGTGTGGTGACAAGGACCCAAGCTTAATGTAGTATTGTCACTGCTCACTCCTCCTTGCAGAAAAGTTAATACTGAGCTTCAAGCTGCCAACTCAAAATTAATATAATGTATGTTCACTTGCAGCTGGCAAATGTACCTGAATCTTTCTTGACTTCTGTCTTTTATAATCTGCTGCTCTCGTGGGGGGTTTTAGGGCAGCACAGTACACCAATCCAGGCTCTACTGCATTGCACAGTGCTATCCTGATATTAGGAGCTTTCTAAAAGTTGAGAGAGCAGCACATTCAATATCCAGTTATAGGCTTCTATGGGTCACCGATCAGGCTGTATGGCTCAGCTGCAGTAGTCTGTTGATACGTTTAGGACCATACAAGACCTGGCTGTGCTGTCTGCCAGGCGTGTTTGGATTTTGAGACTTGTTAAACAGTTAAAAGTAGTTCAGTGTAGAAACGCTGTTTGCCAGGAGTTCAGTCTGAAAATATAATCTTGGTGTTTTCACAGCATTCAAATGCTGCAAGCTAACAGTTGTCTTTTATTATGTCTCAAAAACATTTTTGTTGCTGTGGACAGAAATTGAAAATTAGTTTACAAAGTGCAGGATGTGCGCTTGTTTTTAACTCCATAATCCTTTTCTTTTTAATAGTTTTTTTTAAACCAAAAAGGATGGGATTTAAAACAAGATGGGGAAAAAATTTAAAAATGTAACTAGCAGGATGAACCTGCAGCATCTTTTACACAAGAAAGTACAAAGCAATGCAGACCTAAAGAGGAAGCAATGCAGCCAGTATGTTCACGCTTTCTTTTTAAATTCTGCCCAGCTAGTAACCCCTTGTGATGTCTCTTACTTGTATTTAGTGCAGTTTGCAATTTGTTCCTCCTCATCCGAAGCCGGCGCCATGTTGAGTACTGTCTTCCATTTGCAGCGCTTTTGGCCTTCCGCCCTTTTTTTCTCTCTGCCATAATCTCACGCATTCGCAGTGAGTTTGTAGCCAAGCCTCATTTTCATTGTGACTTTGGCAACCCTGTCACCGGCATAGTGAAAATCCCAGTTGAGCCTGTGCTCTCGCGGGATTGCGGACCAATGCCGTAGAGAGGCCGTGATCTTAGCACAGCATGTTATTGCAAGGAGTAACGGAGCGAAAAGCGTGCCCTCAAAAGGGACATTATACCCATGCGCCAGTGACATCAGGGAAGTAAACGGAAACGGATTACAAGAAAAGTAGGTAAGATAGAAGAGATCCAAATACAGTGATTTGCACAGTATGTACTGATTATTTAAATGAGGAAAATTTTACTTTGCGAGTTTCCAACCACTTAATGCTTTAAAGTGGTTTGAAAGCCAAAAAGTTTACCTTTTTAGTGGTGCTCCACCCAAAAGGGGCTTTTACAATCTTGAAACTAGACTGAACTATCTGTACAAAGTCATTGATCACTTCCTTTCTTGCTATTGCAGATGAAGTCATTGGACAAGTCCTGAGCACGCTAAAATCAGAGGGTGTGCCTTATACTGCTCTTCTCACAGCTCTTAGGCCATCTAGGGTAAGTTTTATATCATAAATGGTAAACCAAAAAAAAAAAGATCACAAAGGGCTGCCTGCAGAAGGTTTTTTTTTTTTTTTTACCTTAATGCTTGGAACATATTAAGGTAAAAAACCTTCAGCCACTTTAAACTGGTACTGAAGTATAGTGGCTGCCATCCTGTTAAAAATGATCATGCCATGGCATTCATTATATGGTGGTTCTGGAATTTGAGTTGCTGATTTAACAGGTATGCAGATTGAGAGTTCTGATTATCACTTCGATTTTTCCTGATCTTCATGCTTATTCCAGGTCTATATTAGAAAAAATTGTTGACTGGTAATTCTCATTTTTTGGAGTAGGCTAGCAGTGATATCCTCGTTTCTGTCAGTGCAGGATCCTCATAACCACTTCCTATCTGGATGATGATGATATTTATTTATTTTTATTTTTAAGCATTCCCTTGTGCTCGCACACAGAAGCAAACACAATTGTAGGTTGAGACCGCATACATAACGATGCTCACACCACACGTGTGGTATTGCCGCGAATGTTATAGCGAAAGCAATAATTCTAGCACTATACCTCCTCTGTAACTCTAAACTGGACTGCTAACCTGTAAACAATTTTCAAAGCGCCCCCTATGGAGATTTTTAAATACCTTACTTCTGTGCCATTCCACTAGTGTTTACTGGGTGTAACAGAACCTATTATATTTTACCCAAAAAATGTAGTGTTTTATATATATATATATATATATATATATATATATATATATATATATATATATATATATATATATATATATATATATATATATATATATATATATATATATATATATATTTTGGTAAAATTATAATAGGTTCTGTTACACCCAGTAAACACTCGTGGAATGGCACAAAAGTAAGGTATTTAAAAATCTCCATAGGGGACGCTTTAAAGTGCATTTTTTTTTTCCCATAAAAAGAATTGCGCTTGAAAAATTGCTGCAGAAATGCCGTGTGACATAAAAAATTGCAACTACTGCTATTTTATTCTCTAGTGTCTCTGCTAAATGTTTGGGGGTTATAAGTCATTTTTTAGCAAAAAAATTATGAGAGAAATGCCACGCTCCTTGAGGGCAGGACCGATGTGAATGTGCAATGTATATGTAAAGCGCTGCGTAAATTGACAGCGCTATATAAGTACCTGAAATAAATAAATAGCTCGGATGGGAAGTGGATAAGCAATAAGCCCAGGTTCACACTTGAGGCCGTTTTGAAATTGTGTGAGTTCAGCTGAACACGCAAGATTTCCATGCTGGCAGTCTGACTTTGGGGGCGATTTCACCTACATCTGTCCGGGTTCCTGCACAAATATTCATATAAATCGCCCCTTGAAGTCACAAAAAGTAGTACAGAAACTCTGTGCGGGGCCACAAAGTCGGCGTAGCACCAATACAGACAGTGCAATTGCCGGCAATTGGCTTTGATTTGACATGTGAACGTGGGCTAAAAGTGTAGAGAAAAATTACTAGTTGATCTGCCAGAAATGTGTGGTCCTAACTTCCTATTTGAGTTGACAACAAAGTGGCTTTGCTGCACTAAAATGTCAGTGTTGTCAGCCTAGCCTGCTGGACTACAGAACTCCACCTAACCCCCCCCCCCCCTCTCTTTCCCAGTCCACATGTTATACATGCCTTGACTCTCAAAGGCTGTCCTCCCAATCTGTGTACAGAAAGGGTTGGGGGAGATATAGTTTTAGAGACTACATCAAAAGAAATTGTGCTCTCAGCAGTTGCTTTGTAAGAATTTACCAGTCCTTGCAATTATGCTCATAGGGATTAATAGAAACTTTTTCCTACCGCTGGGACAATGTAAAAGAAACACAAATAATACTGGAACCACACTCGAGGGGGGGGTTGTCATGATGTATGTTTTAAAGCTGAATTCTAGGTCTCTTGTGACTTAAAATAACAATATTAAGAACTGTGGGGGAGATTTAATAAAACTGGAGAACTCAAAATATGGTGCAGCTGTGTATAGTAACCAATCCGCCTCTAACTTCAGCTCTTTCAATTAAGCTTTGACAATAGAACCTGGAAGCTGATTGGTTTCTACGCAAAGCTGCACCAGATTTTGAACTCTTACAGATTTAGTAAATTATCTCCTGTGTTCCTTTAGTGGGATGGAAACTTCCTTTCTCGTATACAGAACAAAATTAAATTGGGCTGGGCATTGCTCATCCATTCACAGGAAGCCCTGTATTCATCAATACAGTCTGACACGGCTTTGTTGGTTTGGACCAGCTTGGTCCAAGCTATTTACAAACCACAAAGTCAAAAACCTAGAGTCTGGCTTTAATGCTAAACACATGGCTTTTTAAAGTGGAACTTCACCCAAAAGGGGAAGTTCTGCTCTTTTTCCTACTCCAATCTCCTCCGTTAACATTTAGAACTTTATTAATTGGAGGGAGTGATTTTGACAGGTACTTGCTCCCCCACCTGCGGTTGGTTTACCACGGTGATCCGAGCGAGTTTGTCATCCACCACCCTGCCCCCACACCCCCAGAGGAAGCTGTGACTCAGGTCAGGGGCCCCCATAGCAAGCTGCATCCTGTGGGGAGCACTCAACAGAGGGGGGCAGGATCGCAGAACAGGGACCAAAGAAGAGGAGAATCTGGGCTAGTCCACTGCAACAGAGCAGGTAAGTATAACATGTTTGTTAATTTTATTGGAAAAAATAAAAGAAAGGAGACTTTGCAATTACTTTAACCACGTCTGGACCAGAAGGATTTGCCTCCTTAATGACCAGGCCATATTTTGCGGACAATTGCGCGGTCGTGCAACGCTGTACCTAAATAAAATTGATGTCCTTTTTTTCCCACAAATAGAGCTTTCTTTTGGTGCGATTTTTATTTTTTATTTTTTTTGGCGATTATATACAAAAAAAGAGCGACAATTCTGAAAAAAAAACATTTTGCTATATAACATTCTCAAAAAAAAAAAAAAAGATGTTCTAAAAAAAAAAAAAAAAATGTAAAAATCAAAATTTAACATTTTAGGCCAATTTTTCTGCTACATATTTTTGGTAAAAAAAATTGCAATAAGTGTATTTTTATTGGTTTGCGCAAAAGTTATCTACTAACTACGGGAAAGATTTATTTCATTT
This sequence comes from Pelophylax lessonae, assembly GCF_965119305.1. Lineage (NCBI taxonomy): Eukaryota > Metazoa > Chordata > Amphibia > Anura > Ranidae > Pelophylax > Pelophylax lessonae. The sequence continues at coordinate 198,984,834 of NC_138774.1, read as the reverse complement.
TTATTGTGTGTGTGTGTGTGTGTTTATTTTTACTAGTAATGGCGGCGTTTTTTTTTTTTTGCGGGACTGTGACATTGCGGCAGACAGATCGGACCCCTGACTGACATTTTTGACACTTTTGGGGGGACCAGTGACATAACTACAGTAATCAATGCTAAAAATATGCACTGCTACTGTAATACTGGCAGGGAAGGGGTTAACACAGTAAGTGATCAAGTGGTTAAATGTGTACCTAGGGGCGTGTTTCTAACTGGGGGGATGTGGCTTGTGAAATGATCAGAGACCTGTGATCCTATATAGCAGGATCACAGGGGCTCTGTGATCATTCCAGAGAGTTGAAGGGTCAGCTGTGTTTACAACAGCAGAGCGTTCTCTCTCTGCAGGGAGCGATCGTGGGTGTCAGGCGGCAGTCGGAGCTGCCTGCCCCGTGCATTGGGATCCCTGCTGACGAGCGGGAGCGCGGCAGTACACAGGAGCCCCCTAGCTGCAGGTGCGCGACCGATTTATACCTACGGCGGTTCACGCAGGAGCGGCTGCGGACAGTCATTAAAGCGGAGTTACGGTCTCGTTTTTTCAATAAAAATACCCCCGGGACAGTCAGGGCTAGTGCATTTCATAATGGATAGCCTCTGTACTGTCCCAGGTCGCACTTACCTTTTAGAAGAAATCTCCCTTAAATGTCCACATGGCCATACTCTATAAAAACACTATGGGCTCAAAAACACTCCACCCCACGCCCAGGGCCATAGTGTTTTTATAGAGTATGGCCATGTGGACATTTAAGGGAGAGATCTCACAGGTCTTCTTGTTCAGCCAGAAACTATCATTGTGACTGGTCTTTTTACTTTACTTTACATTTTCCAAATAAAGATTTTTTCAAGTTTTCACAAACCAGTGTTGAGCTTTATTCGTGCAACCCCTTTGTCCTTTTTTTTTTTTTTTTTTTTGTCATATCTAAACGGTTGCTGGGCTCCCCGGTCCATCATTGACTGTGTGGTATAAAATATATCAGGTGATACCTCCTATCTTGAATTGTTTTGGCACCCTGGGACACTCCATACTTTGTTTGTTCCACTCTAACGTAGGCCTGTGGGTACTTTTATTATCCTCTCATGTGTTGCCGTCCTGGAAGGTGAGAGGAGAAAACCGTCTGTTAGACTTACCGGTAACGGTGTTTCTACGAACCTTTCCAGGACGGCAGGCCTACTTCCTGCCCTGTTAAAAGGGTGAGGAAAGAATGTAAAGAATTGGTGGTAAGTACCTAGTGATTATTCATCCCTTGTGAATCGGTTGGAGAACTACTTTTTTGCAACTGAGGGACAAGGGGAAGGGTGGGGCCTTTTAACAGCTGTGAACTGATTTTGCTTCCAAATTATGCAAGAATCCTCCTACCAGGTTTTTCCACAAGGGGGTGTTTTTATGCTGCTTGCAGTTATTTGCATAAATATTTTGAGTGACTCTAAAGTGCTGAGGGGAAAACGGTGACCTAAAAAGTTTACCCTTATTGTGCCAACTTCCTTGACTATTTTCTTTCTTTTATTTTCCTGAGCATTTTTAATCTTAATGCATTTTTTTTTTTTTTTTCTTCAGGTGAGCACAGAAACGGACTTTGGGGTGGCTAATTTGAGGCGTCAACTACTGGCTACAGATACTCCACAGTACCCACCTGTGTCTTTCAATAGCACACAGAACATCCCATGTATCCTGTTCTGGGCCGTTAACATAACCCTACACCTTGAAAACACTGTAAGGGATCTCACTGGGAGTACCTTTTCTGGGACAGACCCAAAACTCACTGAAGGCTCCAGCTGCAATAATTCTGACTCCAGGTGAGTGGATAGTGCTATTGTTAACCACTTGACCAATGAAAGATTTCCCCACCTTCATGACCAGGCCTTTTTTGCGAAACAGGAGCGCGTTCCTTTAACTGACAATTGCGTGGTCTTGCGACACTGTACCCAAACAAAATTTGTCTTTTTTTTTTTTTTCACTTTGTTTTGGTGGTATATTATCACCATTGCGTGTTTTTTATTTTTTGTGCTATAAAAAAAAGACCAACAATTTTGAAAAAAAAAAACAAAAAACTTTTTTACTTTCTGCTATAAAACCTATTCAATAAAAGAAATTTAAAAATGAAATTTCATACATTTTAGGCCAATATGTATTCTGCTACATTGTTTTTGGTAAAAAAACAAAAACAAAAAAAGAATCCCAATAATTGTATGTTGATTTGGTTTACACGAACATTATAGCGTCTTTAACCACTTCCCGCCCGCCCTATTACAAATTGACGGCGGGAATGTGGTTGAGTTATCCTGACCGGACGTCATATGACGGCGGCAGGATAACACCGCTCTGGGCGCCCCCCGGGGGCGCGCAGAGCGGCGATCGGTGATGCGAGGTGTCAGTCTGACACCCTGCATCTCCGATCTTGGTAAAGAGCCTCTGACGGAGGCTCTTTACCATGTGATCAGCCGTGTCCAATCACGGCTGGTCACATAGTAAAACAGGAACAGCCGTTGATCGGCTTTCCTTAGTTCGTGCCTGACAGGCACGAGTAAAGGAGCGCCGATCGGCGGCTCCCCTGACAGGGGGGGGGTCGGCACTGGTAATCAGATCATTGATTACCAGTGCAGACCCTCGGGGGGGGGGGGGGGGATGCCACTAGATCCACCAGGGATGCCCACTATGACCCCAGGGATGCCCACTATGACCCCAGGGATGCCCACTATGGCCACCAGGGATGGCGATCAGGGCTCAGGGAGCCCCCCATTGCCCTCCCTATCAGTGCTGCCCACAAGTGCCCATCATTGCCATCCTTTAGTGTCGCCCACCAGTGCCCATTATTGCCCATCAGTGCCGCCCATCAGTGCCCATCAGTGCCCACCAGTGCTGCCTATCAGTGCCCATTAGTGCCCGTCAGTGCCTGTCAGTGCCGCCTATCAGTGCCCATCAATGCCGCCTATCAGTGCCCAGCAGTGTCGCCTATCAGTGCCCACCAATGCTGCATATCAGTGCTACCTATCAGTGCCGCCTATCAGTGCCACCCCATCAGTGCCACCCCATCAGTGCCTCCTCATCAGTGCCTGTCAGTGCAGTCTCATCAGTGCTCATCAGTGCAGGAAAAAACTTATTTATTTACAAAATTGTATAACATAAACAAAAAAACTTTTTTTTTTTTTCAAACTTTTCTGTCTTTTTTTTATTTGTTTAGCAAAAAGTAAAAATCACACAGGTGATCAAATACCACCAAAATAAAGCTCTATTTGTGGGGGGAAAATGATATAAATTTGGAGGAGTACAGTGTTGCATGACCGCGCAATTGTCATTCAAAATGCAACAGCGCTAAAAGGGGAAAATTGGCCTGGGCGGGAAAGGAGGGAAGTGCCCTGTATTAAAGTGGTTAAACTATGGGATATATTTATTGAATTATTTTTTTTCTTTTATACTAGTAATGGCGGAGCTCAGCAACTTATAGCAGGACTGCGATAATGCAGATGACAATCAGACACTAGTTGACACCTTTAAAACTTGCAGGAACCAGTGACACTAATACAGTAATCATTGCTAAAAATATGCACTGTCACTGTACTAATGACACTGCCAGGGGTTTAACATCTAGGGCGATCAAAGGGTTAACTGTGTGCCTAGCCAGTGTTTTTGTGTACACCTTTGTGCTGCTTTCACTAGGGGAAGAGATCAGTTCTAGTCCATGCTTTTCTGGAACACAGGATCCTCCCTTCCTCCTGTCAGAACGGATATGGTTTATTTATATAGGCATATCTTTGTTCTCTGTGTATAGCCGTCGATCAGCGGGTTCTGGAGAACATGGAGTGGCTGGCACCTGCAGATCGTCTTCTGCTGTGAATTATCACAGCAGAAGCTACCCGCCCCCTGCAGGCGGAAGTGCAGGATTGTGTGTTTTTTATTTATATATATATATGCGCACACATGGCACTTACAGTACAGACACATCTCTACAGCTAAATGCAATTTGAAATTATAATATATATCCGATTCAAGTCTGAACTGTCAGCTCGCACTGCGATATGCGAACTGATCTGGGGGGTGTCATTAACTTCACACTTAGCGATTTGCATATGGCAGTGTGAACTCCCTGCGATTTGAATGCGATGCGGGAACCTGCAGTGGATTCGCAGGGTTTCTGCATTGCATATATGTGAACCGAACCTCAAGCTCACTACTTTCACCTTTTTATTACATGTTACAGGTTACACCTATATTCAGGATGTAACATGTTACATATCCACTGGCCCCCGCACCTCCCCAGCCCTCTGATGTCACAAGCGGCGGGGATCTTTTCCCCCCGCTCTCTGTGAGAATCTTCAAAGATAATGGCCGTGCATGGCTCCACTGGCCCAGCAGTGTCACATTATTCACCGCGTTCTGTGAATTGAAAACTACAAGGTCCTGCAGCCTTTGCGGCTGTTGGCTTGTAGTTCTCAATGAACTACCACGGTGCTGTTGAGCACTGTGGTAGTTCATGGATATTTCCTGTTAATGTATAACTGCTTGGCTGTACGATGTATGGCCAAACAGCTTACAAACACAGCCTACAAGAGCCCCTCATAGTACCCACCATCTGCTGATCATGGGTGCAATGCTTTCCAGGCTCCCATTAAAAAAAAATAAATAAAATAATAATTATTGCACATTTTATGCACATTTTTTTTTTTTTTTTTTTTTTTTTTTTTTTTTTTTTTTTTTTACCTTCTTTTTGAAAGGTGAACTTATCCTTTCAAAATCATAAAAAGTAATAGTATTAAATACCTTAGTTGTAGAAAACCATTCCCTAGAGTCACTTGGTGGATGATGAACTAAATTCCTTGCCAAGCCCACTCCGACTTTTTTTTCCCTGTAGGGTAGAATAGGGAGGGGTATTATCAAGACTTTCTCTCCAATTGAGACATAAGGCAGTAAAATAAATCTGTCAGATATTGTAACTTTTTGCCATGCAATACCAAACCAAATATTGCCTGGAGTTAGCCTTCTCATATGGGTCACAGGAGTGCAGTTAGTTCTGCACTCCTGTGACCCAGATTCAGCAGACAGCAGGTTAAAGTCCTCTGTCAGCTGAGGTTGCAGAGCTGGTCCAGGCTCTGAAGGCATCCAGACAATAATGTTGGGATCCACCCAGATGCCCTCCACAGCCTGGCGCACCAGTGAGTACTGGATGAGAAGAGCATAGGGCTGGTGACTGATGGTCTCCACTCCTTTGCTCACTGAAGACAGAACTGAGTGATCAGCGGTCGTGTGATCGCTTGGTTCTCGGTCTTGGAGCTGCAGCATCAGGCACCTATCATAGGTGAATATGATTTGATGATGATTTTTTTGCCTCCTTAGGAAAATGCTAATTGCCTGACTCTCTATCTCTCATACTTATTAACATATTCTTTATTTTGCCTGTTGCAGGCTAGTCCTCAATTATGACAATGGATTGAAAATTATGTAAGTATTAGCAGGATTGCTGTAATTAAATCCAATCCTGGTGTTTTCAGCGTGTATACATTTTGTGCTGTTGTGATATTTATCTGAACGTGATATTCAATGGATGTTTAGATTTTGCCTGCTTGCTGTCGCATATTTTACATCAAGCATTTGCTATATAGATTTTAGATCTCACTTAACAGCTGTCAAAATAATAACAATTGCAAGATAAACCATACAGAAAACACATTGCTTTCAGACTATTACAGAAAACTGTTCAACTTGCACTGAGAGAGAAGGATAGTAACTTACATTCACTTAGCTGCACTAAAAAGCAGGAAGCAGAATCGGTAAATGTAAGGAGCAAATACTGCTGCACAAATATAAAGATTGGTAATTACAGACTATAAAAAGGAAAAAAAAAATATTATTTTATGTTACACGCTCTAACACCACAATGCCAACAGATATGGATAACTTGCAAAGTGCCCTAGAACACTCAAATGTGGAAAGCATGATGTAAATCTCAATATATGTTCCAAATATACATGGTGGTCCATTCTTTCCTGCCTTCCAAAGCTGACTGCACTTGAGTTTGAGGGAGCAATGTCATATGTGGGAGGTTTGAACCTCCTAGGAGCGCTATAAGGGTTGTCTTAAAGCACGATTAAACCCAAAAGCAAACCTTTATTATATTGCAGCTTACCAATTCTTAGATGCGAAGGCTGCATTCCTCTTTCTTTTTTGGCTTTGGTTTCCTTATTTTCACTTAGTGATCTGCCCAGTAAGTCTATTCCTTTTCAAAAAAACAAGCTGTTCTGCATACATAGCAGTTACAGGGATATGACAATCCATTTACCACTGACAACAGTGCTTGCAAAGACCAGTTTTTATTTATTCATGTAAAACTTTTATCCTGAAATGGGAAAAAACTGCTGCAGCAGCTTAAAGTATTACCTGGAGTTTTGGCTTCAATTTGTTAGTGTATCAAAATCTGCTAGTCCATCAAACACTACCCTCACCCCAGACTGACAAAGTTGCTGTCCAAAGGTGTCCCCTGTTCTCATTCATCCAGAATGGGAGCACTTTAATACAGGAGATGTGTTACTGGGCAGATCATCAGATAAAAACAGAATTAAAAAAAGAATGCCAATGCAGATACCACATTTAATGATTGGTAGGCTGCCATGTATTACATTTTTGGTTTTGGGGAATTTCTTTTTTTTTTTTTTTTTTTTTTTTTTTTTTTTAGTATTTTCTTCACTTTTTCACTTGGAGGTCCTGCTAAGTAGCACATTCTGTTCTAGGGTGACAACTCCCTTGCATTTGTTTGGACAAAAACGTCACTCTAAAGCCCCGTACACACACGCAGATCGTCGTCATACAAATGTTCGTCTTTTCTCCCCGGGATGTCGGTGTCTGTTGAAAAGTGCAAAGACAGCACAAGGACAGCACAAGAATTTTGTCCGCAGACTTCAGCTGACTGCAGAAGTGATGTCATGTAATGGTTAACTTTCCCTGTGTTTTTTATTTTCTGAGCATGCCCAGTCTTGCAAATCTGCGGTCTGTCGGCTGATTTCTGTACTGACAGGCAAACAATCGTCCGTTCTGGTGTCTGCAGACAAAAATTTTCATGTTTGCAAGAAAGACTCTTGTCCGCAGATTGTGTGCAGACATCTGTCGGAGGCACCATACTAACACGCATACAATCGGCAGATCTTTCGTCCGCCGACGTTTGTATGACGACGATCTGCGTGTGTGTACGGGCCTTAAGACAGGAATGTGTTGACAACAGAACACCTCTCCTTCTCCCTATTGCCTTAACCTATTGGGGAGGTGTTTTTGTAGTTAACAGTAGATAGCTGGGGCAGCCAATAACATTGTTCGAAACGCATTACGGTTCACAAAGGTTTTACAGACACAAGATTTCTGGCAGGTATTTTGTTCTTGCTGAAAAGGTTCTTATCCTAAATAAAGAAAATGAAAGCAGCTGCCACATTTAACCGCTTCCATACAGAGCAGTTAGACACCCTTCCTGCCCAGACCAATTTTCAGCTTTCAGCACTCTCACACTTTGAATGACAATTGCTCAGTCATGCTACACTGTAACCAAACAAAATTTTTATCATTTTTTTCACACAAATAGAGCTTTCTTTTGGTGGTATTTGATCACAACTGGGGTTTTTTTTTTTTTCGTGATATAAGCAAAAAAAGAGCAAAAATTTTGAAAAAAAAACACTTTTTTTTAGTTTCAATTATGAAATTTTGCAAAAAATAAATTTTTCTTCATACATTTGGGCCAAAATGTATACTGCTACATGTCTCTGGTAAAATTAACCCAAATTAGTGTATATTATTTAGTCTGTGTGAAAGTTATTGAGTCTAGAAGCTATGGTACCAATTACTGAAAATTGATCACACCAGATGTACTGACTGCCTATCTCCTTTCTTGAGGCCCTGAAATGTCAGGACAGTACAAATACCGACCAAATGACCCCTTTTTGTAAAGTAGACAGTCCAAGGTATTTAGTAAGAGGCATGGTGAGTTTTTTGAAGTTGTAATTTTTTCCCACAATTCTTGGGAAAATGAAGAAAACATTTTTTTTTTTCTTTTTTTTCCCACAAAGTTGTCAATTTATAAGCTATTTCTAACACATAGCATGTACACAGCAAAAATTACACCCAAAAATACATTCTGCTACTCCTTCTGAGTATGGCGATACCACATGTGTGAGACTTTTACACAGCCTGGCCACAAAAAGAGACTCCACGTCCAAGAAGCACATTCAGGCGTTCTAGGAGCATAAATACACATAAAACTTTCTTACTACCTATCACACTTTTCAAGGCCCTAGAGCACCAATACAATGGAAAAGTCCACAAAATGACCCCATTTTGGAAAGCAAACACTCCAACGTATATTCTATGAGGCATTATGGGTCGTTTGAACATATCATTTTTTTCCACAGGTTTTTGGAAAATGTGGGAAAAAAAAAGAAAACTTTTTTTTTTTTACACAAAGTTGTCAATTTATAGGATATTCCTAACACATAGCATGTACACAGCAAAAATGACACCCCAAAATACATTCTGCCACTCCTCCTGAGTATGGCAATACCGCATGTGTGAGACTTTTTCACAGCCTAGCCATATAGAGGGGCCTAACATCCAAGGAGCATCATCATGCATCCTAGCCACTTGCCTAGGCCTATTTTTGACATTTGGTGTTTACAAGCTAAAATCAGTTGTTTTGCTAGAAAACTGCTTAGAACCCCCAAACATTATATATTTTTTTTTAGCAGAGACCCTAGAGAATAAAATGGAGATTATTGCAATATTTTTTATCACACCGTATTTGCGTAGCGGTCTTCCAAACGCAATTTTTTTGGAAAAAATTCACTTTTTTTAATTAAAAAATAAGAAACCAGTAAAGTTAGCCCATTTTTTTTCCATAATGTGAAAGATAATGTTACGCCGAGTAAATAGATACCCAACATGTCATGTTTCAAAATTGCGCACGCTCACGGAATGGTGACAAACTTTGGTACTTAAAAATCCCCATAGGCGACAATTTAAAAATTTCTACAGGTTGCCATCTTTGAGTTACAGAGGAGTTCTAGGGCTCAAATTATTCCCCTTGCTCTAACGATCGCGGCGATACCTCACATGTGTGGTTTGAACACCGTTTACATATGTGGGCGGGGTTTCTGTATGCATTCGCTTCTGCGCGCGAGCTAACGGGGACAGGGCGCTTTAATTTTTTTTTTTTTACTATTTTATTTATTATTTTTTATTTTTACACCGTTTAAAAAAAAAAAAAAAAATTGATCATTTTTATTTCTATTAAAAGAAATGTAAATATTCCTCGTAATAGAAATAGGCACGACAGGACCTCTTTTTTGTGAGATCTGGGGTCAAAAAGTCCTCAGATCTCACAAGTACACTAAAAGATAGGAAAGAAAAAAAAAAAATTATAATATAAAATGAAAAAAAAAAAAAAAAAGGACCTTTAAACCGGTTGCTAGGCAACAACATTTTCCGTAGCTCCGGTCCTCCAAGACCATAGAGTCAAGTGAGGGCAAGCTTGCCCTCACTCGACATCCTGTCTGTGAGGATTCGGGACCGGATCGTTTTCCCCGCTGCCGGCGGGTCCAGTAAGCGGGGAAAAGGACCGGAACGCGTTGGGAGGGGGGGGGGGGGCTCTTCCGCCATCCCGGAAGGGTGATCCCACGGCGAATCCGCCGCTGGGACCACCCTTATCGGAAAGCCAACCGTCCACCGTTTAAAAAAATACCAGGGTTATGGCAGCTATCTGCTGCCATAACACCGGTATTTAGGTTTAAACGGACGACGTATATAAACCTTTTTGGACTTGGACATGGTGGCTGTATGAAGGGTGACAGGTACTCGGGTACTTTGTTGGGCAGGTGACAGGTACTCTGGTACTGATGAGCAGGTGGCAGGTACTCGGGTACTCCGATAGGCAGGTGACAGGTACTCGGGTACTCTGATGGGCAGGTGACAGGCAGGTGATAGGTACTGATGAGTAGTACTCACTGACTGATAGGTGATAGGTGATACTGTACTGATGGGTACTGATGATCAGTACTGATACGTGATAGGTACTGATGAGTACTGATGAGTAGTGATGGGTACTGATGAGCAGGCGGCAAGTACTTGGGTACTTCAGGCGTCAGGTACTCTGATGAGCAGGTGGAAGGTACTCGGGTACTCTGATGGGTAGGTGACAGGTACTCAGGTACTCTGATGACGGGTACTCCGTTGACAGGTACTCAAAGTACCCGAGTACCTGTCATCAGAGTACCCGAGTACCTGTCAGAGTACCCGTCATCAGAGTACCCGAGTACCCGTCATCAGAGTACCCGAGTACCCGTCATCAGAGTGTCAGAGTACCCGTCATCAGAGTACCCGAGTACCCGTCATCAGAGTACCCGAGTACCCGTCATCAGAGTGTCAGAGTACCCGTCATCAGAGTGTCAGAGTACCCGTCATCAGAGTACCCGAGTACCCGTCATCAGAGTACCCGAGTACCCGTCATCAGAGTACCCGAGTACCCGTCATCAGAGTACCCGAGTACCCGTCATCAGAGTACCCGAGTACCCGTCATCAGAGTACCCGAGTACCCGTCATCAGAGTACCCGAGTACCCGTCATCAGAGTACCCGAGTACCCGTCATCAGAGTACCCGAGTACCCGTCATCAGAGTACCCGAGTACCCGTCATCAGAGTACCCGAGTACCCGTCATCAGAGTACCCGTCATCAGAGTACCTGAGTACCTGTCATCAGAGTACCCGAATACCTGTCACCAGCCCATCAGAGTACCCGAGTACCTGTCATCTGAGTACCTGATGACAGGTACTCGGGTACTTTGATGGGCTAGTGACAGGTGCTCTTTATTGGGGGGGGGGGGGGGGCAATCAGTGTGTTTAGGGTGCACTGTAGTTGGTAACTAGCTGTTACCACAATCTCCTCCTCACACAGGATCAGTGTGTGAGGAGGAGAACACGGTGACAGCTAGTTACCGTGTTCTCTGTTGACATTTGTGACTGGCTGTGATTGGACACAGCCGGTCACGTGGTAAAGAGCCAATTTCATTGGCTCTTTACCTAGATCGGGGATCGACTCTGTCCGAGGGACGAGCCTCGTCCCCGATCGCTGCTCTGCGCGCCCCCGGGGGCGCGCATTGCAGAGAGAACGAGCGGCTTGTGCTGGAGCCGCTCATGTGATCGGCTGTGATTGACACAGCCGATCACGTGGTAAACAGCCAATTTCTATTGGCTGTTTACCTTGATCAGTGATGGGCTATGTCCGAGGGACGAGCCTCATCCCTGATCGCGCCGCCGGGGGCGCGCAGTAGCAGCTAGAACGGGCCGACGTCATATGACGGCGGCCCGGATCTAGACAACCACTTTGCCGACGTCATTTTACATGACTCGGTATGGAAGTGGTTAAGAACTGGTAAGCTGCAACATAATTACACTTGGGTGTTGAATGGGTTGAAATACACTTTAAAGTAAACCGGTACAAAACCTGGAAAATTCAATTAGAGCCTACAATGAAAAAAAAATGAATGGCCAGAGGTTACTATCAATGAACGATGCTTGTAACCATACATTCATTTAGAGGACTGAAATCATAAGAAAATCTTAGGCCCCTATTTAAAACCGAGCAGAGACTGCTATCTGTGCTCTGCTGTGTGGGCATTTTAGCCCTATTCATAAAATAGGGACTGTGGTGTGGGGCCTACGGTATAATGGGTGTTCTCACTGCTTAACATTACAAAGACCATTTCTTGATTGGAGGAGAGGCCAGTCACTTAAACACTGCTTGCTTTGGAGTCCTGAAGCAAGCAGAAATTAAAGGGGATCTACAAAAGCATTCTGCTTTAAAGCCTCATTTCCCCCCTCCTCTTTATGGAATGGAACTTTTTTTTGGGGGGGGAGTGGGTACCTGGTTTTTGCTCCCACTTCTGCTCGGATCACCTAAGTTCTCTCTACCTCCCTCACCACAGTCTTCTGGGACATGTCACAGGGTCCAGACGATTGCGGGACCATTTACAAAGCCCAACGCAGCTCGCGCATGCAGGCTGTTACAGCTGGGTACCCACAGTTGAGATGCTGGGGACAGAAGACCAATCAGAAGAACACCGTTGGAAAGAATGACTTTGGTGAGCACATCGCTGGATCCTGGGACAGGAGAGTGTCTGTTTATTTAAATTCAGCAGCTACAGTTTTTGTAGCTGCTGATTTTTAATAAACACAAATATGACATGCACATATGTAAAGCACAGCACTGTGCTTTTATAAATGTGCATTTATTTTTATTTTTATTTTTGTAAGCCATATTAATGCCATACTGCTCTTCTAAGCTTTTTTTGTCCTAATTTCTCTTAGAACAGAAAGCTTGTTCCTGCCCTTTAACACCTCCTATTGAGGAGTCTTGAGACAGGAGGGTACAGCCAAATTAGACTTCAACGGAAGTCAAGGTTTGCATATGAATTCAGCTTCCTATGTCCTTGGATCTATTTTGACATGTGGTTTTTACTTACTGCAGTAGTAAACCACAAAAAAAGAAAAAAAAATCATAGAAAATCTTTTACCTGCACATTAAAGCATTTGTTACCCTACTAAAATGCAGCACAGTGCTTGTGTCGTGTAATTTGACCCCTATATTACCTGAAATACCTGGCTGATCCTGCCTGGCTCTGCCCTCCCCTCTGGAAACTCAAAATGAGGTTGAAGGATTGTAAGAGGTGCATGAAAGTCAGCCAGCCCCCAGTTTGATGTACTCACCTTCCAGTCTGTCACCAACCAAATAAGACCTGTCTCTTGGTACAAAGAACAGGGGTTTAGTTGACACACATTTGCAAACGCGTGTGAAAGCTGCAGAGCCACGTCACGGCACCCTGTTTAAATCTGCAGTCCTACACTCTTAATTTAGTGTCCTCACACTGGAGGCACATGACCGCTAATGGGTGGATGGGGAACAGGTGAGAGGGAGACAGCCCAACCTCCCCCAACCCATCCCCATGCACGACTGGCTATTGTCTCAAAAAGTTCAAATAATTAGGTTAAAATACAACCATGGTGCAAACTGGAGAAGACCAGCTGAAAAGCATTACACCTCCATCCCCTTGGTGGATGCAGTATATGGATAGGAAGGGATTTTATATATGGGGCATGGCCTGTAAAGCACACTGCCTTTGAAATCCCTTATTTCCTTTGGGACTTTATATGAGACAAGCAGGTCATGCTATTGGTCTCCATCCCTGTATATGGAAAACACTAGGGTCAAATCAAAAACTGCATCCACCAAAAAACGCACGAAAATCGCACGGTGGGACTTTAGATGAGGCACCAAGCTGTTAGCAAGGCGTCTCCATCCCTGGTTGCTTTAAACATATTGGACTAGGTGGGACTTTAGATGAGACCCAAGCTGGTGTTGCCCGGCGTCTCCATCCCTATAACAAAACACAAAATGAGGTTGAAGGATTGTAAGAGGTGCATGAAAGTCAGCCAGCCCCCAGTTTGATGTACTCACCTTCCAGTCTGTCACCAACCAAATAAGACCTGTCTCTTGGTACAAAGAACAGGGGTTTAGTTGACACACATTTGCAAACGCATGTGAAAGCTGCCCCTCTGGAAACTGACCATGGTGAGGTGAGCTGAGCCTTGACATTGTGGTCAGTTTAGGTGCTGCCATCATCCACTCACTTCCCTCCCCGCCTGTCAGCTAGTGACACAGCCTGGCCCTCCCCTCCGGCTGCTGAAATAACATTTAATTCTTTAAAGAATACTCTGTTTCCTAATGGCGTGTGCCCCAGTGTGTGTGTTTTTATAAAAAAGAAATGCCGTTCTGATTTCAGAGCACCCACTGCCCTCGAACCTGAAAGGAAGACTGGGTGAAGAGGGAAGCCCTGTGAGAGGTCACAGTGCGCTGCTGGAGGGCTTCCTTTACAGGTAAGTCTTTCAGAATGTGCTAGTATGCGATGCATACTAGCACATGACATTAAATTGGTTAAGCTATGGTCATATCTTCATATAATTCTCGGTTTCCTCATGCTGTGTGCCCCACTGTTTGTGTTTTTATAAAAAAAAATAAATAAATCCGCTATATACATTGCGGATTGCTCACATGACCAGCTGCCTCTCTCCTCCCGACTGAAGTCAGCAGGGGATTCTCAACCCCATCTGCTGTACCTGTCAGATCGAGAGCCGGTCACGTGAGCGCCGAGAGGCTCTTTGAAATGTATATAGTGGCATATTGTTTTATAAAACACACACACTGGGGCACACCGCATTAGGAAGCGGAGGATTATATGAAGATATGACCATGGCTTAACCTCTTTAATGTCATGTGCTAGTATGCATCTCATACTAGGACATTCTGAAAGACTCTCCTGAAAAGGAAGCCCTCCAGCGGCGCTCTGTCTTCCATTTTCACCCCGTCTTCCTTCCGGGTTTGCGGGCAGCTGCCGTTTTGATTGGCCAAGCCACAGTAACGCCACTCCCACCGCACGGCTCTCTATGGAAGGCACACTGTCCATCGAGAGCGCAGTGCGCATGCGCCGTTGACATCCCCTGTGCTGCTAAAGTAAATATCTCCTAAGCACTGCACATTTAGGAGATAGTTACTGTACGTACAGGTAAGCTTTATTTTAGGCTTACCTTTTTTAGGTATTCATTTAAAAAAAGCATTCACTACCACTTAACACAAAACTAGCATATGCATTTTCTTCATCATTTGCTCAGATTTAACTTGAAAAATAGAATTCAAGTTGCACGAAAGGTCTGCTCACAAATTTAGAGGCCGGAGTCACATGTATACTGTGCACAATGTTGTGCGTTACTTGTGTTGCTGTAAAGTAGCCCATTAACTTTAAACATGGCTTACAGTTGCACCACAATAGATTCTCCCCCCCCATACACACATACATCGCAACACAAAAATTATTCTCACCTGTGTGTTAGTGTGCTAAAACGCAAGTGCGTTAGAGTTCCTTTTAAAATGATCAGCACTACACCACAATAACGCACATATATTACCGCAGTGCAAAGACCTAAATGTTCTGTGTGCCCCATAGCCTACAATTCTGTGTAGAATGCCTTTGTGGACCAAAGAAGGCGTGGTTACCACTCAGTTACCGAGACAGGAAGTTCTGTCAGAAAGCGTGACACACACACATTACAACCTGTATATAGAAAAACAACCATTACTCCAGCGCTCAAAAGGATGGTCACCAGATCAGGACAATGCATGTGGTCTAGATTTCCTCTGGAACAATGCGTCAGTGGTACAGCCCTCCTCAGACGGGAATCCAACCATATACAGTAAAACCTTGGCTTGAGCGTAACTTGCGTGGCAATGAGTGTTTTGCAAGACCAGCAAATTTTTTTTATAAATTTTTGACATGATAAAAGATGTCTTAATATAAAAGTAGCGTCACATCACAACTTAGTTTTAAAGAGAAGAGAGGTGCCTGTAGCAATATGGTTACATTCTATGAACGTACAACATTTAGCAACTCACATGGTTAGTGATTTAAAGGAGACACATCTAAGTATGTAGGCATCCTACATACTTAGTATGTAGCTGTCCACATAGACCATCCTCCGCACCACCACCATCATCCCTTCCACACTGCGCTTCAAGCCTCGCTTTCAGATCGCTCTACTGCAGGGTATTCTTCTCAGTCCCGACTGCAGACTGACAGCGGTGAGTGACGACGG
The DNA here is from genome assembly GCF_965119305.1 of Pelophylax lessonae. Lineage (NCBI taxonomy): Eukaryota > Metazoa > Chordata > Amphibia > Anura > Ranidae > Pelophylax > Pelophylax lessonae. The sequence continues at coordinate 198,969,136 of NC_138774.1, read as the reverse complement.
TGCAGAGGTTGGTCTGTGGGGACAGCTTTACCCCGGATGCCTGCATACTTAGATGTGCACCTTTTAATCATCAACCGTGTGAGTTGCTAAATGTTGTACCTTCATTGAATGTAATCACATTGCTACACTTAGAGGCGCCTCTCTTCTATTTTATACTCTGTAGCTCCTGCTGGATTTTGCTTCTAATCCCCTTTTGGAGGATTCCATTTGTGGATAGACATTTTCTGGTTACACTACCTATCACATTGCTAGAATCTTTAGATATGGACTATAAACTGAAGGACTTATGAATAAATGGTTGTGGAACGAATCATCTGAGGTTCCATTATTTCTTATGGGAAAATTTGCTTTGAAATGAGTGCTTGGATTACAAGCATGTATTTGGAATGAATTATGCTCGCAATCCAAGGTTTTACTGTACTACAAAAGAACGCACAGAGGGTGCGAATGCCTAGTGCATTACCCAACGTTTATTATAAATATAAAACCAAATAGCCAATTGAATACCCACAAAGGACAAAAGCAGCATCCATAACAACAATCTGATGATCAACCAGCGTGGCAATGAGTGACCAAACTGTAGGCGATGTCGGCAAGCGAATGCATCCCCTTCCTCAGAACTCGTGCCAATTGGTGCATCCAGTTGGTTTGAGCTCTGAATAAGGGGATGCCTCGCCCAAAAACGTCAGCTTGCTGACATCGCCTACAGTTTGGTCACTCATTGCCATGCTGGTTTATCTTTGGAGATTGTTGTTATGCATGGGGGGAAAAAAAGGAAGGTGTAATATTTCTGTTATGGTGCACCATCACCCCCTAAACACACACACACACACACACACACACACACACTTTTGGTTTATTAGAGTAGATCTGTTTTCTCAAGTCTATGTACACAGGGATCTAGAGTCATTTGATAGTGAGCCTCTGACACCGCAGTGTTAAGTGCCATAAAGGTCTCGTGGACCTCTGCACTGTCCCTGAGGACTCCTAGGTAGGTTTTAAAAAATGTTGTGTAAAACGTTCATTGGAATCAAATAGATCACAAATGAATTCTGTCTTATTGAAACATTTTTTTTCCCCCCCCACAACTTTACTACAGATTCCATCTGAGCAACCGCTGGCACCGCGTGTCAGCACGCAATTGGGCCACATTGAACCGCATAGAGGTATTTAACCAAACTCACAATGCCACATTCCTCGCTCCCCAAGTGAGCAGTCCCAGCATCTATTCCTTCCACTGTCAGTATGTCAGCAGTCTTTCCGCATATGGTCCAATCCTGATAAATAACAGCAGCCGAGACTCTCCCGGAGCAAAGTGGAATCTCCACATCACCGAATTCCAGGTAAGCCAAGCTAGAGGCCCTTTATGTGCTTGCACACTTCTTTTTTTAAGAATTATTCACACAGGTGCACAGACCCATACAATCGTGTAGATGGCTGTGTTTATTTACTTTGGAGGCACAGGTGATCTGTACAGCCAGCCTGGTGAAATTCAGGCTGACACTTCATCACACTAGATCTTTACTTGCATCTCCGTGTGTACATCTTTGTTGGATTGATGCATTGACAGACTGCATTCAGAGTCCTGTCTCAGTCCTGCATGGATGTACACACAGAGATGTGCGTAAAGATCAGTGCAGTCATCAGCCTGTTGTTTTAGCTGGCTGCATGCAGCTGCGTGGACCATCTGTGCTTCTTGGGTGGATGCACACAGCTTTCCACATGAATGTATGGGCTTGTGTGAATGAGCCCTAAATATAAACGTTTTGCCTTTTTTGTAATGCACATTGCTATGAATAAACAGCCTGTCCAATATGTGCAACTACCAAGAATATTGCATAGTTATTTGCAGTATCTCAGTTTGCCAGCAGGGGATATCTTGACTTATCTTGTCTTATTATACCAGATCCAGGGCTTCAACATCACCGGCCTCATGTTTTCCTACGCCAGCGACTGTGCTGGGTTCTTTTCCCCTGGCATCTGGATGGGGCTCGTCACCACGCTGCTCTTCGTCTTCATCCTTACCTATGGGCTACACATGGTTATGAGCCTGAAGACCTTGGATCGCTTTGACGATCCTAAAGGACCTTCTATTGCTGTACCCCAGACAGAGTGACCCTCCTGCTCCTACACAGGCCACAAGCCCATTTAATGATCTTGCCATACCTGAACGTCATTTGATTTCCATCCATCTCTACATCCCCACTGCACCTACATTCCAGACTTTTTTCTTTTGGGCTTCAATGCGTGTGTGTGTGTGTGTGTGTGTGTGTGTGTGTGTGTGTGGGGGGGGTGGGTGTGTGTGTGTGTGTGTGTGGGGGGGTGGGTGTGTGTGTGTATGGTCTTCTGCAAGGGCGGATTGGATGTTCTGTGTTCATACACTTCACAGAAATGTGAATTGAAAAAGCTGATCGGGTAATGGGTTCATGAGGAAATGTGAACAGACCCTCTCTTCTTTATTTCAGTATGTAATGCTTCTGTTTAAACTTTTCTTTGGTTTCAATGAGTGAAGGAGTTCATCCTGATGCCTAAACTAACATCCAGCTTGTTGGTTCACTACTGTAACTACACTGGTAGTCCATACTTGTTAGCATAGCAGTAGATTGCATTTTAATTCTAAATAAATCATAAGCTAGCAAGTCGGCTGACGGGAAAAGAGCGATTTCTCAAAAAAATCAAAATGGTATTAAAGAGGACTAGTCATGGCTGAGCCCATGCAAGAGCCCTTTATATTCAGACTTAAAATATTAATGTAAAAGTGCACCGTAATGGAATTATACTTGCATTATGAAATGTGTTTTCTTATCTAGCTTAGAAAGGCCCTGTCTCCAGACCATTTGTTGAACAAAAATGTTCCTTTAAGATTGTATGAGCATTTATTGTATTTTATGCATGTTCTTTACCTGTATTAGCCTCCCTTGTGTCCAAAAGCCCTGAGACTGATTCTGGGCACCACCATCTTGGGTGTGAGGTGAGCAGCCCCTGGAGATTTAAAGCAGTCACTCAAGTGTCACTCTACAGTATTCCCCTTTGCTGTACTAATGTAAGGAGGTGAAGGGATGGGCAGAGGAGCTTATCCAGCACAGAGTAATTACACTCCCAGAAGAAAGGGCTAGGACGTGCAAGGTGAGAGGGGGTTGTGCTTGGGAACTGACTTTTCAAATTTAATAGCAAGTTCAGAGGCACATTGCAATAAACAAAAAAGTATGGCAGGGAAAAATGCTAAAACTGAACATGTTGAATATTTGATTTTTCTGTTCTTTTTTTCTTTCCTGCTTTCTTTAAAATAGTTGACACTCAGGCCTCCTTTACACTAGTGCCATTTCTCCAGCATCTGAGGTTATGCTGCAGCGCATGACAAAGAAAATCACATTAACTTCTATGATGCCCATTCACTTCAGTGCAATTTTTTGAAATGTGCAGGTGTCTCTCTTGGTGAAGCATAGTGGGATGCCCTCATAGACTTTAATGTGAGCACATGAAAAATGCATTTTGGTTCAGTTTTGGCAAGGTTTTGTTCTCAGCTAGTCTCCTCCTACAAATAAACTCCTAAAAAAAGAATAATTATGCAGCAGCGCTGATGCAACAAGGCTGAAAAAAGTAAAAACAAGCATTTTTATTGGAAAAAAAAAAAAAAACCATAGCAACTGTTTTACTACATAGTAGTTTAGGGTTTACATAGACTTTACTATGCCTGTGTCTGACAGTTGCTGTCCTATCTTGACTTTCATACACTCGACCTGAGAAACAGCAGTACAACAAATAAGACTTGAAGTAATCTGGCTCAATGTGAGGAGATGTCGGCAAAGTAAATAAAGCTAATTAAGAAGACAAGTGTAAATCTTCAGTAAGTAGCCTACCATATATAATTGGTACTAAATACTCAGATTCTTATGCAAGCACAATTACACAATAAACGTAATACCAGTACTCTAAATGAATAAAGAAAACAGTGCTATTATCAGTCAGTCCTCTAAAAATACATATGATGTGATTAGGAGTGGGCACTAGTCTAAATTGCCCCACTGCCCTGTTCTATCTCACAAGGTCTCCTCCAGTAGGACTTTCCTGATGGGATTCCCGGTGTTGCCCGCTTGTTTAAAGCGTATTTGTAGTCCATTTCTCCCACAAAATCAAGGGAGGAACCTTGATCAGGCAGTGTCTGATATACCAGGTATGCCTTTAAGTCAATCCTTGAAGCAAAGACCATGTGACTGATGCCTATTGGGTCATGTGGCCAGCTACCAGCGGGAGGCCCAAGCATTCGCTTCTTTACAAAAAAATACCACTTGATTTCTTTTAAGTTCATGCAACATGACTGTGGGGCTAAAATAGGGGTGCCACTTTAACTGTAGGTCCTCTTTAAGGACTCTTTCTGGTGCTTTCTATGTAAATTATCCTATATCTAATTGGAAGTCTGAGACCCACTGTCAGTGGCCATGGTTGGAAGTGCAGATGACCTGCTTCCCGAGCTTCCTGAGAGAGATGAAACTGGTGACAAAAGCCAACTACATTAGTTTGGGTAGACTTAAGCTGGCCATACACAGATTGAAGTTCCTGTAGGAACATGTTCAATTTAGATTAGCGCATGTGTTTCCCTGTTCGACAGAAGTCGACTGAACAATCAACTTCTGTTGCAAAATTTTCCATCGATCTGTAGCAGCAGCCACTGATCAGTGGGGGGGCGCCACTTTCTGAATACAAGGTTTCAGCAAAGGCTGGATTCTTCCAGCCACCTTGTGTGGATGAAGGAATCTGGTCCAATGGCTGAACAAAAACACAAAAGTAAAGTCAGTTGATCTGTGTCCTGTCTAAACCACAAACTTAACCTCGTATGTGGCTCAGTCTGCGCCTACTCCTCTGTCCACGTGAATTATTTTGTAATCCCCATGATGCCCATCAGAGGGCAGCAATTTGATGTATAATATCTTTAGAATGTGTATATAGTATAAAATGAAGAAATCTATTTATTTGTGTTTTTAGTTTAATGCTGGTTAGGCAAGCCTGGGAGTGAGCAGCTACTGTTGAAAACGGCTGTTTTTTCCTGGACATGCTGGGATTAGTAGTTCCACAGTGGCCTCTAAGTCTGTGATTTTTAGTGGATGTTTGTTGTGTTTCATGCACTGGTGTGCAGGTACCAGACGTTATCTGCAATGTAAAGTGTTCTGAGATCTGTGCAATTACCTCTGTAACTCCTCACTGTATAACTTATGAAGAATTTAATAAACTGTTGCTGTGTACTGTTGATTGTCTTTTATCTTTGTCACTTCATGTAAAGCTGGACACTAGGCAGGGAAAATAATTCGGTCATATAATGAACATGAGGTTGCAACGCTAAAAATAAACTTGATATAGTGCACAAAACAATACGATATGATAAAGGACAATGAAGTCTAAACATATAAGTCCATAAATTGTATATATAGTGATAATGGTTCTTGGTGTTCAATGTTAAGACGTGTCACCACGGTGATGACCTCCACCCAATGGAAAAATTGCGAACTCACCAGAACTCTATGCTGTCTAGATTATAGCACAGCATAAAACACCTTAATATGGAATAACTCCTTGTTGGAAAATCCTGGGACGTATTGATCTCTGCGTTCCTATGTTATTGGGCAGGTTTCCTCACCCACGGTATCCACCAATCAGGAAGAATCACCAAACCTGAGAAGGGAATCTCATAGTATAGTATAGTATTTATTTAAAATTCATAGATTAAATATATAAAACATACACTGACTTACTCCTATAGAGTAGTCAGATCAATCCATCAAGGTCCAAATATACAATAAAGTGCAATAAAACAAGTGGAACAATGTACTTCAGAAGCCACCACACTACAAATAGAATGGCGGCTGAACCTCAGACATGTAATCCTTAGAGCAGAATTACATGTCTGAGGTCCAGCCGCCATTCTATTTGTAGTGTGGCGGCTTCTGGAGTAAGTGCATTGTTCCACTTGTTTTATTGCACTTTATTGTATATTTGGACCTTGATGGATTGATCTAACTACTCTATAAAGTAAGTCAGTGTATGTTTTATATATTTGAAAACTAGCATTTATTTAAAATTCATAGATAAGAGGCGCTGACGTTTATATATATATATATATATATATATATATATATATATATATATATATATATATATATATATATATATATATATAAATATAATTTTTTTTTTTTTTTTGTCTTTAATTTTTTTGAGCAGTGTATGACTGAATTAAAAAAAAAAAACAAGGGAACAATTTGAAAACACATCAGATCTCACTAGGGAAAAATATCATGCTGGATATCTATACTGATATGGACTGGGTAATGTGTAAGGAACAAAAGGATGCCATATCGTTTGATGGAAATAAAAATTATCAACCTACTGAATCCTGAATTCAAAGACCTAAAAAAAAAATGGTGTAGCAGGCTAGTCCATTTTGCTGAAATTTTATTGCAGCAACTCAAAATGGTACTCAGTAGTTATGACCCCCCACAAGCTTATATGCATGCCTGACAACATCCGGGCATACTCCTAATGAGAACGGATTGTGTGCTGGGGTATTTCCTCCCAGATTTGGACCAGGGCATTACTGAGCTCCTAAACAGACTGATGTGCAACCTGGCAGCATTGGATAGACCGAAACATATTGTCCCAGAGATGTTCTATTGGATTTAGATCAGGCGAGCGTGGAGGCCTTTCAATGGTTTCAATTCCTTCCTGCGTACTTTTGCCACAGGAGGCCAGGCATTGTCATGCTCCCAGGACCCACTGCACCAGCGTAGGGTCTGGCAATGGGTCCGAGGATTTCATCTCGATACCTAATGGCAGTCAGGGAGCCATTATCTAACCTGTAGAGGTCTGTGCATCACTCCATGAATATGCCTCCCCAGACCATTACTGGCCCACCACCAAACTGGTCATGCTGAACAATGTTACAGGCAGCATAACGTTCTCCATGGTTTCTCCAGACCCTTTCACGTTTGTCACATGTGCTCAGGGTGAACATGCTCTCATCTGTGAAAAGCACAGGGTGCCAGTGGCAGACCTGCCAATTCTGGTGTTCAATGGCAAATGCCAATGGAGCTCCATGGTGCCGGGCAGTAAGCACAGGGCCCACAAGAGGAAGTTGTGCCACCCTCCATTAATGTCTGTTTCTGATTGGCCAGAGACATTCACACCAGTGGCCTGCTGGAGGTCATTTTGTAGGGCTCTGGCAGTGCTCATCCTGTTCCTCCTTGCACAAAGGAACAGATAATGGTCCTGCTGATGGGTTAAGGACCTTCTATGGCCCTGTGCAGCTCTCCTAGAGTAACTGCCTGTCTCCTGGAATCTCCTCCATGCTCTTGAGACTGTGCTGGGAGACACAGCAAATCTTCTGGCAATGGCACATATTGATGTGCCATCCTGGAGGATTTGGTAGATACATATTTGCCAGCACACCATGGATCTTGAGAAAGATCCATGGTGTGCTGGCGACTATGTATCAACTTGTAACTGATCCAGCGGCCAGCTGGTGATCGCTTTAGCAGCCAGTATACAGGTGCCTACAAACTAGGAAGGTGTGCGATAGGAATATGAACTTTACTGCATCCTGGAGGATTTGGACTGCCTGTACAACCTCTATAGGGTCCATGTATTGCTTCATGCTCCCTGTAGTGACACTGACCCTAGTCAAATGCAAAACTAGTGAAACAGTCAGAAAAGATGACATCTCAGCAAAATGTATTAGCCTGCTGCATCTTTTTTTTTTTTTTTTTTAACTTTGATTTTTAGGGGTGTCTTTGAATTCAGCCCTCTGTAGGTTGATAATTTTCATTTCCATCAAATGATGTGGCATCCTTTCCTTCCTAACACATTACCCAGTCCATATCAGTATAAATATCCAGCATGATATTTTTCCTCATTGAGGTCTGATGTGTTTTCAAAGTGTTCCTTTAATTTTTTTTGAGCAGTGTATCTATTTGAAAAAAGTCATATTTATTTTACTGTAAATACTGCTTGTATAGGTACCCAAACCTATATTAGCTTTATGCAATCCTGTCCACAGCAGGAATGAAACTGGTAGTGGAAGGCTCCATAGTGTGGTTCAGTCAAGTTCTATTGCCTTGTACAATGTCGTTAGGTAACACTGAGATCTTGCTGACAGCATTGTAAAAAAGAGCTCACGGGTGATGAAAGCAGGCAGTTGAGCCTGCCTAAACACAGAAATGCAGCTGCTCAGGTCTCTACGCATGCCACAGCCTGGATGCTTTGTGGATTCTGAAAAAATTAAATGGTAGGTCTCATTTAGCGGGTGGTACTGCTGACGAATGCAACCTATTCAAGTGAATTGGTTTGTGCTGCAACCGCATGCAATGCACACAGTTGTGGCATGATGGGTTGGTATTTTGAGGGTTTAAAGGATAAGTTTATGTGCATTTATTGAATTATTTATTTTTTCTAAGGAATCTGCGGAACATTCCACCCACGATCAGCGCGGTGCGAGTGCAATCTCGGGCTCCTGCAGATTCTCAGCATACGGGCAGGCAGTTACCTGACAGCAGGAAGATCAATGGACTATTTTGAACACTCACCAGCACCCTTGTAGTTTATTGAGAACTACAAATTGTCAGCCACAATGGCCAATGGTACTTGTGGCATTCATTCACAGGAAACTGAGTAAAATACATGGCTGTGTGGGTGGAGCCCTGCACGCTTGCGCTGTTTTCAAATTGTGACAGCGGGTGCGGGAAGAGGATCCCCCTCCCTGACGTTACAGGGAAGGGGGGGGGATCAGGGAGAGGCTGCAGATGCTGCAACATGTTACGTGTTCCACCCTAAAAACAGGTGGAACATGTAACCTGTTCCCAAAAATGAATCTATCATTTAAACAGGCAGTGAGGAGGCAATATCATGCTTCCTTACCACCTGTCAAACGCCCTCTGAAAAGTTAAAAAAAAAAAAAAACACCAGAGGGCGCAAACGCCCAGTGGCATTACCAACAAAACCATTTATTGAAAACACGCAACAATGTTATACTCGCAAAAAAAGGATATCAGGTCTGTTTATTGCATGGTATAAAAAACTCACTAAAACAAGATAGGAATACGGTGATGCCACATTTGATGAACGCAGCAAAAAGTTTGATACCATGACATTTGCAAGAACTAAAGAGCCCTACCATAAGATACTGGATTAAAAGAGTGAACAATACATACAAAATGGAACATTGACGATGTAGAAGGGATGATGAAATAGAACAATTCACTAATACATGGAACAGCTGGACAGAATTAAAAAAACAAGGACAATGCTGGAATAATGGAAATATAGGAGAAAAGGCGGCGGGGGGGGAAGAGGGAGGAAGTTAAAGAATAAAAAGACTAAAGAGAGGGGGTGGGGATGGGAAGAGGAAAGGGGGAGGGGGATTGAGTCATTGTAAAACTGATAATGGCAATATTTTTTATATGTTTTATATTTGATATTTTGGAAAATAATAAAGATGTTATAAAAAAAAAAAAAATCAAGCTTTTCACGTACACTGCTCCAGCAGGTGAGATCGGTATCCACATCTGATGCTACATAGTGAAAAAGCTTATTCTGTCCCCAAAATGCATAAGATTTTCCACCATGTGGCATCAGATGTAGATACCGGTCTCACCTGCTGGAGCTGTGTACGTGAGAAGCTTGATTTTATCCTTTTTTGTGAGCATAACATTGTTGTGTGTTTTTAATCAATGGTTTTGGTGGTAATGCATTAGGGGTTTGCACCCTCTTGTGTGTGTTTTTACAGTATGCTGAAGATCGCTCAGTCTGAGGAGGGCTGCATCCTTGAAACCATTGTCTGCAATAGTCCTTTTGGGAAGTTCTTTGGACTGAGCGCTGGATAGTTCTTTATTTTTAAAATGTATGAAGGATGCGCTAGCTGAGCTAATAGATGGCAGAACCTCGAACTCCCTGAACCCTGGGAGAAAAATGTGAATGAGAAAAAAAAAAAAAAGAGTGCGCTATCTAAACCAATGTTTGGGCATAATAAACATTATGGATAAATAGACTGTGAAAAAAACATACACAAAAAATTGTGAAAAGTCTACAATTGCATTACTATGTTCCATACGAAAGTAATGTGAAGTGACATATGCATGCATGAACGTAAAGGTACCAATGGTGAAAAAAATATTAAAATTAAAAGTGTATAAAAAATCACTTATTAAAGTCCCATAACCAACATTATGATTAAACTAAAAAAAATGTCCTAAAAGACAGTCTCTGAAATGAAAATGCAATAAAAGGTTTGGGCAAGGATGATTCTTCCAAGTGCTTCATGCAACCCCAATGTGAGCAAAGGAAAAATGGGTGGCTGCTTAGCGGGGAGACTGAGGGCCTAATTCACTGTACCTCCAACGCTGATTTTGTTCTATTTTACCTCAATTTTGACTATTTTTAGGTGCAAATGCAATTAACTATAACTCCATCAGAAACGTTATGAGCAGTGTCAAATTCACTAAGATCAAATAACGTCAGGACTGGACTTAAAAACAGTCCAGCTAAAAGCTGGACTGTTTTGTTCAAAATCACAAAATATGGCAGGAAAAAAATAAATGTGTGGGAAAGATGTGTTATATGATCTTGAGCTAAACTGTTTTTAACCACCTCCCACCCGGGCCATTGTACATATACGGCCGGGTGGGAGTCTCGTCCTTCTGATCGGACGTTCCGGAACGCCCTTCAGAAGGAGAGAGATCGCGCCGCCGCGGGCAGGCGCAGCGGCACGATCTCGATGTGCCTGTGTCCCTAGGACACAGAGCAACAAGACTCGGCAGGAGGGCCCTGTGATTGGCCCTCCTGATCACATGACGGCTGTGTCCAATCACAGCCATCATGTAATGTCAATACAGCCGTTGTAATGGCTTCGATCTCTTCTCCTCCTGACAGATCCTGGAGAGGATCGATTCTGCAGCCGGGGTGATCAGTGAGTATTTCTAATTACTCACTGATCACAGGGGGGTCTGTGCTGGTAATCAGATGATTGATTACCAGTGCAGCCCTGGGGGGAGGGGGTGCCACTAGAGCCTCCAGGGATGCCCACCCATGACCACCAGGGATGCCCACCATGGCCAGCAGGGATGGCAAACAGGGCTCAGAGAGCCTGCCAGTGGTGCCCCCCTATCAGTGCTGCCCACCAGTGCCCGTTATTGCCATCTATCAGTGCCGCCCACCAGTGCCCATTATTGCCCACCAGTAGTGCCGATCAGTGCTGCCTATCAGTGCCCCATCAGCGCTGCCTATCAGTGCCCACCAATGCTGCATATCAGTGCTATCTATCAGTGCCACATATCAGTGCCCATCAGTGCTGCATATCAGTGCTGCATATCAGTGCCACCCCATCAGTGTCTCCTCATCAGTGCCTGTCAGTGCGGCATCATCAGTGCTCATCAGAGCAGGAAAAAACGTATCTATTTACAAAATTTTATAACCTAAACAAAAAAACTTTTTTTTTTTTTTCAAACTTTTTGGTGTTTTTTTACTTGTGCACCAAAAAAGAAAAAACCTGGCGGTGATCAAATACCACCAAAAGAAAGCTCTATTTGTGGGGAAAAAATGACATAAATTCGGTTTAGGTACAGTGTTGCATGACCGCGCAATTGTCATTCAAAATGCAACAGCGCTGAAAATTGGTCTGGGAAGGAAGGGGTTTAAGTGCCCAGTATTGAGGTGGTTAAACTGTGTGAAAAAGTTAAGTAGAAAAAAAGATTTTAATAAAAGTGTAAAATGCAAAAATAGCTCCAGAGTCTATTTCTGGCAGATAGCCCATGTGCGCATGCTCCATACCAAAAAGTAGGCTAAAAATAATGTTTTTGAAAACGTTAGTGGGAGTTATAGTGAATTGCGGCAAAATACCGCCGCAAATTTGCGGTAAAACTGCGCTTTTCTGGCGCTAATGAGAGAAATGCACATATCTATGTATGTTTATATATATATATATATATATATATATATATATATATATATATATGAATCACAAAATATATATATATATATATATAGATGCCAAAAGAATATATATATATATATATATATATATATATATATATATATATATATATATATATATATATATGTGTGTGTTTTTTTTTTATTGATTTGCCTGTGTGTATATATATATATATATAAAAAGCAACACTAATATGGCTTCTCCCCAAAAATAAAACATTGTATATGTGTGAAATTAATATATTTTTGGGTTGGTTAGATATAGAAAGTAACAATAATATATTGGTATTTGCATATATATATATATATATATATATATATATATAATATGCAAAAAACAATATATTATTGTTACTTCCTATATCTAACCAACCCAAAAATATATTAATTTCAGACATACACAATGTTTTATTTGCTTGAATTGGGTCTAAATAGAATATATATATATAAATTGTTTTTTTTTTTTTTTTTTTTTTAAAAAAACACAAATCACACATGCTTTGAAAAAATTTCATTAGCACCAGCTAGCTAAGTGGTTAGCACATCTGCCGTGCAACAGTGTATTTGGGTGTTCAAATCCCTGAACTACCTACAACCGTCTGTTGTTATATATGAGAAGCAACACTAATATGGCTTCTCCCCAAAAATAAAACATTGTATATGTGTGAAATTAATATATTTGTTGGTTGGTTGAGTGGGGAGCCATATTATTGTTGCTTCCTATATAGAGCCACATTCCACTCTGAAAAAATAGCAAAGTGTTTGAGCTTGAACATCTCAGAATTTGCAAATTGATTGAGCATATGCCTTTTTTTTAACAAAAATACTACATCAAGTCAACACACATAAGAAATGCTTTCAATAATCACAGAATGAGCACAAAGTGCCTTTTTCATTTAGACTAAAGCTGGATACACACTATCCAACTTTTGTTGGTAGCTTTCCTTCAGATTTACATTTTCTATGTAGTGCAAGGGCCTGCCAAATTGCATACAAATTGAAAGTGTTTAGGTTTGACCTCATATTATATGGTTTTGGTAAGTCTAAAGGAAAAAGTCTTCAGAAAATCTTATGGTGTGTATGGCCCATAAGGCTGGTCATACATGTTCAACTTTTGTTGTACAATTTTCTGTTAGATCTACCACAAACCACATAATGTGAGGTCAAAGCTAAACAACACTTTCACTTGTATCTAATTAGGCAGGCCTTCGTACTACATACTTGAAGGTAAATTTCAAGAAAATTGGACAGAAAATTGTATCACGTATGGCCAGCCAAACACTCATTCATTAGTGAACTGGTGATTTTGGTTTAGGAACCAACAGACCCAATTAATTACTTTGCTGGGCGTTTCCTATTCTGGGTGGGTGTAGTTTAACCAAGGTTATATAAAGGGATGTTTAAGAGCAGATCATTTGGCCTATGGCAGGGTCACATGTCTTTATGTCCGAATTTGCTTTTGAGGGTGGGTGGGTTTGATGGCATGCCTAAGGACCCATATTGCAGTAAGTGTATTTTGTTGGATGAATACTTTTCATGCTCTAAATGTTTTGTATAGTTTTTGCAAAGTGTGTCTTTATGTACTCTATACATGTGTTTTTTTATTTTCATGCCTCTGTGTAGCTGTATGTTCTACTGATTTGATGGTATTTAAATGGAAAGGTAGGCTCATGCAAACAATAACCATAAAAGTATGTTGGGTATGTTTTATGCTTAATACTAAGGTGTCTACAACTTATTTTGCTTGACTGTTGGATATTGTAAGCTCTATCTATTCATCATATGTTGTATCTTTGCACTATAATTTGAATAAAGATTACTTGATTTGGGGGTTTTGGGGGGGGACATTTCACATGCCTGTTTGAGTGATTACTGATGTTTTATACATGTTCAATAAAGCTTATTCATTTGTATACAGCTCCTGTTTTTTTGTTTTCTTTTCTTCATATTTGTCTGGATGTAATTCAGATATCTTTTGTGTCTATTGAATGTAATCCATTTCTTGTATTTTTTGTGTGTGTGCAATGGCAGTACAGTATGAACATGGGTAGGGTTTCTCCGTGTACAGGGGTAGGGTTTCTCCGTGTACAGGGGTAGGGTTTCTCCCTTTACTCCAGCGAAGTGCGTGTGGGTGTGTATTGGGGGTGTGTGGGGGGGGGGGGAGTGTGTGTGGGGGGGGGGAGTGTGTGTGTGTGTGTGTGTAGGGGGAGGAGTGTGTGTGTGGGGCTAAATTGTAAGAAATAATTAAAGTGTGTATGTATAGATTTAGCTAAATATAATATAAATTAAGGAATAATGCAACATTTCCATTCAGCCTCTGTGGATGAATGTAACCAAAACATTTAATAAAAAATCACTAAAAATGATTACTAAATAAAAGATTGCTACAGCGCTCACTCACCTTTTTAGTTGGCCTAGGTCAGTGATGATGAACCTTGGCAACACAGGTGTTTTGTAACATTTCCCATGATGCTCTCCTACACTGCAGAATACATGAGCATTATGGGAAATGTAGAGCAAAAACATCTACGGGGGGGTGGTTAAGGATTACCATCACTGGCCTAGGTAAAACATTTCCAATACATTTTAGTTGTCTGTGTGCACCATTTTTAAAATAAATCAAAATCTCTTTAAAATAAATTGCAAATGGCACATTGGCGTTCGCCCTGGACCAGAAATGACAGCAAATTGGGTTGCACACATTCCAGCAAGTGGTCACAATCAACTGGCTAATCATGGTGAGGGCCACTTTCAGCTGTGAAGAAATGGCATTCATATGCAAAGTAAGTGTGTGTGTGTGTGTTTGTGTGTGTGTGGGGGGGGGGGGGGTCTGTGCTTGTAATCAGAGCATTGATTACCAGTGCAGACCCTTGGGGGATGCCACTAGAGCCACCAGGGATTGCTGACCCATGGCCACCAGGGATGCCCACCCATGCCACCATTGATGCCAATCAGTGCTCAGGGAGCCTGTTAGTGCCCTCCTCATCAGTGCTGCCCATCATTACCATCTATCAGTGCTGCCCACCAGTGCCAATCATTGCCCATCAGTGCCACCTATCAATGCCCATCAATGCTGCATATCAGTGCCACCTATCAGTGTCCATCAGTGCTGCATATTAGTGTCTCATCAGTGCCTGCCAGCACAGCCTCATCAATACTCATCAGTGCAACAAAAAAACATATTGATTTACCAAATTTTACTACATAAACAAAAACAAATTTTTTTAGGGGTCAAACATTTAGGTCTTCTTTTTGCCAATAAAAAAAAAAACCTTGCAGTGATCAAATACCACCAAAAGAAAGCAATATTTGTGTGAAAATAATGTCATACATTTGTGTTAGGTACAGGGTTGCATGACCGCGCAATTGTCATTCAAAATGCAACAGCATAAAAAGCTGAAAATTGGCCTGGGCAGGAAGGGGTGTAACTGCCCTGTAAGGAAGTGGTTAACTATTGAAACATGGGAATAAATATTCCATGGGTAATCATGCTCAGCTTAATTGTTTAGTGGTTAGTGTTCCTGTCTATAAACACTGAGAGCATGAGTTCAAATCCCAAGTGTGCCATCACCTCCTTAAATTTTAGACAACTGTAAATAAATACTGAAATGCATAATTGCACCCTGCACACATGCATGTCTGTTTCTTGAATATACATGACCATTGACATGCAATTTTAGGTGATGTAGCCAATGTATTACTGTGGGCAAAAAAAACAATGACACACAACTGTGAGCACACAGGGTGTTATCATGGTTGGGCCTTGAACTCATGACCTAGCAATCTTTGTCTATGAGCATAGTAGACCACTACACCAAAGTGCTGAATACAATCAGACATGCCTGAAAGTTTAAGATGAATAAAGAATGAAGATTGCTAATTAGACAGCTGTGTAGTCTGCTATTATTAAATTGAAAGGTTAAAACACATAAGATACATAACTATACCTTGCAATTAAAAGAAACCATAATAGATGACATTGCTGTGTAATAGTGATTCAGAATAGACAAATTTCCTTTTATGAAAAACACAAAGGGAATTTGGTTAACTCCAAACCCCAATTCAATCTTGGTTAACTCCAACTCCGAATTCACTAAAGCACCTAGTTGAAGGTTTAACTCCAGCCACTTACCTAATTAGGATGCTAATGAGTTTAGGCTGGAGTTATTTCTGGAGAAGTGAGCAGCTCTACTCCAAACTTTTAGTGAATTAGGCCCTGAGTATCTATTGGTCAGTTGCGTATACCCTATATTGATCTGTATCAACATCATGGCCGAAAGGCCGATAAGGAGAGGCTGACGCTCACAGGCCACGAAAAGAGGGCAAGCAGCCTCTGTGTCCATTGTGAAATGTGGTGGTCACAGTCTACATAGTGCATCCTCTGCAGGCGGGGCACGCCCGTCCTTTATTTCCGGTTCTGCCCGTGCTATTCAGCCACAACATGTGGAAGAGTTGGTGGAGTGGATCAATAGGCCGTCCTCATCCTCCTCTTCCTCTGACACCCATGCTCCCAGTAGTTTGCCTTCCACCGCAGCTGCCAAAGCGGCCCGTTCCACAGGCTCCTTCTCCACAGCTACTCCTTCAGTCGCCCCACCATCATGCACGGAGGAGTCGCCTGAACTATTCGATCATAGTGTCAGTGACTTGCTCCTGGAGGATTTGCAGCAATTTGAAAGCTGTGATGTTGGTTCCCAGGTTGATGAAGGGAATAACGTGAGCCTAGAGAGAGGGGGTGACAATGACGGACAAGAAACCAGCAGTCATATTGCCACAGCTGAAGCATATTGCCAAGTTTGCTCCAGGAAGGAGGGGATGATGAGGTCATTGACTGTACTTGGGTGCCTGAGGAGGAGCAGGGGGATGATGAGGAGGACGCACAACTCCAACAAGGCAGGATGTGCTCCATGGGCCGCCATAGCAGTAGCCAACCTATTGCGTCAGAGCACAGAGCTCCACAGGTGCAGGGTGCTGAAAAATCCCTGCGTACTCCAAAAAGTTCATTAGTATGGGCTTTTTTCTGCATCTGTGCAGTAGACTGCAGCATTGCTGTTTGCAACATCTGTCTAAAGCGGATCAAGCGTCGTCAGAACACCAGCTGCTTGGGCACCACATGCTTGACAAGGCATATGACGACCTGCCATGCAACAGCACCTGAAAGAGGCACCAGAACAAAACAAGCATACATCACCTTGCTCCTCATCTGCGATCTCTAACCCTGCTATACCTCATGCTTTCTCAAATAACAGCATTGAGAGGGATGATGGTATAGCAATGAGTGGCACAGAGACTTGCACCCAATCTGCTAGCAGTACACCACCGCTTGATTTGAGCACCAGGCAAATTTCACTACCCCAGTTTTTGAACCGTAGAAAGAAATACTGTCCCAGTCATCCACATGCTCAGCGTCTTAATTCTAGCTTGGTCAAATTGCTAGCATTACAGTTGCTGTCTTTTCAGCTGGTAGACTCGGCTCCCTTTCGCAAATTTGTGGAATGTGCTGCACCACAGTGGCAGGTCCCAAAAAGGCATTTGTTTTTGCATAAGGCGATTCCAGCTCTCTACCGTCATGTGGAAGGTAGTTTTTTGGCCTCGTTGGACAAAGCAGTCAGCAGAAAAATGCACATTACTGCTGACTCTTGGTCCAACAGGCATAGACAGGGACGTTAAATTTCTTTTGCAGCGCACTGGGTAACCCTGCTGGCAGCTGGGAAGAATGCAGGACAGGGATCGGTGTTGCAGCTTGTTTTGCCACCACGCCTCCAAAAAGCTGGTGCTGGTTCTGCCACATCTGGCTACTCCACCACCTCCTCCTCCATGTCATCTTCTGCTCTGTATGTCTAGGGCATAGGAGTCACACCGGTGCAGAGATTCTGTCAGCTCTGCAGGGGTAGGCTCAGACGCCACGACAGCTTGAGCCAGGAATGGTTGTATGCGATAATGGCACCAACCTTCTCTCCGCCCTCCCACAGGGACACTTGACACATGTTCTATGCTTGGCACGTGTTCTGAATCTGGTGGTGCAGCGTTTCTTGTGCAGATACCCGGGCTTCCAAGATCTCCTGAGGCAGAAAAGGACAAAAAAGAAGGAGAGGAAAGTAAATATTAATTCAATATAATAACTATAAAGAACCCACTCGCTCATAAAATATCTCAGAGAGCGGTACTCAAATGGCAAAGGAACAGCATACAAAAAAATTAGGACAACAGAGAAAAGAGATTGCCCAAAAGCACCATATATCAGAGTTGCCGGGGTATAAATGAGTAAAGGTTAACAAAGAAACCACATAAGTCAGGGCTTCCTAATAAAAGATAGTACTATTATTAAATCGAACGAACATACAGTTTAATAAAAAGCAAACCTTCCACCTCACCACTACAACAAGTGACCACGTGGTTATTAAAAACAAACACACACGCATAGATCAGCTGCAGCTTCCATATGAGCAATGTATCAATGCAATAAACATATAATGGCAAATAAATCAAGATCCACAATAATCAAGGTGGAACAAGAATAGTGGCAAAGGCTCAGCTGGATGTAACTATTGGCTAAACTGGCAACTAGTTACCGATCACTAGATAGGAAACAACCAGACTGAGCAAGGAGCAGATCCATACATACTACAATGAGCGATACCAGTGGAGGCAATCATGCATGAGCCAGAAATCACGGCATATACTGAAATAACCAATGGATACCCTCAAGGCTTAATACAAAGGACTCCACTGGTATCATCATACAAGAATGTAGTCAGTGGCGGCTAGTGCTCAAAATTTTTGGAGGGGGCGCAAAAAGAAAAATTTGCGGCAAAAAACGCGGTAAAAAATTGCGTGACTTTGATGCCACACAAGTGTTAAAGGGGCTATCAGTAATCAAGGAAGAGTGCCTTGATAAAGTATTCATAGTTACCCCTTTAAATAATCCATATTTTGTCATGTTATTTACCACCAAGAAACGTACATGTATTTCATGTGATAGACAGGCACAAAATTGTGAACTGGAAGGAAAATGGAAGAAAAATGACAAATGTATTGCTTTGAACATTTTATTAACAAAATTCAAACATGAAAGAAGAAAACTAAAACCAAACCACAAAAAGCCAGCGTCCTTATCTGAAAAGAAATTTTGCTCTTCTTTCCTTAAGGGATGCAAATTTCTCGATGACCTTCTGGTTGAAATCGGTCATCTCTGTCACCAGTCTCTTTTCCATAGACAGCATGGCCAATGCATTCAACCTCTCCTGGGTCATGGTGTTCCTCAGAAAAGTCTTGATCCTTTTTAGGGTTGAGAAGCACCTCTCAGCCTCTGCTGTGGTCATGGGTGTGGTGATGAGGATCTTCAGGAGAGTGAAAGTCTCTGCAAAGACATCTGTAAGGTTGTTGGCCACAAAAAACTGAAATAAGTCCACAGCTCCATCACATGTTCGGAATTGCTCCTCGGAGTAGAGGAGACTAAGCTCCGTTTTTAACCTACTCCCATCAAGTACAGCATAGGTCTTCACAGTAGTGCTAAGTGCATCCTTTGGGAATTCCCTCGCATACTGCTCATACTTGTCCGCTTGAAGCAGGGTGGCACTATTATTATTATTATTATTATTATTATACAGGATTTATATAGCGCCAACAGTTTGCGCAGCGCTTAACAAAAATGAGGGCAGACATTACATTTACACTACAATTTGAAACAAAAGGAATCAGAGGGCACTAACCAGATGGTTTGTGAATGAGAAGCGCTCCATGGTATGTAGGAGGATGGTATCACGGACCTATCAAGAATGAGAAAAAAAAACAAAATTAGGTACTGGTGATAAAATGTCAATGTCATGTGTCAGCTCCCTGAGCATCAGAAATGCATGAAACTTAAAATATGTACTCAGAATGTCTTGGGCATTTGTATGGGATGCAGAAAAATTATGATTTCAAAAAGCACTTGTTAAAATGTTCAGGTTTAAGTTATTATAAAGGAAGATCATATTCAGTGTTTTTGAATTCAGAATTTCTCAGAACTCCATACACATCAACACAGGACATTCTAAGTAAATGTTTCTAAGTTGTATGCATTTCTGATGGTCTGGGAGCTATGAATGCTGTAATACCAATTTTGTCCACTAGAGGGGAAAAAAACACATTATTTTCTACAAATAAAAACTAACCTCTGTTGCAATAACTTTATGGGTTGCTGGTTCAAACGAGCACCGCCTCTTCGGTTGGGAACCACCTTCACTCAGTTCACCAACCAGGGAATGCAGAGAATCTCTGAAAAATGTAGAAGTAGTAAGAATAATTAAAACAACAACAACAACAAAAACAACAACATGGAAAGGGATGAATACAGCTACTACCTGATGTTTTGTATGGCCTGCTGGAACTGCTGGATGCTCCCCTTAATGTGGACTGAATCTATGTCCTTCCGCTGGAGTTTGGCATAGAGGAGGTCCACATGTGGCATGATTTGGTGGAAAAGCTGCAGAAAAAAATAAACTCCTGATCCTCCAGCATCATGGCAAAGCCTCCTGCCTCTCTGGTGGTAGTAAGGTCAAAGTCACCAGAATCCTGTATTTCTTTAAAACAGCGAATGAGGTCCTCTCTGTGCTCAAAGACTGTATTGACAGCACGGCTGTGGAAGTTCCATCTGACACTGCTTGCTGTTGGTAGTCTATGGGCAACTACTTTATCCAGAACATCCGTGCGCTTTGGTGATCTGGAGAAAAAGCTGGCAAACCCTCCAAGGTTAGAAAAAAAAATTCTCACTTTGGATATACGAGAAGTGGCCTGCTGCATTATTAGATTCAGCTGATGTGCATAGCAGTGGATGTAATGGGCATTTGGGTAAACATCCTGGATCTTCCTTTGCACACCTCCAGTGGCACCCCTCATCACACTAGCTCCATCATAGGCTTGGCAGATGAGTTTATTCTTCTGATCCTCTGGAAGGATGACAGCAAGACGCTCTTTTAGTGCTGTAGCGATGGAATCAGCTGTAGTTATATGCAGAGGAATAAACTCAAAAAACCTCTCTTGGATGCTGTTTTTGCCATCAATGTAGTGCAGCACAAGCACAAGTTGGCACTGTGTGGCAATATCAGTGGTCTCGTCGGCCTGGATGGAGAGAAAATCACTGTTTCGTGCTTCTTGGATAATTTGGTCTTTAACAACAGACAACATGCAGTCCAAGAGCTCGTTCTGCACAGTTTTTGAAGTTCTCTTAAACACAGTGGCGTTCTCAAGGGGCTCTTTCAAAACTCCATCCAGAGTAGCTACAAAATCGACCAAGCCACGGAATATCCCGGGATTATCTGAAGTCGCACTCTCATCATGGCCACGCAAAGCAAGTTCAAAAGCACCACAAAATTTCACGCAGTCTATAATTCTAGACAGGATGTGTCTATTTTTGGTGACTTCCTCATTGTGCTTTCTTATGGCAGTCAGGTAGCTTTGATCTAGCTGTTCAGCAATGCTATGGCTCCCAAAAAGCTGGAGCCTCATAGCGTTGGTCAGATGACTTCGGCTACCTTCATGCCGCTTGCACTTGTCTGTCAGATGTTTCAGGTCAGAAACCCCTGTTGATATCCACAATGTGTCAGTTCCATGAGCTTGAAACAGCAAACAGGGAAAACAATAGAAGGCATTGCTAACATCACATCCAGCTAGCCAATTCCGTCTCTCATAGCAAGTGGTGGAAAAGCTCAGAGTGTAAACTCGACCACGATCACTTGCCTGCTGCTTAATTTGCAAGTTGGGACGATCTGCTCCAAGCTCCTTTAGCCTCTTTTTCTCAGCATCAGAACGCAGCGAGAAGGGGTTTTCTTTTAAAGCTACCACAGAATTTTCTCTATTACTCATCATGGCTGACAAATGTGCCTCACTTCCAAAATCATCAGTACCTAGGAGTCAGATGACAATATGGGAATGTTTAAAAGAGAGATCCGTATGGCAATTCTATATGCAAGTGTCTATTTAATCAAGAGTTATGATAGTAAGGCTACGAGGTTTGAAGGTGTTTTGCACATCACCCTGAAGCCTCGTACACACATTTTTTGTTCACCTACTTAATGATTTTTACAGTGGTCTACAGTGACATGTTGTACTGACTACATGCCAATGATCAGAAGTGGTATTGCTGAGACAAGCAAGACAAAAGGTGCAGCATATGGAAACTGACATAAATATACAAAAGCTGATCATTGTGAGCACCTCTGTCAGTGTAAATGGTTTGTCAGAACCTTCTAACTGCAACATCTGCAGGACTGCTTGTTTTGTTGAAAACAATGCACTTAGTCTTACTAGCAGGATCAGCAGGTGAACATAAAGAAACTAATTACAGGTCACTATAAAAAAGTCCTCAAGATCCATTCCCTCATCCAGGACAGGGAAGGTGCCACTGCCCACTCTGATATTAGGGATTTCTCCACCCCCCTCCTATGATAATAAGGAGTCCAGACAGCCTGCTGAGCCACCCTCCCATTCCTAGACTGTGTGACCTCCATCAGTGATAACTATTAAAACTGAATTAAAATGTGTCAAGTTTACTCATTTTACCTTTGTGTGAATCTAGGAATAGGAGGGTGGCTCAGCAGGCTGTCTGGACTCCTTATTATCATAGGATGGGGGGGGGGGGGCATCCCTAATAGCAGAGTGGGCAGTGTGGCATCCTTCCCTGTCCTGGATGAGGCCAGAACTACTACAAGGACTTCTCATCATGCCACCACTCCATAACCATGATGGAACCATCTTCTACCAGGCCGCTGTCTGTGTAAATTATTTTACTTTTTAAATGGGACAATTACTCCTCTTCAGAATATTAACTTTATGTTTTAATAATTTTACTGAGTAAGGGCTCTTTCACACGGTCCGCCTCCGTAGGCGGATCCGTGTTGCTCAGCGGGGATCGATCCGCGATCCCCGCTGAGGCGGCGGATGACAGCTCCGTCTCCGCTTGCAGAGCGGAGAGGGAGGTGTCTCAGCCCCCGCTGCCCTCTATGGGGGATAGGATGAGAGCGGACCGCTTGTCCGCTCTCATCCGATCCGATCCGATCACTGAACGGATGGAAAAATAGGGTTTCCATCCGTCCAGATTTCACGGACAGGATCGGATACGGATGGCAGCGGGTGTCAGTGGAGGTGTCTCCGCTGACACCCGCTGCCCCATAAGGCTGCATGGAGGATCCGATCAGATCCACCTAAAAAACTGACAGGCGGATCTGATCGGATCGCCCGTGTGAAAGAGCCCTTAGTGAGTTTTATACCATCTTCTAACAGGCCGCTGTGTGCCATTTACTATTAATAAATATATAGTGCCAGGCCAGCAGCCTGCTTAGCAGTGAGTGTACACAATATAAGACAGTGCAGGCCAGGCCAGGCCAGGCCAATGACATTGTACACTGGTAAAGTGCTATGCTAACTTAGCCAGTGTACAATGTAATTGGCTTGACCTGCACTGTCTTATATGGTGTACACTCACTGCTAAGCAGGCTGCTGGCCTGGCACTATATATTTATTAATAGTAAATGGCACACAGCGGCCTGGTATAAGATGGTATAAAACTCACTAACTCAGTAAAATTATTAAAACATAAAGTTAATATTCTGAAGAGGAGTAATTGTCCCATTTAAAAAGTAAAATAATTTAGAGCCTGCACACTGAATTCACATACATTAGTAAATGTCTGCACATGAAGTAACTCCAACACAGATATATATATTGTACACAGGCTGTTAATATTTATAGGCCACAGATACCCTGTGTATGTAGGCCTTAGACATGACCAGCATGCCGTGCTCCCCCACCCAATCATCAGTGCAGACTGACCACCAGCTTGCTGTGCCCCCAATGATCAGACATCAATGCAAACTGTGACCACCACCATCTATCATATATATCATCATGAATGGATGGATGGATGATCCATCCATGATGATATATATAATGATATCTGCACACTGTGGTCTGGGCCCGGCCTGGGTAACTTGATAAATCTTGCACCGTGACATGCCTGTACCTACCTGTTCTGGCCTGGCCTGGGTCCATCCAACCATCCATGATGGATGGATGGATGGACCCAGGCCAGAACAGGTAGGTAGTACAGGCACTCAGGCAGGTCACGGACGGTGCAAGATTTATCAAGTTACCCAGGCCGGGCCCAGACCAGAGTGCAGATATCCTTATCATCATGGATGGATGGATGGATGGACCCAGGCCAGGGGAAAACAGGTAGGTACAGGCATGTGAGGTCACGGTGCAAGAAGAATAACATCAAGTTACCCAGGCCGGGCCCAGACCAGAGTGTGCAGATATGATTATATATATATATATCAATCCATGGATGGATGTATCATCCATCCATCCATGATGATATATATATATATATATATATATAACGATATCTGTGCACACTCTGGTCTGGGCCCGGCCTGGGTAACTTGATAAATCTTGCACCGTGACCTCACATGCCTGTACCTACCTGTTCTGGCCTGGCCTGGGTCCATCCATGATCCAACCAACCATGATGGATGGACCCAGCCCATGGCAAAACAGGTAGGTACAGCAGGCATGGATGGCATTGGTGATGGCAAATTGGCAAGGCATGGCAATCTAATTTGGCATGGAATGGATGGCAATGGCTGCCCAGTGCCCACAGTGCTGCCCACTGCCCAGCATTTTTTTTATGGTCTGGCCAATATAGTTGGTAGTGTAGTACTGCTGAAATAGCACCTGGGAAAGGGGCTGAAGATGGTGCCATCCACCAACTCAAAAAACAGTAATAGGTATGAACAAAGGAGGACATCAGTGTACCACATACATCAGTGAGCAATCCCAACAGCAAATTAAAACAAGAATAGGTGATCTCGGCATATAATGAATGAGCCAAGGGAAAGTCTCAACTAATGCAAAAAAAAAAAAAAATCCCTAATAGCACTACCACCAGGGGGTGTACGAAAGGAACACTTAAAGCATAGATTGAGAGTAACCATCCAATAGCCCAAATCTGTAAGTGGTAATAATTAGAAGATAGTAAGGGCAAATGATGAACAGCTATACACGTTCCAGCTGGTTCCCAGGTCTTGATATCAACCTCCCTGACTGTGGGGAGAACTGTTATGATAGAAATATCCTAAACCCGGAGTATTAGCGGAAAATTCCCCTAGGGGTGGGACTTTGTAGGCACAGGTTTGTAAAAAACAAATCATAAATATATAAATGAATTTATTTATTAAATACACAAAATGAATAGAAAAATGTGCAACAGTAATTGTAAATGCATTAAAAGCAAGCAATGCAAGCAACAGTGTGTGTGTGATAGAAAAAAACCTCAGCCAACAGGACCAGATAATCTGACGCGTTTCGAGGTTTTTATGACCTCTTCGTCGGAGTATATGTGGATAAACAGTTCCCTCTACTGACCGACCAGATCTTCCGATATGTAATCAGGCAATACTAATAGACATGTCCATTGTCCATAGAGAGAAGAAGGTAGTAAGTGTCTAACACCCTGTCAGGTGTTAGTGGATGGACCTGCAGAAAAAAACTGTCCGTCAGGGTCTTCCAAAGCACAGGGAAGGAAGGTGGTAAATGAATGCAAATTCAAATGTCTCGCGTAGAGTAAAGTAAAGGTGGTCCATATCTCATAAGGTGCTGACAGTTAGTAGACCCTCATCAAATAAGCTGGATAGCGCAGTCCCAAAGGTAAATCAAAAGCAAACCAGACAAAATGTGGGTCAAAATGTACGGACAGGGCTGTGGATACAAGTGGCTGTAATTCAGGCAAATTAGCCAATAGTTCAACAGGACAAAGCATGGGGGACCATCGCTTAAAATTGAATAGCGTGAATATAGAAAAAACAATGTTCAAGTCAAACCTTGGCGATGTGTCCATAAATCTTCCCATACATTTGAAGATGTTGCACATGTAGCAGGTCAGTGAAGACTACTCACAGGCACACAACACAGCAGATCGTAGGTAAAGGGAGTAATTCATTCCAGCTGATTGGTATCATCAGACCTAAGTGCAAGGGAGTGTTGTTCGGCTGCCATCAAGTGTTCCAACATTAAGGACGGGTGGGTAATTGACTAACATTAAAGTTAAAGTAAGATAAATTCCACAGGGGGCTTACTTCCAACACCGTATCCGCAGAAAGTTGGCATTCAGATGGAGTCCGTGGTGCGATAAATCCCAGAAGTGTGGTTTTGTGAGACCAAACCTAGCAACATCCCATACCGCATAACTAGCCACAAGATGTGTTTGAATGGTCAGCTGTCATTACCAGACTTTCACTCCTGATAGGGGATGACCGTATCCACAGCCCACATGTTGATGAGAGCCTTAGGGGGATCACATATGATGTCTCCGAAAAGGATCAAACTTCAGCCATTAGTTGGATGGATGACTCGGCTCTTGGCTCCTTAGCCCCAGCTCGAACGAGCTGCAGCAGCCAGATAGCATGATGTCTTAGCGTTTCGCTGAATAGATCAGCTTCCTCAGGACGTTCCCGGCAACTCTGATATATGGCGCTTTTGGGCAATCTCTTTTCTCTGTTGTCCTAATTTTTTTGTATCTCCTGAGGCAGGCCAGGAAAGTCTGTGTCCATTCCTGCTGTTCGTTCAATGTCAGTGCTTGCTTATCTGACATTCAATGGGAATTCAACCTGCCCACCAACCGCCTCATTTGTGACTTGCCCACCAGGTGGAACTCAACGTTGGCAATGCTGGAGCAGCTGCACATGCAGCAGAGGGCCATCAATGAGTACCTGTGTGAGTATGGAACAAGGACAGGGTCAGGGGAGCTTGGCTTTTTTTTGCCACGCCAGTGGCTTTTGATTAAGGATGCATGCATCGTCCTGTCACCATTTGAGGAGGCCACAAGGATGGTGAGCCGGGACGATGCATGCCTCAGTGACACTATATTGCTAGTCTACCTGCTGGAGCACACGCTGAATGGAATCATGGACAGGGCACTTAAGGCAGAACAGCAGGAGGAAGAGGAGGACTTCCTTTCCTCACAAGGCCCCCTTTATGCAGATATCATTCCTGCAGGGCCACAAAACTCACAGGAGGAAGAGGAGGAGGAGGATGAGAATTTCGGCAGCATGGATGTAGAGGAAGAGGATAGCATACAGCAATCTTCAAGGGATGGTTTTGATTTCCCAGAAACCACAGGAGTTGTACGTGGTTGGGTAGAGGTTGCTACTACTGACAATGTCATCCATAGTGACCCAGAGGACTCAGAAGCTCATGCCTCCTCCAACTTACGTTGCATGGGCTCCCTGATTCTGCAAAGCTTGCGAAAGGACCCAAGGATTCGTGCTATCAAGGAGAGGGATAATTACTGATTGTCAACCCTTCTTGATCCACGTTACAAGGATAAAGGTTCAGAGCTCATCCTGCCTTCGCAGAGGGAGCAGAGGATGAAACATCTTGAGGAGGTCTTGAAAAAAATTTGTGTACCGCCTTTCCAGACACTGGGAGGTCAACATTCTCCGGAGGTGTTTCTGAGGCATCGTTCAGCCAAAGGAAGAGTGGTGGAGAAGGCTGACCGATGCCTTTAAACAGTTCTTTTGTCCTCAGCAGCACCCAGGGTTTAAGCAACCATCGGCAGCGTCTCCATCATATGGTGCATGATTATCTAGGTGCAAGAGCAGACTTGGAGACCTTTCCAGCTGAGCATCCACTGGCTTACTGGGTCTTGAGGATGGACCACTGGCCAGAACTTGCTCAATATGCAATGGAACTACTGGCCTGTCCTGCTTCCAGTGTGCTTTCCAAACGGACGTTCAGTGCTGCTGGAGGTTTTGTGATGGAAAAAAGAGTGCGTCTGTCCACAGATTCTGTTGACCAGCTGACTTTTATCAAAATTAACCAGTCTGGAATCAACAAGAGCTGTCAGGCCCCTGATGCTGATGTAACTGATTGAATTTGCTGGGGGTCTACCATCCATTGAAGACTGCTTATGCTGCCTATCCTATTCCTCTACCTTTATTCTGCTAGCTTCCAACAATGTTTTTGGTTTAGGTCACTACCAACCCTCAAGGCCTAATTTTTCTGCACTTGTATGACAGGTGCTTAAAATTGAAATGTCATTTTTAACAGCAGGCCCTTTCCCTGTGCCCTGCTAACTGTGAAGGGTTACGGTGTTCAGGCACCACCAACACCAAAGGCCCAATTTTTGGCACCTGTGTAGTACATGCAATTTCAAATTTGCATGGAATTCTTACCAGTAGGTCCCGTTTCTGCACCCAGCAAGAGTAACTACGAGGGCTTGGTTACGGTGTTCAGGCACCACCTACGGCAAAGGCCCAATTTTTGGCACTTGTATAGCACATGCAATTTCAAATTTGTATGGAATTCTAACCAGCAGGTCCCGTTCCAGCAAGAGTAACTGAGAGGCCTTGGTTATGGTGTTCAGGCACCACCAACAGCAAAGGCCCAATTTTTGGCACTTGTATAGCACATGCAATTTCAAATTTGTATGGAATTCTTACCAGCAGGTCCCATTCCTGCTCCCAGCATGAGTAACTGCGAGGGCTTGGTTACGGTGTTCAGGCACCACCCAGCAATATTCATTGCGAGTCCTTGGTTACG
The DNA here is from genome assembly GCF_965119305.1 of Pelophylax lessonae. NCBI lineage: Eukaryota > Metazoa > Chordata > Amphibia > Anura > Ranidae > Pelophylax > Pelophylax lessonae. Next base: position 198,940,588 of record NC_138774.1, on the reverse strand, counting down.
TTGTTCAGGCACCACCTACGGCAAAGGCCCAGTTTTTGGCACTTGTATAGCACATGCAATTTCACATTTGTATGGAATTCTTACCAGCAGGTCCTTTTCCAGCAAGAGTAACTGCGAGGCCTTGGTTATGGTGTTCAGGCACCACCAACAGCAAAGGCCCAATTATTGACACTTGTATAGCACATGCAATTTCACATTTGTATTGAATTCTTACCAGCAGGTCCTGTTCCTGCACCCAGCAAGAGTAACTGCGAGGCCTTGGCTACGGTTTTCAGGCACCACCAACAACAAAGGCCCAATTTTTGTCACTTGTATAGCACATGCAATTTCACATATGTATGGAATCCTTACCAGCAGGTCCCGTTCCTGCTCCCAGCAAGAGTAACTGCGAGGGCTTGGTTATGGTGTTCAGGCACCACCTACAGCAAAGGCCCAATTTTTGGCACTTGTATAGCACATGCAATTTCAAATTTGTATGGAATTCTTACCAGCAGGTTCCGTTCCTGCACCCAGCAAGAGTAACTGTGAGGCCTTGGTTACGGTGTTCAGGCACCAACAACAGCAAAGGCCCCATTTTTTGCACCTGTATGACAAGTACATGCAATTTCAAATTTGTATGAATTTTTTAGCAGCAGGGCCCATTGCTATGCCCAGCAAGAGTAACTGCGAGGGGTTATGGTGTTCAGGCACCACCAACAAACAAGGCCCAATTTTTCTGCAACCGTATGACAAGTACATGCGATTTTAAATTTGTATGTATATTTGTATAGGACATTTTTTGCTTTAGAAATGTCAGTATTGCTGCAGCAGGCTACATACATCATAGAAATGCACTACATAACAGGCACATTCAGGGGACCCCCCAGGCACGATATTTAAAGGAATTTTTCTTTTTAATAGTTTCACCTATAGCCTCATTAAAATCAGTAAATCAGTGCTCCTGCCTTCGCAGAGGGAGCAGAGGATGAAACATCTTGAGGAGGTCTTGAAAAAAATTTGTGTACCGCCTTTCCAGACACTGGGAGGTCAACATTCTCCGGAGGTGTTTCTGAGGCATCGTTCAGCCAAAGGAAGAGTGGTGGAGAAGGCTGACCGATGCCTTTAAACAGTTCTTTTGTCCTCAGCAGCACCCAGGGTTTAAGCAACCATCGGCAGCGTCTCCATCATATGGTGCATGATTATCTAGGTGCAAGAGCAGACTTGGAGACCTTTCCAGCTGAGCATCCACTGGCTTACTGGGTCTTGAGGATGGACCACTGGCCAGAACTTGCTCAATATGCAATGGACCTACTGGCCTGTCCTGCTTCCAGTGTGCTTTCCAAACGGACGTTCAGTGCTGCTGGAGGTTTTGTGATGGAAAAAAGAGTGCGTCTGTCCACAGATTCTGTTGACCAGCTGACTTTTATCAAAATTAACCAGTCTTGAATCAACAAGAGCTGTCAGGCCCCTGATGCTGATGTAACTGATTGAATTTGCTGGGGGTCTACCATCCCTTGAAGACTGCTTATGCTGCCTATCCTATTCCTCTACCTTTATTCTGCTAGCTTCCAACAATGTTTTTGGTTTAGGTCACTACCAACCCTCAAGGCCTAATTTTTCTGCACTTGTATGACAGGTGCTTAAAATTGAAATGTCATTTTTAACAGCAGGCCCTTTCCCTGTGCCCTGCTAACTGTGAAGGGTTACGGTGTTCAGGCACCACCAACACCAAAGGCCCAATTTTTGGCACCTGTGTAGTACATGCAATTTCAAATTTGCATGGAATTCTTACCTGTAGGTCCCGTTTCTGCACCCAGCAAGAGTAACTACGAGGGCTTGGTTACGGTGTTCAGGCACCACCTACGGCAAAGGCCCAATTTTTGGCACTTGTATAGCACATGCAATTTCAAATTTGTATGGAATTCTAACCAGCAGGTCCCGTTCCAGCAAGAGTAACTGCGAGGCCTTGGTTATGGTGTTCAGGCACCACCAACAGCAAAGGCCCAATTTTTGGCACTTGTATAGCACATGCAATTTCAAATTTGTATGGAATTCTTACCAGCAGGTCCCATTCCTGCTCCCAGCATGAGTAACTGCGAGGGCTTGGTTACGGTGTTCAGGCACCACCCAGCAATATTCATTGCGAGGCCTTGGTTACGTTGTTCAGGCACCACCTACGGCAAAGGCCCAGTTTTTGGCACTTGTATAGCACATGCAATTTCACATTTGTATGGAATTCTTACCAGCAGGTCCTTTTCCAGCAAGAGTAACTGCGAGGCCTTGGTTATGGTGTTCAGGCACCACCAACAGCAAAGGCCCAATTTTTGGCACTTGTATAGCACATGCAATTTCAAATTTGTATGGAATTCTTACCAGCAGGTCCCGTTCCTGCTCCCAGCAAGAGTAACTGCGAGGGCTTGGTTACGGTGTTCAGGCACCACCTACGGCAAAGGCCTGATTTTTGGCACTTGTATAGCACATGCAATTTCAAATTTGTATGGAATTCTTACCAGCAGGTCCCATTCCTGCACACAGCAAGATTCATTGCGAGGCCTTGGTTATGGTGTTCAGGCACCACCTACGGCAAAGGCCCAGTTTTTGTCACTTGTATAGCACATGCAATTTCACATATGTATGGAATCCTTACCAGCAGGTCCCGTTCCTGCTCCCAGTAAGAGTAACTGCGAGGGCTTGGTTATGGTGTTCAGGCACCACCTACAGCAAAGGCCCAATTTTTGGCACTTGTATAGCACATGCAATTTCAAATTTGTATGGAATTCTTACCAGCAGGTTCCGTTCCTGCTCCCAGCAAGAGTAACTGTGAGGGCTTGGTTATGGTGTTCAGGCACCACCTACGGCAATTTTTGGCACTTGTATAGCACATGCAATTTCAAATTTGTATGGAACTCTTACCAGCAGGTCCCATTCCTGCACCCAGCAAGAGTAACTGTGAGGCCTTGGTTACGGTGTTCAGGCACCAACAACAGCAAAGGCCCCATTTTTTGCACCTGTATGACAAGTACATGCAATTTCAAATTTGTATGAATTTTTTAGCAGCAGGGCCCATTGCTATGCCCAGCAAGAGTAACTGCGAGGGGTTATGGTGTTCAGGCACCACCAACAAACAAGGCCCAATTTTTCTGCAACCGTATGACAAGTACATGCGATTTTAAATTTGTATGTATATTTGTATATGACATTTTTTGCTTTAGAAATGTCAGTATTGCTGCAGCAGGCTACATACATCATAGAAATGCACTACATAACAGGCACATTCAGGGGACCCCCCAGGCACGATATTTAAAGGAATTTTTCTTTTTAATAGTTTCACCTATAGCCTCATTAAAATCAGTAAATCAGTGCTCCTTTAAAAGCGATCATTTTTAAAAACTTTTTTTTCATTGCTACATGTTCCCCAAGTCAGTACCCGGACCCCCCCATACACCTTTTGGGGGCAATAACTTGCATTTAATCCTTCAAAATGAGGCCGTTAGATTTTCGAGGTTCGAGTCCCATGGGGTTCATTTGTTCGAACAAACTTTTCCTCTGTTCACGGTGTTCTGGTGCAAACCGAACTGGGGGGTGTGCGGCTCATCACTATACTCTGTAGCTCCTGGTGGATTTTGCTTCTAATCCCCTTGTGGAGGCTGCCATTTGTGGATGGACATTTTATGGTTACACAACCTATCACATTGCTATAATCTTTTTATATGGACTATAAATTGAAAGATTTATGAATAAATTGTTTGCGGAACGGATCATTTGAGTTTCCATTATTTCTTATGGGGAAATTTGCTTTGATATAAGAGTGCTTTGGATTACAGGCATCCTTCCGGAACAAATTATGCTCGCCATCCAAGGTTTTACTGTGAAGATATCTTCATCTGGTTTTCTAAAAATGTGTACTAGGCATTAACTAATCTTATTCTTAGTTTGCTGTTAAGCTCAGTACACACCATTCGTTTTTTTTTTTATTCGTTCAACCCGCTGGGTTGAAAGGAAAAAGGTCACAGCTAAGGTCAGAGACGCTGTACTTACAATCCAGTGTTAGTACAGCGATCTCCCCTGCTGTGCTATTGTTTTCTGATAGGGGAATGACACCCCCCCCCCTGCTAGAACACTCCTGTCAGAACTCGGCCATATCAGCCAAATTTAGCAAACAGGTAATTTTTCTCCTTCGCTGATGGGTGGCACTGATGAGGCACCACTGATCAGGAGGCTCTGATGAGATGGCACTGATGGGTGGTACTGATGGGCACTGTTAGATGGCACTGATGAGGCAGGACTGATGGGTTGCACTGATGGGCACTGAGAGGTGGCACTGATGAGGCGGCACTGATCAGGAGGCTCTGATGAGGCTGCACTGATGGGCGGAATTGATGGGGACAGTTAGGTGCAACTGACCAGGAGGCTCTGATGAGGCTGCACTGATGGGTGGCACTGATGGGCACCCTTAGGTGCAAGTGCAACCAGAGTTGTATAAAGTACTCAAAACCCATACTTGAGTAAAAAGTACAAGTGCTCGATCAAAAAGTGACTTGAGTAGAAGTGGAAGTGCTCGATCAAAAAGTGACTTGAGTAGAAGTAGTAAAGTATTCAACATTTTTTGTACTTAAGTATTGCAAGTAGTTTTTTTTAAACATTTTGCTACTCAAGTACTGAAAGTAAAAGTACCAGTAGTTTTGAAAAAAAAAATGCTACTCAAGTACTGAAAGTAAAAGTACAAGTACTGTGTTATGTAGTTATTAAAGAAAGAAGTCAAAAGTTTGAACATCATATTGTTTTTTATTATTTCAAATGCAGCTTTTATTTATGCATACAGTAGCATTTATTTTCGTATGCGCTGATAATACACATGTTTTGAGCTTCATGAAACCTGCCATCTACTGTTCTGGCAGTGGTAATTTTTATAATAGTAACGAGTAACTATGCAGCACAAAAAAAATATATCGGAGTAGAAGTATTGAAATCATCGAAAAAATGTAGTGAAGTAAAAGTGGAAGTAGGAGAAAAAAATTCTACTCTAGGAAAGTACAGATACCGCCTTTCGGTACTTAAGTACAGTAGTGAAGTAGTTCTACTTAGTTACTATACATCTCTGGGTGCAACTGACCAGGAGGCTCTGATGAGGCAGCACTGATGGGCACTGTTAGGTGGCACTGATCAGGAGGCTCTGATGGGGGGCACTGATTAGCAGCATTGGTGGGCACTGAGGGAACCGATGTCCCTCTAACACAGGGATCCTCAAACTATGGACCTCCAGCTGTTGCGGAACTACACATCCCATGGGGCATTGTAAAACTTTGATATTCACAGACATGACTAGACATGATAAGAATTGTAGTTCCTGAACAACTGGAGTGCCATAGTTTGGCCAGTCAATGGCTTTCTTCTTTACTTGCAGCGTGAGGGGGAAAAAAAGCCAATTACCGACTTCTGTTTACTTCCCTGATCAGCTGTCATTGGCTGACAGCTGATCACGTGGTAAAAGGCCTGCTGTGATTGGCCCTTTCCCCCGATTTCTGATCAGCTGGGTCCCATAATGGAGTGCGCTTCAGAGGAGTGTGCGGGAACAGAAGGTCCGTTGACACCCTCCTGAAATTTTAAGCCCACGCTGTAGCAGTCTTTCAGCTATAGCGCGGGCTCCTAGTGGTTAATCATCCCTCTTTAAGCCACTCCCACTGTTAGGCGCTACTTGACCATTGTAATGGTATCGCGCGCTGGGACAACATTTTGTCCTCACGGGCATCCATGTTGTCCAGTAACACAGGCTAGCAAGCAAATGTGTACTCAGCGATATTTTCCTTCCCCCCTCTCTCTCTCCCTCGAGCTAATTAGCCCCCACCTTATCCTAATTAACACAGCAGAGCTTCAAACAACGCCTTATCTCAAGCACATACAGTCATAATGAAGCAGACCTTATCTCAAAACGTAGACAGAGGTCTGAGCAGATGTCCAGTGAGGCTGCCTTGTAAATTCCACAAGGCAAATTGTTAATTAGAATATAACACATACATCTAACAATTTAAACCCATTTCATAAATGCAGACAGGAACATGACACATTAAGACAAGGTATATATTTGGATGCCAAATAAAATACTGAACGAAACAAGACCACACATGGTCATCCTGTCACACATGGGATAGAAAAGAGCGATAAGATATTCCTTGTGTGATAAAAATATTCATGTTTGATATCGTTTGAAAGCAAATCACATGCGGAGCGAGGAGCTCGCAGTTTAAAGAGTGTAGCCCTTACATATTTCAAGATATGAATTCTGTTATAAATCTGTCTAAACGGAAGGTCCCTTAGCAGTTTATGAGTCAGGGCTGCCCATGGCCCCTGTGTTTATTGGTCAAAGACCTCTGGTGACGCCCCCTGCGGGTCAGAGAAAAAGAGAGAAGCTGATGGAGTTTTCAGTTCTCATTTTTAACATCAAGCAGTAACATCGCTGAAGGGAAGAACAGATCACACAGGCTCAGCTCTGAACCTCTGATAATACAAGGATTTTTGAATGCAAGTATTTCCATTTCTAATTCTTTATCTATTCTTCTAAATTGCTGAATTGTGTCTCTATTTCTTTGTAACCCATTTTTCTGTAAATATTTTTATTTGCACCAATTTTAACCTTTTTTATAATTAAACCTTATTTTGAAAAGTGTTAATTTTGTCTCTAAGCTCTTAACGCAAGCTAACCAAAGAACCTGCCTCTTGGAAGAGCGCTACTGTTTTGAATAAATCCCCTGAACATTCCTGTCTGAGGGTGACAGTGTGTGTTACAGATGATTATTCTAAAGTCATAATTGGTATTTCTAAAATTACGAGCGTCCGCTGGGCTCATCCTAACGTAGCGGTGGTGGCAGAGAAAGGATTAATTGCTTAATTAGCCCAGTAACAATCGCTCTCAGCCTGCTGGCATCTAGATTGTGGTCCCGCAAGCTGGACAATCTGTGTGCCGGGTGCAGCTGAGAGTGGCATTGTTACGCAAGTGATGGCAGGGTGTGAGATTGCCTGGTCTTTGGTCCTGAGTTGGATGAGAAGGCCAGGGGTCTGATACCCACCACCATCACATATTGGCTGGCAGCGTACGTGGAATAGTCTTGCAGTTAAGAGCATTCAGTGCACTGTTAGGAATTAGCTCTGCACTGACGGATTGTAACGGTTGTGGAAAGCAGTCCTTAGAGACAAGCTGGTGCATATTTTTTGTTTTTTAAAAAGAGACATACAGCAATCTCTACTTTCTACAGCTCCTTCTTATCTTTGCTTTCTGTTCTATCTTTTCTGCTTGCAAACATGCCTGGTTTATCAGAATATAAGAAATTGAGCAAAAATGATCTGATTACGGAGTGCACATCAAGAGGACTCTTCGTCAGTGGCAAAACTCATGAAGGAATGATTCATGCCCTGCAGGAGCATGATATCCAGGCAAGCCAAAATCTGGCGGAACCAGAGGAAGATGCTTCCGTTTCTTCAGAGCCCAGTGATTCAGGAACGGCCTCACAGTATGGGCCAGCAGAGAGTGACACTGGAGTACCACTGGATGTCACATCCACGCCACAGCATGAGCAGACCAGCCCCAGCTTGCCTGCAACCAGCATAGACTCTCCTCAAATGCAGGAAACACTACAACATATCAAGGCGGTGGATCCTATGGCATACATGCAGTTTAGGGAACGCCAGGCTGAGAGAGAGGAAGGCCGGGTGGCGGCTGAGAGAGAGGCAGCGGAACGCAAGGCTGAGAGAGAGGAACGCCAGGCTGAGAGGGAGGCTGAACGTCGGCACAACCTGGAGATGGCTAAGCTCCAGCCGCAGCCACAGGCTCAGAACCTCGGATCCCTAGAGCACTGGGACACCTCTTTGCTTGTGAGCCAGGCAGCCAAATTTCCAGTTATGGAAAAGGAAAGTGACATTGATGTGTACCTACTGTCGTTTGAAAAGACGTTCCATCAGTACCAGCTGCCCCAAGCACAGTGGGCCCGGTACCTGACGCCAGGGCTGTGAGGCAAGGCCCTGGACGCTTATGTCGAATTGCCAACAGCACAGGATGGTGATTATGAGGCCATAAATGCTGCAATCATCAAAAAGTACCAGTTAACCCCGGAAGTGTACCGGAAGCGGTTTAGGTCCCTGCAAAAGGGGCCTGGGGACTCATATATGGATGTGGTAAGCTGCTTACGCACCACATTCTGGCAGTGGACTAAAGGCTTGAACGCCATTTCTTTTGAGTCCCTGGAAGATCTCATGATTGGAGATCAACTCTTACACATCTGTCCTACAGACGTCAGACAGTTTGTGTTGGAACGGAAGCCAGCATCTGCCCAAGCAGCAGCAGAACTGGCAGATACCTACATCCACACTCGGGTGTCTGACCATTGCAAGGCTCCACTGTATGGCGCGAAAGGAGGGAAATTGCACATGGAAACACCTCCTGCACCTAGGAGTCAAGTTCCCCAGCAACCAGCACCTGCAGTCCCTGGTGTCACCCTAACTGCAACTGACACCCGCAGATGCTACACCTGTGGGAAAGCTGGACATCTCAGGACACAGTGCCCTGAGCAGAAGCAGATGACATCACCTGGTCAGCCGGCCAGCAACTCTTCCTCAGTGCTGTTTGTCCGCAGGAGATCCCGGGTGACCGCTGCCAACTTGCAGCCCGTCACCGTGGGCAACCGGACTGTCACTGGTTTCCGGGAAACAGGAGCTGAAGTCACTCTGGTCAGACCAGAAGTGATAAGAAGAAGGGACGTCATCCCTGGAAAGTTTTTTACCCTTACTGGAGTTGGGGGGACCCGCACACAAGTACCCCGTGCCCGTGTTTTCATTGATTGCGGTGCTGGGAGTGGGATGAGGGAGGTGGGAGTCTCTGAGGAAATCCCCATAGCTGTTTTGTTGGGTGCCGACCTAGATAACCTTGTTTCTTACTACACCCCTGCCAAGAGCACCCTGGATGCCTCCACGGAACTCTCTGGACTTGACAAGGTACTGTGTGCAGATATTGGGTTAATATCTGGGCAACCTATGGATGGACAGAGGGAGGGGAAGGGCAAGGGTAGTGTTGAATTACCAGGTCCTCCATCGTTTGAAGAAGGAAAGGAAAGGCCCCCTTGCCTGTGAAGTTGATGATGATACTGATGATGATGAAAATGATGATGCTAATGATGATGAAAATGATGATGCTAATAATGATGATAATGCTAATGATTTTTTGCCAATGTTGGTGGTCACTCGCAGTGCTGCAATGGCAGTGGAGATGCAGGCCCTGGTCGCAGAGCAGCAGGAGGAGGTCTCTGTGCTCTCTCCTTGTTCTGACCCAGTGGACTCCACCTCTGTTAAGCGTCAGCAGCTGTCTTTGTTTGCCACAGGACGGCTGGCTGAGACTTGTAGTACTGCCTGTCAGCCAGCACTGCAGGTCGACCAGGCTCTCAAACAACTCAGCTGATTGGCCCCCTGCTGTGAAGAGCAAACAACAGTTTGACTGGGACAATGAGCAGATAGGTGTGACAGGCCAACAGGCAGGAGGCCTGGAGACTGAAGGGGTTAAACAGCTGTTCATTGTGTCCAGTAAACCTCACAGACATGTATGGAAGGTGTCAATTGATTTGATTTGTAAGGATCTCTGTGAGATCAGGAGGGCCAGGCCTGGAGTGAAGCACCAGGGTTTGTGGCTTACCCTGATTCTCACACAGCATCCTAGCACAACACATGCCAGGGGCAAAGGTAGTACCCCTGAACTGGGAAAGACAGGTGTCCTGTTAGCGGTAGCTGACACTCAGGGAGTAGGTTTGGGCCTTCAGCTGAAACCACCCTTCTCCCTCCAGGTCACTATGCTGCTGGCAGTGCTTACAGCATGCCACGTCAGAGATATTGGAGACCCTGGGAGGGCACACCCTGACGTCCACGAGGTGGGCGCCTGGGTGTCTGCTCCCCCCATACCTGCGACCTCCCCTGTCTCACAGGAGGCTCAGGCCGATGGGGAACAGGATACCGAGAGAAGGATTTGCGGAGCCTTTAGCAAGTGAATGCCAGCCCTGCGATTGTGGCCTGAACACTGAGGTGCCACAGCAGCTGGCTGGTGCCCGCTGTCTAACCACCTTGAACCTGAGCAGGGGGCGTGGACCAAACCCTCTAACTTGGAAGGCTCAGGACAAGCAAGCCTTCACCACCCCATGTGGCTTAACTGCATCTATGGCAATGTTAGATGGGGTTAAGAATGCATCAGACACCTCCCTAAGGGTCACATGTGATCTACGGGGAGAGGTTGAACCTTGTACAGTGGCCTGCTTTAGGGGCCTGGTAGTGTTTGGCCCTGTCTGGGTGGAACACCCAGAGCTCCTGTCCGCAGTCCCAAACAATCTGGCACGGCCTAGTTTGACAGTTCTGTATAGTAAACTGTCAGATGGACATGTCAGCGGTTTGGTACTGGGAACAGCAGGGAGGAGTAGGCACCCAGAGATCTGGAACTGAGGCTACCAGGACCTGGCCTACTCCTCAAACCACAACTTTGGTTACGTCATTCCTGGGTACAGCTGGCCACAGGAAGATGCTGGGGTGCGACTATAGTGGCTCAGCTGAACCTGTGACCAACCAACTCAACGGTACCCTGGTTAAACTGGCATCCTTAACGCCAGTGTGTCGGAAGGACCGTCTTCACAGTGCGGAGAACAGCTGTCATCCTCCTGCTCAGCGGGTGATGGGCGGATCGATCCCCTGCTGAGATATACGGAGTCCGTCTGATGGACATACTGTGTGAATGAGCCCTTATGCTATACAGAACTTGGTACAACTTCATTTTATGAGTTACTGCACCTGTGATAAACCTTTTTTTTTTCTTTTTCTTCTGTAAACCACGAGCCCTGGTTCACTGATGCGATATGGGAAACGCACAAGATTTACTGCATTTTCCCACATTGCACTGCATAGCAATCACACAGCGTCCATGCAATCTGCTGCGGATTTCAATTTTAGATTAGCAACACCCCCTAAAACAGATTGCAAATTGCCAGAATTGCATTGCATGGTTGTGAACACCCATGCGATACAATTCAGGTGAGGAGAAAAGGGGTCCTGCAGCATTTAGATGTGGATGCAATGCGATTTGAGCCATACAAATTGTATGGTTTAAATCGCACCGCACACATTGCACGTGATGTGCACAGAAATGCGGTGCGATTCCTGTGCGAATAACATGCGGTGTAAAGCATGCATCTGTGTGAACCAAAACTCAAACAAAAACTTAGGCATGTTTAATTAGGGTAATGCAAAAAAAGCAACACTGAAACTGGGCAATAAGGGGTTAACATTTAGGATGTGTGGCTGTGTCAGCTGACCTTCAGGTTTTTAGTTCATCATGACATTTGTTTTTCCTTTTTTACTTTATTCTACATTTTATTTCCTATTTCCTGCACCTGTCCAGGATTAGTAAAACATCTGGGCACTGATTTCAAAAGAAAAAGTTGTTTTTAAACCTTTCTGAGAGTTTGTGAGCTTTGTCAGTTTTGTGCTGATACAAATAAAGTTGGGTGAGGAAATAATTGGCTGATTACCCATAAATACCCTCACCTGAGCACCTGCTGGTCTTTTGACCTGCAGATGAAAGCACATGGTTTGCTGCTTGCACATGTTTGGTAAGGAGAGTTTGAATGTAATTATGGTTGCAATGTTCATTTTAAAACTTTTTTTTACCTCTCCACTTTGTTTAAATGTTACAAATCTATGTTCCGATCTTCTTATAGAATTTCTTTTTGGTTTACTTTCAACTGGTATATTGTGGCCCACTTAAATGTTTGTATTCAAACAGGTCTATGCCCTGCATAGAGCAGCCTTTCTTTGCCTTTTAACTCCAGGGGAACACCTGCTGAAACCAAATCACTGGTCATCAGTGGCAAGCATGACACAATCTGTACTAGTGATTGAGAAGTATGCCCATTGTTTATCAATGGGAAGCATGCACCCCCCCCCCTCTTGTTGGGATTGGTGGGAAGTGTGCTTCCCCCCCCCTTTTCTATTAGAAATGTGGGTGGTGTGCTATTCCCCCCCCCCCCTCCTCTTTTCTATTGGGGATTGGTGGGAAGTGTGCAGTTCCCTCCCCCCTCTTTTCTATTGGGGATTGGTGGGAAGTGTGTGGTTCCCTCCCCCCCTCTTTTCTATTGGGGATTTGATGGGAAGTGTGCTGTTCATCCCCCCTCTTTTCTATTGGGGATTGGTGGGAAGTGTGCTGTTCATCCCCCTCTTTTCTATTGGGGATTGGTGGGAAGTGTGCTGTTTATCCCCCTCTTTTCTATTGGGGATTGGTGGGAAGTGTGCTGTTCATCCCCCTCTTTTCTATTGGGGATTGGTGGGAAGTGTGCTGTTCATCCCCCTCTTTTCTATTGGGGATTGGGAAGTGTGCTGTTCCCCCCCTCTTTTCTATTTGGGATTGGGAAGTGTGCTGTTCCCCCCCCCTCTTTTCTATTGGGGATTGGTGGGAAGTGTGCTGTTCCCCCCCTCTTTTCTATTGGGGATTGGTGGGAAGTGTGCTGTTCCCCCCCCTCTTTTCTATTGGGGATTGGTGGGAAGTGTGCTGTTCCCCCCCCTCTTTTCTATTGGGGATTGGTGGGAAGTGTGCTGTTCCCCCCCCCTCTTTTCTATTTGGGATTGGGAAGTGTGCTGTTCCCCCCCCCCCCCTTTTCTCTATTGGGGATTGGGAAGTGTGCTGTTCCCCCCCCCTTTTCTCTATTGGGGATTGGGAAGTGTGCTGTTCCCCCCCCCCTTTTCTCTATTGGGGATTGGGAAGTGTGCTGTTCCCCCCCCTTTTCTCTATTGGGGATTGGGAAGTGTGCTGTTCCCCCCCCTTTTCTCTATTGGGGATTGGGAAGTGTGCTGTTCCCCCCCCTTTTCTCTATTGGGGATTGGGAAGTGTGCTGTTCCCCCCCTCTTTTCTATTGGGGATTGGGAAGTGTGCTGTTCCCCCCCTCTTTTCTATTGGGAAGTGTGCTGTTCCCCCCCCTCTTTTCTATTGGGAAGTGTGCTGTTCCCCCCCCCCTTTTCTATTGGGGATTGGGAAGTGTGCTGTTCCCTCCCCCCCTTTTCTATTGGGGATTGGGAAGTGTGCTGTTCCCTCCCCCTCTTTTCTATTGGGGATTGGGAAGTGTGCTGTTCCCTCCCCCTCTTTTCTATTGGGGATTGGGAAGTGTGCTGTTCCCTCCCCCTCTTTACTATTGGGGATTGGTGGGAAGTGTGCTGTTCCCTCCCCCTCTTTACTATTGGGGATTGGTGGGAAGTGTGCTGTTCCCTCCCCCTCTTTACTATTGGGGATTGGTGGGAAGTGTGCTGTTCCCTCCCCCTCTTTACTATTGGGGATTGGTGGGAAGTGTGCTGTTCCCTCCCCCTCTTTACTATTGGGGATTGGTGGGAAGTGTGCTGTTCCCTCCCCCTCTTTACTATTGGGGATTGGTGGGAAGTGTGCTGTTCCCTCCCCCTCTTTACTATTGGGGATTGGTGGGAAGTGTGCTGTTCCCTCCCCCTCTTTTCTATTGGGGATTGGTGGGAAGTGTGCTGTTCCCTCCCCCTCTTTTCTATTGGGGATTGGTGGGAAGTGTGCTGTTCATCCCACCTCTTTTCTATTGGGGATTGGTGGGAAGTGTGCTGTTCATCCCACCTCTTTTCTATTGGGGATTGGTGGGAAGTGTGCTGTTCATCCCCCCTCTTTTCTATTGGGGATTGGTGGGAAGTGTGCTGTTCCCCCCCCCCCCCTCTTTTCTATTGGGGATTGGTGGGAAGTGTGTCCCCCCCTTTTTGATTGGTGGGAAGTGTCCCCCCCCCTTTTTGATTGGTGGGAAGTGTGTCCCCCCCCCTTTTTGATTGGTGGGAAGTGTGTCCCCCCCCTTTTTGATTGGTGGGAAGTGTGTCCCCCCCCTTTTTGATTGGTGGGAAGTGTGTCCCCCCCTTTTTGATTGGTGGTAAGTGTGTCCCCCCCTTTTTGATTGGTGGTAAGTGTGTCCCCCCCTTTTTGATTGGTGGGAAGTGTGTCCCCCCCCTTTTTGATTGGTGGGAAGTGTGTCCCCCCCCTTTTTGATTGGTGGGAAGTGTGTCCCCCCCCTTTTTGATTGGTGGGAAGTGTGTCCCCCCCCCTTTTGATTGGTGGGAAGTGTGTCCCCCCCCTTTTTGATTGGTGGGAAGTGTGTCCCCCCCCCTTTTTGATTGGTGGGAAGTGTGTCCCCCCCCCTTTTTGATTGGTGGGAAGTGTGTCCCCCCCCCCTTTTTGATTGGTGGGAAGTGTGTCCCCCCCCCTTTTTGATTGGTGGGAAGTGTGTCCCCCCCCCCTTTTTGATTGGTGGGAAGTGTGTCCCCCCCCCTTTTTGATTGGTGGGAAGTGTGTCCCCCCCCCTTTTTGATTGGTGGGAAGTGTGTCCCCCCCCCTTTTTGATTGGTGGGAAGTGTGTCCCCCCCCCTTTTTGATTGGTGGGAAGTGTGTCCCCCCCCCTTTTTGATTGGTGGGAAGTGTGTCCCCCCCCCTTTTTGATTGGTGGGAAGTGTGTCCCCCCCCCTTTTTGATTGGTGGGAAGTGTGTCCCCCCCCCTTTTTGATTGGTGGGAAGTGTGTCCCCCCCCCTTTTTGATTGGTGGGAAGTGTGTCCCCCCCCCTTTTTGATTGGTGGGAAGTGTGTCCCCCCCCCTTTTTGATTGGTGGGAAGTGTGTCCCCCCCCCTTTTTGATTGGTGGGAAGTGTGTCCCCCCCTTTTTGATTGGTGGGAAGTGTGTCCCCCCCTTTTTGATTGGTGGGAAGTGTGTCCCCCCCTTTTTGATTGGTGGGAAGTGTGTCCCCCCCCCTTTTTGATTGGTGGGAAGTGTGTCCCCCCCTTTTTGATTGGTGGGAAGTGTGTCCCCCCCCTTTTTGATTGGTGGGAAGTGTGTCCCCCCCCTTTTTGATTGGTGGGAAGTGTGTCCCCCCCTTTTTGATTGGTGGGAAGTGTGTCCCCCCCCTTTTTGATTGGTGGGAAGTGTGTCCCCCCCCTTTTTGATTGGTGGGAAGTGTGTCCCCCCCCCTTTTTGATTGGTGGGAAGTGTGTCCCCCCCCCTTTTTGATTGGTGGGAAGTGTGTCCCCCCCCCTTTTTGATTGGTGGGAAGTGTGTCCCCCCCCTTTTTGATTGGTGGGAAGTGTGTCCCCCCCCCCTTTTTGATTGGTGGGAAGTGTGTCCCCCCCCCTTTTTGATTGGTGGGAAGTGTGTCCCCCCCCCTTTTTGATTGGTGGGAAGTGTGTCCCCCCCCCTTTTTGATTGGTGGGAAGTGTGTCCCCCCCCCTTTTTGATTGGTGGGAAGTGTGTCCCCCCCCCTTTTTGATTGGTGGGAAGTGTGTCCCCCCCCCTTTTTGATTGGTGGGAAGTGTGTCCCCCCCCTTTTTGATTGGTGGGAAGTGTGTCCCCCCCCTTTTTGATTGGTGGGAAGTGTGTGTCCCCCCCTTTTTGATTGGTGGGAAGTGTGTCCCCCCCTTTTTGATTGGTGGGAAGTGTGTGTCCCCCCCTTTTTGATTGGTGGGAAGTGTGTCCCCCCCCCTTTTTGATTGGTGGGAAGTGTGTCCCCCCCCCTTTTTGATTGGTGGGAAGTGTGTCCCCCCCCCTTTTTGATTGGTGGGAAGTGTGTCCCCCCCCCTTTTTGATTGGTGGGAAGTGTGTCCCCCCCCTTTTTGATTGGTGGGAAGTGTGTCCCCCCCTTTTTGATTGGTGGGAAGTGTGTCCCCCCCCTTTTTGATTGGTGGGAAGTGTGTCCCCCCCCTTTTTGATTGGTGGGAAGTGTGTCCCCCCCCTTTTTGATTGGTGGGAAGTGTGTCCCCCCCTTTTTGATTGGTGGGAAGTGTGTCCCCCCCTTTTTGATTGGTGGGAAGTGTGTCCCCCCCCTTTTTGATTGGTGGGAAGTGTGTGCCCCCCCCTTTTTGATTGGTGGGAAGTGTGTGCCCCCCCCTTTTTGATTGGTGGGAAGTGTGTGCCCCCCCCTTTTTGATTGGTGGGAAGTGTGTGCCCCCCCTTTTTGATTGGTGGGAAGTGTGTCCCCCCCCTTTTTGATTGGTGGGAAGTGTGTCCCCCCCCTTTTTGATTGGTGGGAAGTGTGTCCCCCCCCTTTTTGATTGGTGGGAAGTGTGTCCCCCCCCTTTTTGATTGGTGGGAAGTGTGTCCCCCCCCTTTTTGATTGGTGGGAAGTGTGTCCCCCCCCCCTTTTTGATTGGTGGGAAGTGTCCCCCCCCCCCCTTTTTGATTGGTGGGAAGTGTCCCCCCCCTTTTTGATTGGTGGGAAGTGTCCCCCCCCTTTTTGATTGGTGGGAAGTGTGTCCCCCCCCTTTTTGATTGGTGGGAAGTGTGTCCCCCCCTTTTTGATTGGTGGGAAGTGTCCCCCCCCTTTTTGATTGGTGGGAAGTGTCCCCCCCCTTTTTGATTGGTGGGAAGTGTGTCCCCCCCCTTTTTGATTGGTGGGAAGTGTGTCCCCCCCTTTTTGATTGGTGGGAAGTGTGTCCCCCCCCTTTTTGATTGGTGGGAAGTGTGTCCCCCCCCTTTTTGATTGGTGGGAAGTGTGTCCCCCCCCTTTTTGATTGGTGGGAAGTGTCCCCCCAATCCTTTTTGATTGGTGGGAAGTGTGTCCCCCCCTTTTTGATTGGGGGATTGGTGGGAAGTGCCCTTCTGTCCCCCATACACTATTTTTGGCTTGCTAATTATTTCTTCAGCTTTTTTTGGGTTGACTATTAAATGGTATTAGAGATGGGGGGCGGGTGGTGATTACATTTTCAAGAGACAGTGACTTTCCCCTTTGGACCTTTTGCTGCAAAATGCTAATTCCAGTGCATTGAGGCACGCTTCACTTGTCTAGTTTTTCACCCTTTTGGAAGATGTGCTTTGTGGGAAATTAGCATGAATACATTTTGAATACTTTTTTGGCGCTTGTTTGTACCCTAAATGGTAAATGTACTTATGTTTGCATCATATTGGTGAACATACATGCAGTTTTACCTAATTGTGCTGGCCTGAAGTCATCACACCTTCCCTACAGACCCACTCATCCTGATGGGCACTGATGGGCAATAATGGGCACTGATGGATGGCACTGGTGGGCAGCACTGATAGGGAGGGCACCACTGGCAGGCTCTCTGAGCCCTGATTGCCATCCCTGGTGGCCATGGTGGGCATCCCTGGTGGCCATGGTGGGCATCCCTGGTGGTCATGGGTGGGCATCCCTGGTGGCTCTAGTGGCGCCCCCCCCAGGGCTGCACTGGTAATCAATGTTCTGATAACCAGCACAGACCCCCCCCCCTGTGATCAGTGAGTAATTAGTAAAACTCACTGATCCCCTGGCTGCAGCACAGATCATCTTCTTCTCCTCATTGACAGGATCTGTGTGAGGAGAAGAGATCAAAGCTGTTACAATGGCTGTATTTACATTACATGACGGCTGTGATTGGCCAATCACAGGGCCCTCCTGCCAAAACTTGTTGCTCCGTGTCCGAGGGACACAGGCACATCGAGATCGCGCCACTGCGCGTGTCCGGCGGCGCAATCTCGCTCCTTCTGCAGGATGTTTGGGAACGTCCGATCAGGACGAGACTCCCACCCGGCCGTATATGTACAGTGGCCGGGTGGGAGGTGGTTAAATGCTTTAAAATGTTTCGTTCTTGATAAAGCAACATGTATATATATATTTTTTTTTTTTGTATATGAAATGATTTGATGTGTGACAAATTCTAGTTGCCTGGCTGTCATGCTGGTGGTGTTTAAATCCAGACAAGTATGCAGGTTGGGGCTTTTATTCAAGATGTGCGTACTTGACAAGGGTTGACGACAAGATCTAGGAAAGCATTTTCAGTAGGTCAATAATGCTAGATCCCAACATTCCTATATGTTGTAGCCATTTTGATATAAGCATGAATATTTCAGTGGGAATCATGCAATCCATTTTTGTTTTTTAGTTCCTACTGTGACTAAAAAGATCAAAGCAACGTGGAATCTCTTCTGTGGCCCTGCAGCAGTAAATGGTAGGTTCCCATACAAACACTTGGGCGAGTTGTGAGTTTTTATTGTAACTCCCGTTTGGGTTTAGGCACACATTTGTGGACTCGAAGTTAAAATGCTAAATTAGTTATGAACTGTTATCCCTTGAGGGCTTGGGTTTAACCACTTATTGGTGGTCCCCAGGTTCTGGGGGTAAAAAGCTCTAGTTCAGTTTCCACCTCCAATCATTGGATTTTTAAGGTACTCTTTTTCTGACGATTCCACGTCTCTCCCTTCCAGCTGATCAGCCACAATTTGGGATCCAGCTGTCCTTACTTGGTGCCCCTCGAAAGCCATCCACGAGAGACTGGCACATTTCCTTTTTTCTATAATATATGTGTATGAGGTTTCAGTACCTCAATCATATCTCCGATACAGCCAGAGTGTGGGCTCGGCAGTGCATATACAGCATCTGATTTTAATACATCCCGGCAGGTACACAGTGCCATTCATCACTGCATAGAATGGAAGTCATGACTTTTCTTTTCTCTATTTTGAGCTTTTTTTGTATAAATTGATGCAATGTATACATGACTTTACCATTTTTCTATTTGACTGATTTCTGTCTGATCAATTATCTACAGACCACCATCCAGGGTCTCCTCTCCCCCCTGAAGGAGTAATTGTTTAACTCCGAAACTAGTCGGGTCTTGAGTCTTCACCCTGAACTGGTGTGGTCACTTCTAATTGCATATGTGATGTATTTTACTCTACTTGCCTTTTATACAATTTTGTGAAATTTGTTTTTTTTCTAATAAAAGAATTAAACTTCTTAAAACTTTGTGTATATGGGAGTGCCTTAAAAGTCCCACCAACAGGGAATTCTTCTTCTTTAGACTTTATTGGGATGTGGCACCACCAATAGCACTCAACACAGGTACCTTCTTTGAATAATGGAATGGGAGGATCGTCTTTGACTGCTCATCCTTTCTTCCTAGGAATACAAAGTCTGTCTTGGAATGGTTTTTGGTCTTTCTTGGTTAGAGTATAAGGGCACCATACTAGAGTCAACAAATACATTTGCCAGACCAACACGAACGCTCTCTATTCTTGGGTCAGACTTTTGGCATTTGGTAAGAATCCTTATCCTCTTGTGGGCGAAGGGTCTCAAGTATGCCACTCCCATAAAAGGGCAACACTTCAACATAATTTGACTATCTTCACTCAAAGGTTTAACTTTGTCAATGATTTGAAATATGTTAATATGAAGCTTTACTGCTTGTTCACACTTGGTGAGAATGACATTTGCTGCTCCTTTTACCACTTTAACTGTTGTCACCATACTGAAATAAAAGCAGTTTTGGAGGCAATATGGTCTGCTTTTTTCTACTGTCTGAAAGACTGAACTGTCTACTACAAATTTGGTATGTATCTAAAGTGCTTACAAAATGGGTTACAAAGTGTGTTTTTATGGGGTTCTCATGCCTACGTTTAGGTTCTCATGCCTAAATTTGTTTTATAGCTGCTAAGATGCCCATCAAGGCTAAACAATGGCAACACTAGGAACAGATGAAAAATTAGAGGTATGTATTAAATTTGGATTAAATGTCGTAATTTATGGGACCATTTAAGTGTAAAGTGTTTTGATACACTGTTTGAAGTTTTATTTTTATTCCCACTTTCCATGATTAATACTACTAGAAAGCTTGTGTGTATCCTGAAGCCCTTACTCTAACTAGTGTTGGAATAGACCAGTGGTCTCCAACTGCAGCCTGAGGCCAGATGTGAGCTTTTGCTTGCCTTATCTGGGCTTTGAGGCCTAATTCGTTCCACTGACAACAAACATGGGGCACTATTTCTCCCCCCAATACCTAAAGTATCTGGCATGGTTTACACTCAGTGGGCACTTTCCGGCCCCCCCCTAAAATCTCAAGGACCCTAAACTGGCCCTTTAGAAAATTGGAGACCCCTGCAGTAGACCTTTATTGCTTGGTAGGGAAGGTTGCTGCAATTTTTTTTTCCCTTTCACTAGAAGCCTCGGAAACCATGGAGGCTTCTATTGTGGGTTTCTCCTGGAAATCTCAGTCCTCCTGGTAAGAATATCAGTATTGATAGCCAAGCAAGTATGGGGTGACATGGAACACATGAAGCCAGGTGTTACGCATAAGAGCGGGTCCAGAATTTAGGTTCAGCAGTGGGCCTTTCTCATGACATGTTTTAACTTTGTATTTTTAACCTCAATGTTGCCATTGAGAATGATCTATTTCATTGTTGGAAACCTTGACCACTGCAATCAAGTTGAATTTTGTGAACACTCAAAGCAAGATGGAATCCCTTTTGTCCTGTCGCATTAGTGGATGGTGGGTACCCACATAAAACATGAAGGATGGTAAGCTAGTCTGCTAGGTTTTACCAGAGTTATGAGCTTTTATTAGAACTCTTGGCTTGGGTTAGCCACACACTTATGTGGACCCACAGATGAATTTACTGAATGTATCAGCAGTGTTAGTCCATAGCTTGCTTTATTTCACCAGACAGAGTTACGAGCTTTTTATCATAACTCTATCCAAGCCCTTAGATTTTGGGGGTGTAAGTTCTTGTTCAGCCTGAAGTCTCTGGGAAGAAATGAGCCAAGTTGTGGGTTGAGCTTTGTTGGGGTGGGGCATTGCAACACAGCTACTTCAGACTCTGTAGGCCTCTTTAATCCACATTTTGTTTACTCTGCAAGTTACCGGTTTCTAGGTATTCTTTCTGTCACATACAGGGATGGATGGCAGAGCAAGGATTTCGCTCCCAAACCGCTTGGGGAAAGTCTAGAGCCCCCGTTCTCTGGAAGTAAAGGGTCTGCGGTTCTTGGATGATCTGAACTTTACTATTGTGGGTTATGATTGGGTAACTGGGCTGGTCGATGGGCTTCTCCGTAGCAGAGGTCTTGGAGACTGGGTTAATCTCAGTCCTTGCTGGATCAGGGGGCGAGTGCCCAGTCCTTCGTGAAGGTCGGGGCTAGGAGAGATTCAGCCTTTTTGCCCTCTGCTGCAGCGCAGCTTGGAAGCTAGTCCAGGAGCTCAAGTATGGCTCATGATGTGAATGGGAAGATTATCTTTGACTGGACATCCTTTCTTCCTGGGAATACAGAGTGTTAATTTGGAATGCTCCCTAGTCTTTCTTGGTTAGAGTATGAGGGCACCATACTAGTCAACAAATACTTTGGATCAAGCCAACATCAATACTCCTATTCTTGGATTCAGACTTTTTGGTATTGCGATAGAATCCTTATGTCCATGGGAGGGGGGGGGGGGGGGTGGGGGAAGATCTAACACATGCCATTCCCACCTAACAAATGGGTTTACCTGCTAAGCTCCACTAAGGCAGTTTAACAGATTGCACATAGATTTTGTTTTCAGGACACTTTAGCCCCACTGACAGTTTCCAGAATATGTAGATTATTCCCTTGTAGATAGAAACATAGAAACATAGAAACATAGAATGCGTCGGCAGATAAGAACCATTTGGCCCATCTAGTCTGCCCAATATATCTGAATCTGAATCCTATGAATAGTCCCTGGCCCTATCTTATATGAAGGATAGCCTTATGCCTATCCCATGCATGCTTAAACTCCTTCACTGTATTTGCAGCTACCACTTCTGCAGGAAGGTTATTCCATGCATCCACTACTCTCTCAGTAAAGTAATACTTCCTCATATTACTTTTAAACCTTTGCCCCTCTAATTTAAAACTGTGTCCTCTTGTGGTAGTTTTTCTTTTTTTAAATATGCTCTCCTCCTTTACCGAGTTGATTCCCTTTATGTATTTAAAAGTTTCTATCATATCCCCTCTGTCTCTTCTTTCTTCCAAGCTATACATGTTAAGGTCCTTTAACCTTTCCTGGTAAGTTTTTTCCTGCAATCCATGTACTAGTTTAGTAGCTCTTCTCTGAACTCTCTCTAGAGTATCTATATCCTTCTGGAGATATGGCCTCCAGTACTGCGCACAATACTCCAAGTGAGGTCTCACCAGTGTTCTGTACAGCGGCATAAGCACTTCTCTCTACTGCTTATACCTCTCCCTATACATCCAAGCATTTTGCTGGCATTTCGTGCTGCTCTATTACATTGTCTTCCCACCTTTAAGTCTTCTGAAATAATTACTCCTAAATCCCTTTCCTCAGATACTGAGGTCAGGACTGTGTCAAATATTCTATATTCTGCCCTTGGGTTTTTACGTCCCAGGTGCATTATCTTGCACTTATCCACATTAAATTTCAGTTGCCAGAGTTCTGACCATTCTTCTAGTTTTCCTAAATCCTTTTCCATTTGGCGTTTCCCTCCAGGAACATCAACCCTGTTACATATCTTTGTGTCATCAGCAAAAAGACAAACCTTACCATCGAGGCCTTTTGCAATATCACTTATGAAGATATTAAACAAAATTGGTCCCAGTACAGATCCCTGAGGTACCCCACTGGTAACATGACCTTGTTCTGAATGTTCTCCATTGACTACAACCCTCTGTTGTCTGTCACTCAGCCACTGCCTAATCCACTCAACAATATGGGAGTCCATGCTCAATGACTGCAGTTTATTGATAAGTCTTCTATGTGGGACAGTGTCAAAAGCCTTACTAAAATCTAGATATGCAATGTCTACTGCACCTCCACCGTCTATTATTTTAGTCACCCAGTCAAAAAAATCTATAAGATTTGTTTGACATGATCTCCCTGAAGTAAACCCATGTTGTTTTTCATCTTGCAATCCATGGGATTTAAGATGTTCCACAATCCTATCCTTTAATAGGGTTTCCATTAATTTGCCTACTATTGATGTCAGACTCACAGGTCTATAGTTGCTCGATTCCTCCCTACTACCTTTCTTGTGAATGGGCACGACATTTGCCAATTTCCAATCTTCCGGGACGACTCCTGTTACTAATGATTGGTTAAATAAATCTGTTAATGGTTTTGCCAGCTCACCACTAAGCTCTTTTAATAATTTTGGGTGTATCTCATCAGGACCCTGTGACTTATTTGTCTTCACTTTAGACAGCAATCTTAGAACGTCTTCCTCTGTAAAGACACATGCATCAAATGATTCATTAGTCATCCTTTGAAGTGGAGGTCCTTCTCCTTTTTCTTCTGTAAAAACTGAACAGAAGTATTCATTAAGGCAGTCGGCTAGCCCTTTATTCTCTTCTACATACCTTCCGTCCTTTGTTTTTAATTTAGTTATTCCTTGTTTTAATTTCCTTTTTTCATTTATAGATCACTGAAGCCCATTCTAGTGGGGTTTGTATACAATGCTAGTGATTCTTCATTGCTGGTCATTTTTATGCTGGTCTTGGTGCAGTTAAGGATGTGAATGATTTTCTGTTGGTTGCAGGCTTTGTGCTCCTATTAGAGCAGCAGCATCAATTTTTTTTTTTTTTTTCCGTTGTTAGACCTTAAAGCAGTAAAAATGTTGATGGTCTAAAATGATGGGAATGTTCACTGCTGGTGCTTCAAGAGCCCAGCCAGGAATGCATTTTATGGTTTTACAATGTCTGATTTTGTCTTAGCCCAGGTTCACACTGCACCCGGCATCAAGTTGTAACAGAAGTCCATGCAAGTTGTCCCAAAGTCGTACCAAAAGTAGCGCAGGAACCTTTTTCTAAGTTGTGGCTCAAGTTGCACGATTAGAACATTTCTATTGCACAGAATAGGGTCCGGCTTCTGATGTGACAAATGCTCAAGTCTGATCGATTGTCACATCAGTGTGAACAGGGCCTTACGGTTATGTTACTCTGGCTTAAAGTCCCTCATCCTGTGTGTTTTTTTTTTTTCCCTCCATTTCATTCAGGTTGCTGGATGAGCAGCATGGCTAGGTTCTGGCAAGACTGTTGGTGTAAGAAAAATGGTAAGCATTCATATGTAAGCTTGGTAGTAATATATTTCCTGCAAATCTAAGTAAGGGGATACACTGGGATGTTGGTGTGAGAGGTTTATTACCTTCAATCGAGCTTAACAAAAGCATCGGGCGGAGGGGGGGGGGGGGGTTCTGTTGGCTTCACGTGTCTGGTCAATATGCTCTCCCATTCAGAAATATTTTATAAACTCTCATTACTAGCTATCTGCAGTTCATATATGGACACCCTATGGCTGGAAGCAGAATGCATACAGACCATTATACCATAACACTAAGCCAAACTTGGCACTACACCTACTTCATCCAGCATCATAGAATTACCCTTTTACACTTTCACTATCCTTGAGAGGTTAATGAAGATGTACAGAAAAGAATCCTGAGTTTTCATTGCTTATAGGGAAATTCTCTTTGATATAAGAGTGCTTTGGATTACATGCATACTTCCGTAACAAATTATGCTTGCAATCTTTTACTGAATAGATATTTCGGTCTGGTTTTCTAATGTGTACTAGGCATTAGCTAATCCTATTTGCTGTTAAGCCCAGTACACACAACTAAACTTGTTGTTCGTTTTTCTTTCTTCAACCTGTTGGGTTAAAGGAAGAAAAGCGATGGCTCAGGATGGAGCCGCTGTACTAAGCAACGTTAGTACAGCGCTCTCCCCTGCTGTGCTATTTTTGGATATGGGGACGACCCCCGCCGATGTGTCAGGCGGCGCCGATTGCCGCTTGACACTCTCAATCCCCCCCCCCGCTGAGAAGAGGACAGTTAAATGTTGTAAACACAGCCGACCGTCCTTCTCCCTGGAATGATCGCAGAGTTTGTGATGCTGCTATATAGGATCACATGTCTCTGTGGTCATCTCAGAAGCCACGCCCCCACAGTTGAAATCACTCCCCTAGGGTCACATTTAACCCCTTGGTCACCTATACTGTTGACCCCTACCCTGGCAGTGTCATTATTACAGTAACTGCATATTTTTATCATTGATTACTGTAGTAATGTCACTGGTACCCCCAAAAGTGTCAAGTCAGTCAGGGGTCCGATCTGTCCACCGCAATTTCGCAGTCCTACATAAAATCGCAGATCGCTACCATTACTAGTAAAAAATAAAAATGACAAATCTTTCCCGTAGTTAATAGACACGATAACTTTTGTCACAAACCAATCAAAATAAGTAATTGCCATATTTTTGCTTTAAAAAAAAAAAATGTAGTGGAAAACAAATTGGCCTAAAATGTTAAAATTTGATTTTCCTTTTTTTTAGGAATGTTATATAGCAGAAAGTGAGAATTATTTTATATATATTTTTTTTGTTTATAACCGAAAAAAAATCGCACAGGTGATCAAATACCCCAAAGCTCTATTTGTGGGGAAAAAAAGGACGTAAATTTTGTTTGGGTACAGCATCGCACGTCCACTCAATTGTCCGTTAAAGTAGCGCAGTGCCGAATCGAAAAATAGGGCCTAGTAATTAAGGGGGAAAATCCTTCCAGTCAAGAAGTGGTTAAGCTGTCTATTTTCAGTTTATACAAAACCAGATGTATTGGAAGTATTTTTTCTAAATGATTGTGTTAAGGTTTATATGTATCCCTGAGACCCCAGCTTGTGGCAAAGCAATCAAAGAATTATAGGCCCCTTTCATACTTGGGACTGCAAAGTTGCATGACAAGTCGTACCCCCCCCCCATGATTTCCAATGAGTAACATTCATATCTTTGCGACTTAAATTTGCAGCAAATTCATAGTAGTCCCTGCACTACTATGCATGTCCAATTTTGATGCCACTTGAGGTCCATAGACAAGATTACACAGGCATTGCTTCAAGTTGCATTGAAGTCACATGACTTTCAGGTTGTACAAGTGTGAAAGGGGCATTATAGGTACAAGGAAGCCCAGGTTTTCTTTAACCACGGCTCTTCAGCCACTCTTGTGAGCGGCCACACCCATCTTTTTGTGGGCTCCTGATCTCCCTGAAATGTCTCATTTTTAAGTTCAAACCCCCCAATTTTTTTTTTCGTATTGGACTGTTGTTAGTGCAGTGACAATTTGGGCATATTCAATACAATCACACGATTGATGTTAAACCGCATGGGTCAGTTGCTGGCTGGCTGCATGTTGCAATTTGACTACATTTTTAGGAAAGACAGTGACTTGCCACTGTGGACCTTTTTGCTGCAAAATGCTACTTGCCTGGTTCAAGGACTACTGCACTCCGGTGCCTTGAGGCACGCTTAACTTATTGAATAGATTTTCACCCTTTTGGAAGATGAGCTTTGTAGGAAATGTAGCATGTAGACATTTTGAATACATCTTTGGTGCTTGTTTGTACTCTAAATAGTAAATGTACTTTTAGGCTTGCATCATATTGGTGAACATACATGGAGTTTGACTTTTGTGCTGGCCTGAAGTAATCACACCTCTCCTTCAGACCCCGCTATTCTCCATTCTTACAATAGCTGCCCCACTAGTTCCCTATAGTCCTATGTTACACCGCAGGGCAGGAAGGATAGCGGGCATGGACAGGGTGCAGAAGCTGGCCAACTTATGTTGCTAGTGGCTGGTTTCTAGGATGACTACTTATCCCAGCAAACGATCAGCCACTTGCTAACATGAAAAGGTGACCAGGCTCCTGCCTTCTTTCCTGCTGCCTGAAATAGGACTGTGAAGGGGGACTAAGGGCACTGATGTAAGGTAAGGATCTGTGATGGCTGCTGGCCAGCTAGGCTGTGTCCATCTGCAATATCATGCAGGTGTGGCAGTAATTATTCCATTGTGTAGTAATGACTCAGTGCAACATCGCTGCTTATTTTGCCTTTGAATGCCTTAAAATGTTTCATTCTTGATAAAGCAATATATTTTTTTTTTTGGTGTATATGAAATATTTTGATGTGACAACAATTATAGTTGCCTGGCTGTCATGCTGGTGTTCTTTAAATCCAGACAAGTATGCAGTTCAGGGCTTTAATCCAAGATAAGCATACTAGAGAAGGGGTGACAAGATGTAGGAAACCAGTATTTTCAGTAGGTCAGCTAGATCCCACCCTTAGGTTTATTGTTGCCATTTTGATATCAGCATTATTTCAGAAGGAATGATGCCTTTTTATTTTGGTTCTTACTGTGAGTAAAAAGATCAAAGCAACATGGAATCACTTCTGTGGCCCTGCACTGGCAAATGGTAGGTTCCCATACAAACACTTGGGCGAGTTGTGAGCTTTTATTAGAACTCACGTTTGGGTTTAGCCATACATTTTTGTGGACCCGATCTTAAACTGCTAAATGAACTGTTACAACTTGGATTGCTTGGGTTTAACCACTTATTTATTGGTGGTCCCCAGGTTCTGGGGGTCTAGGAGTAAAAGGATCTAGTTCAGTTTGAAGTCTCTGGAGGAAATTGAGCTCCTAGGCTATGGATTGAAACTTCCTTGTAATTCAGTATAGACAGTGTTGTTTGCCTCGCCCTGTTATACTGGAGAACATGGTTGGCTTCTTTCACACGTGCTTACCCTGAAGGTTTCTGGGTGTCCTTTCTGCAAAGGGGGTGGATGACAGTTCAAGGATTTCACTCTCTGACCCCTCTTGGGAAGTCTATGGAGAGCTTGGCCCCAGGTCTCGCCCTTTGGAATTAAAGGGTCTGCTGTTCTTAGGTCTGAACTTTGTTTTGTGTTGTGATTAACTTGGCTGGCCGATGGGCTTCTCTGTAGAGGAGGACTTGGGGACTGGGTCAATCTCAGTCCTTGCTGGATTGAGGGGCAAGTGCCCAGTCCTTCGTGAAGGTTAGGGCTAGGATGGGTTCACTCTTTTTGCCCTCTGCTGCAGCTCGACTTGTTGTTCCAGGAGCTAAACCATGGCACATAATGGAATGGGAGGATCATCTTTGCCTGCATTCTTTCTTCCTGGGAATAGTCTCGGTCTTGGAATGGTTATTGGTCTTTCTTGGTTAGTGTGAGGGCACCATACTAGAGTCAACAAATACTTTGGCCAGACCAACACTGACCCTCTCTTCTTGGGTCAGACTTTTGGCATTGAGTTAGAATCCTTCTCTTGTGGGAGAGGGATCTGATGCATACCACTTCCACAAAATGGAACACTTCCTCATTTATAATGGCTAAATTCACTCAAAGGTTTACATTTTCATTGATTTGAAAGATCTTAATATGGAACTTTACAGCTTGTTCACACTTAATGGAAATTACATTTGCTGCTCCTTTCACCACTAACTGTTGTCACCATACTGAAATAACAGCGGCTTTGTTGAAGGCAACAATAAGGTCTGCTTTATTTTGCTGCCTTTGCTTTTCTACTGTCTGAAAGACTGAACGCTCTACTACAAATTTGGTATGTATCTAAAGTGTTACAAAATGGTTTACAAATTGTGTTCTTATGGGGTTCTCATGTCTACATTTATTTTGTAGCAAAGATGCTCAAGGCTGAACAATGGCAACACTGAACAGATGAAAAATTAAAGGTATGTATCAAATAGGGGCCATTTAAGTGTTATGTGTTTTGATGCACTGGTTTTGTTTTTGTTTTTTTTTTTCCCCTCTTTCCATAATTAATACTACTTGGAAGCTGGTGCATCCTGAAGCCGTTACTCGAACTAGTGTTAGAATAGACCAGTGGTCTCCAACTGCAGTCTGAGGCCAGATCTGATCCGTTACTTGCCTTATCTGGGCTTTGAGGCAGAATTCCTTCCACTGACAAACATGGGGCACTATTTCTCCCCTAAAACCAAAAGATCTGGCATAGTTTACAATCTGCCCCCCCCCCCCCCCAAAGTCTCAAAGACCATAAACTGGCTATTTAGAAAATTGGAGACCCATGCCAGGTAGACCTTTATTGCTGGGTATGAAAGGTTGCTGCTTTTTTTTTTTTTTTTTTTTTAACTATTAACCTTGGAAACAGTGCAGGCTTCTATTATGGGTTTCTCCTGGCAATTTCAGCTGCTTGGCTATCCTACCCAATACTCTTAACCAGGACAAGTATGGGGTGACACAGAACACATGAAGCCAGGTGTTAAGCATAGGAACGGATCAAGAATTTTAGGTTCAGCAGTGAGCCATTCCCATGACATTTGTTTACATTTTCAAATCGAAATGTTGTCTTGGAGATAGTTTGAGGTTAAAAATGGTTATCTTTTCCATTATTAGTTGCAAGCCTTAACCACTGTAATCAAGTTGAAAGCTGTGAACATCAAAGCACGATGGAATCCTTTGACTTGTCCTGCAGAATTAGTGGATGGTGGGTACCCACATAACTCATTAAGGATAAGATAGTTTTGCTTGGTTTGCTAGGTTTCACCATAGTTGTGAGCGTCTATTGTAGCTTATGGCTTGGGTTATCCACACTTTGTGGACCCACAAGTACATTTAGGATAATAGTATAGTTTTGTTTGCTAGGTTTTACAAGAGTTAATTGCTTTTATTAGAACTCCCAGCTTGGGTTCGCTACACACACTTATGTGGACCCACAAATGATTTTAGGATGATTGTCTAGTTTGTTTGCTAGGTTTCATCAGAGTGGTGAGATTTTATTATAACTCTTGGCATGGGCTGGCCACCAGTGGCGGCCTGTCCATAGGGGGTGCAGGGGCGCCGCCCCCAAAAAAGAAAGAGAAAAAAAATTAATTTTAGTCCACTAAGGGCGCCGGACCTAGTGGTGAGTATGGAGGGGTGGGGTTTTTGACCCCACATGCGGGAGGCAGAGGTGCCGATTGGCGGCCTTCTGGGGGGGTCACCGGGGCACAGAGCAATGCGCCCCGACACTCCCCTCTTTTCTGATGTCCTGGCTGTGATTGGTCCAGACTCCAGCCTGGACCAATCACAGGAGGGCATCCCGGGGCCTGGTGACGTGATGCCTGGGGGCGGTGCACCGCCCCAGCGTCACGTGATCACCTTCCCACCCGCCGGAGAGCTGCCGCGCCCGTGTGAGTCGTCGGAGTGGTCGCCGTCGGGACTCGGAAGTTCGCAGAGGAGAGAAGAAGCACTGCTGCAGCTGTCCATCCAGTCCGGTCCGTCCGTGTCAGTGTCGTGACTCGAGGTAAGTTTGTGATCCCTCAGGGGGGGGCCCGCCCGGCCAACAGTCACTGACAGCTTTAAAGGGGGCACGCTGATCTCTGCATTGGGGGCATCATGTATGCTGGTCACTACATTGGGGGCACGCACGCTGATCTCTGCATTAGGGGCATCATGTATGCTGGTCACTACATTGGGGGCATCATGGATGCTGGTCACTACATTGGGGGCACGCACGCTGATCTCTGCATTGGGGGCATCATGTATGCTGGTCACTGCATTGAAAGAGGGCCTGTGCTGTGGGGGGGGGGGGGGCGCGTCTGTGCTGTGCTCCCTATTATGGGATACACTAGTACTGATGGACCCCTTAATATGTGATGTATAGGGAGAATTTGTTCAGGGGACAAAATGGGTGGAGTCTATAAGGGGTGGGGCTTCTGAGAATGGGAGGGGTCAAAATGGAAGGGCAGGGTCTTGTGCTAGGGGGGCCCTGTACTGTGGGGGTTTGTGCTAGGGGGGGCCTGCACTGTGGGGGTTTGTGCTGGGGGGGGGCCTGCACTGTGGGGGTTTGTGCTGGGGGGGGTCTGCACTGTGGGGGTTTGTGCTGGGGGGGTCTGCACTGTGGGGGTTTGTGCTGGGGGGGGTCTGCACTGTGGGGGTTTGTGCTGGGGGGGGTCTGCACTGTGGGGGTTTGTGCTGGGGGGGGTCTGCACTGTGGGGGTTTGTGCTAGGGGGGGCCTGCACTGTGGGGGTTATTGCTAGGGGGGGCCTGCACTGTGGGGGTTATTGCTAGGGGGGGTCTGCACTGTGGCGTTTGTGCTAGGGGGGGGTCTTTACTGTGGCGTTTGTGCTGGGGGGGGTCTGCACTGTGGCGTTTGTGCTAGGGGGGGTCTTTACTGTGGCGTTTGTGCTGGGGGGGGTCTGTACTGTGGCGTTTGTGCTGGGGGGAGGGGGTCTGTACTGTGGCGTTTGTGCTGGGGGGAGGGGGTCTGTACTGTGGCGTTTGTGCTGGGGGGAGGGGGTCTGTACTGTGGCGTTTGTGCTGGGGGGAGGGGGTCTGTACTGTGGCGTTTGTGCTGGGGGAGGGGGTCTGTACTGTGGCGTTTGTGCTGGGGGAGGGGGTCTGTACTGTGGCGTTTGTGCTGGGGGAGGGGGTCTGTACTGTGGCGTTTGTGCTGGGGGAGGGGGTCTGTACTGTGGCGTTTGTGCTGGGGGAGGGGGTCTGTACTGTGGCGTTTGTGCTGGGGGAGGGGGTCTGTACTGTGGCGTTTGTGCTGGGGGAGGGGGTCTGTACTGTGGCGTTTGTGCTGGGGGGGGGGTCTGTACTGTGGCGTTTGTGCTGGGGGGGGTCTGTACTGTGGCGTTTTTGCTTGGGGGGGGGGGGGTCTGTACTGTGGGGTTTGTGCTGGGGGGGTCTGTACTGTGGGGTTTGTGTCACTCTGTCAGTGTATCCCATAATAGGGCCCCTGCTCCCTATTATGGGATACACTAGTACTGATGGACCCCTTAATATGTGATATATTGGGAGAATTTGTTCACGCAAGCAAAATACAGGGGACAAAATGAGTAGAGTACATAAGGGGTGGGGCTTCTGAGAAATGGGAGGGGTCAAAATGGAAGGGCGGGGTCTTGCGCCCCACCATCTTAAAACTTAACCAGCCGTCACTGTTAGCCGCACACTTATGTGGACCCACAGATGACTTTACTGAATGCATCACCAGTGTTAGACCCCCAAAACCTAAGGGTTATGATAAAAAATTCAAAACTCAGTCTGGATATATATAGCAAGCTATGGACTATTTTTGGGTTCAGCCTGAAGTCTCTGGGAAGAAATGAGTTATGTTGTGGGTTGAGCTTTGTTGGGGTGGGGTACTGCAACACAGCTACTTAGACTCTGTAGGCCTCTTGAATAGACACTTTGCTTACCTTGCATGTTACCAGTTTCTAGGAGTTTTGTCTCATACAGGGAGTGTTGGCAGAGCAAGGATTTTACTCTTAAACCTCTGTCTACAGAGCCCCCGCTGTCTGGAAGTTAAGGGTCTGCGGTTCTTGGATGATCTGAACTTTACTATTGTGGGTTATGATTGGGTAACTGGGCTGGTCGATGGGGCTTCTCCGTAGCAGAGGTCTTGGAGACTGGGTCAATCTCAGTCCTTTCTGGATCGGGGGGGGGGGGGGGGCGAGTGCCCAGTCCTTCATGAAGGTCGGGGCTAGGAGAGATTCAGCCTTTTAGCCCTCTGCTGCAGCGCGGCTTGGAAGCTAGTCCAGGAGCTCAATTATGGCTCATGATGTGAATGGTAGGATTATCTTTGACTGGACATTTCTTCCTGGGAATACAGAGTGTTGATTTGGAATGCTCCCTAGTCTTTCTTGGTTAGAGTATGAGGGCACCATACTAGAGTCAACAAATACTTTGGACCAAGCCAACATCAATACTCCTATTCTTGGATTCAGACTTTTTGGTATTGCGATAGAATCCTTATGTCCATGGGAGGGGGGAGGTCTAACACATGCCATTCCCACCTAACAAATAGGTTTACCTGCTAAGCTCCACTAAGGCAGTTTAACAGATTGCACATAGATTTTGCTTTCAGGACACTTTAGCCCCACTGACAGTTTCCAGAATATGTAGATTATTCTCTTGTAGATCACTGAAGCCCATTCGAGTGGGGTTTGTATACAATGCTAGTGATTCTTCATTGCTGGTCATTTTTATGCCGGTCTTGGTGCAGTTAAGGATGCGAATGATTGATTTTCTGTTGGTTGCAGGCTTTGTGCTCCTATTGGAGCAGCAGCATCAATTTTTTTTTTTTTTTGCTCAGTTAGACCTTAGAACAGTGAAAAAAATGTAAAAATGTTGATGGTATAAAATGATGGGAATGTTCACTGCTGGTGCTTCAAGAGCCCAGCCAGGAATGCATTTTATGGTTTTCCAATGTCTGATTTTGTCTTAGCCCAGGTTCACACTGCACCCGGCATCAAGTTGTAACAGAAGTCCATGCAAGTTGTCCCAAAGTCGTACCAAAAGTAGCGCAGGAAGCTTTTTATAAGTTGTGGCTCAAGTTGCACGATTAGAACATTTCTATTGCACAGAATAGGGTCCGGCTTCTGATGTGACAAATGCTCAAGTCTGATCGATTGTCACATCAGTGTGAACAGGGCCTTACTCGGGCTTAAAGTCCCTTATCCTGTTTTTTTTTTTTTTTTTTTTTTGTTCCCTCCATTTCATTCAGGTTGCTGGATGAGCAGCATGGCTAGGTTCTGGCAAGACTGTTGGTGTAAGAAAAATGGTAAGCATTCATATGCAAGCTTGGTAGTAATATATTTCCTGCAAATCGAAGTAAGGGATACACTGGGATGTTGGTGTGAGGTTTATTGCCTTCAATCGAGCTAAACATAAGCGGAAGGGGAGGGGGGGGGGGTTCTGTTGGCTTCAAGTGTTTGGTCAATATGCTCTCTCATTCAGAAATATTTTATAAACTCATTACTGGCTTTCTACAGTTCATATATGGACACCCTATGGCTGGAAGCAGAGTACATACAGACTATTATACCATAGCACTAAGCCAAACTTGACACTACACCTACTTCATCCAGCATCAGGGAAAATTACCCTTTTACACTTTCACTATCCTTGAGAGGTTAATGAAGATGTCCAGAAAAGAATCCTGAGTTTTCATTATTTCTTATGGGGAAATTCTCTGATATAAGAGTGCTTTGGATTACATGCATACTTCCGTAACAAATTATGCTTGCAATCCAAGGTTTTACTGAATAGATATTTCAGTCTGGTTTTCTAATGTGTACTAGGCATTAGCTAATCCTATTTGCTGTTAAGCCCAGTACACACAACTAAACTTGTTTTTCCTTTTTCTATTTCTTCAACCTGTTGGGTTAAAGGAAGAAAAGTGACAGCTCAGGATGGAGCCGCTGTACTAACCAACGTTGGTACAGCGCTCTCCCCTGCTGTGCTATTTTTGGATATGGGGACGACCCCCGCCGATGCCTGTCAGGTGGCGCCTATTGCCCGCTTGACACTCGATTTCCCCCCCCCCCCCCCCCGCTGAGAAGAGGACAGTTGGCTGTTGTAAACACAGCCGACCGTCCTTCTCCCTGGAATGATCGCAGAGCTTGTGATCCTGCTATACAGGATCACATGTCTCTGTGGTCATCTCAGAAGCCACGCCCCCACAGTTAATCACTCCCCTAGGGTCACATTTAACCTTTTGGTCACCTATACTGTTAACCCCTACCCTGGCAGTGTCATTATTACAGTAACTGCATATTTTTATCGATTACTGTAGTAATGTCACTGATACCCCCAAAAGTGTCAAGTCAGTCAGGGGTCCGATCTGTCCACCGCAATTTCGCAGTCCTACAATAAATCGCAGATCGCCGCCATTACTAGTAAAAAAAATGAAAAATCTTTCCCGTAGTAATACACGATAACTTTTTTGCACAAACCAATTAAAATACGCAATTGCCATATTTTTGCTAAAAAGAAATGTAGTAGAAAACAAATTGGCCTAAAATGTTAAATTTTGATTTTTTTTTTTTTTTTTTTTTTTTTTTTTTTTAGGAATGTTATATAGCAGAATGTGAGAATTATTTGATATTTTTTTTTGTTTATAACGGAAAAAAAATCGCACAGGTGATCAAATACCCCCAAAAGCTCTATTTGTGGGGAAAAAATACGTAAATTTTGTTTGGGTACAGCGTCACACGACCACTCAATTGTCCGTTAAAGTAGCGCAGTGCCGAATCGAAAAGTAGGGCCTAGTAATTAAGGGGGCAAATCCTTCCAGTCAAGAAGTGGTTAAGCTGTCTATTTTCAGTTTATACAAAACCAGATGTATTGGAAGTATTTTTCTAAATGATTGTGTTAAGGTTTATATGTATCCCTGAGACCCCAGCTTGTGGCAAAGCAATCAAAGAATTATAGGCCCCTTTCATACTTGTGACATGTCCTGCGACTTGGGACTGCAAAGTTGCATGACAAATCATACCCCCATGATTTCCAATGAGTAACATTCATATCTTTGCTTGCGACTTCAATTTGCAGCGAATTCATAGTAGTCCCTGCACTACTATGCATGTCCAATTTTGATGCAACTTGAGGTCCTTAGACCAAGATTACACAGGCATTGCTTCAAGTTGCATTGAAGTCACGTGACTTTCAGGTTGTACAAGTGTGAAAGGGGCATTATAGGTACAAGGAAGCCCAGGTTTTCTTTAACCACGGCTCTTCAGCCACTCTTGTGAGCGGCCACACCCACCTTTTTGTGGGCTCCTGATCTCCCTGAAATGTCTCATTTTCAAGTTAAAACCCCCCATTTTTTTTTTTTCTATTGGACTGTTGGTTAATGCAGTGACAATTTGGGCATATTCAATACAATCACACGATTGATGTTAAACAGCATGGGTCAGTTGCTGGCTGGCTGCATGTTGCAATTTGACTACATTTTTAGGAAAGACAGTGACTTGCCACTGTGGACCTTTTTGCTGCAAAATGCTACTTGCCTGGCTCAAGGACTACTGCACTCCGGTGCCTTGAGGCATGCTTAAATTATCGAATAGTTTCTCACCCTTTTGTAAGATGAGCTTTGTAGGAAATGTAGCATGTAGACATTTTGAATACATCTTTGGTGCTTGTTTGTACTCTAAATAGTAAATGTACTTTTATGTTTGCATCATATTGGTGCACATACATGGAGTTTGACTTAATTTTGTGCTGGCCTGAAGTAATCACACTTCTCCTTCAGACCCCGCTATTCTCCATTCTTACAATAGCTGCCCCACTAATTGCCTTTATAGTCCTATGTTACACCGCAGGGCAGGAATGCTAGCGGGCATGGACAGGGTGCAGAAGCTGGCCAACTTATGTTGCTAGTGGCTGGTTTCTAGGATGACTACTTATCCCAGCAAACGATCAGCCACTTGCTAACATGAAAAGGTGACCAGGCTCCTGCCTTCTTTCCTGCTGCCTGAAATAGGACTGTGAAGGGGGACTAAGGGCACTGATGTAAGGTAAGGATCTGTGATGGCTGCTGGCCAGCTAGGCTGTGTTTATCTGCAATATCATGCAGATGTGGCAGTGATTATTCCATTGTGTAGTAAGGCTGTGTACGCATGACTCAAAGTGCAACATCGCTGCTTATTTTGCCTTTGAATGCTTCATTCTTGATAAAGCAATATATATTTTTTGGTGTATATGAAATGTTTTGATGTGACAACAATTATAGTTGCCTGGCTGTCATGCTGGTGTTCTTTAAATCCAGCAAGTATGCGGTTCAGGGTTGTAATCCAAGATAAGAATACTAGAGAAGGGGTGACGACAAGATGTAGGAAACCAGCATTTTCAGTAGGTCAGCTAGATCCCACCCTTAGGTTTATTGCAGCAATTTATAGTATAAGTAAAGTATAAGCATTAATATTTCAGGAGGAATGATGCCTTTATTTTTTTTTTTTTTAGTTCTTACTGTGAGTAAAAAGATCAAAGCAACATGGAATCACTTCTGTGGCCCTGCACTGGCAAATGGTAGGCTCCCATACAAACACTTAAGCGAGTTGTGAGCTTTTATTAGAACTCACGTCTGGGTTTAGCCATACATTTTTGTGGACCCGATCTTAAACTGCTAAATGAACTGTTACAACTTGGATTGCTTGGGTTTAACCACTTATTTATTGGTGGTCCCCAGGTTCTGGGGGTCTAGGAGTAAAAGGCTCTAGTTCAGTTTGAAGTCTCTGGAGGAAATTGAGCTCCTAGGCTATGGATTGAAACTTCCTTGTAATTCAGTATAGACAGTGTTGTTTGCCCCGCCCTGTTATACTGGAGAACCTGGTTGGCTTCTTTCACACATGCTTACCCTGAAGGTTTCTGGGTGTCCTTTCTGCAAAGGGGGTGGATGACAGTTCAAGGATTTCACTCTCTGACCCCTCTTGGGAAGTCTATGGAGAGCTTGGCCCCAGGTCTCGCCCTTTGGAATTAAAGGGTCTGCTGTTCTTAGATGGTCTGAACTTTGTTTTGTGCTGTGATTAACTTGGCTGGCCGATGGACTTCTCTGTAGAGGAGGACTTGGAGACTGGGTCAATCTCAGTCCTTGCTGGATTGAGGGTCAAGTGCCCAGTCCTTCGTGAAGGTTAGGGTTAGGATGGGTTCACTCTTTTTGCCCTCTGCTGCAGCACGGCTTGTTAGTTGGTCCAGGAGCTAAATCATGGCACATAATGGAATGGGAAGATCATCTTTGCCTGCATTCTTTCTTCCTGGGAATAGAGTCTCGGTCTTGGAATGGTTATTGGTCTTAAAGTGTGAGGGCACCATACGAGTCAACAAATACTTTGGCCAGACCAACACTGACCCTCTCTTCTTGGGTCAGACTTTTGGCATTGGGTTAGAATCCTTCTCTTGTGGGAGAGGGATCTGATGCATACCACTTCCACAAAATGGCAACACTTCCTCATTTATAATGGCTAAATTCACTCAAAGGTTTACATTTTCATTCATTTGAAAGATCTTA